>NC_079502.1:77972658-78666157 GCF_030052815.1 Hevea brasiliensis | reverse complement strand
GACCTGTTTTGAGTGAGTTATGGCCTAAACACTAACTGCTGCCCAAATGGTCAATTTTCAGGCCTTATTTGCACTTAATCCGGATTTGGTCATTTTTCAAGCTACCTTGCAAGCAGAATTTTGGCAAGCTTTCTTCATGAAAGTTGGCACATTTTGTGCCTAGTTTCACCTCCAATTGGTCTCATACCAATTGGAGCCACACACTTAAAGTTCTAGACCCAAAACACAAACTGCCTTATTGCATTTCTTTCATACACATCAAGGATCACTTTTAACACTTACCAAACTCAACATTCAAGCCAATTCTGGTTGTACCATAACCAAAACATAATTCACAACATATTATAGGTCATTTTGGCAGCTTACAATTACATTCAATGTGCACCATTTAGTACAGAATTTTTCAAACCCAATTTTTAACAAATCAATCACCTAACCATAACACTTTTACATGTCCAACCTCACACCATCATACATACACTCAAACTGCCATAACCACTATCACAATTCAACATTAATATTCCATAATCCAAACATGAAATAACATCCTTATGGTTCACCCAACCAGGCTGCCGATTCATGCATTACATTCCCATAATTTCCAAGCATTCAAATTTCAATACACATTCACATATACTAAGCACACATCACCCAAATAATTTCTTACACACATAAACATTTAATCAATCCTTTAATCCACCATTTACAAGCAAAAATAAACTATTTTCAAGGTGTTTCCATGGCTACCAAAAGTACACTTCCCCCTTTAAACATCAAACCTCAAAAATCTCTCCATAATTTAAACACCCATAACATCCTTACAAACTTTAATTAAACAATGATTAAAAACACCAACTTACCTCTTGATGAGGCTTGTTAAATCTGCACCAAACTCCCTTAAATTTAGTATCTACTTCTTCCTTGTGAGGTGGGGATCAAGATTAGTGAAGAAACTTTGGCGGTTGGAGGTGAGAATGGAGGAGATTAGGAAGCTTCATCAATTTCGGCCATGGAAGACTCTCAAGCTTTTCATTTCCGCCATGGTGTGTGAATGAAGAAGATGAAGGTGTTAGTGGGTTTGCACCTGCCCACATAAGGTTAATTTAATCCCCAAAGTGCTCCACTCATCAATATTTAATGATTTAATAAGTTAAAAGTGTTAATTACCTAATTTGAACCCCATTTTTGCTATTTACATTAGGTACTACTAAATTAATTTTTCATTATATTTTCCAGATGTAATATTATTTATTTTTAATGTACATTTAGGTCAAAAGACAACTCGGGGTATCAAATGACCACAATGCCCCTGTTCGGGTTGCATTCCCGATTTTTTGATAACACCGGATTTTGTCCGTTTTTCGATTTCTCACTTTTCTTTGTACTAATTATTTAATTTTTATTTAATATTTCTTATGGTATTTATACCGCAATAGGGTCTATTTAAGTCCTAAAAATAATTTCCAGGGTTCCCCGCAGTCCAGGGCTAGTCAACGGTCCACGCCGTGACTTCCCAGTGCGATCACCCATCGCTAGGGTTCTCGGCTCGCTTAACTTGGTTACACTTCTTTGTTATTATTTTTCCTTTGTTTTTCTTGTATTTTCTTTTCTTGTATTTCATTATTTTATGTCTCCTCACTCATATCGAAGTGTAGTTCTAGGCATTCTAGCTGTCCGAACAACACTGGTCATTGGAACAGTAAAACGCACTACCGAACTTAGGGGTGTTACAGTAAAGAAGATAACCACTTTGTTTTTAATTTTATGTTTTTTTCTCTCCTTTTTGACTTAGTAAAAAATAACTTAAATAGGAAAATATTTATGAGGTCATGCATGATGTCATCTATGTGATGTCATTAATCAAATTTTCTTTTCTTTTCTTCTTCCTTTATTTTTTTCATACTTCTTTAATTTAAATCTATATTTCAAAATTTTTATTTCTCAGATTTTATTGGATAGTTAGGTTAGGAGTCAGCTCTCGAGGTCAATTGACCAAATTGCCCCTCGCCGGTTCAACCCGGTTTGTAAATAATTTAATATTTCTTATGGCTCCCTAACCTAATTATTAGACTGGCTTAACAACATTTTTCCATGATTTTCTCTATTCCACTGTGTTTGTAATAGTCTTAAGGACTGCGATGTCACATTTTATGATTCGAAATTTGAGTTTAAATCGACTTCGCAATCCTTCCCAAGAAGGTCACCCATCGCTGTGACTCTCAGCTCATTTAACTTCTTATGTTCTGTTTTTCTTATTTATACTTAACTAATTGGAAATTACTAATTATTTGTGTTCAGGGCTTATCTAGTTGTCTTAAGTGTGGTTCTAATCCCCTTAATTATCCAGACCGACATCGGTCACCGGAGCAGTGAAATATACCAAGCTATACAAATAGGGGTGTTACAATTCTCCCCCCCTTAAATAAATTTTGTCTCGAAATTTTTACCTGGTATCAATCTCTGAATAGTTGCGGGTGCTGTCTCCTTATGTCCTACTCTCATTCCCAAGCAGCCTCCTGGCCCGAATGATAGTTCCACAGCACTTTTACTAATAGGATCTGTTTGTTCCGTAGCTGCTTCACCTCATAAGCCAGAATCTCTATGGGTTCTTCTTTATATGTGAGGTCTGGATTCACTTCAATTTCTTCTACTGGTAGTATATGAGATGGGTCTGATCGATACCTCTTCAACATTGATATAGGGAAGACATTATGTATCTTCTCCAACTCTGGAGATAGTGCCAAATGATATGCCAAAGGACCCACTCTTTCCAGAACCTCATATGGCCCAATGAAACGAGGACTCAGTTTCCCCTTTCTGCCGAATCTCATAATTCTCTTCCAAGGAGAAACCTTGAGGAATACTTTCTCACCCACTGCATACTCAATATCTCTTCTCTTTAAATCAATGTAGGACTTCTGACGGTCTGATGCAGTCTTAAGTCGATCTCTGATCACCCTGATCTTCTCTTCAGTTTGCTGAACAATTTCGGGTCCAATCATCCTTTTTTCACCCACGTCATCCTAACACAATGGGGTTTTACATTTTCTGCCATACAAAGCTTCATATGGAGGCATCCCAATGCTTGATTGGCAGCTATTGTTGTAAGCAAACTCAATCAAAGGCAAGTGTGTGTCCCAACTGCCCTCAAACTCAATCACACAAGCTCGTAGCATGTCCTCCAAAATCTGAATTATCCTCTCAGATTGACCATCTGTCTGTGGGTGGAATGCCGTACTAAAGTTCAATCTAGTTCCCAGGGCTCTTTGAAGACTACCCCAGAATCTAGAAGTGAACCTAGGATCTCTGTCTGATACGATGGATACTGGCACTCCATGCAGTGTCACAATCTCATCAATGTATAACCTGGCCAATCTTTCTAAACTGTAGTCCATCCGAACTGGTAGAAAATGAGCAGACTTGCTCAGTCTGTCAACAATGACTCATACTGCATCATGACTCTTCTGTGTCCTCGAAAGTCCCATCACAAAATTCGTCGTTATTCTCTCCCATTTCCATTCTGGTACTAGTAGTGGATGTAACAACCCAGCAGGTACTTGATGCTTTGCCTTCACTTGCTGACAAGTTAGGCATTTGGAAACAAACTCTTCCACATCTCTTTTCATACCCATCCACCAGTAATGCTCCTTTAGCCCTAAATACATTTTTGTGCCACTAGGGTGCATGGCAAAAGGAGATTCATGTGCTTCCTTCAAAATGATATACCTCAAATCAACATCATTAGGAACACACATTCTGCCCTGGTGTAGCAGTAGACCATCATCTCTGATTGAGAATTCTGGTTTCTTGCCCTGCCTGACTTCTTCCAACAGTTTCTGATACCTTTCATCATTCTGAGCAGCCATTCTGATTTGATCAATCAACACTAGCTGTACATGCCATGCAACTACTGTCTGCCCCTCATCATTAGTCTCTAAGCTAGCATGTAATTATCTCAACTCATGTACCATAGACAAAGGAGTAACCCGTAGACTTGCCATAGTCTTGCGACTTAAGGCATCAACCACAACATTAGCTTTCCCTGGCTGATAGTCATCAGACAATCATAGTCTTTTATTAACTCTAACCATCTCCTCTGTCTCAAATTCATCTCTTTCTGGGTACCCAAATATTTCAAACTCTTATGATCTGTGTAGATGTAACATTTCTCCCCATACAAATAGTGCCTCCAAATCTTAAGAGCAAACACAATAGCTGCAAGCTCCAAGTCATGTGTCGGATAATTCCTCTCATGCGGTTTTAGCTGGCGTGATGCATAGGCAATGACATTTCGATCTTGCATCAATACACATCCTAACCCATTGTGAGAAGCATCACTATAAACTATATATTCTTTATCCTGAGTAGGTAAAGTCAAGACTGGAGCTTCAGTCAAACATTTCTTCAATTTATCAAAACTCTGTAGGCATTTATCCGTCCACTGAAATTTTACATCTTTTCTAAGCAGCTTGGTCAATGGAGATGCCAACATGGAGAATCCCTTCACAAATCAATGATAGTATCTAGCTAAACCCAGAAAACTACGAATCTCTATGATATTTCTAGGTGGCCTCCAATTAAGGACAGCTTCTATCTTACTTGGATCTACCTTGATGCCCTCTTCTGATACTACATGCCCCAAGAAAGACATTTCCTTCAGCCAAAATTCACACTTCGATAATTTGGCGTATAGCTGTTTCTCCCTCAAAGTCTGCAGTACAATCCACAGATGTCTATCATGCTCTACTGCATTCCTCGAATAGACTAATATATCATTAAAATACCACAACAAACTGGTCGAGGTATGGTCTGAAGATAGTCATCAATGCACCCCTTAACTGATCAAACAAGTCATCAATGCGGGGTAATGGATATCTATTCTTTATTGTCACCTTATTCAACTGCTGATAATCAATACACAAGCAGAGGGTACCATCCTTCTTCTTAACAAACAACACTGGCGCTCCTCAAGGTGACACACTAGGGCGGATAAAGCCCTTGTCAAGCAACTTTTGCAACTGTACTTTCAACTCTTTCAATTTTGCTGGTGCCATTCTATATGGCGTTATGGAGATTGGGTCCACACCAGGCATAACATCAATCTCAAACTGCACCTCTCTTTTTGGAGGTAATCCTGGTAATTCATCAGGAAACACATCCGGAAAGTCACATACAGTAGGGATGTCCCTCAGTGTTGGACTCCCCACTTGGGTGTCTATCACATGTGTCAAGTATGCTTCACACCCTTTTTGATCATCCTTCTGGCTAGTGCAGCCGAAATGATGTTTGATGGCAATAAATGCCTCTCCCCATGTATTACCACATTATCGTATAGAGGGAGACCAAAAGTGACTGTCTTCAGTCTACAGTCAATCATAGCATGATTTCTGGCTAACCAATCCATGCCCAAGATAATATCATAATCTCTGAAGGGCATTTCAATCAAATCTGATAGAAAAACATGTCCTTGGATCACGAAAGGACAGTCCCTATAAATTCTGTTGACCAAGACCTCTTGTCCTAACGGACTAGTTACTAGCACTTCAAAACCCATTTGGACACCTGGAACAGCAAGTGAACTGACTATGCTAGCACTAACATATGAGTGGGTTGAACCCGGATCAAATAACACAAATACTTATTGATCAGAGATAGAGAATGTACCAGCTACAACATCAAAAGTCTTAGCCTCTTCTCGTTGTCTCATCATGTAAACTCTGGCTGAAGCACTTCCTTGCCGATCGACCAACCGCGTTCTCGATCGCCGTAAGGCTCTACCTCTGCCTGTTCCTCTACCAACTGATTGTGAACCTCTAAGAGCAGGACTCTGAATAGATCCTTCTGCAGTCGTAGGAGCTGGACCGTATCTAGGAGCACTAGTGCAGTCTTTAGCAAGATGACCCTTGCCTCCACAGTTAAAACAAGCTCCAGTGGCCCAATAGCATTCTACCCCATGAATCTTGCCACAAGTCTCACAGGGGCAAGCAGGATATGAACCCCTGCTTGACTGCTAACTAGACCTAGGGGGTCTCTGTCCAGAAAATCTACCTCTTGCGAATCTTCCACTTTGACCCCTACTGAGTCCACTAAATTTCTTTCTCTTCCCAGAAGTACCACCAGAACTTGGCTCTACTGACTTTTCTCCCTTGTCTTTCTCTGATTTCTCAACTTTTTCTGATTTTTCTTTTACATTTGTTGCTTTTGATTCAATCCTTTCTAGCTCAAGTGCTTGAGACATGAGTTTTGAAAAATTGCTATGTTTGAATCCCACTACTTGCATTCTCAAACTGGGCTTCAAACTAGTATCAAATCTCTTGCACCTTTCCTTACTGGTAGAAAGGAGACTCCCAACATAATGGCTTAAACGAGAGAACTCCCTCTCATACTCTACCACTTATTTACTCCCTTGCTTCAGACTCAAAAATTCTTGCAACTTTTGATCCACATATGCGTCTGGGACGTATTTTTGTCTGAATTCTCTGATGAAGTCATCCCAGGTCAGTACTGGTGGTTTAACCAAGCTGTGGGAGATGGTCTTCCACCAATCATATGCATCCCCTTGCAGTAATGAAACAGAATATTCAAACTTCAGTTCATCTTGGCAGTGCAGCTTCTTAAATACTCTATCCATCCTTTCAAGCCATTGCTCTGCCTCTAAAGGGTCCACTGTACCCTTAAATTCAGTAGCTCCATACTTTAATAACTTGTCATACTGTCTGGCTGGAGGCAGTGGTTGTACCACACGTGGTTGGGGTAGAGCTTGAACAGGCATACCCCCAGCCATTTGTTGAAACATCACAACCATTTGTTATGCAAACTGTGTAGGAAACTGTGGCATTTATGGGGCTGGTGCTACTGATCCACTGACATTTTGTAGAGCTGGGGCTTCCCCTTGTGCCTCAGCTTCAATAGATTGCTCAACTGAGCGATCCCCTTTTTCCATTTCAGTCAGAAGTTAGGGTATCTCCTGAACAAATAACACAAGGAGATTTCCCTCATTTAGTTCATATTTATGATGTAATGCACTGTATGTAACAAATATGGACATTAAGCAGTTGTACTTAACAAGGAAAGACACAAATTCTCAAGTTAAAACATACTTCAAAAATTTGCTCTGATAGCACTAAAACATGTCACACCTTACCCCTCTGTAAGGCATAATATGACCTCGTAGAATACCTAATGAACTACCGTACTTCACCTACTGATAACTCATTAAGTACCCTACAAGGGATTTTAAAACAATTTTCTTACTTTTTATAAGTGGTGAGCATTTCTAAATAGATATTAAAACATTTAATTAAAGTTGGAAACTAGTTAAAATTTTTGGCCCATTTTATTTTTCCGTAAATTTTATAAAAATTTCGGTAGAGTGCTGTCTGTATTTTTAGAAAATAGTTCTTTAAATTCCTATAAAAACCACTTCCAATTATTTATTTCAACCACTTCTTCAAATTCACAATCAATCTCAACCAATTTCTCAAGTTTCAAAATTCAACAACTCTCATTTCTCAATTTCCAAAAATTCAGTAATCATCAAGATACTGTCAATCAATTTCATTCATTCATATTTCATTAAAGATAAACAATCTATATATTCATCATACTAAAAATTTACATTAAAAGAAATTCAAACTAAATTTTATTACAAACTTTATACAAACTTTGTACAAGCTGCTCAAGACCAATTTTACATGTCCATACAATTGCGTGCATTTCATACATCAAAATGAATTTTTACAGTCAGGATATAAAATGTACCCGTTAACTTCAAAGCAGGTAGTTTCTCTGTCCTCAGCAGCTCACTCTGCTGCTCTTCTAGTCTCTATATCTGCGACACCAATAACAGCCATCGCTGAGTACTAGGACTCAGTGGTGCACAACATACTAAAATAATCTTTATGCAGAATTTAAATCACATTTATTCAAAAAATTGGACTGACCATGAGAATTAAATACAAAATATTAATTATGAGATTTTAATCCAAACAAGTTCATTTGGAAGTGTCAAAACCAATTTCATAAAACCCACAATTATATCATGCCATTCGAAACAAATATAATGTCAATAGCCAGAGGCTAAGGAGAAGTCACATCACAAGGCTAGCTAGCTTAAATATATGGATATCCATTCAATTTCTTCTTCTACTAGCACACACCTCAACACTTCAGCCAAAGAAGGAATCAAAATTCGAAACTGATTACCCCCACTAGTCATGCTAGTGAGGTGTTCAAATATATGGTCATGATACTGCGGTTTCAAAACTTATCTTAACAATTTACTAAACATTGCCATTCAAATATACACAATAACTTTTAATAATTTAAATCAAAAGCATCATAAATACTTCATCATAATAATTTCACAATTCACTATTTCAAATTATTCAAAATAATATGCAGAAGATAATTTACAAAAATTATACGTTGTGCACAAACCTTAAGCGAGTCGCCTCTTGGCCTTGACTCAATTCCTCGAGTTCTTTCCCGAGGTTCTTTTCCATTGAAACACACAGTTTCACAGTGTTTCAGTATCATAACTTAGCATAAATCCAAAAATAAATTTAAATTCACTTTTACCTAGCTCTAATGTGCTAAACTTGACGTTCTTTAAATTTTGTGTTTCAGGGTTACTATTCACTATACTATTCAAGTCAATTTGTTGACTTTCTAAGGCTTAATAGGTATGGGAATTCTAACTTCACCTACATACCACATTTTAGTCACTAAATTTGTTGGTTTTGGTTGTTTACTCAAATTCTAAGTCTTTTAGGCAAATTTGTAAATTTTCAGTTTTGGTGTCTTAAGTTGCACTGTTCCATTGGTTATTTTCCTGTTAGAATTTGGCAAAACTTCCTTCATAAAAAATATTCCCTATTATCTTAACTTTATTCTCCTTTTTGGATCACTCCAATTGGGTTTTGTAGCTCAAGTTATAGCTTTTTGAATCATGGCTGCCGGATTGGATTTAACCAAGATTTTCAGGGCAAATTTGGGTTCTGGCAGTTTTAGGTTACCAATTTTGGGTGGCCAAATGACTTGGTTAGTGGCATAATTTTGGTTTGTGTTTTTCATGAAAGTTTTAGGTCTATATCTCAACTATTCACTGGTAAACTTTCATGTCATTTAGACCTGCCTAGCTCAAGTTATGGCCAAATGAACACACACTGTTCATTTGATCATTTTTGTATAGGTCAGACTGAGAAAATCCGGATTTTGTCAATTTGTTCACTAGGTTTTGGTCACTTTTTAGGCATGATTCCTAAATGAAAATTGTGTCATTTTGTGTCTATTATCATTCCCAATTGGTCTCATACCAATTGGACTTGTAAATTTTCAGTTTTGGTCCCTCAAAGGGACCTTGGTCAAGCTGCTAGAATATGAATCCTAACTAATCCGAATTGCACTTTGGTTCTATCAATTCAAACACATCACAAATGATTCCAAATGACCATTTAAACCTCACTTGGGTTCCAATACATCAATTACAAATATTCTCTAAAATTTTCCCCAAACCCTAAGTGCCAAAAACCCTAATTTACACAATTTCATGAATTTAAAGTGTAGCACTAACACCTACCTACTTAGATTGACTTGCATGCATGCTTTATTGAAGTGAAACATATCACTTTCCCCCAACCCTCATGGCTGCCGAATTGTTTATCCCTTCACAACTTATCATTTTCTTTAAATTTTCATACAATTTACACTCATCTCAACTTAATTTCAAAGCTTAAAGAAGAAAAGAAAGGGAAACAAGTACTAACCTCACTTGTCAAATTTTCTTGAATTGCCAAGCTTGATTTTCCTTCACTTTTCTTCAATTTTCTTCCTCCCAAGTTCTTGTTGAGGTTCAATTTAAAGGTTCTACAAATTTTAGAAATGATTTATGGGGAAATTTTAGAGTTACCAAAGCTTGAATTTGAGCTCAAATGGAGGAATTAGAGTGAAGAGAGAGAGAGGAGAGGTGAATGGCATATTGGGTAAAGAAGATAACCACTTTGTTTTTAATTTTATGTTTATTTCTCTCCTTTTTGACTTAGTAAAAAATAACTTAAATAGGAAAATATTTATGAGGTCATGCATGATGTCATCTATGTGATGTCATTAATCAAATTTTCTTTTCTTTTCTTTTCTTTTTCCTTTATTTTTTTCATACTTCTTTAATTTAAACCTATATTTCAAAATTTTTATTTCTCAGATTTTATTGGACAGTTAGGTCAGGAGTCAACTCTCGGGGTCAATTGACCAAATTGCCCCTCGTCGGTTTAACCCGGTTTGCAAATAATTCAATATTTATTCCGACTCCCTAACCTAATTATTTGACAGGCTTAACAATCTTTTTCCGTGATTTTCTCTTTTCCACTGTGTTTGTAATAGTCCTAAGGACCGCGGCATCACATTTTATGGTTCGAAATTTGAGTTTAAATTGATTTCGCAATCCTTCCCGAGAAGGTCACCCATCGCTGTGACTGTCGGCTCATTTAATTTCTTATGTTCTGTTTTTCTTATTTATACTTAACTAATTAGCAATTACTAATTATTTGTGTTCATGGCTTATCTAGTTGTCTTAAAGTGTGGTTTTAATCCCCTTAATTATCCGGACCGACATCGGTCACCGGAATAGTGAAATATACCAGGCTATACAAATAGGGGTGTTACAATAAAATGGCATAATACCATGTGCAGTACTGCTAACTGAACCCTATTGGCATGCCAACCTATTCAAACCAATCTTAATTGGTGTACTATGGCACATTACCAAGTTATTGATTGAATTTTCATCCTTTACATGTAAGGTTACTATTCATTTTACTATTTAGGTCAAATTATTGACTTTCCAATGCATAATAGCTGCATAAGTCCTAATCACATAAATTTACCACATTTTGGTTCCCAAAAGTATTGGCATTAGTTGCCAATACATACTTCTAACCAATGGTGAATAAATCAGAAATTTTAGTTTTGGGTGCTAGAGTTCACTGTTGCATTAGGCCATTCTACAGTAAGAATTTAGCCAAATGTTCCGCATCAAAGTTGTTCCTTATTGTGTCTAGTTACATTTCTTTTTTTTAATCACTCCATTTGGGGTTTTGTAGCTTAAGTTATGGCCTAAACACCATAACTAGCCAGATTGCAATTTTTCCAGAATTTCTGGGCAGAATCAATTCTGCAGTTTTTGCACACTAATTGCAAGTCAGTTTTTGGACATTTTATGGTTAAAATTTGGGTCTATTTTCTTCATGAAAGTTGTAGGGCTATGTCTCAGCTTTCTACTGGTAAAAATTCAGGTTAATTGGACCTTTCTACACTGAGTTATGACCAGATGAATGAATACTATTCACTTGGTCATTTTCCAGGGACTGCATATTGGTCACCCAAATTAGGTCAATTTTTAGAGCCACTTGGATTGGTTTTCTGGGTAGGGTTCCTTCACCAAAATTGTAGCATTATGTATCTAGTTTCACCTCCAATTGGCCTTGCACCAATTGGAGCTACACAAGTTCAATTAAGGCTCTCCAAACACACTGGACTCCAAGAGTCTAGACTGCTGCACACAAGGCAGCCTACCCTTTCCAACATTCAATGACTCAATTCACTTCATATTCAGTTTAAAGCTTACCAAATGGTCACTACATGACCATTGCAACATCATTTTGTGTTCAATTGCATCTACTTCCATATTTGAGTTTCAAACCCTAGCCCTAGAATTCCAAAATTTCATTTTCTTACACTAAACTCATAAACTAATATTTTGAGTGATACAATCATATCAAGGGCAGCCTATTCAGTCATTTAATCCAAAGAAATCATCAACACCATAACAAGTCCATGGCTGCCAAAAAAATAGGGTGACACTATAACATGTTTATTTTTAGAGAAATTACACATATCCTAGCTCAAATTTTCATTCTAATAAGAATTTAAAGGAAAGAGTCAAGGAATTGGACACTAACCTTACTTGAGTCCCAATTTGAGCTTGTAATTCTTCAATATTTTTCCTTCTAATGGCTGCCCCAAGCTTGATCTAGTGATAAGGGTAAATTTTAATGAAGGAAGGATGAGATTTATGGTGGAATTTAGTGGAGTTTGGAGCTTAGTGGAGCTTCCATGGAGTTTTCTTTCCTCTCTCTCTCTCTCTACGTTTTAGGCTGCCCAAAGGTTGAAGATAGCTGTTTAGTTTTTTAATTTTTATCTCCTTTTATTCATGTTTAAGTAGTTTATAATGATGTGTCAAAATTTGGTTGGGTGAAAATGTTTTAATTGCATCATGCTTATGTCATAAATATGACTTTTATTTCATTTTCTTTTTTTTTTTTTTACTTTTCTACTCATTTTTAATTTAATTTTTAGCAATATTTATTCACATTTTATATTATAATAATTATTTACTTAACTGGACAAATCAGCCAAAAATCATCTCTGAAAACGAAATGACCAAAATACCCTCCGTTTGGCTTTTTGAGCCAAAATCGTCTGTACTAATCTAAAAATTTTTCTAAGCATTTTCTTGGCATTCTAATGCAATAGAAACCTCAATGACTCTTCTCTGGAGTCTCAAAAATTATTTTATGAATTTTCTCCCGAGTTTAGGGCTCCTAGTTGAAGGATCGCAACTTCTCACTGGGTTACCCATCGCTAGGGCACCGGCTCATTTAACTTGGTTGTATTTTATTTCTAAATTTTTTCCTGAATTTTATTTTATTAATATTTGAGTTAATTATGGTTCCTCACTTTGATTTAAATATTCTCTAGTCGTTCTAGCTATTCGGACCGACACCGGTCACCTGAACAGTAGAATGTACAAAATTGCTATAGTGAGGGTGTTACATGAGTAGTTTTGTAATTCAATAGGGAGATAGTTGAAGCCATGGAATATGTTACCATGAGACTTTGATTTGAGTTTAATAAAATTCAGATTTTTTCTACATTAAGTATCACTTATCTTTTGATTTATGTTATGAATGTTGAATGTATGGTTATTTAGGGTGGCCAACTAATTAATTGCGCATATATATTACTAAGTTAAGATAATTTGAGTATATAATAGATTGAATAATCTAACTACAAGTAGCACATAATGATTTATTTCATTATGAAGATGAATGTTTAGGTTAAATGAACCATGCTAAATGAGTTTGTTACCTTGAATTGGAATGTCTTTCTAATGATTAATGATACCATTAAACTTAATTATAAGCTGCTCTAGTCTTAGATTGAGTGTGACAGTAAGGGATTAATTGTAGAGCACTTCTTGGTTAATCTAATATGTAAGGAAAGATAAGAAAGTTGTTAACTTCTATAACTAATTTACTCAATTGGATAAATTTACATCTTTAGTTAATGATTGATACATGTTATATGATGGATACACGCTCTCTACTGAATTTGTTGCAATATGGTTGTGTTGAGTATTCATAAGTGTCATTAGACTTAGTTTATATTATATCATTCTTAGTTTAGGTTTAGTAGTTTAGTGAATACCAATAAAAACCCCTTTTTATTTTACTTTGTATATTCAGTTTGATAAATTAGGTGTTTATTTTGTTTATTTTTAGTTACTTTTTTTTTATTTGGATCTCTAATATTAGTTTTTTTTTTATTTGTATTTACTCATTCCATGTGGGATCGACTTTTACTTACCCTATATACAAGTAGTTTAGATAGAGTATTTTTAATTAGTGCATTCGGCACGCATCACAATCCTAATAAGTTTATTAATGTCGAATAAAAGTTTTTTAAAATTTATCATACCCGAGAATAATTTGAAAATATAAAAATATATTATTTTTTATTTTTATTTTTAATAAAAAAATTTGATATATAAAATAAATTGTAAGTTTGGTCAAAGCTATATTTTTATTGATGTTAATAATTCTTTTAGAAGAAAAGCTATAAATTTGTAATTAATAAAGTGGTTGTTACACTAGAATTGGATTAAATATTCAAATTCTCAATTTTAATATTTTGTTGACCTTATCATTTACGAATTTATAAAAAGGCTACAAATTTATAATAAATATAATAACTTTTATTGAATAGGACTAGAATTTAATTGAAATAAATGCAATTTTTTTAATTAAATATTTAAAATTTTAATAATAATTTTATAATTATGTTAATTAAATAGTTACTTTTTTTAATAATAATTTTATCTTTAGGTTGAGGGTTTTTTTTATCCCATTATTCCCCTCATTCCCATAATAATAATAATAATAATAATAATAATAATAATAATAAATTTAATAATTTTTAATCAATTAATAATATTAGAATTTATAATAAAATATTTTGTATTAGTAAAATTATTATTAATAAAATAATATTAAAATTTTAATTTATATTAGTTATTGTAATTACTAGAAATTGTAATTATTGAGGAATTTAGCAATGAAAGTTTTGTGCCAAAAATTTTAAGAGACAAAATGGTATAGATAAGCTTTTCATTGCTAAAAGTATTAGCGACATATTTGCTGTCACTGATGAATCATCTGTTACATATTAGTAACATTCTAATTGGCACTAAACAGTTTTATTAGCGATGAACTATCGTCAAAGATATTTTTAGTGGTATTTTTATAAACATTATAAATAATGAAGAGTATTTTTGTTATCCAAATGTTCTCCTTTTCCAATTTTATATAATATAAATATAGATATTTAGGTAAAAGATGTAAATATTATTTATTAATATATAACATTTGGTATAAATAAATAAATAAAAGTTTTGAAAAATAAATAAGTGAATAAAATTACTGCACGGGATGGCTCGTGAATAGAGGCATCACCATTAGCTTTTAGTAGTCCTAACGTTAAAGCTGCTTATACAATCTTTGGCGACACGCGTCCTAACACAACTTGTGCCTATGTTTCTCATTTTGTGTTCCCTTTATTGCCCTTCCATGCAGAACTTATACAAACCTTGTTAGTGAACCCTTCAACATCATTTCTGCAATATTCAAATCAAGTTGTTGAACCTTCAGATAACAAAAGGAAAAGGGTTGAAAGGGGTTAATTAGTTTGTATCAATTCATCACTGTTAATTAATTATAGGTGATAAGAAGCCTTATTTAGCAGTGATCTTAGTACAGTCAATCTATGCTGCTATGTTCATACTCTCAAAAGCAGCCTTCAATGGTGGTATGAACAATTGTCTTTATGTTCTACAGACAGACTGCTGCAACTCTTTTCTTAGCTCTTCTTGCACTCTTCTTAGAGTGGCATTACTATTAACTTTCATTTTGATCTTCTTGATTCTTTTTTATTTTTTTTTTGGCAATGTTTCATCATCTCTAATGATCATGATTCTGATACAAATTTGTAGGAAAAATTGGCCACCTCTATCATTCGTGACTTTCTCCAAGATTTTTCTGCTATCTTTATGAGGGTATGTGTAAATATACAGTTAATGATTCGATTTCTCCTATTCATATCTTTGAATTGCTTACACTGTTGCTTTCACTGATAAAGAAATCCATGGAAATTAAACCCAATATTTTTCTTTTAGGATTACTTTGAGTTTGGATATCTATGGAATCGCACTTGTTTACACTTCTGCAACTTTGGCTGCTGCAACTACAAACTGCCTCCCTGTCATTACTTTCTTCTTAGCCCTTTTGCTTAGGTAACATTTATAATATATATATATATATATGTATAGACACACACACACACACGTACGGACACACACAGCGTATTGCTGTCTAGGCTCTGCTCAACTCAACTCAACTTAGCCTTTATCCCAAAAATTTGGGGTTAGCTATATAAATTCTCTTTCTTTATTCTAAACGATTTTGGGTTAAATCCTCGGAAATGTGTAATGCTTTTAGGTCATGTTGTTGAAGGAGCGGAAGCATAAAAATTATTAGATTAGAACACTGAATTCAAAAAATTTTCTTCTAGGGTCTCATGTATCATGCAAGATTCATTATGTACCTAATTGATTTCAATATTCAATTGGATATTAAAACACTTTTAATATGTATTAGGATCTACATTTGCTATTTAAGATTTTAGAATTAAAAAATCAATTCATTAGAACCCTAGATTGATACAAGAATATGTGCACTAACTGTAGATGTGATTGGTACCTTTGTGAAGCGTCTAGGACCCCAAATGTTGTCCCTCTAGCTTGTCCACACCAGTGTTATTAAAGGCGTGGGAGGCGCCCAGGCGAGGTGAGGCGTCCCTCTGCCGCCTTGACAAGGTCGCCCCTCTTGGCACCTCCAGAGTCGATGCCTCATGCCGGCGAGGCGAGAAACCAGGCGAGCGAGAGGCGTCGCCTCTTTAAAACAGAGCAGAATCCCTTTTTTTTTAATTTTTTAAGACAAAAATATAAAACCCTACACACTTACCTGTTGCTAACAGAGAAAATGAAGACAGTGTCGCCTTCACCTCCAGAGCTGCGAGTCCAGGTATGTCTATCTGTCTGTCTCTCTCTGTAACATCCTCCCGGTAGCAATTCCGCACAGTCTACTGTTCCGGTGACCGGTGTCGGTCCGGACAGCTAGAACGTCCGGAAAAATAATTTAATTTAAGTGAGGGACCATAATTAACTCAAATATTAATAAGAAACACTTAGTAAAAATTTTAGAAATAAAATACAACCAAGTAAAGCAGTAGGTGCCCAAGCGATGGGTAACCGAAGGGAAGTTGCGGTTCTCGCAACGAGGAGCCCTAGACCCGGGGGAAAAATTATAAAATAATTTTTGGGACTCCAGAGAAGGGTTATTGAGGTTCCCATGGCATTAGAATGCCAAGAAAATACCTAGAAAAACTTTTCAATCGGTACAGACAATTTTGACCCGTTAAGCCAAACGGAGGGCATTTTGGTCATTTCGCCTTCAGAGGTGATTTTTGGCCGACTTGTCCAGTTAAGTAAATAATTATTATGATCTTAAATATGAATAAATATTGCTAAAAATTAAATTAAAATGTGGTAGAAAAGAAAAGAAAAGAAAAATCAAAAATTAAGCAAATAATGACATCACATGATGTCACTCACTTACTCCCACCCAATCACCACTTGACAAAACTAATAAAAAGAGATAAAATGAACTTAAAATGAGATAAAAAAACAAAAGAACCAGCAGCTTCCTTCTTCATACGGGCTGGAATAAGAGAGAAAGAGAGAGAAAAGGAAAAGAAAGAAAGAAAGAAAGGAAGAAGGAGAAGGAGAAGTAGCAGAAATAGGGGTTCAGCAGGGCAGCATATTTCTTTTCCATTCAGGTGAGTTTGGCTCAACATCTAAGGCTGATTTTTGGATATGTTTAAGCTATGTATGTGTGGAAGTTATGGTAAAAATTTGGTGATTGTTCAACGGTTGGATTTGGAGAAACATATTGTTGAACACAGGCTTTCTGTAGGTTGAATTCTGAATTTTGGCTACTGAAATTTGAGAAAAATAAATAGTTAGGATGCTTATAAAATTATGAAATTTGGTACAAATGATATTTGGGATGTTGAGGCTGCTGTGTTAAAATTTGGTGAATTTTAGACTTGTGGTTTATGAGATATAAATTGTTTTGCATGAGCTGGCTGAGTAAGACTGATTTCTGCAAAAATTCAGATTGTGAAGGGTTGAATGAATGTTTTGATATCTCATGATATAGAGATGATTTGATGCTGAAATTTTTACTGATATTGTATAGGGATGTCTTTAATATATGGTATAAATTTGGGATTTATCTAATGGTTAGATCATTATATATAAATTTGAATGCACAAGCTGCCATATTGGGTATTAATGGGTTGTGGATTTAAGATTTATGATGGGAGTTTAGTCCAATTTAAGGGGAAATGCTATTGAATTTTTATTGGATATTTAATTTAGGAAAGTGAAGTTATAATTGATTATGATTATTATGGTTCTAGGAGAAATCTTGAAGAATAACAAGCTCAAGGTTGGTTTCAAAAAGGTTAGTGCATTAGACACTTAAAACTTCTTATTTTCATGAATTGTAACTTGTATTGAGTGAGAATTGCAACTAAAATGAATAAGAATTATGTGTATACATACTATGAATTTTTGGCAGCCCTTGTGAAGGAATTATTTTGATTGTTTGATGGACTTAAAGTGGGCTATAGATCAAGTTTAAACCATGTGTGCATGTGATTATTGAAGGAGCTAGTAATTAAGGTAAAGTGAAAACCTATAATGGAACTAGGGTTTTGAAGAGTGAAAAATTGACTTGGCTTAGGAAATTGTTAGGGCACATTGTAATGGTCAATTAGTGACCATTTTAGATGTGTTGACCATAAATGGGACTGAAAAATACTATGGCAAGGTGAGGTTGCAGGCTGCCCTATGGACAGCAGCATAGGGACTGAAAATTCAGTCCCTTTGCACTGCCATAACTTGGGCTGTGCTAGTCCAATTGGTGTTTGGCCAATTGGACATGAAACTAGGCTTATAATGGCACATTTTTGCTGAAGAAACCATACCCAAAAGATCAAAGCAAGAGGACCAAAACTTGGCCCCAATCCGGAACCCTGAAACTGATTCTGCAGAATTGACCAAATGAACAGTAACTGTTCATTTGGCCATAACTCACTGTAGATTTGGTCAATTGACCTGAAATTTTTACAGCAACAAGTTAAGACATAGACAAACAACTTTCATGAAGGAACCTACCCCAAATTATGGCCAGAACCCATCCAACCAAGTGACTCTAGTTACTGTTCATGCACTGTAGATATGGTAAATCTGCAGATTTGGCAATCCGGCCAGCTTGGGTCTTTGGACCATATCTAGAGCTACAAAACTCCAAATGGAGTGATTCAAAAAAGGAAATTCAACTAGACAAAATAAGGAACAACTTTCATGTTTTACATTTCTTCAAATTCCAACAGTAACAGTGTCCAATGGAACAGTGAAGTTGACTCACCAAAACTGAAAAATCTGCTCCTTTGGTTTAATGCTTGGAAATGGTATTAACACTTAATGCCAACAAGTTTTAAACACCAAATGTGGTATGTTGGGAGTGCCAAAGTCAATGTACACATTTTTATTCTAAAAGTCAACATTTTTGTTGACCAATGAGGTGAATAGTGACACCAAAACAAAAAAAATTGACAATTTTGCCAAAATGACCTAAGCTTTGAGAAAGTGACTAAAACTAACAAGTTTTAAATGCAAAATGGGGTACATTGGGAGTGTTAAAACCAATGTACCTATTGTTTATGCAAAAGTCAACATTTTAATTGACTAATGAAATGAATAGTGACATGAAAACTTGAAATCCAAAAATTGTGAAACTTAAATATGCAAAATGCCCTAGTAGGCCTAATGTGATTGGTTTGGATAGTTTGGCATGCCAATAGGGTATTGTTTTAGCAGTACTGCGAAAGGAAAGGCTTTATGCCTGTATTCATGGCTTTATGCCCGTATTCATGGCTTTTATGCCCGTATTCATGGCTTTTATGCCAATTATGTGATATCATGGCTTTTTAGCCATACTGACTGCATACGTGGTTGACGTTCTGCGTCCCATGGTATGACGGCCCGAGGCACCGCGGTGTCCAGTGCCAACGACCCGTTATCGATCCAATCGTTCAAAGATAGGTTACTTGGGCATGGAAAAGTATAACTGTAACTGAACTGATTGTTAAAGAAAATACGAAAATTAAATATCAGGAATGATTATGATAGAATACAAAGAAACTCAAGATCAGGAAGAAAATAAATAAACAAAATGCATGAAGAAGTTAATATCATAAAACGTAATTAGCCATCGACTAAACACTAAGTTGGTAATTATTCAGTTCTTATGAACACAATGGCTAAGAAATTATGATTTTTATTTGCATATTATTTCTTTCTATTTTATTATTTGCACCACTAAGCTTTATGCTTAGCGCGTCGCTTTTGCAACGCGTAGGTACTGGAGATACAGATCGTGAGCCCAGTAGACCGCAGACTGGGTGAGTCCATCCTGCAGTCCTGCACAGTGTCCGTGTCACCTCAACTTCTGCAGTGCATTGGTAGGACATTAGGTGTCATTTTGACATTTTGTAACTTAACTTTGTTTTTCTCCTATGTAATTAAACTTGTGTAATGTATATTGATGTTTATGTAAATTATGAAAATTGTACTTGTGAATGGAAAAGTAAATGTTTACTTGTGATTTATATATGATTATCACATGTTATGCAAATGGATCAAATGAGATGAATGATTGAGAAATGAATGGTTGAAAAAGTTGAGATTTTGACAAATGGAGTTGAGATGATTGAATATGAATATAGGAAGTGTTTTTCACAGGTTCCGAAGAACGGTTTTCTCCATTTTTAGCCGGTACTCCGCCGGATTTTCTATAAAATTTCCGGAACCTCAAAGAAATAATAATTTTGATAAATGGCTTAAAATGAATTATATTTCACAAGTTATATTCAAAATTATGATAAAAAAATTAATTAAGATAAAAATAGAGTGCTCGGCACACTGAGTGGCATAACTTGCTCGGCTACACTGTAGTCGGGTAAGGGGTGTCACACTCTCTCTCTCTCTCTCTCTGTCTCTCCTCTGTTTCTGCTATCTTCTTCCTCCTCTGTCACCCTATCTTCCTCCCTCTCCTGCCCTTTTCTTTGGAAAATGCAGCAGCACTGCAAATTATTTTTTCCTTTCCTTCTCCTCCTTCTTTATCTCCTTCTTTTGTTCTTCCTACCCTGTTATGCTATCGGTGTACAGCAGTCTGCCCTCTCCTTTTTCTTTTTTTTTTTCCTTTCCTTCTCCTTCTCTGTGCTTGGTTTTATTAATAAGTTAATTACTTGCTATTAATTTAATTATTTTACCTTTTATTTTTATTAATTAATTATTTAAATTTTATAGATATTGTTAAATTAATTATTTTACTTGTTAATTATTCAATTATTTAACATGGATATTATTAAATTAATTATTTTACTTATTGATTGGTTGATTATTTAATATGGGTATTGTTAATTTATGGTAATTAATTTACTTTTTACTTATTGTTCTTGTTAATTTGATTAATTTTGCTTTTTATCTTGTTAATTAGACATTAATTCTCATTAGTTGTTTATTTTATATGGTAATTATTATTCTATTGTTAATGTGATTATTTCACTTTTTGTTGTTATTAATTTATTGTTTAATTAATATGAGTATTGTCAATTTGTTTGTAATTAATTTACTTTTTAATTGTTATTCTTGTTAATTTAATTAGTTTTACTTTTTTTTTGTTAATTAGTTGTTCATTTTATATAGGAATTATTAATTTATTATTAATTTGATTATTTTACTTTTTGTTTTTGTTAATTAATTGTTTAATTTATATAGGCATTGTTATAAGTACACACTGTAACACCCCCATTTGTATAGCCTGGTATATTTCACTGTTCTGGTGATCGGTGTTGGTCCGGACAATTAAGGGGATTAGAACCACACTTAAGACAACTAGAGAAGCCATAAATACAAACAATTAGGTCAGGGAGCCGGAAGAAATATTGAATTATTTACAAACCGGGATGAACCGGTGAGGGGCATTTTGGTCAATTGACCCCGATAGCTGACTCCTGACCTAACTGTCAAATAAAATCGGAGAAAGGAAAAATTTGGAATCGAGAATTAAATTAAAGAACTAATAGAAAAATAAATAGAAAAAAAAAAGAGAAAATGGAAAAGTCAAAAGGTGATGACATCATGCATGACCTCATGCATGATGCCATAAAAATAATACTTAATATATTTACTTAATTAGAATTTTTGTGGTCTTCCATAAGTCAAAATAAATAAAAGAAAAGTAAAAAAAAAAAAAGAGAGTTAATTCCATCACTTTTATGACATCAAAATGATGTCAAAATTTATTTTTAAATTCTCATAATTTTTGACCCATTCAAATACATAAAGTGAGACCTAAAAGACATAAAAAGAAAAAGAAAAACATTTCATTTTCTGCTCCCAACCAAATCGGCAGCCATCATCCCTTAGCTCCACCATTGTCTCCCTCCATGAAAGCTTGAGTTCAAGCTTCTAAACATCCATCTAACCCTACCTTGCCCCAAATTCTTCTATGCAAACTTGTAAGAGTGACTTGAGAAAGAGATTGAAGAAGGAAAGAAAGGGAATAAGGGAGTGAAGTTGAAGAATTAAAGTTCAAGTGGAGGTAAGCAACTTACTTTGGAAATTATGGTTTCTTATTTGTTTATTTAGTTCAATTAACTTAGATTTTCACTTAAAAATCAAAGAAAACAATTGTTGGGGGACTTTTAGTGAATTCAGCCAGCTAGGGTTTGGTTGGATAAAGTATGAATTTGTTTGAGCTAAACATGTTAGGAAGCATAATTGAGTTAAGGAAGCATGCTTATAGGTGTTTAATTAGCTAAATGCAACAAATAACATGAATTAGGGTTTAGAGACCAAAAATGTGAAAAACTTATAAATGGTGTCTTTGACCTAATATGAAGTGAGAAATGGTCATTTGTGACCTAATTAAGTGTGTTAGAAGTATTGGAATTAAAGTCAAAATTCGGAGGGAGTGTGGTCATGCTGCTGCAGCATGACCAAATCAACTTTGAAGGACCAAAAATGAAATTTTACAAGTCCAATTGATATGGGACTAATTGGGGATGAAATAGGCACTAAATGACACAATTTTCATTTAGGAAGCATGCCCGAAAAGTGACTAAAACCTAGTGAACAAATTGACCAAAGTTGAAAAATTGCAGGCTGCCCTGAACAAACTGACCAAATGAACAGTGTTTGTTCATTTGGTCATAACTCGAGCTAGGCAGGTCAAAATGACCTGAAATTTTACCAGTGGCTAGATGAGATATGGACCTAAAACTTTCATGAAGAACACAAACCCAAATTATGCCATTAACCCAATCAAATTACTGAGCAAAGTTAGATCACTGAATCTGTAGGACTGCAGATTTACCATATGAATAGTAAAGTTTCAATGGCTATAACTCTCTCTAGAAAACTCTGATTTAGGTGATTATTAAACCGATGGAAACCTAAGGCATAGTAGAACATTTCATATGAAGAAAATTAGACCAAATTATGGACCTAACTTGATCAAATTGCTAAACAAATTTGAAATCAATAATCGGCCAGAACAAAAATCTGCAGCATGAACAATAGTCATAATTTGGATATAACTTGAGCTAAAAAACTCCAATTGGAGTGATTCAATAGGAGAATAAACTTAAGACAATAGGGAACATTTTCTATGAAGGAAGTTTTGCCAAATTCCAACAAAAAAGTGACCAATGGAACAGTGCAACCTTAGACACCAAAACTGAAAATTTGTCAATTTTGACTAAAAGACCTAAGTTTTGAGAAAATGACCAAAACCAACAAGTTTGGTGACCAAAATGTGGCATGTGGGTGAAGTTGGAATTCCCATACCTATTAAGCCTTAGAAAGTCAACAATTTGACTTGAATAGTATAGTGAATAGTAACCTGAAACACAAAAATTTTAAGAACGTCGAGTTTAGCACATTAGAGCTAGGTAAAAGTGAAGTTAAATTTATTTTTGGGTTTATGCTAAGTTATGGCACTGAAACACTGTGAAACTATGTGTTTCAGTTGAAAAAGACTTGGAGGTTGTGAGAGACTGAGTCAAGGCCTAGAGGCGACTCACGTCAGGTCTGTACACAGTAATTTTTGTTTAAATGTATGATTCTTGAAAATTTGATTTTTTTGAGTTAATTATGAATTGTGTTGCCATTTATGATTGTAAATATGACTTTGAAAATTGACCAGATTTCTCATAAATTATTTGAATAAATTATTTTAAATTGATTTTGTGTTCACACTTAGAATGACAGTATCACATTATTCCTCCTCCATTTGTGGGGTTGAGATCGTTCATTTTCCTCCCTCTCTGGCTTACCAGTTGAGATCGAGATCGGATGAGTACTCATTAGCTAGCTAGCCACCTCCCTCATTGATTTTGATTAGTGGGGTTGTAGATTGCTTTGTCGTGGTGTACAACACGGCATTGATCGAAAATTTTGTGTCATTGCTTAAGTTGTGTATGATTTGGCAACACTTTATTTGCTAAATTATTTGATTAAATTGTGTTATTATGAGTTTTGATAATTTGTGAAATGTGATTGAGAAATATTTAAATTGTGTTTTGTCAATGAATGATTTATGTATTATATTTTAAATTTTTATTGTGCACCACTGAGTATTTTTATACTCAGTGATAGCTTGTTTTGCTGTCGCGGATAAGAGCAAGGAGAAGGCAGCAGAGTGAGCTGCTACTTATATTGAGGACTACACTGATATTTTTGTACGGGTATTGTTTTATACCTTTGTAGTTATTTTGATATAAATATTGCTATGTTTTATGTATCAATGTAAGGTTGAGCAGTTGTATAATAAATTACAATAATATTCTTTTTGGAACTTCTTTTTGTAAATTAAGGTTTGTATTTGTGAATTTCACTCTTTATGCACTGTGAATGAAGTTATGAATTATTTTGAGATGATAAACCTTGATTGGATTGTGGAATTATTTTGAAGTGGATTGAATTGAGTTGACTTGAAATTATTTGGTGGTTGGGAGTTGTGAAAAATTTTTGGAAGTGTTTTTCTCAGGTATTTGAAGAACTGTTTTATCCAAATACAAACGAAATTTTGTCAAATTTTTTATAAAATTTGCGGTAAAAGTAAAATGGACAAAAAATTTTACTAGTTTATAAGCTTTGAATAAATTATTTTAATTCCTACCAAAATGCTCACCACTTTCAAAATGCAAGAAAATAGTTTTAAAATTCCTTGTAGTGTACTTAATGAATTATCGGTAGGTGAAGTTCGGTAGTTCATTAGATATTCTATGGGATCATGTTATGCCTTACAGAGGGGTAAGGTGTGACATGTTTTAGTGGTATCAAAGCCTGGTTTTGCAATGAATTTTGACTATTTATGTGACCATTTCTTTGATAAGTACAACTGCTCAAGTGTCTTTAATTGATACATATGACATATTTACATCATGAATATGCACTAACGGAGGTCAACCTCCTTGTGTTTGATCTCAAGAAGTAGAAAATTTGGGAAAATATAATGGAAGAAGGAGATCATTCCGTAGAATAATCTGTTGAGGTGAGGTTCAAGGGAAAGCCCCAGCACTCCAGAATGTGAGTGGGTCAGCTACTCTAGCTCCTACTCCAAAGACCGCGATTCCACCTTTCGGTTATGCAGCAGATGGTTGCGTTTTTCCAGCAAATGGCGGGAAATGTGCTACCCCAAGCTCAGATGCAAATGCCTGTAGCACAACCACAGCCCTCAGCTCGGCAATATGAAAAATTGATGAAATTTGGGGCCATCGAGTTTAAAGGCACTATGGATCCACTGGAGGCGGTACAGTGGTTAGAAAGAATGGAACGGGTTTTTAGAAAGCTGCAGTGTGCGAAAGAGCTAAAGTTCGAGTATTCTGTTTCCTTGTTGCAAGGGGATGCATATGACTGGTGGAAGACCATCCCCCACAGCCTGGTTAAGCCACCCATGTTAACCTGGTCAGACTTTTTGAGGGAGTTTCGACAGAAGTGGGTCGCCGATGCATATGTGGATATGAAGTTACAAGAATTCCTGAGTTTGAAACAAGGGGATAGAACTATAGCAGAACATGAGAGAGACTTCTCTCGACTAAGCCACTATGCTGGAAGCTTAGTCTCCACCCCCAGATACAGATGTAAGAGGTTTGAGTCCGGGTTAAGGCCGAATCTGAGAATGCAAGTTGTGGGTTTCCGACATCAAAATTTCGCTGAGTTGATCTCACAGCCCCTGGAACTGGAAAGGATAGAATCAGAAGGGGCAGTGAAGAAGGGTACATAAGAGAAAGAGAAGACTGAAAGGACTATTGGACAAGCACCTGAGAGTGGTTCTGGGAAGAGGAAACAGTTTGGGGGATCCAGCTCCCGTAGATCTGGCAGAGGCAGATTCTCTGGCCAAAGACCACCCCGATCTGGTCAGCAGACCTAGCAAGCACACTGAGGAGCTCTATCAGTACGACAGTGTGAAACTTATGGTAGAACACACGGTGGGGTGTGTTTCAAGGCCACTAGTGCATGTTTTAACTATGGAGGGACCTGATATTTTGCTAAGGATTGTACTAGTCCGCGCCGGTCTGGACCTTCTGCTACATCTGAAGGATCAGCCCAAGTCTCTGCACCTAGAGGGTTACAGTCAGCTGCTAAAGGTAAAGGCAGAGGTAGGGGTCCTAGTAACACTCCTGGGAGTCAAAGCACTGTTAACCAGCCAGTATCCAGTAGCGTACCAGTCAGAGTGTATACCATGCGTCAGAGGGAGGAAGCTGAAACATCAGACGTAGTAGCTGGTATTTTCTCCATCCTTGACCAAGATGTACATGTGTTATTTGATCCTGGCTTCACACATTCGTATGTTAGTGCTAGTGTAATGTGTTCTACTGCTATCCAGTGTGTACCAATGGACTATGATGTGCTGGTAACTAGTCCATTAGGCCAGGAGGTCAGGTAAATAGACTATATAGGGACTGTCCTTTGGTGATCCAAGGACACTCATTTCTGTCTGATTTGATTGAAATGCCCTTCAGAGATTATGACATTATCTTGGGTATGGATTGGTTAGCCAGGCATCATGCGATGATTGATCAGTAGACGAAAGCAGTCACTTTTGGTCTCCTCGTATGGTGATGTAGTACTACATGGGGAGAGCGATTATTGCCTTCAAACATCATTTCATTTGCCGGCGTAAAAATGATTAGGAAAGGGTGTGAGGCGTACTTGGCACATGTGATAGACACCCAAGTGGGGAGTCCAGCACTGAGGGACATCCCTACGGTATGTGATTTTCCGGATGTATTTCCTGATGAATTGTCAGGATTACCTTTAGAAAGAGAGGTGCAGTTTGAGATTGATGTTATGCCTGGTGTGGACCCAATCTCCATAATGCCATATAGAATGGCACCTGCAGAATTGAAAGAGTTGAAAATACAGTTGCAAGAATTGCTTGACAAGGGCTTTATCCGCCCTAGTGTGTCACCTTGGGGAGCGCCAGTATTGTTTGTAAAGATGAAGGATAGCACTCTCCGATTATGCATTGACTATCGGCAGTTGAATAAGGTGACAATAAAGAACAGATACCCATTGCCCCACATTGATGACTTGATCATTTGAGGGGTGCAGCTGTGTTCTCCAAAATTGACCTGAGATCAGGTTATTATCAGCTGAAAGTACAAGAGCAGAGTATTTCTAAAACTGCCTTCAAAACCCGCTATGGCCATTATGAGTTCTTGGTTATGCCATTCGGGTTAACTAATGCTCCAACTGCTTTTATGGATCTGATGAACACTATTTTCAGACCATGCCTCGACCAGTTTGTTGTGGTATTTATTGACGATATATTGGTCTATTCAAGGAGTTCAGAAGAGCATGATAGACATCTGCGGATTGTACTATAGACTTTGAGTGAGAAACAGCTATATGCCAAATTGTCGAAGTGTGAATTTTGACTGAAGGAGATATCCTTTTTGGGGCACATAGTATCAGCTGATGGTATTAAGGTAGATCCTAGCAAGATAGAACCTATCCTTAATTGGAAACCACCCAGAAATATCACAGAGATTCGCAGTTTTCTGGGGTTAGATGGATACTACCGTCGATTTGTGAAGGGATTCTCCATGTTGGCGTTTCCATTGACCAAGCTGCTTAGAAAGGATGTGAAATTTCAGTGGATGAATAAATGCCAACAGAGTTTTGATGAATTGAAGAGATGTTTGATTGAGGCTCCAATCCTAACTTTACCTACACCGGGTAAAGAATACACATTATATAATGATGCTTCTCATAATGGGTTAGGTTTTGTGTTGATACAAGATCGGAATGTCATTGCCTACACATCACGCCAGCTAAAACCGCATGAGAGGAATTATCCGACACATGACTTAGAGCTTGCAGCTATTGTGTTTGCTCTTAAGATCTGGAGACATTATTTGTATGGGAAGAAATGTTACATCTACACAAATCATAAGAGTTTGAAGTATTTGGGCACCCAGAAAGAGTTGAATTTGAGACAGAGGAGATGGTTAGAGTTGATAAAAGACTATGATTGTCTGATAGACTATTAGTCAAGAAAAGCAAATGTTGTGGCTAACGCCTTAAGTCGCAAGACTATGGCAGGTGTACGGGTTACTCCTTTGTCTATGGTACATGAGTTAAGACCATTACATGCAAGCTTAGAGGTTGATGATTATGGACAGACAGCAGTTGCATGGTATGTACAGCCAGTGTTGATTGATCAGATCAGAATGGCTGTTCAGAGTGATGAAAGATATCAGAAGCTTTTGGAAGAAGTCCGGCAGGGCAAGAAACCAGAATTCTCAATTAGAGATGATGGTCTACTGTTACACCAGGGCAGAATATGTGTTCCTAATGATGTTGATTTGAGGCAGATCATTTTGAAGGAAGCACATGAGTCTCCTTTTGCCATGCACCCTGGTGGTACAAAAATGTATAGAGGGCTAAAGGAGCATTACTAGTGGATGGGTATGAAAAGAGAAATGGTAGAGTTTGTTTCCAAATGCCTAACTTATCAGCAAGTAAAGGCAGAGCATCAAGCACCCACTGGGTTATTACATCCACTACCAGTGCCAGAATGGAAATGGGAGAGAATAACAATGGATTTTGTGATGGGACTTCCAAAGACACAGAAGAGTCATGATGCAGTATGGGTCATTGTCGATAGGCTAACTAAGTTTGCTCATTTTCTGCCAGTCCGAATGGACTATAGTTTAGAAAGATTGGCCAAGTTGTACATTGATGAGATTGTAAGACTGCATGGAGTGCCAGTATCCATTGTATTAGACGGAGATCCTAGGTTCACTTCTAGATTCTGGGGTAGTCTTCAGAGAGCCTTAGGAACTAGATTGAACTTTAGTACTGCATTCCACCCACAGACAGATGGACAGTCTAAGAGGGTAATTCAGATCTAGGAGGATATGCTACGGGCTTATGTGATTGAGTTTGAGGGCAGTTGGGACATACACTTGCCTTTGATTGAGTTTGCTTATAACAACAGCTACCAATCAAGCATTGGGATGCCTCCATATGAAGCTTTGTATGGCAGAAAATGTAGAACCCCGTTATGTTGGGATGACGTGGGTGAAAGAAAGATGATTGGACCCGAAATTGTTCAACAAACTGAGGAGAAGATCAGGGTGATCAGAGGTCGACTTAAGACTGTATCAGACCGTCAGAAGTCCTACATTGATTTGAAGAGAAGGGATATTGAATATGCAGTGGGTGACAAAGTATTCCTCAAGGTTTCTCCTTGGAAGAGAATTATGAGATTCGGCAGAAAGGGGAAACTGAGTCCTCGCTTCATTGGGCCATATGAGGTTCTGGAATGAGTGGGTCCTCTGGCATATCGATTGGCACTACCTCCAGAGTTGGAGAACATACATAATGTCTTCCATGTGTCTATGTTGAGGAGGCATCGATCAGACCCATCTCATATACTACCAGTAGAAGAAATTGAAGTGAATCCAGACCTCACATATAAGGAGGAACCCATAGAGATTCTGGCTTATGAGGTGAAGCAGCTACGAAACAAGCAGATACCATTGGTAAAAGTGTTATGGAACCATCATTCGAGCCAAAAGGCTACTTAGGAACGAGAGGAGGACATAAGGAGACAACACCCACAGCTATTCAAAGATTAATACCAGGTAAAATTTCGAGACAAAATTTATTTAAGGGGGGGAGAATTGTAACACCCCTATTTGTATAGCCTGGTATATTTCACTGTTCCGGTGATCGGTGTCGGTCCGGACAATTAAGGGGATTAAAATCACACTTAAGACAACTAGAGAAGCCATAAATACAAATAATTAGGTCAGGGGCCGGAAGAAATATTGAATTATTTGCAAACCGGGATGAACCGGCAAGGGGCAATTTGGTCAATTGACCCCGATAGCTGACTCCTGACCTAACTGTCAAATAAAATCGGAGAAAGGAAAATTTTGGAATCGAGAATTAAATTAAAGAACTAATAGAAAAATAAATAGAAAAAAAAAAGAGAAAATGGAAAAGTCAAAAGGTGATGACATCATACATGACCTCATGCATGATGCCATAAAAATAATACTTAATATACTTACTTAATTGGAATTTTTGGGGTCTTCCATAAGACAAAATAAATAAAAGAAAAGTAAAAAAAAAAAAGAGAGTTAATTCTATCACTTTTATGACATCAAAATGATGTCAAAATTTATTTTTAAATTCCCATAATTTTTGACCCATTCAAATGCATAAAGTGAGACCTAAAAGACATAAAAAGAAAAAGAAAAACATTTCATTTTCTGCTCCCAACCAAATCGGCAGCCATCATCCCTTAGCTCCACCATTGTCTCCCTCCATGAAAGCTTGAGTTCAAGCTTCTAAACATCCATCTAACCCTATCTTGCCCCAAATTCTTCTATGCAAACTTGTAAGAGTGACTTGAGAAAGAGATTAAAGAAGGAAAGAAAGGGAATAAGGGAGTGAAGTTGAAGAATTAAAGTTCAAGTGGAGGTAAGCAACTTACTTTGGAAATTATGGTTTCTTATTTGTTTATTTAGTTCAATTAACTTAGATTTTCACTTAAAAATCAAAGAAAACAATTATTGGGGGACTTTTAGTGAATTCAGCCAGCTAGGGTTTGGTTGGATAAAGTATGAATTTGTTTGAGCTAAACATGTTAGGAAGCATAATAGAGTTAAGGGAGCATGCATATAGGTGTTTAATTAGTTAAATGCAACAAATGACATGAATTAGGGTTTTGGACATTCGGGTTTAGAGACCAAAAATGTGAAAAACTTGTAAATGGTGTCTTTGACCTAATGTGAAGTGAGAAATAGTCATTTGTGACCTAATTAAGTATGTTAAAAGTGTTGGAATTAAAGTTAAATTCGGAGGGAGTGTGGTCATGCTGCTGCAGCATGACCAAATCAACTTTGAAGGACCAAAAATAAAATTTTACAAGTCCAATTGATATGGGATCAATTGGAGATGAAAATAGGCACTAAATGACACAATTTTCATTTAGGAAGTATGCCCAAAAAGTGACTAAAACATAGTGAACAAATTGACCAAAGTTGAAAAATTGCTGGCTGCCCTGCACAAACTGACCAAAAGAACAGTGTTTGTTCATTTGGTCATAACTCAAGCTAGTCAGGTCAAAATGACCTGAAATTTTACTAGTGGTTAGATGAGATATAGACCTAAAACGTTTATGAAGAACATAAACCCAAATTATGCCATTAACCCAATCAAATTACTGAGCAAAGTTAGATCACTGAATTTGTAGGACTGCAGATTTACCATATGAACAGTAAAGTTTCAATGGCTATAACTCTCTCTAGAAACTCCAATTTAGGTGATTCTTGAACCGATGGAAACCTAAGGCATATTAGAACATTTTATATGAAGAAAATTAGACCAAATTATAGACCTAACTTGATCAAATTGCTAAACGAAGTTAGAATCAATAATCTGCCAGAACAAAAATCTGCAGCATGAACAGTAGCAGTAATTTGGATATAACTTGAGCTGCAAAACTCCAATTGGAGTGATTCAAAAAGGAGAATAAACTTAAGACAATAGGGAACATTTTCTATGAAGGAAGTTTTGCCAAATTCTAACAGAAAAGTGACCAATGGAACAGTGCAACCTTAGGCACCAAAACTGAAAATTTGGCAATTTTGCCTAAAAGACCTAAGTTTTGAGAAAATGACCAAAACCAACAAGTTTGACAACCAAAATGTGGTATGTGGGTGAAGTTGGAATTCCTATACCTATTAAGCCTTAGAAAGTCAACAATTTGACTTGAATAGTGTAATGAATAGTAATCCAAAACACAAAAATTTTAAGAACGTCGAGTTTAGCACATTAGAGCTAGGTAAAAGTGAAATTAAATTTATTTTTTGGTTTATGCTAAGTTATGGTACTGAAACACTGTGAAACTGTGTGTTTCAGCTGAAAAAGACTTGGAGGTTCTGAAAGACTGAGTCAAGGCCTAGAGGCGACTCACGTCAGGTCTTTACACAATAATTTTTGTTGAAATATATGATTCTTGAAAATTTGATTTTTTTGAGTTAATTATGAATTGTGTTGCCATTTATGATTGTGAATATGACTTTGAAAATTGACCAGATTTCTCATAAATTATTTGAATAAATTGTTTTGAATTGATTTTGTGTTCACACTTAGCATGACAGTATCACATTATTCCTCCTCCATTTATGGGGTTGAGATCGTTCATTTTCCTCCCTCTCTGGCTTACCAGTTGAGGTCGAGATCAGATGAGTACTCATTAGCTAGCTAGCCACCTCCCTCATTGATTCCGATTAGTGGGGTTGTAGATTGCTTTGTCGTGGTGTACAACACGGCATTGATCGGAAATTTTGTGTCATTGCTTAAGTTGTGTATGATTTGGCAACACTTTGTTTACTAAATTATTTGATCAAATTGTGTTATTATGAGATTTGATAATTTGTGAAATGTGATTGATAAATATTTAAATTGTGTTTTGTCAATGAATGATTTATGTATTGTATTTTAAATTTTTATTATGCACCGCTGAGTATTTTTATACTTAGCGATAGCTTATTTTGCTGTCGCGGATAAGAGCTAGGAGAAGGCAGCAGAGTGAGCTGCTACTAATATTGAGGACTACACTGATATTTTTGTACGGGTATTATTTTATACGCTTGTAGTTATTTTGATATATATATTGCTATGTTTTATGTATCAATATAAGGTTGAGTAGTTGTATAATAAATTGTAATAATATTATTTTTGGAACTTCTTTTTGTAAATTAAGGTTTGTATTTGTGAATTTCACACTTTATGCACTGTGAATGAAGTTATGAATTATTTTGAGATGATAAACCTTGATTGGATGATGAAATTATTTTGAAGTGGATTGAATTGAGTTAACTTGAAATTATTTGGTGGTTGGGAGTTGTGAAAAATTTTTGGAAGTGTTTTTCTCAGGTATTTGAAGAACTGTTTTCTCCAAATACAAACGAAATTTTGTCAAAATTTTTATAAAATTTGCTGTAAAATTAAAATGGACAAAAATTTTTACTAGTTTACAAGCTTTGAATAAAAGATTTTAATTCCTACCAAAATGCTCACCACTTTCAAAATGAAAGAAAATAGTTTTAAAATCCCTTGTAGTGTACTTAATGAATTATCGGTAGGTGAAGTTCGGTAGTTCATTAGATATTCTACGGGATCATGTTATGCCTTACAGAGGGGTAAGGTGTGACACACACACACACACACACACACACACACACACACACACACACACACACACACACATATATATTGGCAGTTAAGATTATAGCGCCTTGCTTCAAAAAGGCTCTCGCCTCGCCTCTCGCCTATCACCTAAGGCTATAAGGTGCTCTGTCGCCTTAGTGTCACCTTTCGCCTTGATAACACTGGTTCACACTAAGATCACCAATGGGCAGCCTCTAAACCAGCTTCTCAAGCCTTGCCAACCAATTAGAAATTAGGGATTTGCCTTTAGAGAGGTTGTAGATGCATATAGGACACTAGAAACAATTTCTAGCAATTTGAATTCAAAGAAACTTGGATCATTCTCTTTGAATTGATGAGAGAAGATGAAAAAGAGGAGAGGAGAGCCTTTTGGGTGGCAGCACACCACATGTCATCACCTGATTGCATCTTAATTTTAATTGACCTAATCACATTAAGTCAAGTATCAAAGTTAGATTTAATCTTAACTTTGATCATCTTGCATGATAGAAAGACAAATGACAAACCATGATGCCATGTGTCACCATCTCATGGTGCCACATCTCACCCTGTAAAATGACCAAATTATCCTTGTGTTGTAATTTTGAGTTCTCAACCCAAAATAATTATTTCTCCTCTTCTAATCAATTTATATCAAATATAAATTAATTAATTAATCTCTATTAATTAATTTCTCATAATTAAATTCATATTTAAACACTTCAAATATAAATTTAACTTATACTATACATCTAATAACCTAGATTTGGTTTCAAGTCATGCTAGAAACTTTGCAATCTTATTACAAACCAAACCTATTTAATTAATCAATTAAACTCTTTAATTAATCAATTAAATCACGTTTAACTTGGTGATTACTTGTGTATGTGTGTGACTCACTTAGCTCATCACTAATTGACAATGAGATATGACATCAACTCTTAATATCATCAGAACTTTTTCTTACCATAAATGATTTCTCTAAATCATTTTAGGCACCTCATACACCATGGTTAACACCTAGCATAGCATGCCATAGCCACCCAATAAGTAATAAGGAATACCTTAAATGAACCTATAATCATATGTTATCATACACTAGAATCTCTCTGTTACAAAATCTCAATTCGAGCTGGAGTCATGGTTTATGTCAAACTCCATTTGCTATGAATATTATGTTCTCTTTTTAATTCTAGTTCTTGATTAAAAAGGTTTTCTCATCAGAAACTCTTTTCTAATTAAATCTATCTGTCCTGGCCAGGAACTTGAAACATTAAGAATAATTAAATGAACATAGGATTTTATCTCTATTTACTTAGGGTAACAGATTCCATCTTGATCAACACCTATCTCCATATATAACTGGTAGGAGCCAACACATGCCCATATACCCATATACCCATACACAGTACAAGTATGAAAGCAGTATTAAACTCAAACCACTTATATACAAGATAGCTGTGCTATCTCAAGTCTAAAGATTATATGCACTGATATGATTTATGACAATGCATTGACAAGAGTAAACTCCACGTGATTGTCATAAGTGTCCCTGGTTCAGCCTACTTATCATGCATAAGTGCCTATCATGTTTGTTATATGGCATGAGACTCACCATTTCATCTTATTTACATCTCATATAAATAACTTGGGAACAAACATGATTACAATCTTTCTAGATAAGTCATGTCCTTATTGTGAAATAGCCTCGATTGTGAACCAATTTATGATACTTCGTGCTAAAAATACTGTCACTCATATTCTTAACAACTTAAGAATATAATTTCTAACAAAATATCAATGGACCTTTTCTATTACACATAAATATATTATGTAAATAGAAAAGTGAAATTGCCTTTATTATTAATAAAACATGTATAAGATACATACTAAATGATATGCTCTAGGGCATACTACTAACAATCTCTCACTAGCACTAGAGCCATTCATTACAATACCTTAGACCCATCTTTTCAAGATGTCGGTCTAACTGAGCTTGTGACATAGGCTTAGTGAATGGATCAGCTGGATTTTCAGCTGATGCTATTTTCTGCATGGCTACATCGCCTCACCCAACTATCTCTCTGATAATGTGGTAGTACCTTTCTATGTGTTTGGATTTCTGGTGAGATCGGGGTTCCTTAGCCTGTATGACTGCTCCATTATTATCACAATAGAGTGGAATTGCTAACTCAATGGAAGGAACTACTGCAAGTTCTGTCACGAACTTCTTTATCCAAACAGCTTCTTTTGCAGCATCTGATGCAGCAATGTACTCAGCCTCTGTAGTGGAATCTGCAGTCGTACTTTGTTTGGAACTCTTCCAACTGACAGCACCTCCATTACAAATAAACACAAACCCAGAGTGGACTTTCTATCATCGATATCTGATTGGAAATTAGAATCAGTATAACCATCCAATTGCAAGTCACCACCTCCATAAATCAAGAATAAATTCTTAGTTCTTCTCAAGTACTTAAGGATATTCTTGACAACTATCCAGTGTTTCAAACCTAGATTGGATTAAAACCTGTTAGTCAAACTAACAGCATGTGCAATATCCAGCCTAGTACACATCAATGCATACATCAAACTTCCAATAGCCTGATTATATGGAATCCTGGCCATTTTATCTCTTTTTTTAGGTGTCTTTGGAGACATCTCTTTAGAAAGGTGAATACCATGTCTCACTAGTAACAATCCTCTCTTGGAATCAAGCATGTTAAACCTCTTTAACACCTTTTCCAAGTATAGACTTTGGGATAAACCAATTATTCTTTTCGCTCTATCTCTATAAATGCGAATCCCAAGAATATAGATTACCTCCCCTAAGTCTTCTATGGAGAATCTATTTGACAACCATACCTTTACAGCTGTTAACATACCTGTGTCATTACCCATCAATAAAATGTCACTACATATAAGATAAGGAAAGTGATAGCAGTATCACTAACCTTCTTATATATACATGGCTCATCCTCATTTTTGATAAAACCAAATGATTTAATGGCTTCATCAAAAATGGATGTTTCAACTCCTCGAAGCTTGTTTCAACCCATAAATGGATCGCTTTAGCTTGCATACTTTAGAATCATCTTGGGATTCAAAATCCCTAGGTTGTTCCATGAAAATGTTTTCTTCAATGTATCCATTAAGAAAAGTTGTTTTGACATTCATCTGCCAAATCTCATAATCATAGTAAGCAGCTATTGCTAATAGAATCCTAATTGATTTAAGCATGGCAACAGGCGAAAAAGTCTTCTCATAGTCGATTCCTTGCCTTTGGCAAGAACCTTTCGCTACTAGCCTTGCTTTATAGGTCTCTACCTTTCCATCAGAATCAATTTTCTTCTTGAAAACCCATTTATTCCCTATAGGTACAATTCCTTCAGGTGGGTCAACAAGATCCCAAACTTGATTCCTATACATGGATTCAATTTCGGATTTCATAGCTTCAATCCATTTTGAAGAGTCTATATCTGATATAGCTTCTTCATAGGTAAGTGGATCATCTCCATGATCTATTTCTTTATGAGTAAACAACTCTTGTTTATCTTCATAAAGAAAACCATATCTCACTGGTGGGTGAGATATTCGATGTTGATCTGCGAGGAATAGCTGTAGATGTTTTGTCAATAGGTGTAGGCTGTCTAGATGGATCTATATCCATCTAATTTGTTGGTTGGTCAGAATTCTCCAATTCTAACTCTATTTGCCTTCCTTTACCTCCTTCTTGAATAAACTATTGTTCAAGAAATGTGGCATCTCTACTTGCCACAACCTTTTATGATGTAGGCAGATAAAAATGATATCCAAAACTCTCTTTTGGATATTCAATAAATCGACCCTTTTTTGATCTGGTTTCCAATTTATCAGTGTTCAGCTTTTTGATATAATATAGACAATCCCAAATCTTAACATGCTTAAGACTTGGTTTTCTTCCATGCCATATCTCATAAGGTGTGGAAGATACTAATTTTGATGGAATCCCATTCAAAATATGCAAAGATGATTCTAATGCAAATCACCAAAAAGAGATTGACATATCAGTATAGCTCATCATACTTCGTACCATATCTAATAGGATACGATTTCTCCTTTCAGATACACCATTCAGCTGTGGCATTTCTGAAGGAGTCAGCTGGAAAATAATGCCATGCTCTTTCAAGTATTCATCAAATTCAATACTCAAGTATTCACCTCCACGATCTGATTGAAGAGCTTTAATACTTTTTCCTGTTTGATTTTCTACTTCAGATTTAAATTCTTTGAACTTTTCAAAGGATTCATGTTTGTATTTCATCAAATACAAATACCCAAACCTTGATTTATCATCAGTAAAGGTAATAAAGTAATGAAAACCGTCTCTAGCCATTTCTTTAAATGGACCACATACATCACTATGTATTAGCTCCAAAATATTTTCAGCTCTTAGTCCTTGTCCAACAAAGGGTGATCTAATCATTTTGCCCTGAAGGCAGAATTCACAAGTTGGAGAAGGTTCATAACCCGATGTGGATAAAATTCCCATTTTCTCTAGTTTTGCAATCCTATCTTCTACAACATGACCTAACCTTAAGTGCTAAATATATTTTGAACTTTAGTTGATTTTTATCATGGCATTGCATTCTTTTAGATTGCTTGCATTAAATTTGTATTTAACATTATTATCTAAACAATAAAGTCCATCATGCATATAATCCGAACCAACATATTTATTTCCAAAATAAATATTGCAAACATCATTTATGAATTGAAATTCATAACCATCTCTAGTCAAACTAGATATAGAAATGATGTTCTTAAAAGCATCAGGTACATGCAAAACCTTATTTAAATACAAAACATGTCCACACATCTATAAAGATTTAGATCCTATGGTTAAAGCTTCAATAGTTGAGCCATTGCCAACCTGGAGTCTAATATCTCGTTACTGCAAGCTGCTACTACTTGCTATACTCTAGGCAGTTCCTATTCCAGTGCCCATCCTTCTTGCAGTGGAAACATTTTCCTTTGCCTCCATCAGCTTTGGTCTTCCCTTCTGTTTAGCTATCTTCTTGGAAGGACCAGGAATTTGAGGTTTCTTTTTCTTACTACCCTTCTTCTTATTGGACTTTCGAATAGAAGAAGATGCAATCAAAGCTACCTCTTTTCCTTTATTGCTTGGCATATTCTTTTGGGCAATAACCATCAAGTTAAGTAAACTAGCCAAGGTGTATTCCTGCTTAGTCATATGAAAATTTGTCACAAAATTCCCAAATGACTTAGGAAGGGACTGAAGGATCAAATTCGTTTGCAGTTGGAAATCCATGTTGAAGTCAAGATGTTCCAGCTGCTCAATAAGCTGAATCATCTTGTGGACATGATCCCTAACATTCTGTCTCTTAGACATCCTCATTCGAAATAGTTGCCTAGATATCTCATACCTGGCATTCCTGCTATGTTCACCAAACAATTCTTGTAGGTGAAGGAGGATCTCACTTATACTCTGCATGTTCTCATGCTGCTTCTGTAACTCATTACTCATAGAAGCAAGCATGTAACACTTTGCTCTCATATCATGCTCTTTCCACTTGTCTAAAGTTTCATGTTCCTCTTGAGTGGCCTCTGGAGGTAAGGGACCAGGAACCTTTGAGTCTAGAACATATCCAATGTGATTACAATATTTCTGGATAAGTCATGTCCTTATTGTGAAGTATCATCGATTGTGAACCAATTTATGATACTTTATGCTAGAAATACTGTCACTCATATTCTTAACAACTTAAGAATAAAATTTCTAACAAAATATCAATAGACCATTTCTATTACACATAAATATATTATGTAAACGGAAAAGTAAAGTTGCCTTTATTATTAATAAAACATGTACAAGATACATACTAAATGATATGCTCTAGGGCATACTACTAACAGTTATACTACTCCCTGAAGAAACGGAAGCGTGAAAAACACAAGTTTATACCATTGAATTCAAAAATTTTCACCTAGGGTCACATGCATCATGCAAGATTTACTTTTATCTATTTGATTTCAATGATAAACAACATATTAAAACTCTTTTAATATGTTTTTGGATCTATATTTCTCATTTAAGATTTTAAAATTAATCAGATTAATTTTAGAACCCTAGATTAAATCAAGAACGATTACACTAATCTCTTGATGCGCTGTAGCGTATTTGTGCCTTTGAGATTCGTCTTCAGGACACCAAATGTTGTCCCTCTAGCTTGTTCACACCAAGAACACCTATGGTAGCCCTTAAACAGCTTCTAAAGCTTTTTCTATTATTTAGAAAATCAAGTTCTACCTTTTCAGAGATTAAAGATGTAAACAGGATACTAGAAATGATTTCTAGTATTTTTAATTCAAGAGATTGATGGCTAATCTCTTTGAATTGATGAGAGATGAAGAGGAAGAGAGGGAGAGCTTCAAAATGGTGTGAAAAAGGAGTGTGGCTGCTGATTGTATTTAATTTTTCTCATAACAACACTTATATAGCTAGGTTAACACATTAAACCCTTGCCACATGTCACCCTTTGATTAGCTCTGGGTTTAAGTGACCCAATCACATTGTGCCAAGTGTCAAACCTATATTTAATCTTAATTTTAATCATCTTACATGATTAAAAGACATTTGGCAAGCTTATGTGTGATGCCATGTGTCACCATCTCATGGTGCCACGTGTCACACTGTGAAATGACCAAAATGCCCCTGTGTCTTAATTTTGAGTTCTTAATGCAAAATAATTATTTCTCTTCTTCTAATCAATTTATATCAGATATAAATTAATTAATTAATCTCTATTAATTAATTTCTCATTAATTAAATTCATATTTAAACACTTTAAAAATAAATTTAACTTATACTATACATTCAATAATCTAGATTTGGTTTCAAGTCATGCTAGGGACTTTGCAATCTAATTGCAAACCAAACCTATTTAATTAATCAATTAAACTCTTTAATTAATTAATTAAATCATATTTGATTAGGTGATAACTTATGTATGTGTGTGACTTACTAGGCTCATCACTAATTGGCAATGAGATATGATATCAACTCTTAATATCATCAGAACTCTTTCTTACCACAAATGATTTCTTTAAATCATTTTATTCACCTCATAGACCATGGTTAATACCTAGCATAGCATGCCATGGCCACCCAATTAGTAATAAGGTTTACCTTAAATGAACCTATAATCATATGGTACCATGCACTGGAATCTCTCTGTTACAAAATCCCAACTCAAGCTGGAGTCATGGTTTATGTCAAACTCCATTTGCTATGAATATTATGTTCTCTTTTAATTCCAATTCTTGATTAAAAAGATTTTCTCATCAAAAACTCTTTTCTGAATAAATCTATCTGTCCTGGCCAGGAACTTGAAACATCAAGAACAATTAAATGAACATAGGATTTTATCTCTATTTACTTAGAGGAACAGATTCCATCTTGATCAACACCTACCTCCATATATAACTAGTAGGAGCTAACACATGCCCATATACCCATACACAGTACAAGTATGAAAGTAGTATCAAACTCAAACTACCTATATACAAGATAACTGTGCTATCTCAGGTCTAAAGATTATATGCACTGATATGATTTAAGACAAAACATTGACAAGAGTAAACTCCATGTGCTTGTCATAAGTGTCACTGGTTCGGCCTACTTATCATTTATAAATGCCTATCATGTTTGCTATATGGCATGAGACTCACCATTCCATCTTATTTATATCTCATATAAATAACTTGGTAACAAACATGAATGCAATCTTTCTAGATAAGTCATGTCCTTATTATGAAGTATCCTCGATTGTGAACCTATTTATGATACTTTGTACTAGAAATACTATTACTCATATTCTTAACAACTTAAGAATAAAATTTCTAACAAAATATCAATGGACCTTTTCTATTACACATAAATATATTATGTAAACGGAAAAGTGAAAATGCCTTTTATTAATAAAAATATATACTAGATACATACTAAATGATATGCTTTAGGGCATACTACTAAGAATCTCCCACTAGCATTAGAGCCATTCATTACAATATCTTAGACCCATCTTCTCAAGATAACGGTCTAGCTGAGTCTGTGACATAGGCTTAGTGAATGGATCAGCTGGATTTTCAGCTGATGCTATTTTCTGCATGGATACATTGCCTTGCCCAACTATTCCTCTTATAATGTGGTAGTGCCTTTCTATGTGTTTAGATTTTTTGGTGAGACCTTAGTTCCTTAGCCTGTATGACTACTCCATTGTTGTCACAGTGTAGTGGAACTACTGACTCAATGAAAGGAGCTACTGTAAGTTCTGTCATGAACTTCTTTATCCAAACAGCTTCCTTTGTAACATCTAATGCAGCAATATATTCAACCTCAGTAGTGGAATCTGTAGTCGTGCTCTATTTGGAACTCTTCCAACTGACTGCACCTCCATTACAAATGAACACATATCCAGAGGTAGACTTTCTATCATCGATATCTGATTGGAAATCAGAATCAGTATAACCATCCAATTGCAAGTCTCTACCTCAATAGATCAAGAATAAATCCTTAGTTCTTCTCAAGTACTTAAGGATATTCTTGACAGCTATCCAGTGTTCCAAACCTAAATTGGATTGATACCTGCTAGTTAAACTAACATCATATGCGATATCCAGCCTAGTACATAACATTGCATACATTAAATTTCCAATAGCCGAAGCATATGGAATCCTGGCTATCTTATTTCTTTCTTCAGATGTCTTTGGAGACATCACTTTAGAAAGATGGATACCATGTCTCACTGGTAACAATCCTCTCTTGGAATCAAGCATGTTAAACCTCTTTAACACCTTTTTCCAAGTATAGACTTTGGGATAAACCAATTATTCTTTTCGCTCTATCTCTATAGATGTGAATCCCAAGAATATAGGTTGCCTCCCCTAAGTCTTTCATGGAGAATGTATTTGACAACCATATCTTTACAGTTGTCAACATACCTGTGTCATTACCCATCAACAGTATGTCATCCACATATAAGACAAGGAAAGTGGTAGCACTATCACTAACCTTCTTATATACACATGGCTCATCCTCATTTTTGATAAAACCAAAGATTTAATGGCTTCATCAAAATGGATGTTCCAACTCCTCGAAGTTTTCTTCAACCCATAAATGGATCACTTTAGCTTGCATACGTTGGAACCATCTTGGGATTCAAAACCCCTAGGTTGTTCCATAAAAATGTTTTCTTCAATGTATCCATTGAGAAAAGTTGTTTTAACATCCATCTGCCAAATCTCATAATCATAGTATGCAGCTATTGCTAATAAAATCCTAATTGATTTAAGCATGGCAACAGGCGAGAAAGTCTCCTCATAGTCGATTCCTTGCCTTTGGCGAAACCCTTTCGCTACTAGCCTTGCCTTATAGGTCTCTACTTTTCCATCAGAACCAATTTTCTTCTTGAAAACCCATTTGTTCCCTATAGGTACAATACCTTCAGGTGGGTAAACAAGATCCCAAACTTGATTCTTATACATGAAATCAATTTTAGATTTCATAGCATCAATACATTTTGAAGAATCTTTATCTAATATAGCTTCTTCATAGGTAAGTGGATCATCTCCATGATCTACTTCTTCATGAGTAGAAAAATATTGTTCTTCTTCATGAAGGAAACCATATCTCATTGGTGAGTGAGATACCCTGGTTGTTCTACGAGGAACAGCTGTAGATGTTTCATCAACGGGTATAGGTTGACTAGATGGATCTATATCCATCTGATTTGTTGATTGGTCAGAATTCTCTAATTCCAACTCTATTTGCCTTCCTTTGCCTCCTTCTTGGACAAACTTATGTTCAAGAAATATGGTATCTCTACTCACCACAACCTTTTGTGATGTAGGCAAATAAAAATAATATAAAAAACTATCTTTTGAATATCCAACAAATCGACCCTTTTCTGATCTGGTTTCCAATTTATTAGTGTTCAGCTTTTTGATATAAGCTGAACAACCCCAAATCTTAACATGCTTAAGACTTGGTTTTCTTCCATGCCATATCTCATAAGGTGTGGAAGAAACTGATTTTGATGGAATCCTATTCAGAATATACAAAGCTGATTCTAATGCAAATCCCCAAAAGGAGATTGGCATATCAGTATAGCTCATCATATTATGTACCATATCCAATAAGGTACGATTTCTCCTTTCAAATACACCATTCAACTGTGGTGTTCCTGGAGGAGTCAGTTGGAAACAATGCCATACTCTCTCAAGTATTCATCAAATTTAGTACTCAAATATTCTCCTCCACGATCTGATCGAAGAGCTTTAATACTCTTTCTTATTTGATTTTCTACTTTAGATTTAAATTCTTTGAACTTTTCAAAGGATTCATGTTTGTATTTCATCAAATACAAATACCCAAACCTTGATTTATCATCAGTAAAGGTAATAAAGTAATGAAAATCGCCTTTAACCATTTCCTTAAATGTATCACATACATCACTATGTATTAGCTCCAAAATATTTTCATCCCTTAGCCCTTGTCCAACGAAGGGTGATCTAGTCATTTTGCCCTGAAGGCAAGATTCTCAAGTTGGAGTAGGCTCAGAGCCCAATGAGGATAAACTCTCCATTTTCTCCAATTTTGCAATCCTATCTTCTGCAATATGACCTAATCTTAAGTGCCAAATATATTTTGAATTTTGAGTTGATTTTCATCATGGCATTGTATTCTTTTAGATTGCTATACTCTGGACAGTGGAAACACTTTCCTGCTGGCAATGGAAACACTTTCCTGCTGATAGTGGAAACACTTTCCTTTACCTTTGTCAACTTTGATCTTTGTTTTTCTGTTTGGCTATCTTCTTGGAAGGACCAGGAATCTGAGGTTTCTTTTTCTTATTGCCCTTCTTCTTGTTGGACTTTCCAGTAGAAGAAGATGCAATCAAAGCTGCCTCTTTTCCTTTATTGCCCTACATATTCTTTTGGGCAATAACCAGCATGTTGAGTAAACTAGCTAAGGTGCATTCCTGTTTAGTCTTATGGAAATTTGTCACAAAATTCCCAAAAGACTCAAGAAGGTATTGAAGGATCAAATCCATCTGTAGTTGGAAATCCATGTTGAAGTCAAGATGTTCTAACTGCTCAATCAGCCGAATCATCTTGTGGACATGATCCCCAACATTCTGTCCCTCAGACATCTTCATGCAGAACAGCTGCCTAGATATCTCATACCTAGCATTCCTACTGTGCTCACCATACAACTCTTGTAGGTGAAGGAGGATCTCACTCGCACTCTGCATGTTCTCATGCTGCTTTTGTAATTCATTACTCATGGAAGCAAGCATGTAACACTTAGCTCTCATATCATGCTCTTTCCACTTGTCCAAAGTTTCATGTTCCTCTTGAGTGGCCTCTAGAGGTAAGGGACCAGGAACATTTGAATCTAGAACATATCCTATATGTTCAAGGTTCAGGACAAGTTTCAAATTTCTTAGCTAATCAGAGAGATTAGGTCCTGTCAACCTATTGCGATCAAGTATGCTTGCAAGGATATTGCATGGTGGTGGTTTTTCTATGCTCGTTATTATTAGAAAATTAATTGCAGAAAATAACCAGATTAATTAGTAAATGTATCAAGTAATTAACGAAAATGATTATGGTCTTTTAATCAAATTGGTCCTCCCACTAACTTAGCAAATCTAACACTTCCAAAGTAGAAAACGGAAATCCTAGTTGAATGGATTTCTAGTGGGTGATTGAATTTTTATAATTCTATTAATCATCCTCAGGTATATCCATTATTGGAATTACAATAAACTGTAAGTGAGCAACTCCTTGCCCATCACATCTCATGTGAGGTTCAATCCTTTATCTAGCCCCTAATGCTTAAAATCTCAGGTACATCCATTATTGACTTATCTTGCATTAGTTAAGTTGATCCCATTGAGCCCGTAATTATGCAAATAATTTTAATGTCCTCAGGTACATCCAATATTGGCCACCAAACCATTTACATATTTACAACATCTCATGCTTAACAATTATTCTTAAGAAAATCTCTTAAATTAATTACATTTTATACAACTATTAAAAATTTCTTAAAATAATTGCCCCAATGGAGGGCCCATGTTATAATTACTTTAATTATAGCATTTGCAACTTAATCATTTGTTTGGAAGATTTTATAGTCATCCTAATTACTATTAAGGCCTCACTTTGCACATTATCCATTTAGCATGCATATACCATATAATTGCATGCATTCCCATACATCTCATGCATTCATGGATAAGCAGTAAATATGGTATGATCATGGACTTTCTAAGGGATTGAATTCTGAGCTACCAAGAATTGAATCAGGGCATTTCTAGGTGCATTTCATTCATTCATTCATTTTACAAGAGTTGCTGAAGGAGTACATAATCAACACTTGATCTTGAATTCCTCCCACTGGTCCCACCAATGCTCTTGACCTCCTTGAACTTCTTGCAATCCAATATTACATAGTAATCCTTGGCATACCAAGGCGAATTTACAAGAACTTAAATAAATGAAATTACAACAAAAAATTATTACCAACTTAATAATACATGTCCAAAATAAATTAAAATAAATTAATTAATTTACAATCCCAAAGAAACATAAATGAAATAAATCCAATCACATTGGTCTTTTGTAGTCCATGATCATCCATCATGCATACCACTATTTAACAATTAAATAAAACATACATACTTAAATTAAATTGAATATCTCATATTCAACTTAAAAATCCAGATTTGAATATGATTCAAATAAATTTAAAAATTCAGATTTGAATCTTATTCAAATAAATTTAAAATTCAGATTTGAATCACATTCAAACAATCTTATAAATTCAGATTTGAATCACATTTAAACATTTTTTTTAAAAATCAGATTTGAATCACATTCAAACATTTTTTTAAAAATCAGATCTGAATATTGTTCAAACAACTTTAAAAATTCAGATTTGAATATGATTCAAACAACTTTAAAAATTCAGATTTGAATAACATTCAAACAACTTTTAAAATTCAGATTTGAATCTTATTCAAACAATTTTTAAAATTCTGATTTGAATCATAATTTAATTGTGTGATTAAAACTACTAATTAAACACTTTAATTAGTCAAATAATAGGCCTTAGATCATACAATAATTGCATAATTAAAAGCCAAACCTTGAACCACCCATAGAAGCCAAACCATGCACACCATTGATGGTGTTTTTCAAGCATGCCGGCACACCTCCATTGCAACCAGCAATGGATAAATCATCTCATGATCAAAACACACAATTAAATCATATAATCAACAATCTAAATGGCAAATATAGTGGATCTGATACCAATTGAAAGAACGGAAGCGTGAAAAACACAAGTTTATACCATTGAATTTAAAAATTTTCATGTAGGGTCACATGAATCATGCAAGATTTATTTTTATCTATTTGATTTCAATGATAAACAACATATTAAAACTCTTTTAATATGTTTTTAGATCTGTATTTGCCATTTAAGATTTTAAAATTAATCAGATTAATTTTAGAATCCTAGATTAAATCAAGAACGATTACACTAACCTCTTGATGCGCTGTAGCATATTTGCGCCTTTGAGATTCATCTTCAGGACACCAAATGTTGTCCCTCTAGCTTGTCCACACCAAGAACACCTATGGTAGCCCTTGAATATCTTTTAAAGCTTTTCTATTATTTAGAAAATCAAGTTCTGCCTTTTAAGAGATTAAAGATGTAAACAGGATATTAGAAACGATTTCTAGTATTTTTAATTCAAGAGATTGATGGCTAATCTCTTTGAATTGATGAGAGATGAAGAGGAAGAGAGCGAGAGCTTCAAAATGGCGTGACAAAGGAGTGTGGCTGCTAATTGTATTTTATTTTTCTCATAACAACACTTATATAGCTAGGTTAACACATTAAACCCTTGCCACATATCACCCTTTAATTAGCTCTAAATTTAAGTGACCCAATCACATTGTGTCAAGTGTCAAACCTATATTTAATCTTAATTTTAATCATCTTATATCATTAAAAGACATTTGGCAAGCTTATATGTAATGCCATGTGTCACCATCTCATGGTGCCATGTGTCACACTGTGAAATGACCAAAATGCCCCTGTGTCTTAATTTTGAGTTCTTAACCCAAAATAATTATTTCTCTTCTTCTAATCAATTTATATCAAATATAAATTAATTAATTAATCTCTATTAATTAATTTCTCATTAATTAAATTCATATTTAAATACTTTAAATATAAATTTAACTTATACTATACATCCAATAATCTAGATTTGGTTTCAAGTCATGCTAGGGACTTTGCAATCTAATTGTAAACCAAACCTATTTAATTAATCAATTAAACTCTTTAATTAATTAATTAAATCATATTTAATTAGGTGATAACTTGTGTATGTGTGTGACTTACTAGGCTCATCACTAATTGGCAATGAGATATGATATCAACTCTTAATATCATTAGAACTTTTTCTTACCATAAATGATTTCTCTAAATCATTTTATGCACCTCATAGACCATGGTTAACACCTAGTACAACATACCATGGCTACCCAATTAGTAATAAGGTTTACCTTAAATAAACCTATAATCATATGTTACCATGCACTGGAATATCTCTGTTACAAAATCCCAACTCAAGCTGGAGTCATGGTTTATGTCAAACTCCATTTGCTATGAATATTATGTTCTCTTTTAATTCCAGTTCTTGATTAAAAAGATTTTCTCATCAGAAACTCTTTTCTGAATAAATCTATCTGTCCTGGCCAGGAACTTGAAACATCAAGAACAATTAAATGAACATAGGATTTTATCTCTATTTACTTAGAGGAACAGATTCCATCTTGATCAATACCTACCTCTATATATAACTAGTAGGAGCCAACACATGCCCATATACCCATGCACAGTACAAGTATGAAAGCAGTATCAAACTCAAACTACCTATATACAAGATAACTATGCTATCTCAGGTCTAAAGATTATATGCACTGATATGATTTATAACAAAACATTGACAAGAGTAAACTCCATGTGCTTGTCATAAGTGTCACTGGTTCGGCCTACTTATCATTTATAAGTGCCTATCATGTTTGCTATATGGCATGAGACTCACCATTCCATCTTATTTATATCTCATATAAATAACTTGGTAACAAACATGAATGCAATCTTTCTGGATAAGTCATGTCCTTATTATAAAGTATCCTCGATTGTGAACCTATTTATGATACTTTGTACTAGAAATACTGTCACTCATATTCTTAACAACTTAAGAATAGAATTTCTAACAAAATATCAATGGACCTTTTCTATTACACATATATATATTATGTAAACAGAAAAGTGGAAATGCCTTTTATTAATAAAAATATGTACAAGATACATACTAAATGATATGCTCTAGGGCATACTACTAACACTTTCCTCCAAGTCAGTTTAGGTCTACCCCTTCTTTTCTTTTTATTCCCTAACCTAATGTGCTATACTTGTCTAACTGGAGCCTCCGTTGTCTATGCTTTACATTACCAAACCACCTCAATCTCCCTTCTCTCAACTTATCCTCAATTGGCACCACTCCTGTCTTTTCTCTAATACTCTCATTACGGACTTTATCTAGTCTAGTATAATCACTCATCCACCTTAACATTCTCATCTCCACAACTCTTATCTTAGCGACTCTTTCAGTGCATAATACTCACTACCATATAATATGGTCAGTCGTATGATGGTATAATAAAATTTTCCTTTCAACTTATTAGGAATCTTGCGATCACATAAGACTCCTGTGGCAATTCTCCACTTCAACCATCCGGCTTTAATCATATGACTAATATCCTCCTCACATCTCCCATTTACTTGAAGCATTGAGCCAAATATTTAAAGTGATTACTTTGGGGCAGTACCACTCCATCCAAACTAACTCCTTCCCTATCACTAGTTCGGCCTTCACTAAACTTATAATGCATGTATTTTGTCTTCATTTTACTTAACTTAAAACCCTTTGACTCCAGAGTACTTCTCCAAAGCTCTAGCTTTCTATTGAATCCTTCTTATGTCTCATCTTTTAGGACTATATCATCTACAAACATCATGCACCAAGAGATACTCTCTTGTATATGTTTCATCAATTTATCTAAAATTAATGTAAAAAGGTACTTTGGCGTAATCCAATTGAGATAGGAAAATCTCTTGTGTCCCCTCCCACTGTGTGCACAATAATAGTTGCTCCTTCATACATATCTTTTAACACTTGTATGTACCTAATAGATACCCTCTTTTGTTCTAACACTCTTCATAAGACATCTCTTGGAATACTATCATAAGCCTTCTCAAAATCAATAAAAACCATATGTAGATCTTTCTTCACATCTCTATATTTCTCCATCAAGCTTCTAATGAGAAAGATTACTTTCATAGTTGAATGACTGGGTATGAAGCCAAATTGATTGGGAAAGATAGAAGTGTCATGATGTAGTTGATGTTCCACAACTCTCTCCCACAACTTCATAGTATGGTTCATGAGTTTAATTTCCCTATAGTTTGAGCAACTTTGTATGTCTACCTTATTTTTAAAAATAGGTACTAAAATACTCCTCCTCCATTTATCAGATATTTTCTTTGAGTTTAGAATCTTATTAAACAATTTAGTTAACCATGCCACTCCCATATCTCCCAAATACTTCCACACTTTAATTGGCATTCCATCAGGTCCACAGGCTTTGCTCACTTTCATTCTCTTAAGTGCTTCCTTTACTTCTAAAGCTTTAATCTTTCTAGTATAATTCACATTCTTTTCTACTGCTCTACAGTCTATATTCACGCAATTACCACTTTGACTATTGTTAAAGAGATCATCAAAATAATATCTCCATCTTTCTTTAATATCCTCATCTTTCACCAATATTTTTCCTTCTTTATCCTTAATGCACCTAACTTGATTAAGATCTTGACATTTCTTTTCTCTCCTCCTAGCTAATCTATAAATATCTTTCTCCCCTTCTTTAGTTCCAAGTTTCTCATATAACTTTTCAAAGGCCTGTGCTCTTGCTTGACTAACTGCCTTTTTTGCCTCTTTCTTTGCTATCTTGTACTGTTCGTATGCCTCATTATTATCACACTTAGGTAATTTCTTATACCATTCCCTCTTTCTCTTCACTGCCTTTTGTACTTCCTCATTCCACCATCATCTCTCTTTGAGGGTAGTCCATGTCCTCTATATTCTTCAAGTATTTTTCTAGCTACTTCTCTAATCTTTGATGCTATTTGTATCCACATATCAATGGCCTCCAAATCCAGCTTTTATGCTTCAGACTCGAGAAGCTCATTTTTGAACTTCACTTGCTTTACTCCTTTGAACTCCCACCAATTTGTTTGAGCTACACTAATTCTTCTAGCCTTACTTGAATTGTTCCTAAACTTGACATCCAAGGCCACTAACCGATGTTGACTTGTTAAAGCCTTTCCTGGAATGACCTTGCAATCCTTGCATAGAGCTCTATTTGTCTTCCTGGTTAAGAGGAAGTCAATTTGGCTTCTATGTTACCCACTTTTAAAAGTTACTAAATGTAACTCTCTTTTTATAAAGTAGGTATTTGCTAGTATTAGGTTATATGCCATAGCAAAATCCATGATACTTTTTCCCTCCTCATTTTGGCTGCCAAAACCAAAACCTTCATGGACATTCTCATAACATTGCCTATCACTTCCTATATGTCCATTGAAATCTTCATTGATGAAAACATTCTCTTCATTCGGTATGCTTTGCATTAGATCATCTATATCTTCTCAAAACCTTTGTTTACTCTCACTATCTAGTCCTATTTGTGGGGTATAAGAACTAACTATATTTATTGTTTCTCCTTCTAGTACTAGTTTTACTAGTATAATTCTATCTCCTACTCTTTTCACAGCTATTATAACATCTTTCAATGTCCTATCTATGATTATGCCCACTTTATTCTTGTTCCTCTCATTTTCGGTAAACCACAGTTTGTACCCTAAATTACCCACTTCCTTGCTTTTCTCTCCTACCCATTTAGTCTCCTAAATGCAAGCAATATTCACCATTCTCCTTTTCAAGATATCCACAAGCTCCATTAATTTTTCTATAAGTGATCCAACATTTCAAGTACCAACCTTGATTCTCCTCCTATCTTGTACCAACCCTTACATATTTGAGTTCACGATGAACTGGTGGGTTTAAACAAGAATTTTTCATATACAAGGCTGGAGGGTTGAAGACGATTGCTAATCATAGGAAAGTGAATAGAAAGACTTTTGCTGTGACTTCAACTATAGTATCTAGGCAAGAATTTCCTTAGTATTACTGAGTCGGAATTCATATAATTAATTTATTTAAAAGTTTCTTTCTTGGAATCTATTAAACTTAAAGTCTACATAAATACATATCTATATATGTTCATGATTCGAGACTATGACACATAAATATCAAGTATCTATTTATTTATTTATGGCCTATTGGCCAAAAAAATAAACAATTTAACATGAATTGTTTCTTTAAATTTTGGATAATTAAATTCGAAACTTTCAATTTGAAAAAATTTTATCTAATTATCAAAATCAAAATCGAGAATTTTGACTTTTACCTCAAATATCCAATTCAACTTGTATTTCTGCTAATATTGTATCATGAAAATTTTGCAATAGCATTATTTTTATGTCTCATTTATCTAAAATAAACTGCTCTGCATTGAAATTATATAATTGATTTTAACAATAAGATTTTTACCCTGATATTTTAAGTAGCAAAAATTAAAACCTCAAATTTTAATTTGAGGGTTGATAAAATTTTTTCAATTTGAAAGTTTTTAATTTAATAATCCAAAATTTCAATAATTAGATTAAAAAAAATAATTCACGCAAAGATTTAGATTTTTTCAACTTTAGTTAAGAGTTAGCTTCTAAATTTTGCGTTTCCTATCACTAATTCGTAGTATTTGATAATTTGTTTTTTTTTTTTTTTTCAAAATTTTTTAATTAGCCGTTTAGGTATCAATTTTTGGTCCATTCAGTATATATCGTCATAGTACAATTACTAATATTTTTTCACTAACAGTCTATTAATAAAAAAAAAAATATTTAAGAAATCCAGCAAATTAAAAATACGAAAACAAATATATTCTCTCGTATAATTTTATAAAATATAAAATTAATATTAAAAAATGATCATTAATAAGAACATGATAAAAATTAGAAATTGCTGAGGCAGAACATCAGAAATTGTTTAAATTTTGAGAAGTGAAGTATCAAATATGTAGAGTTTATGCCACTGTTGAACAAAAGAAGATTGCTAGCTATTTAAAAAAGAATTACAAAAATTGTTGAAATCACTTAAAAAAACACAACATATACAAAGCAAACATTGATAATATTAAAAGTAATAAAAATAATTTAGAATAATTAAAGTAAAAAAAAATGAAGTGATATATGTTTTGTATATAAATTATTGATCAAATAAAAACAATGATAAAAAAATGCACTTTTTTTTTATAAATGTTATAAGGTTTTAAATGCATTCAAATGAAAAATAGGATTAACTCTAAAAGTTGAATTTTAACTAAAATAAAAATTTTATTTAAGATTAATAATTTTATTATATTATTTTAATATTGTAAAAGCATGCAATACCATGAATAAGTGGTAACTGAATAATGCCATAAATTAAATTTTTACCATTAATGAAATTTAATAATTTAAAAACATATTTAGTGCATATATACATGAAACTAATTAAATTTATATATAGATATTATTTTAAAAAACTAAACTTTGTTTTTTTTTTTCTGAAAATATATATATGATTTCTAGTATAGCTAAAATTCTATTGCTTTTGAAATAAGATTTATGATGTAGATAAAAATTTTAATTTAATAATGTTATAAGAAATAAATATATAAAGATATTTTAATAAGTTTATAAATTTGTTGTTATTTGTGTTTTAATATATGTTATAAATTATAAATTGTAGATTATATAAAAAAAGATGAAAATAAAATATTTATTCTTAATATAAATTTAAAATTTCAATATAAAAATATTTTATAAAATAATTATATGTGATTTTACTTTTTTTATTAAATTAAAAATATTTAACAATTATTATATAACATTTTTTAATTTAATGAAGATTTAATGAGTTGTATGTAATTAATGTGCTGCATAAGGAATGGTAAATGTTTTTCATTTATAAAGGTGATATATTAAACATATATATTCGAAACATTTTTCACATTTTTAAAGATGAAAATGTAAAAAATGGAAATTTTTAACTACTTTAAATATAAATCTAATATATAAATAATGAACATTTCATGAACTAAATATATCCATTAAATAATGAATCATAATTAATTAGTTCAATAATTGGCCATCTTTAAGCATACCAAGAAATTTGAAAATGAATAAACTAAATGATAAAGCAGCGGTAGATATAGTTTGGCAATAGCTGTATATATGTTAAATTTTAAAATTTTAAAATTATTTTTTTAAAAAAAATAACATATATGAATATATAATTAGATTTTAATCAACATTTAAAGTTATAATTTTATATAATTATTATTTTTAAAAAATATATATAATTAATATATAAATAGCTACCGATTAAAGGAAGCTTAGTGAGCCAAATATAGAATCACACAATGTGGTCTTAATTAAGAGCCTCAAAATATAAATATACACTTAACTTATCCAGTTATCTTCTTTGAACCTTCCAAGAATTGTGCTTGCAGATCACAAGGTTTAATATCGACGATATGTTCTGTCCAACCACTCGGCCGCATTTGCACCTCATCGAAATTTTCTATTTGGATTGGACGTATTTAATATAAGTTTGATACTGTATGAGAATGAATTTAATGAATATTAAATATTTATATTTATATTTAATTTAATATTCATTAAATTCATTCTCATACAATATCAAAACTTATATTAAAATTTAAAGTTACAATTTTATGTAATTATTATTTTTTAAAAAATATATAATTAATATATAAATAGCAACTGATTAAAGGAAGCTTAGTAAGCTAAATATAGATTAACACCATGTGGTCTTAATTAAGAGACTCAAAATATAAATAGACACTTAACTTACCCAGTTATCTTATTTGAGCCTTCCAAGAAATGTGCTTGCAAATCACAATGTTTAATATCGACTCTATGTTCTGTCCCACCACTCGGCCACATTTGCACCTCATCGAAAATTTCTGTTTGGATTGGACGTATTTAATACAAGTTTGATGTTGTATGAGAATGAATTTAATAAATATTAAAATAAAAATAATATATAAATATATAATTAAATTTTAATCAAAATTTAAAGTTCTAATTTTATATAATTATTATTTTTTAAAAAAATATATAATTAATATATAAATAGCCACTGATTAAAGGAAGCTTAGTGAGCTAAATATAGAGTAACACTATGTGGTCTTAATTAAGAGCCTCAAAATATAAATAGACGCTTAACTTACCCAGTTTTCTTCTTTGAGCCTTCCAAGAAATGTGCTTGCATATCACAATGTTTAATATCGACGATATGTTCTGCCCCACCACTCGGCCACATTTGCACCTCATCGAAAATTTCTATTTGAATTGGACGTATTTAATATAAGTTTGATATTGTATGAGAATGAATTTAATAAATATTAAATTAAATATTTATATTCAAGTATATTTATAATTAATTAAAATATTAATTAAAATGTATGTAATAAATATATAAATTTAACTATAAATTTTTAATTTTATTGTTGTTAAGTTCATTTTAATATAAAATCCATCTTATAATGTATTATTAGTTTAATTTTTACTTATTGCACATGCACTCGTTGCTGTGCTCTACTTTTAGGAATATGTAATTTTAATTCAATTATATTGAAATAACTTCTAAAATTTTTAATTTAATTTTCAATTAAAATTAAATAAGTAAAAAAATAATGTATGATTTAACACACCAAAATTCAATGATTTATATTTTATTATTTAATTCAAAAAGTTATTGTTATTATTCCATGAAGAATATGTGTGGTCAAAATCCAAATAGGCATTCTCCTTGTCTTGCCAAAATGAAAATTCTTTAGGCCTACACATAATTTATCAAGATCACTAGGGTTTAAAAGAGAAATGTAGGATAAAGTACTGTGAATTTACATTTGCATTTGCTCTTGACTAAATATGAAAAAATTTTGGATCACAGGGAGGAGGCATTGAAGTTGAGGACATCCTTAGAGATTGCAAAGCTTATAGTCATAGTCGCATGCATGGCTGGAGCTACAACCCTTGCAATTTTTAAAGGCCCCATTTCAAACTCTTGTGCAATCATCAAATTTTTGGATCCCAACACAACCAAGAGCTTATGGGACATGTTTATTCTGGGAAAATATGGAAAAAGGGTTGCTTACTTATGCTCATGTCGAACACCTTTTGGGTCTTATGGCTTGTGTTGCAAGTAGCTTACTATTGCTAATTTAACTTTGTAATGCATTTGGAGCTCATTTCCCATTAAATTCATGTAAAAAATTTTCATTTTATTGTTGAATAAAATAAGTTGAGGCTAGCTCCATCTCAAAAGGCATGTTCTAAGAGTAAGTTTGTCGAAGTCATATATAAATCTCTTTTGAGCAATATCCGATCGATGTGAGACAACACACCCCTCATGTCTATGACTAGGCATCTGGCGTATGAAGTTTGCAAGGTTAGTTATCTGCAAGTGGCCTAGTATCGAGACGGGGGTAAGCTTTTAATATCATGTTGAATAAAATGGATCAAATCTAATTCCATTCAAAAGATAACTTACAAGAAGAGATTTACCCAAGTTATATATGAAGCCCTTTTTTTTTTTTTTTTTTTTTTTTTAAGCTGTACTCAATCGATATGGGGATAACATTTGGTGTGTCAAAATTCAGTGGAAGTCCAACATCATTTATATGTTTTTTATTATTGGACATGCAAAAAATGTCAGCTGGGTTGAATTTGGGCAAGTCCAAATCAAACTAAGATTTTGAGCACTCCTTAACTCCACCCCCATCACTGAATCTATAATTAGAGCTTTTTATCCTAGTATTTATTTGTATATAATAGAGTATCTTCTCTAATCAATAGTATGTTTACAGGCAAGAGTTTTGAAGAGTTATCCGTCAAACCTTCTCTTTAATACACTTTAGTGCTTTCTAAGCTCAATCCAATCATTGTCATTGCCATTGCTTTGGTAAGAAAACATCACAAGTGGATGCTTGGTTGGAACATGAGGCTTCTGGCTATAGTTTATTGTGTAAGAGCTCTCTTCTATTTATCTTCTATTATATCGTCTAAGACTAGCATCATTTAAGCTCCTTTTGCACTAATTAGTTTATAATTCCGTAATTATATTACATGATAAGAAAGGGTGTCACTATTATATGCTTAACCTAATATGATAATAAACTTAATAACCGTTAGATTAAATATTTGCTTTTAAATTCATGCATTTATTAGACATACTTTAAATGATTCTACACAAATCTCAATATAAATATTTGATCTAATGATTATTAAACTCATTTTCATATGAGATCAAGCTTATATTAGATGCACTCAAAAAGAAAATATATCTATCAAATCTTTAATAGCATGAGAGCAACGGATTTATGATCGAGTCTGTGATTAAAAATTAGGGATATTCTCCCTTAACACTTTACAAATTTTGGTGGTACTATATTCATTTTTAAACTCTGACCTCTTACATTACAAAACAAGCAGTTGACTGTTGAGTTATTGACTTAATGACTTGGTTGGTATGTAGTCAATCATTAAGAGTTTGCCTTTTATGATAGGGAGCAATGGTGACGGGAGTTACATTTTATGCACAAGCATGGGTTGTAGAGAAGAAAGGGAGAGTGTTCTTGGCCATGTCCACACCATTAAGCTTAATCATTACAATGTTCTTTTTTATAATTCTCTCATGCGAAATCATTAGTTTGGGAAGGTACTCAAAATAATCACTTCTTTGACTAAGCCATTTTAAACTCTAAATTAATCAATTCTTTTTGTGCAAAACTAAAAATTTCTTTTTGTTCACTGTTGTTATTGTTGTAGCCTTATGGGTGTGGTATTATTAGTTGGAGGCCTCTACAATGTTTTATGGGGGAAAAGCAAAGAAGAGAAAATGAATGATAAAAATTGCATAATAGGGGAAGCTGGGCCAAAAGAATGCTCAAAGTTTAAACAAGTCATTATAGCGACAACTAAGGGACAATTGCCATTATAATATGATTGCTGCCATCATTGTCTTATAAATGGAATGCATTATGGTTCTTGCCTTTCTTGCTTACCTCTCCTTTTTCAATGGAGATCAGAAGGAAAAAAAAGAAAGAGATTATAAATGAAGTGAGGCGAGGTTTTATGGTTTCCAATAGGAGAGTAGTGCTTCAGATTTGTCATAATGTGCACTTTATTATTTATTATTTAAATTCTCTTATTTGTTAAAGATGCTACACTTTAGTCTTTAATTATAAAATTATGGAATTTTCATTGAACTTAGTTCTTGAAGAGCATTTTACTTCATCAAATTTTAAAAAGATATAGAAACAGATGAACCTTTTTACTGACCTCTCCACTGCCATTTATTTACCTTTTTTCGCTCATTGCATACACCATGCACTAATAAGGATTACCAAATCCTAAACCATGTACATTTATATCACTTGTAACTATTACCTGTAGTGAATTTTATCTTTATTTGTAAACACAACAATAGTTAGTTAATTTACCTTTCACAAAGTCTCAGATGGTATTGGAGCCTTACAGCTTATTACTAACAAAATGTATAACCAATGCTCTCTGCATTCTCCCCCATGTCCTTTGAATCTTGTTTGTTCCCTCTTTTCTTGTCTCTATTGTTGATACTTTTCCTTAACTCAAGTTACTTCCCTTTAACCTTTGCCTTTAGTTCTGACCTTATAGTATTAGTAGCAAGCTTAGTTAGCTATCTTATTTGCTCTTAATCTTGCTTACTTATCCTTATGATTCTTGGCTCAGAGATGTTTGTTCAAACCTCTTACGTTCAGACATAACCTTCAGAGATAACCAAGTTCTACCAAATATTTTATCTAATTACATCACGACAAGCTGTCCTTGTTAGTAGTAGCCCTAGAGCATATCATGTAATTGTACCTTGTAAATTTTTTTTCTCTTTAATGGCATATATCTTTTTCTTTTGAATTTGAATGGTTTAAATTTAATTTAAAATGTCCTTTAACAATTTATTAAATGTTCCATTCTTAAGGTGTTAAGATATGAGTGAAGGAACATTCTAATGCATGTGTTATAAATTTGGTTCACAATCTAGGATACCTCATTAGACTGATTTATCTAGAAGGATTGTCATCTTTGTTTGTTTCTGTGGATTAGTATGAGATACTAATTGGATGGAATGGTCAGTCTCATGCCATATAACAAACATAATAAGCATTTATGAGATAAGTAGGCTAAACCAGTGACACAAATATGATATATATATATGGAGTTTACTCTTGTCAACACATTATCATATAGATCATAATATTGCATATAATCCCTTGACCTAAGATAACGCAGTTATCTTATATATAGGTGATTTGACTTTGATACTGCTTTCATGCTTATACTGTGTATAAGTATATGGGCATGTGTTGGCTTCGACTAGTTATATATGAAGATAGGTGTTGGTCAAGATGGGATCCATTACCCTAAGTAAATAGGGATAAAATCTTATGTCCATTTGAATTGTTCTTGCTAATTCAAGTCCCTAGCCAAGACAAATAGACTTAGTCAGAAAAGAGTTTCTGACTAGAAGGTATCATTAATCAAGAATTATAATTAAAATGAGGACATATGATTCTAAGCATTAGAAGTTTAACATAAACCATGACTCTTGCTAGAATTGGGATTTTGTAATGGAGAGATTTTAATGCATGGTATGTATGACCAAGGTTCATGAATTAAGGTTTAATTCATAAATAATTGGATAGTCATAGTATATTATGCTAGATGTCAACCATAATTTATGAGAACTTAAACGAAAAGGGCATTTCCTTTTAAGTTTGGAATAGTTTCAATGTAATGCCCTCACTTTAAGTAGTCCGTACATTCGACTATTCCAGTGACCAATGTCTGTCCGGACAGCCAAAATGTCTGGAACTATATTTAAACTAGAGTGAGGAGCCATAAATAACTTAAATAATGATAAGAAAAATTTTTAAAAAAAATTTAAGAAATGAAATGCAAAGAGATTAAATGAGCCTGAGCTACGGCGATGGGTGACCTAATGAGAAGCAATTGTGAAGACAGTTAACAATCCGAAACCCGTGGGGAACCCAGTGAAATAATTTTTCGGACTCAAGTGAAGAGTTATTGAGCCTTCGATGACAATAGAATGCCAAAAAAAAAAAAGCTAAGAAAAATTTGTAAATCTGTATAGACAATTTTAACTTGATAAGCTAAACGAAGGACATTTTGGTCATTTCACCTTCAAAGATGATTTTTGACCAACTTGTCCATTTAAGTAAGTGAGATCCATGTTATAAAATATGAATAAATATTGCTAAGAATTTAATTAAAAATGATAAAAGAAAGAAGAAAAGAAAAGAAAAGAAAAGAAAAGAAAAGAAAATGAAAATTAAAACCCCATTTATGACATAATAATGATGTAATTAAAATTTCAACTAATAGAAATTAGACAAGAACAAATAAAAGAGGTAAAAGAAATTAACTAAAACCAAATCAAGTCATCTTCTTCCTTTTTTTCTAAAGTGGCGGAACCATGAGTCCCATCTCCTTCCACCATTTTTGATCTTTAAAAACTTCAATTCCCATCAATTTAATCCATATTTTTCCTACCTCCAAACACAAAACTTGATATCTAACCTAGCTAAAGTGATTAGAGGCAAAAAGAAGAGGAGAAATTAAAGAATTAGAAGACTTAGAATCTTTCCATATGAGGTTAGTGCCATAAGCTCCTTTCTTTCTTTAATCCTTATTAGAGTAGTGAATTAAGTGGAAATCTTATGAAATTGAAGGAAAATATTAAGTGTTTGAAGAATCAAAATTTTTGGTAGCCATGAGAAGATTGGGGTTTGATGAATTTTTTATGAAATTAATTTGTTTATTCATGTTGCTGATGAAAATATATGATAGATAAGTGGATTGGAATGAGTTTGGTAAGTGTTGGATGCAATTAGGGATTGTGAGGGTTAGTGTTTTGTGACAAATTGGGGATTTTTATGCTTTGATGCTCAATTAGTGTTATTAAGGTCAATTAGTGACCATTTGGTATGATTTGACCATAAAATGAAGTTGATTGTGGCATTGAATTAGGAATTAGAGGTGCTACCCAATTGCTAGAAATTCTGGACTTTGAGTCCATTGAGTTTGGGTAGCCATAACTTGAGTTTTGTAGCTTCAATTGGTGTAAGGCCAATTGAAGGTGAAACTAGGGATATAATGTCACATTTTTCATGAAGAGACACTGCCCAAAAAGCCAACTTAAGCTGACCAAAAAATTGCCTAAATCCGGGTAACTAAAATTTAGACCTGGAAAATGACCAAATGAACAGTATTTGTTCAAATGCCCATAACTTTGTGTAGAAAGGTCCAAATGGCCTGATTCTTGAACCCATGGAAAGCTTAGACAATGTAGAACAACTTTCATGGGGAACAGAACTCAAATTTTGACCATAACCTAGTCAAATTGCTAATCAAAGTTAACTCACCAAAATTGCTAGAACCAAAAATTGCCTAGAAATACTGCATAATGACCAATCCGGCCAGTTATGGTAAAAATACCATAACTTGAGCTACAAAACTCCGAGTGGAGTGATTCAAAAAGGGAATTAAAGTAGAAACATTAAGAAATAACTTTGATAAAGAAGGTTTAGCCAAATTCTCACTATAGATAGGTTCAATGGAATAGTAAACTTAGGTGACCAAAACTGAAATTTTAGAAATGCATCTAAGGAACTTTGAATTACAATTGGCAACTAATATCAACAAATTTAGAATCCAAAATGTAGTATGACCAAGTATCAAAAATTTGTATATCTATTATTTATGAAAAAGTCATAATTTTGAATGAATAGTAATGTAAATAATAACCACTAAATCATGTGAAATGGTATAATGAACTGGAAAAGTTATTATAATTGTTAAGTATGGGATATGATTGGTAACTTATGAGTTTTGAATTTAATTTGAGTGACCCTAAAAGATAGGAGAATAATTCATATGAAGAATCTTAGGCTAACATATGACTGTAACATGTCTAAATGGTTGGACAAAGTTGGGATTTCCAGAATCTGCCTAGCTCTGGAATCAGAAGGAGATAATGAACCAGTTATGGTTATTTGACCGTAACTGGAGTTCTAAAACTTTAATTGACATAATTCAAAATATTATGAATAATTAAGATGAAGACCTAGGACTTTATTGTAAGAACTTGGAACCAAATCTAAGCTTAAGTGCTTGGAATTGTATGACAAAGAAAATAGAAAATCTTCAAACTAGTAGACTTACAGGGTTCAACACCTTGGACAGTCATTAATCAATTGATTATAACTAGAGTTATACTACTTTAAAGTAAATGATTAAAAAGGAAAATTTAAGTTAATAAGAAATCCATGAAATGTTCATGGATTACTTGAGATATGAATGATAATTTATATAAATATTGTAATAAATAAATGAATCATATGAATATATGAATGGGACATTAGTTCTCATTATTGGAGAAAGGAAGAATGTTTTGAGTACAAAGGTAAGAGAAAAAATTGACGTGAATTGTGATCAATATAGATAATATAATGAATATATAAAACATATTAATACTTAATGGTACTAATGTGCCCATGTATTGCCTAGACACGTGTGTCAGATTGGATAGATTGGCATGCCAATAAGGGATTTGATTTAGCGGTACTGCATTAGGCTTTATGCCTGTATTTATGGCTTTATACCCATATTCATGGCTTGTATGCCTGATTATTTGTTACCATGGCTTTTTAGCCATATTGATTACATACGTGGTTGACATTTTGTGTATTCACGTCCCATGGTATGAGGCTCGAAGCACTGCGGTGCCCTATGTCAGCTATATTGATTACATACGTGGTTGACGTTTTGCTTCCCATGGTATGACGGCTCAAGACACCATGGTATCCAGTTCCAATGACCCACTTATCCAGTTTAGTCAGCCTGTCATAGGTTACTTGGGTAGTGAAACAAGTTAAAAACATTAGGAATTAAAAATATTAGAAATTAAATAAATTAGATTAGAAGTAAGAATTTTATTTATTAAGAAATAATCCAAAACACCTAGAAAGTATTGAGGAAGTGATAAAAAGATTAGAAAGAAATATAACTTAAATGAATATTACAGATGCATTATGACACCCCTTACCCGTCTACAGTGTAGCCGAGCAAGTTATGTCACTCAGTGTATCGGAACATCAATTCATGTTTTAATTTCAATTAATCCCTTTTTATTCATTTATTTACAATTTTTTGATAAATCTAAATTTTTTCACATATTTTATAGAAAATCCGACAGAGTGCCGGCTATAAATTGGAAAACAGTTCTTCTGAACCTGTTTAAAAACACTTCCAATAATATCATCATATTATTCTCAGTCAACCTCCAATATATTCTCAATTCACTTCAATATCTCAAATTTTACATTCATCTCATATCATACCAAATTCAATGAGAAATACTCATATTTATTTCTGAACACAGTCCATAGATAATTACAGCAAAAATATGATTATATGAGTTTATAATGTACATAACAAAAGTTTACAAAATACAAAATATCAAAATATCAAAATATCCCAGATGGCCTAATGTCCTACCAAATGCACTGCAATGTGAGGTGACTCTGAACTCTGAGTGCAGATATAAAGGCTCACCCAGTGTGCGGCCTGCTGGACTCTCCAGCTGTGTCTCCAGTACCTGCGCGTGGCAAAAGCGACGCGCTAAGCAATTCTACTTAGTGGTGACAATATAAAAAAAAATAAAATAAATTATGCAGAATGTATGTTTACATTTCTGGGTAGACTTAGTTTCTGATATTTATTACAGTGTTATTCGATTTAAGTTAGGTAAGATTTATTAACATTGCCCGAGTAACCTAACTTAGTCAACTGGACTAGATAAACGGGTAAACTGGCACTGGGTACTAAGTACCTCGGACCATCACACCATCGGTCACATTGTGTCTCCCGGTGTGCAACAGAACAGCTAATAAGCTGTAATAATTATCGGGGATTAAACCCAAGTATAACAACTCAATATCATAGCCAAAGGCTATTATGTCATAGAATGGCATGGGAAGCCATGAAATATAGAATGACATGAAGCCATATGCAATACTGCTAACAGAACCCTATTGGCATGCGAAACTATCCAACCAATCACATTAGGCCTACTAGGGCATTTAACACTTTTTATTTGTGTAATTCTTTGAAATTGAAATTTTTATGAATACTATTCATTTCACTAGTCAACCAAAATGTTGACTTTTGCATTGATAATAGGTAAATTAGTTTAATTATCATCAATAGACCACATTTTGCATTTAAAACTTGTTGGTATTGGTTGCCAATACCATCTCTAAGCTTAATGATAATTAGACAAAAATTTCAGTTTTCATGCTTTGTCTTTACTGTTCTATTAGTCATATTTTCAGTGGAAATTTGGAAAAGTGATCAACATGAAAGTTGTTCCTTATTTTGTCTAGATGAATTTATTTTTTTGAATCACTCCATTTGGAGTTTTGTAGCTCAAGTTATGGCCTAAATACCATAACTGGCCGGATTGGACAGATTCCAAATTTCTGGGCAAAACTGGTTCTGCCAGATTTGGTAACTCAAGTTTGGTTGGAAATTTGACTAGGTTATGATCATAATTTGGGTCAGGTTTCTTCATGAAAGTTGTTGGTCTATATGTCACCTTGTTTCTGGTAAAATTTCAGGTCAATTGGACCTTTCTACATTGAGTTATGGCCAAATGACTAAACACTGTTTATTTGGTCATTTTGCCCAGGCAGATTGCTGGTCACCCGGATTAGGGAAAACTTTTGGTCAAGTTGGTTTGGTTTTTTGGGCATAGTTTCTTCATCAAAGTTGTGACATTATGTGTCTAGTTTCATGTCCAATTGGCCAAACACCAATTGAACCTCTACAATTTAAGTTATGGATGTCCAAACAGGCTGGACTCATAGCCAAACCTGCAGGTTACACAAGGCAGCCACTCCAACCTCAAATCCCACAACCCAATTCACTTCATTTCTGGTTCAAACCAAACCAAATGGTCACTAATTGACCATTAAAACCTACTTCCATCATCACAAGATCAAATCTCAATCTTCAACCCAAACGCTAACTCAACAACTTCAAAATCATGCATTTTCACTTTATTTCATCAATCTACTTAGCAAATACATATTATGGGCAGCCCTAATACCCTTTTAACTTCATTAAATTCAACACCATCAAACCCTAACCACTGCTGCCAAAAATAAGGGATGGCATACCAATGTCTTTCATCAAGTTTCTTTGTTATTTAATCACCAATATAGTGCTTAAACATGAAATTGAATTGAAATTTAAGGTTTTGGTCACTAACCTCTTATGGAATGAGATTTCTCACTTGCTAGGGTTCCTCCTTTCCTTTCCTTTTTGCTCCCAAAAGACTTGCCAAGGTGTAAGAACACTTTTTTGTGTTGCTAGGTTAGGGTTTTGTTGGGTAGAAAGTGGTGGAATCAAGCTTTGAAAAGCTTGGTTTTGGTTAGCTATGGAGGAGGTGGTGACGCCAAGAAGAAGAAAGGAGAAGGTCTTCTGATTTTTTTTTTCATTTTCTGTCCATTTAGCCTCTTTTAAATAAGATTATGCCATGTGTCAAGTTTTGATTGGTTGGGAGAATTTTAATGACATCATTATGATGTAATTATTCCATTTTCTTTCAATTTCTCACCATTTCTTGTCTATTTAATTTCAATTAAATTTTTAACAACATTTATTCATATTTTATGTCATATAATTCATTTACATAAATGGACAAGTTGGTCAAAAATCATCTCTGAAGACGAAATGACCAAAATGCCCTCCGTTTGGCTTACCGAGCCAAAATTGTGTGTACCGATAGAAAAATTTTTCTAAGTATTTTATTGGCATTCTAATTCCATAAGAACCTCAATAACCCTTCTCTGGAGTCTCAAAAATTATTTTATAATTTTCCCCCCGGTCTAGGGCTGCTAACGGCCTTCACCGTCACTTCCCTTTCGGGTTACCCATCCCTGGTGTTTCGGCTCGTTTAACCTTAGTGTATTTGGTTTCTAAAATTTATCTTTGATTTTTATGAGCATTATTTAGTTACTTAATAACTCCTCACTCTAGTCTATTTATAATTTCAAACATTCTAGCTGCCCGGATAGACATTGGTCACCAGAATAGTAGACTGTACGGTCTAGCTAAAGTGAGGATGTTAGAACTCTTCCCCTCTAATAAAAATTTCGTCCTCGAAATTTACCTGATGCAAACCGTTGAGGGAACTGTTGCCTCATCATCTCTTCACTTTCCCAAGTTGCCTCCTTGGTGTTGTGGTGCTTCCAAAGCACTTTCACCAGTGGAATCTGCTTATGCCTCAACTCTTTTACTTCCCGAGCTAGGATCCGTATGGGTTCCTCTTTATATGTCAAATCCGGTTGTACTTCAATTTCTTCCATGGAGATGACATGTGAAGGATCTGAGCGGTATCGTCTTAGCATAGACACATGGAACACATTGTGGATCTTGTCCAGCTCTGGTGGTAAAGCTAGCCTGTAGGCTACTGGTCCCACACGTTCAATGACTTCATATGGGCCAATGAACCTAGGGCTCAACTTACCCTTTCTTCCAAACCTCAGTATTTTCTTCCATGGTGAGACTTTGAGAAACACTTTATCACCAACTGTATACTCTATCTCTTTTCTCTTCAGGTCGGCATAAGACTTCTGTCTATCGGAGGCAATCTTCAGGTTAGCTTTGATTATTTTCACTTTTTCCTCAGTCTGTTTCACCAGGTCTGGCCCTACTAGCTTATCTTCGCCCAATTCAGTCCAGAACACTGGAGTTCTACATTTCCTCCCATACAGTGCTTCATACGGGGCCATTTGGATGCTAGCTTGATAGCTATTGTTGTATGCAAATTCTGCCAGTAGAAGATATCTATCCCAACTTTCCTCAAACTCAATGACACAACTCCTCAGCATATCCTTAAGGACCTAACATATATTTCATGTTATTGTTATCATTTCAGTTCAATATTTGCATTAGTTCAATTGGTTTCAGTTGTTTACCTGGATTACTCTTTCTGATTGCCCATCCGTCTGAGGATGGAAAGCTGTGCTGAAATGGAGTTGTGTACCTAAGGATTCATGCAACTTCTTCCAGAATCTTGATGTAAACCTTGGGTCTCGGTTAGATATGATAGAAAGTGGGATTCCATGCAGTCTAACTATCTCACTGATATACAATTCTGCTAGCTTCTCCAGTGAGTAGTCAGTCCTAACTGGCAGAAAATGTGCTGACTTCGTCAATCTATCCACTATCACCCATACTGCATCATGCTTCCTTTGGGTGAGGGGTAGACCACTAACAAAATCCATAGTGACCCGGTCCCATTTCCATTCAGGTATGTTTATAGGCTGTAACAAACCCGATGGAACTTGATGTTCTGCTTTAACTTGCTGACATGTCAAACACTTAGTCACATAGTCAGCTATATCCCTCTTCATACCAGGCCACCAATAATGCAGCTTCAAATCATTATACATTTTTGTGCTCCTCGGGTGCATAGCATAAACACTAGTGTGTGCTTCATTTAGAATATTAGTCTTCAGTTCCCCATCATCTGGTACACACACTCTTCCTCTATAACATAGACACCCATCTGTTTTCACCTCATATTCAATTTCCTTCCCCTCAGAAATTTTACCCACAATGGCCATTAGTTTTTCATCTGCCCTCTGCCCATCTTGTATTTGCTGTAGTAGGGTTGGCCTCACTTGCAACTCAGCCAAAATAGCTCCATCTTGAGCTAAGGACAGACAGGCATTTAGTGATCTTAAAGCTGTGATGGACTTCCTGCTCAAAGCATCAACCACTACATTTGCCTTCCCAGGATGATAATCTATCACACAATCATAGTCCTTCAGGAACTCAATCCATAGCCTTTGTCTAAGGTTGAGCTCCTTCTGGGTTGGCAAATATTTTAGACTCTTGTGGTCTGTGTAAATGTAGCACTTTTCACCATACAAGTAGTGCCTCCATATCTTCAGTGCGAAGATAATTGCTGCGAGCTCTAGATCATGGGTAGGGTAATTCTGCTCATGTGGCCTTAGCTACCTAGAAGCATAGGCGACCACTTTCCCCTCTTGCATCAATACACACCCTAGCCCATTATGCGAGGCATCACTATAGACCACAAAGTCCTTTCCCGACACTGGCTGTGTTAACACTGGTGCTTCTGTCAACATAGCCTTCAACCTCTCAAAACTGGCTTGGCACTTGTCGTTCCAGCCAAATTTCACATTCTTATGCAACAACTTGGTCATTGGAGCAGCTATAAGAGAGAACCCCTTCACAAATCTTCTGTAGTATCCAGCTAGCCCCAAGAAACTTCTGACCTCAGTTGTATTTCTAGGAGGCTTCCATTCCATCACTGCTTCTATCTTTTTGGGATCTACTCTAATCCCCTCAGCTGACACTATGTGTCCAAGAAAGGAGATCTCACTCATCCAAAAATCACACTTGGACAACTTAGCATACAGCTTCTTTTCTCGCAGGGTTTGCAGAACAATCCTCAAATGTTCATCATGTTCTTCCCTGGTCTTGGAATACACCAGAATATCATCAATAAAGACCACTACAAACCGATCTAAGTATGGATGGAAGATACGGTTCATAAGGTCCATAAATGCTGCTGGTGCATTTGTTAACCCAAACGGCATCACTAGAAATTCATAGTGCCCATACCGGGTTCTGAATGCAGTTTTTGACACATCTGCATCTTTTACCCTCAACTGATGATACCCTGATCTGAGATCAATTTTTGAAAATACACCGGCTCCCTTCAACTGATCAAACAGATCGTCAATTCTGGGCAATGGATATTTATTCTTCACAGTTACTTTATTCAACTGCCGGTAATCAATACACAATCTCAAGGTTCCATCCTTCTTCTTCACAAATAGCACCGGAGCTCCCCATGGTGACACACTGGGGCGTATGAACCCCTTATCAAGCAACTCTTGCAACTGAATTTTCAACTCCCTCAATTCAGTGGGTGCCATCCTATAAGGAGCAATAGAAATGGGTCTTTGTGCCGGCATTACCTCAATAGCAAACTCGACTTCCCTTTCTGGTGGTAAACTAGGCAACTCCTCAGGAAACACATCTGGGAAGTCTCTTACTGTGGGTATATCACACAAATTTGGCTTAGCTTGCCTAGTATCCACCACGTGTGCTAGGTAAACTTCACAGCCTTTTCTCATCAATCTTCTTGCAACTGTGGCTGAGATAACATTGGACAGGAAATCTGTCCTTTCACCCACAACAGTGATCTCATTACCCTTAGAAGTTTTCAGAGAAATCCTCTTCAATTTGCAATCAACTATTGCCTGATGACGTGACAACTAGTCCATTCCCAAAATCACGTCAAACTCGTGGAAGGGCAATTCAATTAGGTCTGTCGAGAATTCATGCCCCTGAATCCTTAACGGGCACCCTTTATACACCTTATTCACTACCATACTGTGGCCTAGTGGATTTGTGACCAGAATAGCTTGATCACTCTCCTCTATTGAAACTCCCCTCTCTATGGGTAGTTTGATGCAAATGTAGGAATGAGTGGATCCTGGATCCACCAATGCATGTACAGAAGTGTTGTAGAGGGAAAACGTACCCCTGATGACATCCGGGGCATCTTGCTCCTCCTGAGCTCTGATGGCATAAGCCCTGGCTGGTATTCTAGTGTCTGGCCTCTCAGCTGACTCAGATGCAGGCCTCAGTGATGGACCAGCTGTCTCAGGTTTACCAGGTTTCCTACCCCTTTGTGGTGCAGGAGCAGGCCTGTCAGTTTGTGTTGGGGCAATAGTAGTAGTCCTCTTCGGACAATTCTTGATCTGGTGTTCTGTCGATCCACACCGTAAGCATGCACCGGTCACTCACCAACACTCCCCCTTATGCCACTTCTGACAGTATTGACAAGCAGAAGATGCAGGGGCTGGTGCCCTAAATACCCTCCCTGGAGAGCTGCCCATTGATGGTGTAAACTAGCCTCTCCTAGGTGTAAAGCGTGGTGCAGGCCCACGAGGTGACCCTGACCCTATGGTGGTCCTGAACTCTGAGCAGGAGGACCCTTACTCTTCTTGCTGGGAGTAGAGAATGCACTGGACTGACCCGGACTTCTCTTCTGCTGTCTTTCCCTTCTATTTTGCTCATTGATTCTAACCCTTTCCACTTTTGATGTAGCATCCACCAGTTTAGAAAAATCCGTAATCTCCAGTGCTGTGATCATGACTTTGATGTTGTCATTGAGCCCTTCCTCAAATCGTCTGCACCTCTCTGCCTCAGTAGGGACTATCTCCCTCCCATACCGGCTCAGTCGGACAAATTCACGCTCATACTCAGCCACTGACAACTGTCTCTTTCTCAGACTGATAAATTCCCTTCTTCTCTCCTCTAAATACACTTTGCTAATGTATTTCTTCCTGAACTCCGCAAGGAAGAATTCCCAAGTGATCCGTTCAGATTGCACCTCACTGGTTACTGTGTCCCACCACTGATATGCGTCATCCTGAAGTAGGGACACAGCACCCACCAGGTTCTGCTCAGGGGTGCAGTTCAGCTGTTTCAGTACTCTGATGGTTCTGTCCAACCAATTTTCTGCAGCCATGGGATCATCCTCCCTCTTTCCAAAGAAGTCTACAGCCCCATGTTTTCGCAATTTCTCCAAATGGGACTTCTGTGGGGCTGGTGGAGGTTGTGGCTGTGGTTGTGGTGGTGGAATTACCCCCATCATTTGCCGATAGAATTCGGTCATTTGTTGAAATAGTGAAAAATGAGGTTGAGCAGGTGCCTCAGCTGCTGGTGGAGCAGATTCTCCCCTGCCCCCAGACTCAACCCTTGGTGGAGCATGACTCTCCACCTCTTCATCAACTGCTCTTTGCGAAGCAGGATCCATGTCCTATTCAAAATAAGAAGACAAACAGATTGCATCAGTGTCACCTCAACATTAATAAATGCAATGCAATGGTATGTACTCTATCTAGGCCTAGAAACGCCTAAACCGATGCCCTGATACCACTAAATGTGACACCCCTTACCTATTTACAGTGTAGCCGAGCAAGTTATGTCACTCAGTGTGTCAGAACATCAATTCATGTTTCAATTTCAATTAATCCCTTTTTATTCATTTATTTACAATTTTTTGATAAATCTAAATTTTTTCGCAAATTTTATAGAAAATCCGGCAGAGTGCCGGCTATAAATTGGAAAACAGTTCTTACGAACTGTTTAAAAACACTTCCAATAATATCATCATATTATTCTCAGTCAACCTCCAATATATTCTCAATTCACTTCAATATCTCAAAATTTACATTCATCTCATATCATACCAAATTCAATGAGAAATACTCATATTTATTTCTGAACACAGTCCATAGATAATTACAGCAAAAATATGATTACATGAGTTTATAATGTACATAACAAAAGTTTACAAAATACAAAATATCAAAATATCAAAATATCCCAAATGGCCTAATGTCCTACCAAATGCACTGCAATGTGAGGTGACTCTGAACTCTGAGTGCAGATATGAAGGCTCACCCGATGTGCGGCTCTTTGGACTCCCACCGTGTCTCCAAGACTGCGGCGTGGCAAAAGCGACGAGCTAAGCAATTCTGCTTAGTGGTGACAATATAAAAAAAAATAAAATAAATTATGCAGAATGTATGTTTACATTTCTGGGTAGACTTAGTTTCTAATATTTATTGCAGTGTTATTCGATTTAAGTTAGGTAAGATTTATTAACATTGCCCGAGTAACTTAACTTAGTCAACTGGACTGGATAAACGGGTAAACTGGCACTGGGTACTAAGTATCTCGGACCATCACACCATCGGTCACATTGTGTCTCCCGGTGTGCAACAGAACAGCTAATAAGCTGTAATAATTATCGGGGATTAAACCCAAGCATAACAACTCAATATCATAGCCAAAGGCTATTATGTCACAGAATGGCATGGGAAGCCATGAAATACAGAATGGCATGAAGCCATATGCAGTACTGCTAACAGAACCCTATTGGCATGCCAAACTATCCAACCAATCACATTAGGCCTACTAGGGCATTTAACACTTTTTATTTGTGTAATTCTTTGAAATTGAAATTTTTATGACTACTATTCATTTCACTAGTCAACCAAAATGTTGACTTTTGCATTGATAATAGGTAAATTAGTTTAATTATCATCAATAGACCACATTTTGCATTTAAAACTTGTTGGTATTGGTTGCCAATACCATCTCTAAGTTTAATGATAATTAGACAAAAATTTCAGTTTTTATGCTTTGTCTTTACTGTTCTATTAGTCATATTTGTAGTGGAAATTTGGAAAAGTGATCAACATGAAAGTTGTTCCTTATTTTGTCTAGATGAATTTATTTTTTTGAATCACTCCATTTGGAGTTTTGTAGCTCAAGTTATGGCCTAAATACCATAACTGACCGGATTGGACAGATTCCAAATTTCTGGGCAAAACTGGTTCTGCCAGATTTGGTGACTCAAGTTTGGTTGGCAATTTGACTAGGTTATGATCATAATTTGGGTCAGGTTTCTTCATGAAAGTTGTTGGTCTATATGTCACCTTGTTGCTGGTAAACTTTCAGGTCAATTGGACCTTTCTACATTGAGTTATGGCAAAATGACCAAACACTGTTCATTTGGTCATTTTGCCCAGGCAGATTGCAGGTCACCCGGATTAGGGCAAACTTTTGGTCAAGTTGGTTTGGTTTTCTGGGCATGGTTTCTTCATCAAAGTTGTGCCATTATATGTCTAGTTTCATGTCCAATTGCCCAAACACCAATTGAACCTCTACAATTCAAGTTATGGCTGTCCAAACAGGCTGGACTCATAGCTAAACCTGCAGGTTACACAAGGCAGCCACTCCAACCTCAAATCCCACAACCCAATTCACTTCATTTCTGGTTCAAACCAAACCAAATGGTCACTAATTGACCATTAAAACCTACTTCCATCATCACAAGATCAAATCTCATTCTTCAACCCAAACCCTAACTCAACAATTTCAAAATCATGCATTTTCACTTTATTTCATCAATCTACTTAGCAAATACATATTGTGGGTAGCCCTAATACCCTTTTAACTTCATTAAATTCAACACCATCAAACCCTAACGATGGCTGCCAAAAATAAGAGATGGCATACCAATGTCTTTCATCAAGTTTCTTTGTCATTTAATCACTAATATAGTGCTTAAACATGAAATTGAATTGAAATTTAAGGTTTTGGTCACTAACCTCTTATGGAATGAGATTTCTCACTTGCTAGGGTTCCTCCTTTCCTTTCCTTTTTGCTCCCAAAAGACTTGCCAAGGTGTAAGAACACTTTTTTGTGTTGCTAGGTTAGGGTTTTGTTGGGTAGAAAGTGGTGGAATCAAGCTTTGAAAAGCTTGGTTTTGGTTAGCTATGGAGGAGGTGGTGACGCCAAGAAGAAGAAAGGAGAAGGTCTTCTGATTTTTTTTTTTTTTCATTTTTTGCCCATTTAGCCTCTTTTGAATAAGATTATGCCATATGTCAAGTTTTGATTGGTTGGGAGAATTTTAATGACATCATTATGATGTCATTATTCCATTTTCTTTCAATTTCTCACCATTTCTTGTCTATTTAATTTCAATTAAATTTTTAACAACATTTATTCATATTTTATGTCATATAATTCATTTACATAAATGGACAAGTTGGTCAAAAATCATCTCTGAAGATGAAATGATCAAAATGCCCTCCGTTTGGCTTACCGAGCCAAAATTGTGTGTACCGATAGAAAAATTTTTCTAAGTATTTTATTGGCATTCTAATGCCATAAGAACCTCAATAATCCTTCTCTGGAGTCTCAAAAATTATTTTATAATTTTTTCCCTGGTCTAGGGCTGCTAACGGCCTTCACCGTCACTTCCCTTTCGGGTTACCCATCCTCAGTGTTTCTACTGTTTAACCTTAGTGTATTTGGTTTCTAAAATTTTTCTTTGATTTTTATGAGCATTATTTAGTTACTTAATAACTCCTCACTCTAGTCTATTTATAATTTCAAACATTCTAGCTACCTGGATCGACATTGGTCACCGGAACAGTAGACTGTACGGTCTAGCTAAAGTGAGGATGTTACATGCATCTTTCATAATAATATAAGCATAAATTGAATATTTTTAGATTATTTTTATAATGTATATTATTAGTGTAAATTTATGAACTAAGCACGCTAAAAAAGGAATAAATTAGGATAAAAGATAGTAACTATTTGAAAATTCATACAAAATTAAATAAGTTCTTAATTATCCAAATTAGGCTTTATTTCTATCTTTATTTGTATATTATTTCTTTATTATATTATTGCACTACTAAGCAAAAATGCTTAGCGCGTTGGATTGTTTCCTCGCATAGGTACTGAAGATAAAGCCAATGGACATTAGACTGGGATTTTGGAGTTCGGATCTGCATAGTGCCCAAGGTTGTCACCTCCTCAGCAATGTATGTAGATAGGGCACATATAGGTCATAGTATGTATTTTGTACATTATAATTAGTTATTATGTTGTAATGTAAATTATTAATTGATGTAATTAGTGTGTTATTCATATATTTTAATGTAAATTTGAAAATTTTTATATATGAATTAAGCATGAATGGATTTGTATGGAAATGAGTATGTAATTGAAATACATAAATGATATTTGAAATACTGAGATGATTATGACGTATATGGATGACATTATTACTAGAAATTAATGTTGAAACATTCAAACAGGTGAATAGTGAAACACGTCAAATGGTAATGAAATAGGGGAAACTCCGTTAGTTTCTCCTTAGAAAATAATTGATTTTTAAAATATAACAAGTTCAAAATTATTAAAGGAACAAAGTAAGATAAGATAGGGTGCTCTGGCACCGAATGTAGCACGCCTTGCTCAACTACACTGTAGATGGGTGAGGGGTGTTATAATTATTAGTATTAGAGCAAAGGTTTAGGCGTTCCTAAGCATAGACAGCTAAAAGACGATAGTGTGCATAACATGCATTGCATTCATAAGAGTCAAGGTGACACTAATGCAGATCTGTTTTCTCTAATTATTTTAGGTTAAGGTATAGATCCAAAATCGCAGAGGGCAATAGAGGAAGAAGTAATAAGTCGTACCTTGGCTGGGAGTGATGTTGGAGACGGGGGAGATCCTACTCAACAAGTGCCAGAAAGACCTGTACAACCCCAACAGGTGTTATATGAGTAGAAGGCCAAGTTCCTCAGACAGATGACTGGGGCAATTCCACCACCACAACCTTAGTATAAGTCACCTTTGGGAAGAATCAGAAAGTATGGGGCTATAGATTTCAAAGGTACGAAGTAACATAACTCTACAGCTGCTACATATTGGTGAGAAAGGACTGAAAGAGTCCTGCAGCAATTACATTGCACACCAGAACAGAGTTTAGAGTGTGCAGTTTCACTGCTATGGGAAGTTGCCTATCGGTGGTGGGATGCTATAACCAAAGTAATACCGCCAGCTAATGTGACTTGAGATTTCTTTCTGATAGAGTTCAGAAAGAAATATATTAGTTGTGTCCATAATGAATAACCAAATAGGAATAGCGGTCAGCAGAAAAGAGATTTTGGTCAGTCTAGTAATAAGAGGTCTAGAGAACCATTAAGATAGACATCTGATCTGAGTAGAAGACAAAAGCCCAGGCCCATATCCATAAGAGGTCAACTAGAGACAACAGTAGTGAATGCACCGGGACTAGCAAAAAAATGTGGCCATTATAAAAAGTGGCATAAAGGTGAATGTAGGTGGATTGACTGGAGCTTGTTATAAATGTGGGGCCATTGACCACTATATAAAAGATTGTCCCAAAAGGAACATTCCAGGGACACAGATAGAGAAATTACCTTCCCCTGCATAGAGTGATAGAAGTTTTGAGGGATTTAAGGCAACTAGGAGTATTGTGAGGTCTGAATTTGAGACTGTGAAAGGACCAGATGCAAGAGTAACACCACTTGCAAATGTCACCCAAGCCAAAGGGGAGCAAAATTCTCCAGATATGAAATTGAGCTAAAGTACCCTTCTTTTATGATATACCTAGGTATACATTAATAGATTCGAAAAGGATAAGTATAGGAAAATCTAATCTGTTGGGATATACCGTGATAACTATGTAGTATTCTCAATGTTTGTGCTGTAAGCTACAGATTACAGTACCAACTTGAGATTATTGTCTAGAGCTACGCATTTTCCAGTAGTATATCGAGATTAGGATATTTGCCTATGGTCTCTGCTTTGGTATGGTTATGGCAGGACAGAGCCCTATTATTAGAAATGAGTTTGAAATTACCATAAAAATCATAGGATAGAGGGAACAATGGGAAAGGTGAAGAAATTATCTTAGTTACCTATGTAACACCCCTATTTGCATTGCCTGGTATATTTCACTGTTCTGGTGACCGGTGTTGGTCCGGACAATTAAGAGAAGTAGAACCACATCCAAGACACCTAGATAAGCCTTGAATACAAATAATTAGTAATTGCCAAATAGTTAAGTATAAAGAAGAGAAACAAAGAATAAAAAGTTAAATGAGCCCGGAGCCACAACGACGGGTGACCTTCCTAGGAAATGACTACGAGATCAGTCTTAACTCAAATTTCGAACCAGAAAATGTGACACCACGGTCCTTAGGACTATTGCGAACACAGTGGAAAATAGAAAATCAAGAAAAAGAGTTGTTAAGCAGGTCAAATAATTAGGTCAGGGATCTGAAAGAAATATCGAATAACTTACAAACCGGATCAGACCGGCGAGGGGCATATTGATCAATTCACCCCTAGAGGTGACTCATGACCTAACTGTCCAATAAAATCTGAGAAATGAAAATTTTGAAATATGAAATTAAATTAAAGAAGTATGGGAAAAACAAAAGGAAAATAAAATTAAATTAAAAAGACTATTGACATCATAAGGCCCATGTAAGCATGACATCATTAACAAATTTAAATTCTAATTATTTAATTATGGATAATTACAAAGAGACAAATAAAGAAAATTAAAAGGAAATTTTTTTCTATTTTTTTCTTCTTCTTGCCGTGAACCCATTCTCTCTCTTCTCTCTCATTTTTTCTTTTCCTTCCCTCCATTAAAGCTCACTTTGAGCTTTTATAACCCTAAATTAACAAATAAATCCCTTAGAAAACTTGTAGAAATCCTCAAATTGAGCTTCAAGAAAAAGATTTGAAAGAGAACATTTGAAGAAAATTGAAGAAACAAGAAGTTAGGAAAGCCTCATATAAGGTTAGTGAAGATATTTCAAAATTTCTCTTTATATTCATGTTTAAGCATAAGAATTAAGTTAGAAATTACTAAAAAATGAAACAAAAATAACATGTATAGAATTCCATGAAATTTCATCCAACTTGAGATGTGGTAGGAATTGATTGAGTTTGATTGAATTAAAGGTGTACATGAACTTGAATAAGTTGATTGGTAATGTTTATATACTTTGATTTAGTGAGATGTAACAATTAGTAAATTAGGGTTCTTGGCACTTAGGGTTGGGGAGAAAAATTGTTGAAAATGGTCAATGGATGCAAATGACCTTACTTCAGTTGAAAAATGGTCAATTGTGACCATTTGTGATGTGTGTGAATTGTTAGAACCAAGTTTCAATTCGGATTGGTTAGGGTCAGTATGCTGATAGCTTGACCTAGGGCCTTTTCAGGGACCAAAACTAAAAATTTACCAACCCAATTAGTGTGAGGCCAATTGGGAATGAAACTAGACACAAAATGAATCATTTTTCATTTAGGAATTATGCCCAGAAAATGACCATAACTTAGTGAACAATTAGGCCAAATCCAGAATTAGGCACACTGCCTTGTACAAAAATGACCAAATGAACAGTAGTTACTTAGCTGACCATAACTTGGACTAGGAAGGTCCAAATGATCTGATTCTTATACCGATGGAAAGCTGAGACATATACCTACAACTTTCATGAAGAAAACAAACCCAAATTTTGACCATAACCTATCCAAAAATTCACCTGCAATCAACCCACAAAAACTGCCAATATCCAGAAAATGCCCAGAATTCTAGGTAACACCAAATCCGGCCAGCCCTATTCAAATAGCCATAACTTGGGCTAAAAAACTCCAAATGGAGTGATTAAAAAAGGGAAATAAAGTTAAGACAATAAGGAACAACTTTTGTGAAGAAAACTTAGCCAAATTTCAATAATAACTTGACCAATGAAGCAGTGCAAAACAGGGCACCAGATCTGAAATTTGGAAATTTCACCTAAGAGACTTAAAATTTGAGGAAACAACCAAAACCAACAAATTAGGCAACCAAAATGTGGTATGTGGGTGAAATTAAAATTCCCATACCTATTAAGCATGAGAAAGTCAACAATTTGACTTGAATAGTATCGTGAATAGTAACCCCAAAGTGCAAATTTTAAAGAATGTCAAGTTAAGCATATTAAAGCTAGAAACAAATAGATTTGAATTTATTTTTGGATTTATGATAAATTGTGATACTGAAACACTGTAAATTGTGTGTTTCAGTGGAAAGGAATACCGGGAAAGAACCCGAGCAATCGAGTCAAGGCCAAGAGGCGACTCACATAAGGTTTGTGCACAACATAAAATGCTCTTTCAATTTCTTTTTGTAAAGTACATGAAATGAATTGTGATTATTTATATTGTAAAATGGTGACAGAAATGTACACTATGCTTTTGATCTAAATTGTTGAAAATTTTATGATATGTGTTTTAATTGTTAGTAAATGTTTGGTAAATTGTTAAGATGGTTTTGAAACCACAGTGTCATGACCATATATTTGAATGCCTCACTAGCATTACTGGTGGGAGGAATTAGTTTTGAATTTTGATTCCCTCTCTGGCTGAAGTTGTAACACCCCTCACCCGTCTATAGTGTAGCTGAGCAAGGCGTGCTACACGGCGTGCCGGAGCACCTAGTCTATGATTATCTCATTTTCTGAACTCAATTTGATTTAAGAAGTCTTTTATATAAAGTTCATATCATACTGGTTCTATTTTCATACTTTAATAAAATCAGTGTTTCAAAAATGGTAATAAAAATCCGACAAGGTGCCGTCTGTATTTCGAACAAACTGTCCTTCTAAACCTGTTAAAAATAGTTCAATATGATAATCTCAACCTTCCAAATTCTTTTTCAGTCTCAAAATTTCATAGTTTCAAAATACAATCCATCATAATTTACATTCATCCAAACACTCTCCATAGGAGTTTAATGTGTACAAATTATTACAAACCTTAGTTTTATGATATACATATTACCTAACAAAATGTCAAAATACAACTGATAGTCATTACACAAGATCCTAAGTCCTACCGTGTATGCAGTGTAGTGCAGATGACTCTGGACTCCTGTGCAGATCTGATGTCTCACCCAGTCATAGGTCTGCTGGGCTCTCCAGCTGTGTCTCCAATACCTACATGTAGCAAAAGCAACGCGCTAAGCAATTCTTCTTAGTGGTGCTAAATATAAAGAAATATACACTAAAATAAAATAAATGAATTATTTATGAATTTATGACATCGATATTCTTTGCAGTTGCTGTTTCTACTTTTATTTGCTAACCTTTCATTTTTGCTAATTTTTGGTGGTACTGTATGTCAAAAAATTGAATTTAACTATTTGAATTTAATAATGCTTAAATTAACTGCCCGTGTAGCCTATTTACTGACCAGACTGGATAAATGGATATACTGGCACTGAGTACCTAGTACCTCGGGCTATCACACCATCGGTCACAAAGTGTCTCCTGATGTGCAAACAGTGTAGCTAAAAAGCCATATAGTCAATCAGGCGGTAAGCCAAGTATAATAACACAATATGTATAGCTGTAGGCTATTAAAATCACAGTGCGGCATAATAAGCAGTAAAAACACAGCATGGCATAAAGCCATTTACAGAACAGCTGTTAAAATCCTATTAGCATGCCAACCTATCTAAACTAGTCAACTAGGCAAACTAGGGCACATTACAAATTAATTATTTAATTCTTTATTTTTTTGAGTTTACTTGTTATTATGTAATTCACAAGTCAATGTAAATGTTGACCTTTTTAGATAATATGGATAAGTTGATTCTAGAATCAACATGTCACAATTTGTAATTCAATATGCTGCCAATATAGTGCAATTTACCCTTTTTACAAGTTGGCATTTATTGCCAAATTACTTCAAGCTTCATTGTATGTAAATGTCAAATTTCCAGTTTTAGTATGCTAGATTGGTCTAGCTTAATGTCCTGTTTCTCTTGTTTTTAGCTTTTGGTCAAAGAAGCAAAATTGTAGCTCTATGTCTTATTGAAATTTTGGCACAAATTTCAGGTCATTCTAATTTGTATAGACCAAGATATGGTCAATTTACTAAAGTTGGACAGATTGCATCTTTAGTGCAAAATTTAGTCAATTTTAGGTCAAATTCAGTTTTGGCAGTTTTGGTACCCTAAATTTGGTAAGCAATTTGATTTGGTTATGGCCATTTTTGGGCTTTGGTGTCTTCATAAGAATTTTAGCTCTATGTCTAAGCTTTCCATGGTAAAAATTTCAAGCCATTTGGACCTGTTTTGAGTGAGTTATGGTCATCTTAGTGACTAGTGTTCATATGATTAAAAATCTGGGCTTGCACTTGCCAATTCCAGATTAGGTCATTTTTAAGATCAGTTTCTACGCATAATTTTGACAACATTTCTACATGAAATTTGGCCTATTTTGTGTTTAGTTTCACCTCCCATTGGCCTCATACCAATTGGGGTTACCAATTGTCACTTATGGTTCAATTTACCTCCTGCCTTTACAACACAAAATCTGCACACAAAGAACACTTCCAAATGACACTTCTCCTCCTCCCAAAACTACAAATATACATTCATAACACTTCTATACCATTCATCATATCTCAATCATGTCCATTTGGATAGAATATACAAGTGTTCCATGTACATTATACAACCCTAATTTGCAAAGTTAAATTCAACATAATATATACATGAAAACACTTGATTATAACATATACCTCCCAACCATTACTTCACATACACTGCCCTTAATTCATCTTCACCATAATTCATCAAGAAAATTCATGAAACCAAACACTAATTCATGAATTTAAAGGCTGCCAAAAGTGGCAGTTTACTAAGATATACAAATTACTTTCCAAACCTTCAAATTCAAGTACTCAATGTACATATACATAGAAGCTAAATTGTTACAACTTTAAAATGACTAAATCAACATTATTTTCCATCCATTAGAGATAAGAAAAACTCAAGCGAAATAGGTTCTCATGGCTGCCTAAACTGAACAATACCATAACTCAATAAATTCTTCCATTCTCTTCACCATTCAACTCACCTCAACCTAAGCATGAAGTTTACTAAAGTAAGGGAGGGGATTTTGACACTTACCTCTCGCAAGCTTTCCCCAAACCTCACCAAATCCTTCCTTTCTTGCTCCCAAAAGCTTACTTAAGGTGAGTGTGCAAGATTTAAAGAAGAAACCAAGTGGAAAAGAGGTGTAAATCATGGGTGCATAGAGGTTTCTTCAATTTGGCCATGGTAGTTCTTCAATGGAGGCTTTTGGATGGTTGTTTCCTAAGGTTGAAGATGATGCATTCTGTTGTCCAAAGGCTTGTATAGGTGTCCCAAATTAGGAGTTAGTGGAGCACTAAACCATACTTTAATGTTTAATGATTTAAAGTTTCAAAATTTACACTTTATACCTCATTTCTTTCACTATTAATATAATGTACATCATTTTAATTTTTTGTGACATTTTCAAAGTGTAATATCATTTACTTTTAATGGAAATTGAGGTCAAAAGGCAACTCTAGGTGTCAAATGACCAAAATGCCCTTTCTTTGGGTTGTATTCCCGATTTTTCAGTAACACCGATTTTTGTTTGTTTCTCAATTTTTCATTTTTCTTTATACTAATTTATTAATTTTTATTTGATATTTCTAGTGTCAATTAAATTTCAATAAACCTTTAATTATGTCCCAAAATTTAGTTCCAAGGGTTCCTCGTAATCATAGAGTCGGCAATTGCCTTCACCATAACTTTCCGGTGTGGTCACCCATCCCTACGGTGCTAGCTCATTTAACTTAGTTTTATTTTCTCTTTTTTATTTTTCTTTAATTTTTCTTATATTTTCTTTTTATTTATTTCATCATTATATGTCTATTCACTATCACCGAAGTGTAGTTCCAGACATCCTGACTTGCCCGGACTGACATTAGGTCACTGGAGCAACAGACGTACAGAACACGTACAAGGAGGATGTTACAACTCTTCCCCTTTAAATAAAAATTTTTTCCTCAAAATTTACCTGATGTGAAGACCTGAGGAAACTGTTGCCTCATTGTCTCCTCGATCTCCCATGTTGCCCGTTCCGTGCTGTGGTGCCTCCATAGGATTTTCACTAGTGGAATTGTCTTGTTGCTAAGCTCTTTTACCTCTAGTGCCAAGATTTTAATCGGTTCTTCTTCATATGTTAGGTCAGGTTGTACAACAATTTCTTCTGCTGAAATGACATGTGAAGGATCTGATCTGTATCATCTGAGCATCAAGACATGGAACACGTTATGTATCTTGTCCAGCTCAGGTGGTAAGGCTAATCTGTAGGCTACTAGTCCCACACGTTCAATAACTTCATATGGGCTAAGGAACCTAGGGCTTAATTTTCCCTTTTTCTCGAATCTCAATACTTTCTTCCAATGTAATACTTTGAGAAATACCTTCTCGCCAACTTTATACTCAATGTCCTTTCTTTTCAAGTCAGCATAAGATTTTTGTCGGTCCGAGGCAACTTTAAAATTGGCCTTTATCAGTTTCACCTTTTCCTCTGTCTGTTTTACCAGGTCTGGCCCCACTAGCTTTTCTTCACCCAATTCATACAGGTGTTCTACATTTTCTCCCATACAATGCTTCATAGGGTGCCATTTGTATGCTAGCTTGATAGCTATTGTTGTATGCAAATTCTGCCAGTGGAAGGTATCTGTCCCAGCTTCCCTCAAACTCAATAACACAACTCCTCAGCATATCCTCGAGGACCTATCACATATGTTCAGTTATTATTATCATTATCAGTTCAATTTATTGTTTGCAGTAACTCAATGAGTTTTAAAATTTACCTGGATTATTCTTTCTGACTGTCCATCAGTCTGAGGATGAAAAGCAGTACTAAAATGGAGTTGTGTGCCTAAGGATTCTTGTAATTTCTTCCAAAATCTAGATGTATGTTAGTAGAACGCCCTAGAGCATATCATTTAGTATGTATCTTGTACATATTTTATTAATAAAAGGCATTTCCACTTTTCCGTTTACATAATATATTTATGTGTAGTAGAAAAGGTCCATTGATATTTTGTTAGAAATTCTATTCTTAAGTTGTTAAGAATATGAGTGATAGTATTTCTAGTACAAAGTATCATAAATAGGTTCACAATCGAGGATACTTCATAATAAGGACATGACTTATCCAGAAAGATTGTATTTATGTTTGTTTCCAAGTTATTTATATGAGATATAAATAAGATGGAATTGTGAGTCTCATGCCATATGACAAACATGATAGGCACTTATAAATGATAAGTAGGCTGAACCAGTGACACTTATGACAAGCACATGGAGTTTACTCTTGTCAATGTATTGTCATAAATCATATCAGTGCATATAATCTTTAGACCTGAGATAGCACAGTTATCTTGTATATAGGTGGTTTGAGTTTGATACTGCTTTCATACTTGTACTATGTATGGGTATATGGGCATGTGTTGGCTCCTACTAGTTATATATGGAGGTAGGTGTTGATCAAGATGGAATCTGTTCCTCTAAGTAAATAGAGATAAAATCCTATGTTCATTTAATTGTTCTTGATGTTTCAAGTTCATGGCCAGGACAGATAGATTTATTTAGAAGAGAGTTTCTGATGAGAAAAATCTTTTTAATCAAGAACTGGAATTAAAAGAGAACATAATATTCATAGCAAATGGAGTTTGACATAAACCATGACTCCAGCTTGAGTTGGGATTTTGTAACAGAGACATTCTAGTGTATGGTAATATATGATTATAAGTTCATTTAAGGTAAACCTTATTACTAATTGGGTGTCCATGGCATGCTATGCTAGGTGTTAACCATGGTCTATGAGGTGCATAAAATGATTTAGAGAAATCATTTATGGTAAGAAAGAGTTCTGATGATATTAAGAGTTGATATCATTTCTCATTGCCAATTAGTGATGAGCCTAGTAAGTCACACACATACACAAGTTATCACCTAATTAAATTTGATTTAATTAATTAATTAAAGAGTTTAATTGATTAATTAAATAGGTTTGGTTTGCAATTAGATTGCAAAGTCCCTAGCATGACTTGAAACCAAATCTAGATTATTGGATGTGTAGTATAAGTTTAATTTATATTTAAAGTGTTTAAATATGAATTTAATTAATGAGAAATTAATTAATAGAGATTAATTAATTAATTTATATTTGATATATATTGATTAGAAGAATAGAAATAATTATTTTGGGTTAAGAACTCAAAATTAAGACACAGGGGCATTTTGGTCATTTCACTATGTGACACATGGCACCATGAGATGGTGACACATGGGATTACACATAAGCTTGCCAAATGTTTTTAATCATGTAAGATGATTAATATTAAGATTAAATATAAGTTTGACACTTGGCACAATGTGATTGGGTCACTTAAACCTAGAGCTAATCAAAGGGTGACATGTGGCAAGGGTTTAATGTGTTAACCTAGCTATATAAGTGTTGTTATGAGAAAATATAATACAACCAGCAGCCACACTCCTTTTTCCGCCATTTTGAAGCTCTCCCTCTCTTCCTCTTCATCTCTTATCAATTCAAAGAGATTAGCCATCAATCTCTTGAATTAAAAATACTATAAATTATTTCTAGTGTCCTCTTTACATCTCTAATCTCTTAAAAGACAGAACTTGAATTTCTAATTAATAGAAAAAGCTTTAGAAGCTGTTCAAGGGCTGCCATAGGTGTTCTTGGTGTGGACAAGCTAGAGGGAAAACATCTGGTGTCCTAAAGACGAATCTCAAAGGCACAGACACGCTGCAGTGCATCAAGAGGTTAGTGTAATCGTTCTTGATTTAATCTAGGGTTCTAAAATTAATCTGATTAATTTTAAAATCTTAAATGGAAAATATAGATCCAAAAACATATTAAAAGAGTTTTAATATGTTGTTTATCATTGAAATCAAATACATAAAAATAAATCTTGCATGATGCATGTGACCCTAGGTGAAAATTTTTGAATTCAATGGTATAAACTTGTGTTTTTCACACTTTCGTTCCTTCAATTGGTATCAGAGCCACTATATTTGCCATTTAGATTTTTGATTATATAATTAATTGTGTGTTTTGATCATGAGATGATTTATCCATTGCTTGTTGCAATGGAGGTGTGGTGGCATGCTTGAAAAACACCATCAATGGTGCGCATGGTTTGGCTTCCATGGGTGGTTCAAGGCTTGGCTTTTAATTTTGCAATTGTTGTATGATCTAAGGCCTATTCTTTGACTAATTAATGTGTTTAATTAGTAGTTTTAATCACACAATTAAATTATAATTCAAATCAGAATTTCAAAAATTGTTTGAATGTGATTCAAATCTGAATTTTAAAAGTTGTTTGAATGTGATTCGAATCTGAATTTTTAAAGTTGTTTAAATCATATATAAATTTGATTTTTTAAAGTTGATTGAATAATATTCAGATCTGATTTTTAAAAAAATGTTTGAATGTGATTCAAATCTAATTTTTTAAAAAATGTTTGAATATGATTTAAATCTGAATTTTTAAGGTTGTTTGAATGTGATTCAAATATGAATTTTTAAATTTGTTTGAATGAGATTCAAATATGAATTTTTAAATTTATTTGAATCATATTCAAATATGGATTTTTAAGTTGAATATGAGATATTCAATTTAATTTAAGTACATATATTTTATTTAATTGTTAAATAGTGATATACATGATGGATGATTATGGACTATAAAAGACCAATGTGATTGGATTTATTTCTTTTATGTTTCTTTGGGATTGTAAATTAATTAATTTATTTTAATTTATTTTGGGCATGTATTATTAAGTTTGTAATAATTTTTGGAATGTAATTTCATTTATTTAAGTTCTTGTAAATTCACCTTGGTATGCCAAGGATTACTATGGAATTGGATTGCAAGAAGTTCAAGGAAGTCAAGAGCATTGGTGAGACCAGTGGGAGGAATTCAAGATCAAGTGTTTATTATGTACTCCTTCAGCAACTCTTGTAAAATGAATGAATAAAATGCACCTAGGAATGCCCTGATTCAATTCTTGGTGGCTCAGAATTGAATCCCTTAGAAAGTCTATGATCATACCATATTTACTGCTTATCCATGAATGCATGAGATGTATGGGAATGTATGCTATTATATGATATGTGCATGCTAATTGGATAATGTGCAAAGTGAGACCTTAATAGTAATAAGAATGACCATAAAATCTTCCAAACAAATGATTAAGTTGAAAATGCTATAATTAAAGTAATTATAACATAGGCCCTCCTTTGGGGCAATTATTTTAAGAAATTTTAAATAGTTCCATAAGATGCAATTAATTTAAGAGATTTTCTTAAGAATAATTGTTAAGCATGAGATGTTGTAAATATGTAAATGGTTTAGTGGCCAATATTGGATGTACCTGAGGACATTAAAATTATTTACATAATTACTGGCTCAATGGGATCAACTTAATTAATGCAAGATAAGTCAATAATGGATGTACCTGAGATTTTGAGCATTAGGGGCTAGGTAAAGGATTGAACCTCACATGAGATGTGATGGGCAAGGAGTTGCTCACTTATAGTTTATTGTAATTCTAATAATGGATGTACCTGAGGATGATCAATAGAATTATAAGAATTCAATCACCCACTAGAAATCCATCCAACTAGGATTTCCGTTTTCTACTTTGGAAGTGTAGGATTCGCTAAGTTAGTGGGAGGACCAATTTGATTAAAAGACCATAATCATTTTGGTTAATTACATGATACATTTACTAATTAATCTGGTTATTTTCTGCAGTTAATTTTCTGATAAAAATGAGCACAGAACAACCACCACCATCTAATATCCTTGCAAGTAGACTTGATCGCAATAGGATGACAGGACCTAATCTCTCTCATTGGCTAAGAAATTTGAAACTTGTCCTGAACCTTGAACATATAGGATATGTTCTAGATTCAAATGTTCCTGGTCCCTTATCTCCAGAGGCCACTCAAGAGAAACATGAAACTTTGGACAAGTGGAAGGAGCATGATATGAGAGCTAAGTGTCACATGCTTGCTTCCATGAGTAATGAGTTATAAAAGCAGCATGAGAACATGCAGAGTGCGAGTAAGATCCTCCTTCACCTACAAGAGTTGTATGGTGAGTACAGTAGGAATGCTAGGTATGAGATATCTAGGCAGCTGTTCCGCATGAGGATGTCTGAGGGACAGTATGTTGGGGATCATGTCCACAAGATGATTCAGCTGATTGAGCAGTTGGAACATCTTAACTTCAACATGGATTTCCAATTACAGACGGATTTGATCCTTCAGTCCCTTCCTAAGTCTTTTGGGAATTTTGTGACAAATTTCCATATGACTCAACAGGAATGCACCTTAGCTGGTTTACTCAACATGCTAGTTATTGCCCAAAAGAATATGCCGGGCAATAAAGGAAAAAAGGTTAGCTTTGATTGCGTCTTCTTCTGCTGGAAAGTCCAACAAGAAGAAGGGAAATAAGAAAAAGAAACCTCAGATTCCTGGTCATTCCAAGAAAATAGCTAAACAGAAAAAGAAGACTAAAGCTGATGTAGGCAAAGAAAAGTGTTTCCACTACCAAAAGGATGGGCACTGAAAAAGGAACTGCCAAGAGTATCTTGCTTCTCTGAAGGACAAGAAGGATACACCTTCGGAAGGTATGTCCATATCTTGTTATTTAGATTCTGATGATACTCATAGTTCATCTACAGCTTGGGTTTTAGATACTAGTGCCAGTTCTCACATTTCTAATGATATGCAGGAACTAGCAAATAGTAGCAGCTTACGTTCTCAAGATGTTAGGGTCCGGATTGGCAATGGCTCAACTGTTGAAGCTTTAGCCATAGGATCTAAATCTTTTTACATGTTTGGACATGTTTTGTGTTTGGATAATATTTTATATGTACCTGATGCTTTTAAGAACATCATTTCTATATCTAGTTTGACTAGAAATGGCTATGAATTTCAGTTCACAGATGATGTTTGCAATATTTATTTTGGAAATAAATATGTTGGTTCAAGTTATACGAATGATGGTCTTTATTATTTGGATAATAATGACAAACTCAAATTGAATGCAAGTGATCTAAAAGAATGCAATGTCATGGTGAAAACCAACTCAAGTTCAAAATATATTTGGCACTTAAGGTTATGTCATGTTGCAGAAGATAGGATTGCAAAACTAGAGAAAATGGGGATTTTATCCTCATTGGGCTCTGAGCCTACTCTTACTTGTGAAGATTGCCTTCAGGGCAAAATGACTAGATCACCCTTTGTTGGACAAGGGCCAAGAGCTAAAAATATTTTGGAGCTAATACATAGTGATGTATGTGGTCCATTTAAGAAAATGGCTAGAGGCGATTTTCATTATTTTATTACCTTTACTGATGATAAATCAAAGTTTGGGTATTTGTATTTGATGAAATACAAACACGAATCCTTTGAAAAGTTCAAAGAATTTAAATCTGAAGTAGAAACTCAAACAAGAAAGAGTATTAAAGCTCTTCGATCAGATCGTGGAGGTGAATATTTGAGTACTGAATTTGATGAATACTTGAGAGAGCATGGCATTGCTTCTCAGCTGACTCCTCCAGTAATGCCACAGCTAAATGGTGTATATAAAAGGAGAAATCGTACCCTATTAGATATGGTACGTAGTATGATGAGCTATACTGATATGCCAATCTCCTTTTGAGGATATGCATTAGAATCAGCTTTGTATATTCTGAATAGGATTCCATCAAAATCAGTTTCTTCCACACCTTATGAGATATGGCATGGAAGAAAACCAAGTCTTAAGCATGTTAAGATTTGGGGTTGTCCAGCTTATGTCAAAAAGCTGAACACTGATAAATTGGAAACCAGATTAGAAAAGGGTCGATTTGTTGGATATCCAAAAGATAGTTTTGGATATTATTTTTATTTGCCTACAGCACAAAAGGTTGTGGTGAGTAGAGATGCCACATTTCTTGAACAACATTTTGTCCAAGAAGGAGGCAAAGGAAGGCAAATAGAGTTGCAATTAGAGAATTCTGACCAATCAACAGATCAGATGGATATAGATACATCTAGTCAACCTATACCAGTTGATGAAACATCTACAGCTATTCCTCGTAGAACAACCAGGGTATCTCACCCACCAGTGAGATATGATTTCCTTCATGAAGAACAACAAGAGTTGTCTACTCCTGAAAAAGTAAATCGTGGAGATGATCCACTTACCTATGAAGAAGCTATATCAGATATAGACTCTTCAAAATGGATTGATGCTATGAAATCTGAGATTGATTCCATGTATAAGAATCAAGTTTGGGATCTTGTTGACCCACCTAAAGGTATTGTACCTATAGGGAACAAATGGGTTTTCAAGAAGAAAATTGGTTCTGATGGAAAGGTAGAGACCTATAAGGCAAGGTTAGTAGCGAAAGGGTTTTGCAAAAGGCAAGGAATCGACTATGAGGAGACTTTCTCACCTGTTGCTATGCTTAAATCAATTAGGATTCTATTAGCAATAGCTGCATACTATGATTATGAGATTTGGCAAATGGATGTCAAAACAGCTTTTCTCAATGGATACATTGAAGAAAACATTTTCATGGAACAACCTAGGGGTTTTGAATCCCAAGATGGTTCCAAGGTATGCAAGCTAAAGCGATCCATTTATGGGTTGAAACAAGCTTTGAGGAGTTAGAACATCCATTTTGATGAAGCCATAAAATCCTTTGGTTTTATAAAAAATGAGGATGAGCCATGTGTATATAAGAAGGTTAGTGACAGTGCTATCACTTTCCTAGTCCTATATGTGGATGACATACTGTTAATGGGTAATGACACAGATATGTTGACAACTGTAAAGGAATGGTTGTCAAATACATTCTCCATGAAAGACTTAGGGGAGGCAACCTATATTCTTGGGATTCGCATCTATAGAGATAGAGCGAAAAGAATAATTGGTTTATCCCAAAGTCTATATTTGGAAAAGGTGTTAAAGAGGTTTAATATGCTTGATTCCAAGAGAGGATTGTTACTAGTGAGACATGGTATCCATCTTTCTAAAGAGATGTCTCCAAAGACACCTGAAGAAAGAGATAAGATGACCAGGATTCCATATGCTTCGGCTATTAGAAGTTTAATGTATACAATGTTGTGTACTAGGTCGGATATCGCATATGCTATTAGTTTGACTAGCAGGTATCAATCCAATCCAGGTTTGGAACACTGGATAGCTGTCAAGAATATCCTTAAGTACTTGAGAAGAACTAAGGATTTATTCTTGATCTATGGAGATGGAGACTTGTAATTAGATGGTTATACTGATTCTGACTTTCAATCAGATATCGATGATAGAAAGTCTACCTCTGGATATGTGTTCATTTGTAATGGAGGTGCAGTCAGTTGGAAGAGTTCCAAACAGAGCACGACTGCAGATTCCACTACAGAGGCTGAGTATATTGCTGCATCATATGCTACAAAGGAAGTTGTTTGGATAAAGAAGTTCATGACAGAACTTACAGTAGTTCCTTCCATTGAGTCAGCAGTTCCACTACACTGTGACAATAATGGAGCAGTCATACAGGCTAAGGAACCAAGGTCTCACCAGAAATCCAAACACATAGAAAGGCGCTACCACATTTTCAGAGAAATAGTTGGGCGAAGCGATGTAGCCATGCAGAAAATAGCATCAGCTGGAAATCCATCTGATCCATTCACTAAGCCTATGTCACAGACTCAGCTAGACCGACATCTTGAGAAGATAGGTCTAAGATATTGTAATGAATGGCTCAAGTGCTAGTGGGAGATTGTTAGTAGAATGCCTTAGAGCATATCATTTAGTATGTATCTTGTACATATTTTTTTAATAAAAGGCATTTCCGCTTTTCCGTTTACATAATATATTTATGTGAAATAGAAAAGGTTCATTGATGTTTTGTTAAAAATTCTATTCTTAAGTTGTTAAGAATATGAGTGACAGTATTTCTAGTACAAAGTATCATAAAAAGGTTCAGAATCGAGGATACTTCATAATAAGGACATGACTTATCCAGAAAGATTGTATTCATGTTTGTTTCCAAGTTATTTATATGAGATATAAATAAGATGGAATGGTGAGTCTCATGCCATATGACAAACATGATAGGCACTTATAAATGATAAGTAGGCTGAACCAGTGACACTTATGACAAGCACATGGAGTTTACTCTTGTCAATGTATTATCATAAATCATATCAGTGCATGTAATCTTTAGACCTGAGATAGCACAGTTATCTTGTATATATGTGGTTTGAGTTTGATACTGCTTTCATACTTGTACTATGTATGGGTATATGGGCATGTGTTGGCTTCTGCTAGTTATATATGGAGGTAGGTGTTGATCAAGATGGAATCTGTTCCTCTAAGTAAATAGAGATAAAATCCTATGTTTATTTAATTATTCTTGATGTTTCAAGTTCGTGGCCAAGACAGATAGATTTATTCAGAAAAGAGTTTCTGATGAGAAAAATCTTTTAAATCAAGAACTGGAATTAAAAGAGAACATAATATTCATAGGAAATGGAGTTTGACATAAACCATGACTCCAACTTGAGTTGGGATTTTGTAATAGAGACATTCTAGTGCATGGTAACATATGATTATAGGTTCATTTAAGGTAAACCTTATTACTAATTGGGTGTCCATGGCATGCTATGCTAGGTGTTAGCCATGGTCTATGAGGTGCATAAAATGATTTAGAGAAATTATTTATGGTAAGAAAGAGTTCTGATGATATTAAGAGTTGATATCATGTCTCATTGCCAATTAGTGATGAGCCTAGTAAGTCACACACATACACAAGTTATCACCTAATTAAATATGATTAAATTAATTAATTAAAGAGTTTAATTGATTAATTAAATAGGTTTGGTTTGCAATTAGATTGCAAAGTCCCTAGCATGACTTGAAACCAAATCTAGATTATTGGATGTGTAGTATAAGTTAAATTTATATTTAAAGTATTCAAATATGAATTTAATTAATGAGAAATTAATTAATAGAGATTAATTAATTAATTTATATTTGATATAAATTGATTAGAAGAATAGAAATTATTATTTTGGGTTGAGAAATCAAAATTAAGACACAGGGGCATTTTGGTCATTTCACTGTGTGACACATGGCACCATGAGATGGTGACACATGGGATTACACATAAGCTTGCCAAATGTTTTTAATCATGTAAGATGATTAATATTAAGAATAAATATAGGTTTGACACTTGGCACAATGTGATTGGGTCACTTAAACCTAGAGCTAATCAAAGGGTGACATGTGGCAAGGGTTTAATGTGTTAACCTAGCTATATAAGTGTTGTTATGAGAAAATAAAATACAACCAGCAGCCACACTCCTTTGTCACGCCATTTTGAAGCTTTTCCTCTCTTCCTCTTCATCTCTCATCAATTCAAAGAGATTAGCCATCAATCTTCTGAATTAAAAATACTAGAATTTATTTATAGTGTCCTGTTTACATCTCTAATCTCTTAAAAGGCAGAACTTGAATTTCCAATTAATAGAAAAAGCTTTAGAAGCTGTTCAAGGGCTGCCATAGGTGTTCTTGGTGTGGACAAGCTAGAGGGAAAACATCTGGTGTCCTAAAGACGAATCTCAAAGGCACAGACACGCTGCAGTGCATCAAGAGGTTAGTGTAATCGTTCTTGATTTAATCTAGGGTTCTAAAATTAATCTGATTAATTTTAAAATCTTAAATGGAAAATATAGATCCAAAAACATATTAAAAGAGTTTTAATCTGTTGTTTATCATTGAAATCAAATACATAAAAATAAATCTTGCATGATGCATGTGACCCTAGGTGAAAATTTTTGAATTCAATGGTATAAACTTGTGTTTTTCACACTTTCGTTCCTTCAATTGGTATCAGAGCCACTATATTTGCCATTTAGATTGTTGATTATATAATTAATTGTGTGTTTTGATCATGAGATGATTTATCCATTGCTTCTTGCAATGGAGGTGTGGTGGCATGCTTGAAAAACACCATCAATGGTGCGCATGGTTTGGCTTCCATGGGTGGTTCAAGGCTTGGCTTTTAATTTTGCAATTGTTGTATGATCTAAGGCCTATTCTTTGACTAATTAATGTGTTTAATTAGTAGTTTTAATCACACAATTAAATTATGATTCAAATCAGAATTTCAAAAATTGTTTGAATGTGATTCAAATCTGAATTTTAAAAGTTGTTTGAATGTGATTCGAATATGAATTTTTAAAGTTGTTTGAATCATATTTAAATCTGATTTTTTAAAGTTGATTGAATAATATTCAGATCTGATTTTTAAAAAAATGTTTGAATGTGATTCAAATCTGATTTTTTAAAAAATGTTTGAATGTGATTTAAATCTGAATTTTTAAGGTTGTTTGAATGTGATTCAAATCTGAATTTTTAAATTTGTTTGAATGAGATTCAAATATGAATTTTTAAATTTATTTGAATCATATTCAAATATGGATTTTTAAGTTGAATATGAGATATTCAATTTAATTTAAGTACGTATATTTTATTTAATTGTTAAATAGTGATATACATGATGGATGATTATGGACTATAAAAGACCAATGTGATTGGATTTATTTCTTTTATGTTTCTTTGGGATTGTAAATTAATTAATTTATTTTAATTTATTTTGGGCATGTATTATTAAGTTTGTAATAATTTTTGGATTGTAATTTCATTTATTTAAGTTCTTGTAAATTCACCTTGGTATGCCAAGGATTACTATGGAATTGGATTGCAAGAAGTTCAAGGAAGTCAAGAGCATTGGTGAGACTAGTGGGAGGAATTCAAGATCAAGTGTTTATTATGTACTCCTTCAGCAACTCTTGTAAAATGAATGAATAAAATGCACCTAGGAATGCCCTGATTCAATTCTTGGTGGCTCAGAATTGAATCCCTTAGAAAGTCTATGATCATACCATATTTACTGCTTATCCATGAATGCATGAGATGTATGGGAATGTATGCTATTATATGATATGTGCATGCTAATTGGATAATGTGCAAAGTGAGACCTTAATAGTAATAAGAATGACCATAAAATCTTCCAAACAAATGATTAAGTTGAAAATGCTATAATTAAAGTAATTATAACATAGGCCCTCCTTTGGGGCAATTATTTTAAGAAATTTTAAATAGTTGCATAAGATGCAATTAATTTAAAAGATTTTCTTAAGAATAATTGTTAAGCATGAGATGTTGTAAATATGTGAATGGTTTGGTGGCCACTATTGGATGTACCTGAGGACATTAAAATTATTTGCATAATTATTGGCTCAATGGGATCACCTTAACTAATGCAAGATAAGTCAATAATGGATGTACCTGAGATTTTGAGCATTAAGGGCTAGGTAAAGGATTGAACCTCAAATGAGATGAGATGGGCAAGGAGTTGCTCACTTATAATTTATTGTAATTCCAATAACGGATGTTCCTGAGGATGATCAATAGAATTATAAGAATTCAATCACCCACTAGAAATCCATCCAACTAGGATTTCCGTTTTCTACTTTGGAAGTGTAGGATTCGCTAAGTTAGTGGGAGGACCAATTTGATTAAAAGACCATAATCATTTTGGTTAATTATATGATACATTTACTAATTAATCTGGTTATTTTCTGCAGTTAATTTTCTGATAAAAATGAGCACAGAACAACCACCACCATCCAATATCCTTGCAAGTATACTTGATCGCAATAGGTTGACAGGACCTAATCTCTCTCATTGGCTAAGAAATTTGAAACTTGTCCTGAACCTTGAACATATAGGATATGTTCTAGATTCAAATGTTCCTGGTCCCTTATCTCCAGAGGCCACTCAAGAGAAACATGAAACTTTGGACAAGTGGAAGGAGCATGATATGAGAGCTAAGTGTCACATGCTTGCTTCCATGAGTAATGAGTTATAAAAGCAGCATGAGAACATGCAGAGTGCGAGTGAGATCCTCCTTCACCTACAAGAGTTGTATGGTGAGTACAGTAGGAATGCTAGGTATGAGATATCTAGGCAGCTGTTCCGCATGAGGATGTCTGAGGGACAGTATGTTGGGGATCATGTCCACAAGATGATTCAGCTGATTGAGCAGTTGGAACATCTTAACTTCAACATGGATTTCCAATTACAGACGGATTTGATCCTTCAGTCCCTTCCTAAGTCTTTTGGGAATTTTGTGACAAATTTCCATATGACTCAACAGGAATGCACCTTAGCTGGTTTACTCAACATGCTGGTTATTGCCCAAAAGAATATGCCGGGCAATAAAGGAAAAAAGGTTAGCTTTGATTGCGTCTTCTTCTGCTGGAAAGTCCAACAAGAAGAAGGGAAATAAGAAAAAGAAACCTCAGATTCCTGGTCATTCCAAGAAAATAGCTACACAGAAAAAGAAGACTAAAGCTGATGTAGGCAAAGAAAAGTGTTTCCACTACCAAAAGGATGGGCACTGAAAAAGGAACTGCCAAGAGTATCTTGCTTCTCTGAAGGACAAGAAGGATACACCTTCGGAAGGTATGTCCATATCTTGTTATTTAGATTCTGATGATACTCATAGTTCATCTACAGCTTGGGTTTTAGATACTGGTGCCAGTTCTCACATTTCTAATGATATGCAGGAACTAGCAAATAGTAGCAGCTTACGTTCTCAAGATGTTAGAGTCCGGATTGGCAATTGCTCAACTGTTGAAGCTTTAGCCATAGGATCTAAATCATTTTACATGTTTGGACATGTTTTGTGTTTGGATAATATTTTATATGTACCTGATGCTTTTAAGAACATCATTTCTATATCTAGTTTGACTAGAAATGGCTATGAATTTCAGTTCACAGATGATGTTTGCAATATTTATTTTGGAAATAAATATGTTGGTTCAAGTTATACGAATGATGGTCTTTATTATTTGGATAATAATGACAAACTCAAATTGAATGCAAGTGATCTAAAAGAATGCAATGTCATGGTGAAAACCAACTCAAGTTCAAAATATATTTGGCACCTAAGGTTATGTCATGTTGCAGAAGATAGGATTGCAAAACTAGAGAAAATGGGGATTCTATCCTCATTGGGCTCTGAGCCTACTCCTACTTATGAAGCTTGCCTTCAGGGCAAAATGACTAGATCACCCTTTGTTGGACAAGGGCTAAGAGCTAAAAATATTTTGGAGCTAATACATAGTGATGTATGTGGTCCATTTAAGAAAATGGCTAGAGGCGATTTTCATTATTTTATTACCTTTACTGATGATAAATCAAAGTTTGGGTATTTGTATTTGATGAAATACAAACATGAATCCTTTGAAAAGTTCAAAGAATTTAAATCTGAAGTAGAAAATCAAACAAGAAAGAGTATTAAAGCTCTTCGATCAGATCGTGGAGGTGAATATTTGAGTACTGAATTTGATGAATACTTGAGAGAGCATGGCATTTCTTCTCAGCTGACTCCTCCAGTAATGCCACAGCTGAATGGTGTATCTAAAAGGAGAAATCGTACCCTATTAGATATGGTACGTAGTATGATGAGCTATACTGATATGCCAATCTCCTTTTGAGGATATGCATTAGAATCAGCTTTGTATATTCTGAATAGGATTCCATCAAAATCAGTTTCTTCCACACCTTATGAGACATGGCATGGAAGAAAACCAAGTCTTAAGCATGTTAAGATTTGGGGTTGTCCAGCTTATGTCAAAAAGCTGAACACTGATAAATTGGAAACCAGATTAGAAAAGGGTCGATTTGTTGGATATCCAAAAGATAGTTTTGGATATTATTTTTATTTGCCTACAGCACAAAAGGTTGTGGTGAGTAGAGATGCCACATTTCTTGAACAACATTTTGTCCAAGAAGGAGGCAAAGGAAGGCAAATAGAGTTGCAATTAGAGAATTCTGACCAATCAACAGATCAGATGGATATAGATCCATCTAGTCAACCCATACCAGTTGATGAAACATCTACAGCTGTTCCTCGTAGAACAACCAGGGTATCTCACCCACCAGTGAGATATGATTTCCTTCATGAAGAACAACAAGAGTTGTCTACTCATGAAGAAGTAAATCGTGGAGATGATCCACTTACCTATGAAGAAGCTATATCAGATATAGACTCTTCAAAATGGATTGATGCTATGAAATCTGAGATTGATTCCATGTATACGAATCAAGTTTGGGATCTTGTTGACCCACCTAAAGGTATTGTACCTATAGGGAACAAATGGGTTTTCAAGAAGAAAATTGGTTCTGATGGAAAGGTAGAGACCTATAAGGCAAGGTTAGTAGCGAAAGGGTTTCGCAAAAGGCAAGGAATCGACTATGAGGAGACTTTCTCACCTGTTGCTATGCTTAAATCAATTAGGATTCTATTAGCAATAGCTGCATACTATGATTATGAGATTTGGCAAATGGATGTCAAAACAGCTTTTCTCAATGGATACATTGAAGAAAACATTTTCATGGAACAACCTAGGGGTTTTGAATCCCAAGATGGTTCCAAGGTATGCAAACTAAAGCGATCCATTTATGGGTTGAAACAAGCTTTGAGGAGTTGGAACATCCATTTTGATGAAGCCATAAAATCCTTTGGTTTTATAAAAAATGAGGATGAGCCATGTGTATATAAGAAGGTTAGTGACAGTGCTATCACTTTCCTAGTCCTGTATGTGGATGACATACTGTTAATGGGTAATGACACAGATATGTTGACAACTGTAAAGGTATGGTTGTCAAATACATTCTCCATGAAAGACTTAGGGGAGGCAACCTATATTCTTGGGATTCGCATCTATAGAGATAGAGCGAAAAGAATAATTGGTTTATCCCAAAGTCTATACTTGGAAAAGGTGTTAAAGAGGTTTAATATGCTTGATTCCAAGAGAGGATTGTTACCAGTGAGACATGGTATCCATCTTTCTAAAGAGATGTCTCCAAAGACACCTGAAGAAAGAGATAAGATGACCATGATTCCATATGCTTCGGCTATTAGAAGTTTAATGTATACAATGTTGTGTACTAGGTCGGATATCGCATATGCTATTAGTTTGACTAGCAGGTATCAATCCAATCCAGGTTTGGAACACTGGATAGCTGTCAAGAATATCCTTAAGTACTTGAGAAGAACTAAGGATTTATTCTTGATCTATGGAGATGGAGACTTGTAATTAGATGGTTATACTGATTCTGACTTTCAATCAGATATCGATGATAGAAAGTCTACCTCTGGATATGTGTTCATTTGTAATGGAGGTGCAGTCAGTTGGAAGAGTTCCAAACAGAGCACGACTGTAGATTCCACTACAGAGGCTGAGTATATTGCTGCATCATATGCTACAAAGGAAGTTGTTTGGATAAAGAAGTTCATGACAGAACTTACAGTAGTTCCTTCCATTGAGTCAGCAGTTCCACTACACTGTGACAACAATGGAGCAGTCATACAGGCTAAGGAACCAAGGTCTCACCAGAAATCCAAACACATAGAAAGGCGCTGCCACATTTTCAGAGAAATAGTTGGGCGAAGCGATGTAGCCATGCAGAAAATAGCATCAGCTGAAAATCCATCTGATCCATTCACTAAGCCTATGTCACAGACTCAGCTAGACCGACATCTTGAGAAGATAGGTCTAAGATATTGTAATGAATGGCTCTAGTGCTAGTGGGAGATTGTTAGTAGAATGCCTTAGAGCATATCATTTAGTATGTATCTTGTACATATTTTATTAATAAAAGGCATTTCAACTTTTCCGTTTACATAATATATTTATGTGAAATAGAAAAGGTTCATTGATGTTTTGTTAGAAATTCTATTCTTAAGTTGTTAAGAATATGAGTGACAGTATTTCTAGTACAAAGTATCATAAATAGGTTCAGAATCGAGGATACTTCATAATAAGGACATGGCTTATCCAGAAAGATTGTATTCATGTTTGTTTCCAAGTTATTTATATGAGATATAAATAAGATGGAATGGTGAGTCTCATGCCATATGACAAACATGATAGGCACTTATAAATGATAAGTAGGCTGAACCAGTGACACTTATGACAAGCACATGGAGTTTACTCTTGTCAATGTATTATCATAAATCATATCAGTGCATGTAATCTTTAGACCTGAGATAGCACAGTTATCATGTATATATGTGGTTTGAGTTTGATACTGCTTTCATACTTGTACTATGTATGGGTATATGGGCATGTGTTGGCTTCTACTAGTTATATATGGAGGTAGGTGTTGATCAAGATGGAATCTGTTCCTCTAAGTAAATATAGATAAAATCCTATGTTTATTTAATTGTTCTTGATGTTTCAAGTTCGTGGCCAAGACAGATAGATTTATTCAGAAAAGAGTTTCTGATGAGAAAAATCTTTTTAATCAAGAACTGGAATTAAAAGAGAACATAATATTCATAGGAAATGGAGTTTGACATAAACCATGACTCCAACTTGAGTTGGGATTTTGTAACAGAGACATTCTAGTGCATGGTAACATATGATTATAGGTTCATTTAAGGTAAACCTTATTACTAATTGGGTGTCCATGGCATGCTATGCTAGGTGTTAACCATGGTCTATGAGGTGCATAAAATGATTTAGAGAAATTATTTATGGTAAGAAAGAGTTCTGATGATATTAAGAGTTGATATCATGTCTCATTGCCAATTAGTGATGAGCCTAGTAAGTCACACACATACACAAGTTATCACTTAATTAAATATGATTAAATTAATTAATTAAAGAGTTTAATTGATTAATTAAATAGGTTTGGTTTGCAATTAGATTGCAAAGTCCCTAGCATGACTTGAAACCAAATCTAGATTATTGGATGTGTAGTATAAGTTAAATTTATATTTAAAGTATTTAAATATGAATTTAATTAATGAGAAATTAATTAATAGAGATTAATTAATTAATTTATATTTGATATAAATTGATTAGAAGAATAGAAATTATTATTTTGGGTTGAGAACTAAAAATTAAGACACAGGGGCATTTTGGTCATTTCACTGTGTGACACATGGCACCATGAGATGGTAACACATGGGATTACACATAAGCTTGCCAAATGTTTTTAATCATGTAAGATGATTAATATTAAGAATAAATATAGGTTTGACACTTGGCACAATGTGATTGGGTCACTTAAACCTAGAGCTAATCAAAGGGTGACATGTGGCAAGGGTTTAATGTGTTAACCTAGCTATATAAGTGTTGTTATGAGAAAATAAAATACAACCAGCAGCCACACTCCTTTGTCACGCCATTTTGAAGCTTTTCCTCTCTTCCTCTTCATCTCTCATCAATTCAAAGAGATTAGCCATCAATCTTCTGAATTAAAAATACTAGAAATTATTTCTAGTGTCCTGTTTACATCTCTAATCTCTTAAAAGGAAGAACTTGAATTTTCAATTAATAGAAAAAGCTTTAGAAGCTGTTCAAGGGCTGCCATAGGTTTTCTCGATGTAGACAAGCTAGAGGGACAACATCTGGTGTCCTAAAAACGAATTTCAAAGGCACAGACACACTGCAGTGCATCAAGAGGTTAGTGTAATCGTTCTTGATTTAATCCAGGATTCTAAAATTAATCTGATTAATTTTAAAATCTTAAATGGAAAATACAGATCCAAAAATATATTAAAAGAGTTTTAATATGTTGTTTATCATTGAAATCAATTAGATTAAAATAAATCTTGCATGATGCATGTGACCCTAGGTGAAAATTTTTGAATTCAATGGTATAAACTTGTGTTTTTCACGCTTCCGTTCCTTCAATGTAAACCTCGGGTCTCTATAAGATATAATGGAAAGTGGAATTTCAATTCTAACTGGCAGAAAATGTGCTGATTTGGTCAACCTATCCACAATCACCCATACTGCATCATGCTTCTTCTGAGTGAGAGGTAGACCACTGACAAAGTCCATGGTGACTCGGTCCCATTTCCATTCAGGTATGTTTATAAGTTGTAACAAACCTAATAGAACTTAATGTTCTGCTTTGACTTGCTGACATGTCAAGCATCTAGTTACATAGTCAGCTATGCCCTTCTTCATACCCGGCCACCAGTATCGAAGTTTCAGGTCATGGTACATTTTTGTGCTTCCTGGGTGCATAGCATACACATTGTTATGTGCTTCTGTCAGAATACTGGTTTTCAACTCTTTATTATCTGGTACACACACTCTTTCTTTATAGTACAGGCACCTATTTTCTTTCACTTCACATTCAATTTCCTTTCCCTCAGTGATTTTGCTCATAACAGCCATTAATTTCTCATTTGTCTTTTGCCCATCCTGTATCTGTTGTAACAGATTCGGCTTCACTTGTAATTCAGCCAAAATAACTGCGTCATGAGTTAAGGACAGTTGGGCATTCAGAGATCTTAATGCTACAATAGATTTTCTGCTTAAGGCATTAGCAACTACGTTTGCCTTCCCAGGGTGGTAGTTAATCACACAATCATAATCTTTTAGGAATTCAATCCATCACCTCTGTCTCAAATTAAGTTCCTTCTAGGATGGCAGATACTTCAGACTCTTATGGTCTTTGTATATGTAGCATTTTTCTCCATACAAGTAATGCCTCCATATCTTCAATGCGAAGATAATTGCTGCTAACTCCAAATCATGAGTAGGGCAATTCTTTTCGTATGGCTTTAACTTCCTGGAAGCATATGCGACCACTTTCTCTTCTTGCATGAGTACACACCCTAAACCATTATGTGAGGCATCACTGTAGACTATGAAGTCTTTTCTTGACACTGGCTGTGTTAACACTGGTGACTCTGTCAACATAGCCTTCAGCCTCTCAAAACTGGCTTGACACTTGTCATTCCAGTCAAATTTCATATTTTTTTGTAGTAATTTGATTATTGGAGCAGCTATCAGGGAAAATCCCTTTACAAATCTTCTATGATATCCAGCTAACCCTAAGAAACTTTTGATCTCAGTTGTATTTCTAGGAGGCTTCCATTCCATCACTGTTTCAATCTTCTTGGGATCCACTCTAATCCCTTCAGTTAATACTACATGTCCAAGGAATGCAATCTCATTCAACCAGAACTCACACTTGGACAATTTAGCATACAGTTTCTTCTCTTTTAGAGTCTGCAGAACAATTCTCAAATGCTCATCATGTTTTAGTTTATCCTTAGAATACACCAGGATGTCATCAATGAAGACCACTATGAACCAATCTAAGTATGGATGGAAGATACAGTTCATAAGGTCCATAAATGCTGTTGGAGCGTTTGTTAACCCAAATAGCATCACCAGGAATTCATAATGCCCATATCGGGTTCTAAATGCAGTCTTAGGCACATCTGCATCCCTAACCCTTAGTTGATGATACCTTGATCTGAGATCAATCTTAGAAAACACACTGGCTCCCTTCAACTGATCAAACAGATCATCAATTCTAGGCAACGGATACTTGTTCTTTACTGTTACTTTGTTTAATTATCGGTAGTTAACACATAACCTCAGTGTCCCATCTTTCTTCTTTATAAGCAGCACCAGAGCTCCCCACGGTGACACACTGGGGCGTATGAACCCCTTGTCTAGTAATTCTTACAGCTGGATTTTTAACTCTTTCAATTCAGCAGGTGCCATCCTATACGGAGCAATTGAAATCGGAGCTGTACCCGACATAATCTCAATAGCAAATTCAACTTCCCTTTCAGGTGGTAAACTAGGCAATTCCTCAGGAAATACCTCAAAGAAATCCCTTACTGTGGGTATGTGACACCCCTTACCCGTTTACAATGCAGCTGAGTAAGATATGCCACACAGTGTACCGGAACACCATATTTTATTTCAATTATTTTTATCCTTCCTTATTTATTTCTTTCATAGTTATGAAGTACAATTTGTGAAGTATAATTCATTTAAGTCATTTATGGAAAACATAAATTTATTTGAGGTTTCACAAATTTTATAGTAAATTCGATAGAGTACCGGCTAAAAATGGAGAAAATAGTTCTTCGGAACCTATGAAAAACACTTCTAATATGTTTTCAATCATTCCCAAACTCCATTTTATCAACAAAGTCTCAATATTTTTCAATAATATTTCCATTTCTCATTCATTCATTTCACATGATATTCATATACAAGTCATAAATAAATACTTAATTTTTCATTATAAACACAAATTTCCACTATTTACATTAATATCAAAATATATTACATAAGTCTCAATTATACATGAGAAAATAAAAGTTATTTACAAAATACCCAAAATGAAACCTAGTGTCCTATCAATGCACTTAAGTCGGTGAGGTGACACGGACACTATGCAGAGCTGTAGATGGTCTCACCTAGTCTGTGGTCTACTGGGCTCTCTGTCGGTCTCTCTAGAACCTACGCGTGGCAAAAAACAACGCGCTAAGCAATAATGCTTAGTGGTGCCAATAATAGAATAAAAAGAAATAATAGGAAATAAATATGCAGTGAATGTATTGATGTCTCATGCAGATAAATTTTCGATAATTATTTGTAGTCTTATTTATTTTATACTTGTTATATTCATTATTTCATTAAATTTATCCACTTTCATTTTTGGTTGCCTAAGTAGCCTATACTGGATGACTGGACTGGATAAATGGGTAAACTGGCACTGGGTATCAAGTACCTCGAGCCGTCACACCATTGGTCACATATGTATCTCCCGGTGTGCAACAGAACAGCTAGTAAGCTGTAATAAACATTAGGCACAAGGCCAAGTATCATCACAATGTCAGAATGCCTAAAAGCCATAAAATCATAGAATGGCATAATGCCATGTGCAGTAATGCTAACTGAACCCTATTGGCATGCCAACCTATCCAAACCAATCTTACTAGGTGTACTAGGGCATGTTACACTTTTAAATTTTACAATTCTTGAAGTTGAAGTTTAAGTGTTACTATTCATTTCATTAGTCAACTAAAATATTGACTTTAGCATAGACAATAGGTACATTGGTTCTAATATTCCCAACATACCACATTTTGCATTCTAAAGTTGTTGGCATTGGTTGCCAATACCACTTATAATCTTAGTGCTAGTTATTCATAATTTTCAGATTTCAAGCACTAAGTTTACTGTTCCATTAGTCATTTGTACAGTAGGATTTTGGAAAAGTTGTCTTTATGAAAGTTGTTCCTTATTATGTCTAGTTAGATTTCTTGTTTTAAATCACTCCATTTGGAGTTTTGTAGCTCAAGTTAAGGCCTGAACACCATAATTAGCTGGATTGCAAACTTTCCAGATTTTCTGGACAGAACCAAATCTATAATGTTTTGTACACTGAATACAGGTCAGTTTTTGAATGTGTTATGACCAAAATTTGGGTTTGGTTTCTTCATACAAGTTATAACTATATGTCTCAGCTTTCTTCTGGCAAAATTTTAGGTTAATTGGACCTCTCTACACTGAGTTATGACCAAATGAATAAACACTATTCATTTGGTCATTTTGCCTAGGCAGAATGCAAGTCATCCATATTAGGGCAATTTTTAGGTCAACTTGGTTTGGTTTTCTAGGTAGGGTTTCTTCACCAAAGTTGTGTCATTATGTATCTAGTTTCATGTCCAATTGGCCTTGTACCAATTAAACCTCTACAACTTCATTTATAGCTGCCCAAACCTGCTGGACTCACACCCAGTCCTGCAGGTCACCAAGGGCAGCACACCTAATTTCAACTCCAACATCCTTACTCACTTCAATTCCTTCTCACACACATTCAAATGGTCACTAATTGACCATTACAAAGTTAACATACCATTTCATGAGCAAACCCTAATGTTGTTCAAATGTTCACATTTTTTTTCAAATTCTTTCATGCATTCCACTTGCATTTCACTTACACAATCAAATTCAATCACTCATCTCATACCAAGGGCTGCTCATAACCACTTTGCTATCAAGCATAATCATCAAAACCTAACTAACCCTAACTGCTGAAATTATAAGGGGTGCATACACACATATTTTTATTTTGTTTTCTTACATTTCCTACTTATTTCATGCCATTAAACATGAATTGAATCAAAAGTAGTAAGAGTTGGTCACTAACCACTTGCAGCAGAATATCTCCCTTCACAAAACTTCAGTTTCTTAGCTTTTTTTGGTAGCCAAACACCTTTTCAAGTTGTATAGATAAGTTTTGTTGAAGTGGACTTAAGGTTTAATGGAGTAAAATCAAGGTTTGGAGGAGGTGGAAGAAAGCTTCTTCAATGGAGAATGGGAGTGGGCAGTCGGCTGGTTAGGGAAGACAATCTCAAGATTTTTTTTTCTCAATTTAATGAGGCTTTGTCCTTTTAATTAGCTTGGCAATTTCCCATTGGTTTGGATTTTATTTGTTGTAAATTTTAATTTATGCATTATGACATCATTGCTTAGGTAATAAGTCAACTTAAATTTTCATTTTCTTTTCTTTTCTTCTCTACTCATTTTCAATTTAATTTTTAGCAATATTTATTCATATTTTGTGTTATGATAATTATTTACTTACCTGGGCAAGTCGGCCAAAAATTACCTCTGAAGGCGAAATGACCAAAATGCCCTCTGTTTGGCTTAGCAGACTAAAATTATCTGTACCGATTGAAAAAATTTTCTAAGTATTTTCTTGGCATTCTAATGCCATAGAACCCTCAATGACTCTTCTCTAAAGTCCCAAAAATTATTTTATGAATTTTCTCTCTCGTCTAGGGCTCCCAGTTGTGAGAACCGCAACTTCCCACTGGGTTACCCATCGCTAGGGCACTGGCTCATTTAACTTGGTTGTATTTTATTTCTTAAATTTTTTCTAAATTTTTCTTATTAATATTTGAGTTAATTATGATTCCTCACTTTAGTTTAAGTATTTTTCCAGGCGTTCTAGCTGTCCGGATCGACACGGGTCACCGGAACAGTATAATCTACAGAGTTGCTATAGGGAGGGTGTTACAACTCTTCTCCTCTAATTTAAATTTCGTCTTCGAAATTTACCTGATGCAAACAGTTGAGGGAACTGTTGCCTCATCGTCTCTTCACTTTCCCATGTTGCCTCCTTGGTGTTGTGGTGCCTCCAAAGCACTTTCACCAGTGGAATCTGCTTATTCCTTAACTCTTTTACTTCCTGAGCTAAGATCCGTATGGATTCTTCTTCATATGTAAAATCCGGTTGTACTTCAATTTATTCCATGGAGATGACATGTGAAGGATCTGAGCAGTATCTTCTTATCATAGATACATGGAACACATTGTGGATCTTATCAAGCTCTGGTGGTCAAGCTAGCTTGTAAGCCACTGGATCCACACGTTCAATGACTTCATATGGGCCAATGAACCTAGGGCTTAACTTACCTTTTCTTCCAAACCTCAGTACTTTCTTCCACAAACACTTGTTGCCAACCGCATATTCTATTTCTTTTCTCTTTAGGTAGGCATAGGATTTTTGTTTGTCTAAGGCAACCTTCAGATTGGCTTTGAATAGCTTTACCTTCTCCTCAGTCTGTTTCACCAGGTCTGGCCTACCAGTTTATCTTCACCCAATTTAGTCCAGCACACTGGGGTTCTACATTTCCTCCGATACAGTGCTTCATACCGGGCCATTTGGATGCTAGCTTGGTAGCTATTGTTGTATGCAAATTCTGCCAGTGGGAGGTATCTATCCTAACTTTCCTCAAACTCAATGACATAACTCCTCAGTATATCCTCAAGGACCTAACATATATTTCATGTTATTATTATTATTTCAGTTCAATATTTGTATTAGTTCAATTGGTTTCAATTGTTTACCTGGATTACTCTTTTTGATTGCCCATCCGTTTGAGGATGGAAAGCTGTGCTGAAGTGGAGTTGTGTATAAAAGGATTCATGCAACTTTTTCCAAAATCTCGATGTAAACCTTGGGTCTCAATCAGAAATGATGGAAAGTGAAATTCCATGCAGTCTAACTATCTCACTGATATACAATTCTACTAACTTCTCCAGTGAGTAGTCAGTCCTAACTGGCAGAAAGTGTACTGACTTTGTCAATCTATCTACTATCACCCATATTGCATCATGCTTCTTCTGGTTGAGAGGTAGACCATTACAAAATCCATGGTGACTCGATCCCATTTCCATTCAGGTATGCGTATAGGTTGTAGCAAACCCGATGGAACTTGATGTTCTGCCTTGACTTGCTGACATGTTAAGCATTTAGTCACATAGTCATCTATGTCCTTCTTCATACCAGGCCATTAGTAATGAAGCTTTAGATCATGATACATTTTTATACTTCCCGGGTGCATAGCATAAACACTAGTGTGTGCCTCTTTCAGAATACTGACTTTCAATCCCCTATCGTCTGGTACACATACTCTTCCTTTGTAGTCCAAACACCCATATGCTTTCACCTCATAGTCAATTGCCTTCCCTTTTGAGATTTTACTCATATTAGTCATTAACTTCTCATCTACCTTCTGCCCATCTAAAATTTGCTGTAGCAGGCTTGGCCTCACTTGCAACTCAACCAAAATAGCTCCATCTCAAGCCAAGGATAGATGGACATTCAATGATCTCAAAGCTGTGATGGATTTTCTGCTCAAAGCATCAGTAACTACATTTGCCTTCCCAGTATGGTAGTCAATCACACAATCATAGTCCTTCAGGAACTCAATCCATCTTCTCTGTTTAAGGTTGAGCTCCTTCTGGGTTAGCAAGTATTTTAGACTTTTGTGGTTTGTGTAAATATAGCACTTTTCACCATACAAGTAGTGCCTCCATATCTTCAGTGTGAAGATAATTGTTGCAAGTTCTAGATCACGGGTAGGGTAATTCTGTTCATGTGGCCTTAGCTGCCTGGAAGCATAAGTGACCACCTTCCCCTCTTGCATCAATACACACCTTAACCCATTATGAGAGGCATCACTGTAGACCACAAAGTCCTTTCCTGACACTGGCTGTGTTAACACTGGTGCCTTTGTCAACATAGCCTTTAACTTCTCAAAACTGGTCAGACACTTATCATTCTAGTCAAATCTGACATTCTTGTATAACAACTTGGTCATTGGAGTAGCTATTAAAGAAAATCCCTTCATAAATCTTCTATAATACCCAGCTAGCCCCAAGACGCTTCTGACCTCAGTTGTATTCCTGGGAGGCTTCCATTCCATCACTGCTTCTATTTTCTTAGGATCCACTCTAATCCCATCAGTTGACACTATGTGTCCAAGGAATGCAATCTCATTTAACCAGAAGCCACACTTGGATAACTTAACATACAGCTTCTTTTCTCACAGGGTTTGCAGAATAATCCTCAAATGCTCATCATGTTCTTCCCTGGTATTGGAATACAACAAAATATCATCAATAAAGGCTACTACGAACCGATCTAGGTATGGATAGAAGATACGGTTCATAAGGTCTATGAATGCTGCTAGTGCATTTGTTAGGCCAAAGGGCATCACCAGGAACTCATAATGCCCATACCGGGTCCTGAATGCAGTCTTTGGCACATCTGCATCCTTCACCCTCAATTGATGATACCTTGATCTGAGATCAATTTTTGAAAATACTCCTACTTCCTTCAACTGATCAAACAGATCAACAATTCTAGGCAACAGATATTTGTTCTTCACAGTCAATTTATTCAACTGCCTGTAATTGAGGCATAACCTCAAAGTCCCATCCTTTTTCTTTACAAACAGCACTGGAGCTCCCCATGGTGACACACTAGGGGGTATGAACCCCTTATCCAGTAACTCCTGTAACTGGATTTTCAGTTCCTTCAATTTTGTGGGTGCCATCCTATAAGGAGCAATAGAGATTGGTGCTGTACTCGGCAGTATCTCAATAGCAAATTCCACTTCCCTTTCTAGTGGTAAGCCGGTCAATTCTTCAGGGAACACATCTAGGAAGTCTCTTACTGTGGGTGTGACACCCCTTACCCGACTACAGTGTAGCCGAGCAAGCAATGCCACTCAGTGTGCCGGAGCACTCTATTTTATCTTAATTAATTTTTATCATAATTTTGAATATAACTTGTGAAATATAATTCATTTTAAGCCATTTATCGAAATTTTTATTTATTTAAGCTTCCGAAAAATTTAAAGAAAATCCGGCAGAATACCGGCTAAAAATGGAGAAAACCGTTCTTCGGAACCTGTGAAAAACACTTCCTATATTCATATTCAATCATCTCAATTCCATTTATCAAAATCTCAACATTTTTCAACCATTTATTTCTCAATCATTCATCACATGTGATAATCATATATAAATTACAAATAAACATTCACTTTTCCATTTACAAACACAATTCTCATTATTTACATGAACATCAAATTACATTTCATAAGTTCATTTACACATGAGAAAATAAAATCAATTACAATATACCAAAATGACACCTAGTGTCCTACCAATGCACTGTAGTCTGTGAGGTGACACGGATGCTATGCAGAACTGTGAATGGCCTTACCCAATCTGTGGTCTATCGGGCCCTCTGTCCAAATCTTCAGTACCTACGCGTTGCAAAAGCGACGCGCTAAGCATAAAGCTCAGTGGTGCCAATAATACAAGAAAATATAATATGCAAATAAAAAATAATAATTTCTTTGCTATTGTGTTCATAAGAATTGACTAATTACTAACTTATTGTTTAGTCGAGGGCTAATCATGTTTTATGATATTAACTTCTTCATGCATTTCATTAATTATTTTCTTCATGATCTTGAACTTCTTTGTATTTTTGTAATCATTCCTGATACTTAATTTTCGTATTTTCTTTAATAATCAGTGCAACCACAATTATACTTTTCCATGCCCAAGTAACCTATCTTTGGACGATCGGATCGATAACAGTCGTTGGCACTTTGGCGCATGATTGCCTCGGGCCGTCATACCATGGGACGCAGAATGTCAACCATGTATGCAGTCAGTATGGCTAAAAGGCCATGATATCACATAATCGGCATAAAAGCCATAAATACAGGCATAAAAGCCATGAAGACGGGCATAAAGCCATGAATACAGGCATAAAGCCTTTCCCAGTACTGCTAAAACAATACCCTATTGGCATGCCAAACTATCCAAACCAATCTTGTTAGGTATACTAGGGCATTTGATACTTTAAAATTCTTCAATCTTTGAATTTTAACTTTTGGTGTCACTATTCATTTCATTAGTCAACAAGAAAGTTGACTTTTGCATAGAAAGTAGGTACATTGACTTTGGCACTTCAAACATACCACATTTTTTATTTAAAACTTGTTGGAAGTGATCACCATTACCATTTCTAGGCTTAAACCAAGGGAAACAAAATTTTCAGTTTTTAAAGCTTAACTTTACTATTCCATTAAGAACTGTTACAGTGGGAATTTGAGGAAATGGTAAACATGAAAGTTGTTCCTTATTTTGTCTAGTTAAATTTCTTTTTTTGAATCACTCCATTTGGAGTTTTGTAACTCAAGTTATGGCCAAAATAAGTTTCTTTGTTCACGTGTCTTTGTTCATGCTGAAATTTTGGGTTTTGGCAGATTTTGGTCCAACTTTGGTCAGTAATTTGACCAAGTTAAGTTCATAATTTGGTCTAACTTTCTTCATATGAAATGTTCTACCATGCCTTAGGTTTCTATCAGTTCAAGAATCGCCTAAATCCGAGTTTTCTAGAGGGAGTTATATTCATCCAAACATTACTGCTCAAATGAAAATCTGCAGAGTTGCAGGTTTGATAACTTAACTTTGCTCAATAATTTGAATGGGTTAATGGCATAATTTGGGGTGATGTTCTTCATGAAAGTTGTTTGTCTATATCCTATCTTGTTGCTGTAAACCTTTCAGGTCAATTGACCATATCTACAGTGAGTTATGGCCAAATGAAGCGATTCTTGCTCATTTAGTCATTTCTGCAGTCTTTGGTTGCGAATTATCCGAATGGGGCCAACTTTTGGTCCTCTTGCTTTGGTCTTTTGGGCATGGTTTCTTCAGAAAAAATGTGTCATTATAAGTCTAGTTTCATGTCCAATTAGCCAAACACCAATTGGACCTACACAGCCAAAGTTATGGCAATCCAATTGGACTGAAATCTCAGCCACCATGCTGCTGTTTTTAGGCAGCCTACCATTCCACTTTGCCATGCCATTTTTCAGTCCAATTTATGGTCAACATACCTCAAATGGTCACTAATTGACCATTAGAATGTTCTTTAACCATTTCATAAGCCAAGTCAAATTTTCATTCCTAAACCCTAGCTAAATTTCAAAGTTTTCACAATTTCCCTAATTTACAATTTCATTCTCTATATATATATATGTATACACTTTAAACCTAAGCTCTAGTTCACTCTAAGTCCATCAAACACTCCATTTCTATTCCTTCAATAGGGCTGCCGAAAATGCATGGCATGCATACACATAATTTTTTTTCATTTTAGTTACAATTCCTTACTTATTTTAAGTCCCTTAGCATAGAAATAAAGAGCTTTAGGTGTATATATGCACTAACCTTTAAGTGGCAGATTTTTCCCAAGCTAAAACTTCACTTTCCTTCACTTTCTAGGCTGCCAAAAGGTTATGCAAGGTGCAAGAATAAATTTTAGTGAAAGGGGTAGGAGGAATTATGGTGAAAAGAGGAGAGAAATGAAGCTTTGGTTGAAAATCAATGGAGGTTTGGCTATGGAATTTGAGAGCTACGGGTGAGCTTTGTGAAGGTGAGGGCTGCTGGAATTTTAGGAGCTTTTGTTGTATTCTTATACATATTTTATTAGTTAATTTAAGTGTTGACTAAATGTGATTGGTGGGTAAGTGTTTAATGACATCATATGATGTCATAATTGGTATTTTCTTCCATTTTTTTTTCTTCTCTTCTCTACTCATTTTCACTTTAATTTTTGATAATGTTTCTTCATATTTTATGTCATATTAATTATTTACTTAACTGGACAAGTTGGCCAAAAATCACCTCTGAAGGCGAAATGACCAAAATGCCCTCCATTTGGCTTAACGGGTCAAAATTGTCTGTACCGATTGAAAAATTTTTCTAAATATTTTCTTGGCATTCTAATGCCATAGGAACCTCAATGACCCTTCTCTGGAGTCCCAAAAATTATTTTATAATTTTTCCCTCGGGTCTAGGTCTCCTAGTTGCGAGAACCGCAACTTCCCTCTGGGTTACCCCTCGCTAGGGCACCGGCTCGTTTAACATGGTTATATTTTATTTCTAAAATTTTTACTAAATTTTTCTTGTCAATATTTGAGTTATTTATGGTTTCTCACTTAAGTTTAAATATTTTTCTGAACGTTTTAACTGTCCGGACCGACACCGGCCACCGGAACAGTAGAATGTACGGAATTGCTACGGGGAGGGTGTTACAACTCTTCCCCTCTTATTTAAATTTCATCCTCGAAATTTACCTGACTTAAGTAATCGGGGAGTTACTACCTCCTTGTTTCTTCACTTCCTTGTATTGCCTCATCAGTGTCTGGGTTTGGCTCTTCCTGAGCTTCCATTGCATATACTTGTGGTGCCACCCTGACTTTGGGCTTTTCAACGGTCTCAGAAACAATCTTCTGTGAAATGTCAGCCATTTCTGCTCTACCCGATCCTTTACCCCTTTGAACCATAGGGGAAGGTCCATCAACTTGTACCGGAGCTATTGAACCACTCCTTTGAGGGCAATCTCTTATGAAATGATCCGTAGCCCCACACTTGAAACAATCTCCAGTTAACAGTCGACACTCCCCTCTGTGTCTTCTACTACAATGCATACATTCAGGCATTAGGGTTGATCCCCTTGTCATTGTGCCTGGGGAACTAGCTATAGATATTCCCATCTGGCCTTTGTGGCCCTGTGTCTGATCTTGTGAACTAGGACCCTTAAACTTCTTACTATCAGTTGGTATATTTGATTGTCCTGGTCCAAATTCCCTCTTACGCTGCCTATCTTTCCTATTTTGTTCATTTATTCTCACTTTCTCCACTTTTAATGCAGCTTCCACTAACTTGGTGAAGTCTGTGATCCCCAAGGCAGTGATCATGATATTTATGTTGTCATTTAGTCCCTCTTCAAATCTCTTGCACCTTTCAGTTTCATTAGGGACTATCTCCCTTCCATAGCGGCTCAATCTTACGAATTCCTTCTCATATTCGGCCACTGACAGCTGCCTCTGCCTCAGGTTAATGAATTCCCTTCTTCTCTCTTCTAGGTATACAGTACCCACATATTTCTTCTTGAATTCAGAGAGGAAGAAATCCCAAGTTATAACTTCTGGCTGCACTTCACTGGATACCGTGTCCCACCATTCGTAGGCATCATCTTGCAACAAAGATATGGCAGCTTCCAGGTTTTTCTCTGGAGTGCAGTGGAGTTGTTTTAGAACTCTGCCCGTTCTGTTCAACCAATTCTCGGCTGCAATAGAATCATCTTCTCTCTTGCCGAAGAAATCCACTGCTCCAAACTTTCTTAGCCTTTCCAGGTGTGATTTCTGCTGTGGAGCAGGTGGTGGTGGTGGTGCGGCATTACCCCCGCCATTTGTCTGAAGAAATCGGCCATTTGCTGGAACATGGCCTGTGGAGGCTGAGCAGGCTCTGCTTGAGCTGGCGGAGTAGGTTCTCCCTACCCCGCCTCACCGCCGCAGTGGAGCATGACTCTCCACTTCCTCCTCAACTGCTCTCTGAGATGAAGGGTCCATATCCTATTCAAAATAAAATAAAAAAAAAGACAAACAGATCTGCATTAGTGTCACCTCGACTCTTACAAATGCAATGCATGGTATGGACTCAATCTAGGCCCAGAAACGCCTAAACCGTGCTCTGATACCACTAAATGTGACACCCCTTACCCGACTACAGTGTAGCCGAGCAAGCAATGCCACTCAGTGTGCCGGAGCACTCTATTTTATCTTAATTAATTTTTATCATAATTTTGAATATAACTTGTGAAATATAATTCATTTTAAGCCATTTATCGAAATTTTTATTTATTTGAGGTTCCGAAAATTTTAAATAAAATCCGTGAATCTACCGCTAAAAATGGAGAAAACCGTTCTTCGGAACCTGTGAAAAACACTTCCTATATTCATATTCAATCATCTCAATTCCATTTATCAAAATCTCAACATTTTTCAACCATTTATTTCTCAATCATTCTTCACATGTGATAATCATATATAAATTACAACTAAACATTCACTTTTCCATTTACAAACACAATTCTCATTATTTACATGAACATCAAATTACATTTCATAAGTTCATTTACACATGAGAAAATAAAATCAATTACAAAATACCAAAATGACACCTAGTGTCCTACCAATGCACTGTAGTCTATGAGGTGACACGGCCGCTATGCAGAACTGTGAATGGCCTTACCCAATCTGTGGTCTACCGAGCCCTCTGTCCAAATCTTCAGTACCTATGCGTTGCAAAAGCGACGCGCTAAGCATAAAGCTTAGTGGTGCCAATAATACAAGAAAATATAATATGCAAATAAAAAATAATAATTTCTTTGCTATTGTGTTCATAAGAATTGACTAATTACTAACTTATTGTTTAGTCAAGGGCTAATCATGTTTTATGATATTAACTTCTTCATGCATTTCATTAATTATTTTCTTCATGATCTTGAGCTTCTTTGTATTTTTGTAATCATTCCTGATACTTAATTTTCGTATTTTCTTTAATAATCAGTGCAACCACAGTTATACTTTTCCATGCCCAAGTAACCTATCTTTGGGACGATCGATCGATAATGTGTCGTTGGCACTTGCACCGATGCCTCGGGCCTTCATACCATGGGACGCAGAACGTCAACCATGTATGCAATCAGTATGGCTAAAAGGCCATGATATCACATAATCGGCATAAAAGCCATGAATACAGGCATAAAAGCCATGAATACGGGCATAAAGCCATGAATACAGGCAAAAAGCCTTTCACAGTACTGCTAAAATAATACCCTATTGGCATGCCAAACTATCCAAACCAATCTTGTTAGGTATACTAGGGCATTTGATACTTTAAAATTCTTCAATCTTTGAATTTTAACTTTTGGTGTCACTATTCATTTCATTGGTCAACAAGAAAGTTGACTTTTGCATAGAAAGTAGGTACATTGACTTTGGCACTTCAAACATACCACATTTTTCATTTAAAACTTGTTGGAAGTGATCACCATTACCATTTCTAGGCTTATACCAAGGGAAACAAAATTTTCAGTTTTTAAAGCTTAACTTTACTATTCCATTAAGCACTGTTACAGTGGGAATTTGAGGAAATGGTAAACATGAAAGTTGTTCCTTATTTTGTCTAGTTGAATTTTGTTTTTTGAATCACTCCATTTGGAGTTTTGTAGCTCAAGTCATGGCCAAAATAAGTTTACTGTTCACGTGTACTGTTCATGCTGAAATTTTGGGTTTTGGCAGATTTTGGTCCAACTTTGGTCAGTAATTTGACCAAGTTAAGTTCATAATTTGGTCTAACTTTCTTCATATGAAATGTTCTACCATGCCTTAGGTTTCTATCGGTTCAAGAATCGCATAAATCCGAGTTTTCTAGAGCGAGTTATAGTCATCCAAACATTACTGCTCAAATGAAAATCTGTAGAGTTGCAGGTTTGATAACTTAACTTTGCTCAATAATTTGAATGGGTTAATGGCATTATTTGGGGTGATGTTCTTCATGAAAGTTGTTTTTCTATATCCTATCTTGTTGCTTTCAAAATTTGAGGTCAATTGACCATATCTACAGTGAGTTATGGCCAAATGAACAGTTACTGTTCAATTGGTCATTTCTGCAGGTGCTGGTTGCAGGGTATCCGGAATGGGGCCAACTTTTGGTCCTCTTGCTTTGGTCTTTTGGGCATGGTTTCTTCAGAAAAAATGTGCCATTATAAGTCTAGTTTCATGTCCAATTGGCCAAACACCAATTGGACCTACACAGCCAAAGTTATGGCAGTCCAATTAGACTGAAATCTCAGCCACCATGCTGCTGTCTTTAGGCAGCCTACCATTCCACTTTGCCATGCCATTTTTCAGTCCAATTTATGGTCAAAATACCTCAAATGGTCACTAATTGACCATTAGAATGTTCTTTAACCATTTCATAAGCCAAGTCAAATTTTCATTCCTAAACCCTAGCTAAATTTCAAAGTTTTCACAATTTCCCTAATTTACTCTTTCATTCTCTCTATATATATATGTATACACTTTAAACCTAAGCTCTAGTTCACTCTAAGTCCATCAAACACTCCATTTCTATTCCTTCAATAGGGCTGCCGAAAATGCATGGCATGCATACACATAATTTTTTTTCATTTTAGTTACAATTCCTTACTTATTTTAAGTCTCTTAGCATAGAAATAAAGAGCTTTAGGTGTATATATGCACTAACCTTTAAGTGGCAGATTTTTCCCAAGCTAAAACTTCACTTTCCTTCACTTTCTAGGCTGCCAAAAGGTTATGCAAGGTGCAAGAATAAATTTTAGTGAAAGGGGTAGGAGGAATTATGGTGAAAAGAGGAGAGAAATGAAGCTTTGGTTGAAAATCAATGGAGGTTTGGCTATGGAATTTGAGAGCTACGGGTGAGCTTTGTGAAGGTGAGGGCTGCTGGAATTTTAGGAGCTTTTGTTGTATTCTTATACATATTTTATTAGTTAATTTAAGTGTTGACTAAATGTGATTGGTGGGTAAGTGTTTAATGACATCATATGATGTCATAATTGGTATTTTCTTCCATTTTTTTTTCTTCTCTTCTCTACTCATTTTCACTTTAATTTTTGGTAATGTTTCTTCATATTTTATGTCATATTAATTATTTACTTAACTGGACAAGTCGGCCAAAAATCACCTATGAAGGCGAAATGACCAAAATGCCCTCCGTTTGGCTTAACGGGTCAAAATTGTCTGTACCGATTGAAAAATTTTTCTAAATATTTTCTTGGCATTCTAATGCCATAGGAACCTCAATGACCCTTCTCTGGAGTCCCAAAAATTATTTTATAATTTTTCCCCCGGGTCTAGGGCTCCTAGTTGCGAGAACCGCAACTTCCCTCTGGGTTACCCCTCGCTAGGGCACCGGCTCGTTTAACATGGTTGTATTTTATTTCTAAAATTTTTACTAAATTTTTCTTATCAATATTTGAGTTATTTATGGTTTCTCACTTAAGTTTAAATATTTTTCCGAACGTTCTAACTGTCCGGACCGACACCGGTCACCAGAACAGTAGAATGTACGGAATTGCTACGGGGAGGTGTTACAGTGGGTATGTCACACAGATCTGGCTTAGCCTGCCTAGTGTCCACCGCATGCGCTAGGTGGGCTTCACAGCCTTTTCTCATCAGTTTTCTTGCCGCTGTGGCTGAGATGACATTGGACAAGAAATCTGTCCTTTCCCCCACAACTGTGATCTCATTACTCTCAGAAGTTTTCAAGGAAATTCTATTCAATTTACAATCAACCATTGCCTGATGACGTGATAACCAGTCCATTCCCAAAATCGCGTCAAACTCACGGAAAGGCAACTCAATCAGGTCTGCCAAGAATTCATACCCTTGAATCCTTAACGGGCAACCCTTGTACACTTTGTTCACCACTACACTGTGGCCCAATGGATTAGTGACCAGAATGTCTTGGTCACTCTCCCCTACTAATATCCCCCTTTCTACGGGTAGGTTTATGCAGATGTATGAATGCGTAGATCCTGGATCCACCAATGCATGCACAGATGTATTGTAGAGGGAGAACGTACCCCTGATGATGTCCAGGGCATCTTGTTCCTCCTAAGCTCTTATGCCATAGGCTCTGGCAGGTGCTCTAACCTCTGGCCTCTCTGCTGGCTCAGATGCAGGTCTTTGTGATGGTCCCACAGCCTCAGATTTACCAGATTTTCTACCCCTTTGAGGTGCAGTAGCAGGTCTGTCTGCTTGTGTTGGAGCAGCTATAGCAGTTCTGCGTTGACAGTTCCTTAACTGATGCTCTGTCGACCCACACCTTAAGCAGGCAGCTGTCACTCTCCAACACTCCCCCTTATGCCACTTCAGGCAATGCGGACATGCAGAAGATGCTGGGGCTTGTCCCCTGAACCCCATCCCTAGAGAGCTGCCCACTGATGGTGTGGACTAACCTCTACTAGGGGTGAAATATGGCCTGGGTCCCTAGGACTGACCCTGACCTTGAGGTTGACCTGAACTCTGTGCAGGTGGACCTTTGAACTTCTTCCCAGGTGCAGGAGATGAGCTAGACTGATCCGGGCCCCTCTTCTGCTATCTCTCTCTTCTAGTCTGCTCACTTATTCTAACTTTCTCAACTTTTAATGTGGCTTCAACCAGTTTTCGGCTGCAACAAAATCATTTTCTCTCTTGCCAAAGAAATCCACTACTCTAAATTTTCTTAATCTTTCTAGATGTGATTTCTGCTGTGGAGGTGGTGGTGGTGGCATTACCCCAGCCATTTGTCTGAAAAACTCAGCCATTTACTGGAACATAGCCTGTAGAGGCTGAGCAGGCTCTGTTGGAGCTGGTGGAGCAGGTTCTCCCCTACCCCTAGTCTCAGCTACTACAGGTGGAGCATGACTCTCCACTTCCTCCTCAACTGCCCTCTGAGATGTGGGGTCCATATCCTATTCAAAATAACAAAAAACAAATAGATCTGCATTAGTGTCACCTCGACTCTTACAAATGCAATGCATGGTATGGACTCGATCTAGACCCAGAAATGCCTAAACAGTGCTCTGATACCACTAAATGTGACACTCCTTACCCGTCTACAGTGCAGCCGAGTAAGATATGCCACACAGTGTACCAGAATACCATATTTTATTTCAATTATTTTTGTCCTTCCCTATTTATTTCTTTCATAGTTATGAAGTACAATTTGTGAAGTATAATTCATTTAAGTCATTTATGGAAAACATAAATTTATTTGAGGTTCCCCAAATTTTATAGTAAATCCGGCAGAGTACTGGCTAAAAATGGAGAAAACAGTTCTTCGGAACCTGTGAAAAACACTTCTAATATGTTTTCAATCATTCCCAAACTCCATTTTATCAACAAAGTCTCAATATTTTTCAACAATATTTTCATTTCTCATTCGTTCATTTCACATAATATTCATATACAAGTCATAAATAAATACTCAATTTTTCGTTTATAAACACAAATTTTCACTATTTACATTAATAACAGAATATATTACATAAGTCTCAATTATACATGAGAAAATAAAAGTTATTTACAAAATACCCAAAATGAAACCTAGTGTCCTACCAATGCACTTAAGTCGGTGACATGACACGGACACTATGCAGAGCTGTAGATGGTCTCACCCAGTCTATGGTCTATTGGGCTCTCTGTCGGTCTCTCCAGAACCTACGCGTGGCAAAAAGCAATGCGCTAAGCAATAATGCTTAGTGGTGCCAATAATAGAATAAAAAAAAAATAACAGGAAATAAATATGCAGTGAATGTATTGATGTCTCATGCAGACAAATTTTCGATAATTATTTGTAGTCTTATTTATTTTATAGTTGTTATATTCATTAACTCAACTCAACTCAACTCAACTAAGCCTTTATCCCAAAAATTTGGGGTCGGCTATATGGATTCGCTTTTTCCACTCTGAACGATTTTGGGTTAAATCCTCAGAAATGTGTAATGCTTCTAAGTCATGTTGTACTAGTTGTTATATTCATTATTTCATTAAATTTATCCACTTTTATTTTTGGTTGCCCAAGTAACCTATACTGGATGACTGGACTGGATAAACGGGTAAACTGGCACTGGTATCAAGTACCTCGGGCTGTCACACCATTGGTCACATATGTATCTCTCGGTGTGCAACAGAACAGCTAATAAGCTGTAATAAACATTAGGCACAAGGCCAAGTATCATCACAATGTCAGAATGGCTAAAAGCCATAAAATCACAGAATGGCATAATGCCATGTGCAGTACTGCTAACTAAACCCTATTGGCATGCCAACCTATCCAAACCAATCTTACTAGGTGTACTAGGGCATGTTACACTTTTAAATTTTACAATTCTTGAAATTGAAGTTTAAGTGTTACTATTCATTTCGTTAGTCAACTAAAATGTTGACTTTAGCATAGACAATAGGTACATTGGTTCTAATATTCCCGACATACCACATTTTGCATTCTAAAGTTGTTGGTATTGGTTGCCAATACCACTTATAAGCTTAGTGTTAGTTATTCACAATTTTCAGATTTCAAGCACTAAGTTTACTATTCCATTGGTCATTTGTACAGTAGGAATTTGGCAAAGTTGTCTTCATAAAAGTTGTTCCTTATTGTGTCTAGTTACATTTTTTTTTAATCACTCCATTTGAAGTTTTTTAGCTTAAGTTATGACCTAAACACCATAACTGGCCAGATTGCTAACTTTCCAGATTTTCTGGATAGAATCAAATCTATAGTGTTTTGTACACTGACTGTAGGTCAGTTTTTGAACATGTTATTATCAAAATTTGGGTTTGGTTTCTTCATGAAAGTTGTTGGTCAATGTCTCATCTTTCTGCTGGTAAAATTTCAGATCAATTGGACCTCTGTACATTGAGTTATGACCAAATGAATAAATACTGTTCATTTGGTCATTTTGCCCAGGCAGAATGCAAGTCACCCAGATTAGGGAAATTTTTAGGTTAACTTGGTTTGGTTTTCTGGGTAGGGTTTCTTCACCAAAGTTGTGTCATTATGTATCTAGTTTCATCTCTAATTGGCCTTGTACCAATTGAACCTCTACAACTCCATTTATCGCTGCCCAAACCTGCTGGGCTCACACCTAGTCCTGCAGGTCACCAAGGGCAGCACACCTAATTTCAACTCCAACATTCTTACTCACTTCAATTCCTTCTCACACACATTCAAATGGTAACTAATTGACCATTACAAAGTTAACATACCATTTCATGAGCAAACCCTAATGTTGTTCAAATGTTTACATTTTTTTCAAATTCTTTCATGTATTTCACTTACACAATCATATTCAATCACTCATCTCATACCAAGGGCTGCTCATAACCACTTTGCTATTAAGCATAATCATCAAACCCTAACCGACCCTAGTTGCTGAAAATATAAGGGGTGCATACACACATATTTTTATTTTGTTTTCTTACATTTCCTACTTATTTCATGCCATTAAACATGAATTGAATCAAAAGTAGTAAGAGTTGGTCACTAATAACTTGGAGCAAAATTTCTCCCTTCACAAAACTTCAGTTTCTTGGCTTTTCTTAGCAGTCAAATACCTTGCCAAGTTGTATAGATAAGTTTTGTTGAAGTGTACTTAAGGTTTAGTGGAGTAAAATCAAGGTTTGGAAGAGGTGGAAGAAAGCTTTTTCAATGGAGAATGGGAGTGGGCAGCCGGCTGGTTAGAGAAGACAATCTGAAGTTTTTTTTTATTATTTTTTCTCAATTTAATGAGGCTTTATCCTTTTAATTAGCTTGGAAATTTCCCATTGGTTTGGATTTTATTTGTTGTAAATTTTAATTTATGTATTATGACATCATTGCTTAGGTAATAATTCAACTTAAATTTTCATTTTCTTTTCTTTTCTTCTCTATTCATTTTCAATTTAATTTTTAGCAATATTTATTCATATTTTGTATCATGATAATTATTTACTTAACTGGACAAGTCGGGCTAAAAATCACCTCTGAAGGTGAAATGACCAAAATAGCCTCCATTTGGCTTAACGGACTAAAATTGTCTGTACTGATTGAAAATTTTTCTAAGTATTTTCTTGGCATTCTAATGCTATAGAACCCTCAATGACTCTTCTCTAGAGTTCCAAAAATTATTTTATGAATTTTCTCCCTCGCCTAGGGCTCGTAGTTGCGAGAACCGCAACTTCCCACTGGGTTACCCATCGCTAGGGTATTGGCTCATTTAACTTGGTTGTATTTTATTTCTAAAATTTTTCCTAAATTTTTCTTATTAATATTTGAGTTAATTAAGATTCCTCACTTTAGTTTAAATATTTTTCCAGACGTTTTAGCTATCCGGACTAACACGGGTCACCGAAACAGTAGAATGTACGGAGTTGCTACAAGGAGAGCATTACAGGGTATGTCAGACAGGTCAAGTTTACCCTACCTAGCATCAACCATGTGTGCTAGATAGGCTTCACACCCTTTTCTCATCAATCTCCTTGCAACTGTAGCTGAGATGACATTGGACAAGAAATCTATTATTTCACCCACAACTATTATTTCTTCATTCTCAGCAGTTTTCAGAGAGATTCTCTTCAATATACAATCTACCATTACCTGATGATGGGATAACCAATCCATTCCCAAAATCACTCAAACTCATGGAAAGGTAGTTCGATTAAGTCTGTTGAGAACTCTTTCCCTTGAATCTTCAATGGACAGCCCTTATATACCTTATATACTACCACACTGTGGCCTAGCAGATTTGTGATCAGGATGTCTTGGTCACTTTCCTCTACTGGTATTCCCTTTTCTATGGGCAGCTTGATAGAAATATATGAATGAGTAGAACTTGGATCTACTAATGCATGCACTGAAGTATTATAAAGGAGAAACGTACCCATAATGACATCCGGAGCATCCTGTTCCTCCTGTACCCTCATAGCATAGGCTCTGGCTGGTATTCTACCTTCTGCCCTTTCCACAAACTCTGATACAGGTTTCTGTGAAGTACTGGCTACCTCAGCCTTACCCGGCTTTCTACCCCTTGTAGCTGGAGGGGCAGGCCTAACAGTTGATACCGGAGTAGATGTAGTAGTTCTACGCGGGCAATCTCGGATTAGGTGGTCTATAGACCCACACCGTAAACAAGTACCTATCATCCTCCAACATTCCCCTTATGCCATTTTTGGCAATGTGGGCAAGTAACACATACTGTTGCGGCTGGTCCCCTGAACCCTGTCCCTGGAGAACTAGCCACTGAAGGTGTGGACTGGCCTCTCCTCAGTGTAAACTGAGATTTGGGCCTTTGTGACTGACCCTGACTTGGTGCTCTACTGAAACTCTGAGTAGGTGAACCTCTGAATTTCTTACTAGGGGGAGAAGATGTACTGGTCTGACCCTGACCTCTTTTCTGCTGTCTGTCCCTTCTGTTATGCTCATTTATTCTAACTTTTTCAACCTTCAGTGCGGCTTCCACTAACTTGGCAGACTCTGTAATCCCCAAGGCTGTAATCATTACTTTAATATTATCATTGAGTCCTTCCTCAAATCTTTGCATTTCTCGGCCTCATTAGGGATTATTTCATGCCCATAGCAGCTCAGTCTGACAAATTCTCTTTCATATTCAGCCACTGTCAGTTGTCTCTAGCGTAGGGTAATAAATTCCCTTCTTTTCTCTTCCAGGTATACACTGCCCACATACTTCTTTCTGAACTCAGTGAGAAAGAAATCCCAAGTTATTTGTTCTGGTGGCACCTCACTAGTTACTGTATCCCACCATTGGTATGTATCATCTTGCAGTAGTGATACAGCAGCTTCCAAATTCTGCTTTGGAGTACAATGAAGTTGTTTTAAGACTCTTCCAGTTCTGTCCAACCAGTGTTCAACTGTGACAGAATCATCTTCCCTTTTGCCTAGAAAATCCACTGCTCCGAACTTCCTTGAGTTTCTCCATATGAGATTTTTTATGTGGAGGTGGTGGTGGTGGCATAACTCCTGCCATCTGTCTAAAGAAGTCAGCCATTTGCTGAAATGTGGCTGTTGCATCTGGTACTGGTGGAGCAGGTTCCCTCCTGTTTCCTAGTTCAATCATAAATAGAGCATGACTCTCCACCTCCTCATTGACCGCTCTCTGCGATGTGGAGTCCATATTCTAATCAAAATAACAAATTAAAAGATCTGCATTAGAGTCATCTTAACACTTACAATGCAATGCATGATATGCAAACTATCTAAGTCCAGAAACGCCTAAACTATGCTCTGATACCACTAAATGTAACACCCATCACCTGTCTACAGTGTAGCCGAGTACTGAAGCACCTAGTCTGTGATTATCTCATTTCTGAACTCAATTTGATTTAAGAAGTCTTTTATGTAAAGTTCATATCATACTGGTTCTATTTTCATACTTTAGTAAAATCAGTGTTTTAAAAATGGTAATAAAAATTCGGCAAGGTGCCGTCTATATTTCGGACAAACTGTCCTTCTAAACCTGTTAAAAACAGTTCAATATGATAATCTCAACCTTCCAAATTCTTTTTTAGTTTCAAAATTTCATAGTTTCAAAATACAATCCATCATAATTTACATTCATCCAAACACTCTCCATAGGAGTTTAATATGTACAAATTATCACAAACCTTAAAGTTTTATGATATACATATTACATAACAAAATGTCAAAATACAATTGATAGTCATTACACAAGATCCTAAGTCCTACCATGTATGTAGTGTATGCAACACCCCGATATTCGGTAGTGCGTTTTACTGTTCTAGTGACCAGTGTCTGTCCGGACAGCTAGAATGCCTAGAATTATACTTAAATTTTAGTGAGGAGACATAAAATAATGAAATACAATAGAGGAAAATACAAGAAAAACAAAGGAAAAATAAGAGCAATGAAATGTGATTAACTTAAACGAGCCAAAAACAATAGCGACGGGTGACCGCATTGAGAAGTTGCGGCGAGGACCGTTGACTAGCCCTAAACCGCGAGGAATCCTGAAAAATATTTTGAGACTTAAATAAACATCTATCAAGGTATAATTGACTTTGAAAATTTCAAAGAAAATTGAATTAATTAGTACAAAGAAAAATGAAAAATCGAGAAACTGACAAAAATCAGCGTTACCGAAAAATCGGGAATACAACCTGAATAGAAGCATTTTGGTTAATTGACACCCCAAGATAACTTTTGACTTAAGTGTCCATGGAAAATAAGTAGTTTTGAATTTTGAAAATGCCATGAAAAATGAAATTTCATGTGTTGTATAAATAAAGAAAATTGTGGGGTATAATGTTGAATAATTAAAAGTTTAACATTAACTTAATTTTTTAACTGTGTTAGTGGACCACTAAGCACTATATAAAGCATTAGAAACCAGAAATATTCTACTAATATTCTGCACTTCATCTTCTCCACTTAACCTTCACAATTGCCAAATTCATTTCTCCCTAAAGTCCACCATTGCCATCCACACACCAAGCTCACTTCTCTCCATGATCAAGCTCCAATGTTGCAAGTGTCTTCACAAATTCTTGCCTATACATCTTGGGTAGCATATTGGGAGTAAAAAGGGAAGGATTTGAAGAAGATTCAACAAGCTTTAAAAATAGGCAAGTGCTTGTTTTCCGTTGTTGCTTCATTAAAGTTGTAGTAGAGGTTTTGGTTTGTTCGATTATGGAAGAAATTGTGAGATTTGATGAGTTATGGAGGTGCTCCATTTTTTTCAGCCATGGATACTGAAGAAGTTTGAATTGTTTTCACTTGAAATTGATGGCTAATGAGGTTAATTAGAGTGATTAAAGGTATAAAAATTTGATTACCATGTGTCTAGTTTGAATTGTGCGTTTATGAATTGAAAATGGAAGCTTGATGTATATGTGTAAATTGGGCAGCCTTGTGATGCATGATAGAGTGTTTAAATTCATGTAATTGTTTAATGAATTATGGTCCCAAGGATGGCAGAATGTGTATGTAATTATTGTTGGGAAATTAGATATGTTAATGAGAGATATTCTTGTGCATGTGTTGTTGAAATTGGACTTTCAAATTCTGAGTTGTAATAGGTACATTGTGAATTGTTATATTCTACCTAAGTTGACCAAAACTTGATGTGTTGAGCGGTTACAGTTTGTTACCAAATGCAGAATTAGGTTTGGTAAGTGAAGTATAGTTAGTTGAATGTGTGATTGGTTGATGCTTTAAAAATGTGTTAAGGGCAGTATGTGTTTTAGGCTATAAATGGAATTGTGTGACTCTAATTGGTATGAGGCCAATTGGAGGTGAAACTAGGCACAAAATGTGCCAACTTTCATGTTAGAAGCCTACCTAAATTCTGTCCAAAAAGTGACATGAAAATTGACCAAATCCGGATTGGTGACATTGCAAACCTGAAAATTGACCATTTTAACAGCAGTCAGTATTTTGGCCATAACTTAGTCAAAACAAGTCCAAATGACCTAAAATTTACATGGTTGGAAAGCTTAGACATAGGGCTACATCTTTTGTAGATGTCATAAAATCCAGAAATGATCATAAGCGAGTCAAAATGCTTGCACAAGTTCGGGTATAAAAACTGCCAGAATTGGAAATGACCTAAAAATGACCTAAGTTTGCCATTTTAGTGCAACTTGACCAGCAATGGTAAAATGACCATAACTTGGTCCATAGAACTCTAATTGACATGAAATGAGTCCCAAAATTTCAATAAGACATAGATCTACAAAATTGGTAATTTGACCAAAACCCAAAAATCAAGGGAACTAAGTCAATTAACTTGATTAAATTGGCATACTAAATCAGGAATTAGCACATTTGACCATAAAATTCAGAAATTTCAAATAAGCATATCTCCCACCAGAAGTGTCCAATTTAAATGAGCCATACCAATTTGGAAACCTAAGAAACAGACTTAAAACATTATTTCAGACAACTTCCTCAAATTTAAATGTATAAGGTCAGAATTTAAGGTCAAAGCCATTGACCTAATTGAGGACCATGCTAATATAGGACCTGAGTCCAAGTTAACAATTTATCTATAAAGAATTCTATAAGACTTGAAAAATGGTAAGAAAAATTTTTGGTGGTCCCTAAGACATAGGGCAACAATACTTATGAAGAATGCTAGACCTCAATGTGATTACAAACAATCCAAATAAATTAGTAAAATCATAACCGAAAATGCCTAAAAAGGAAACTAAAATTTAGATTTGACCTAGTTATGGTTAATTAACCATAACTTGAGCTATACAACTCCAAATGGAGTTATTCAAAAAGGACATTAAAGAAGACACAATGAGAAACAATTTAATGAAGAGAAATCTATTAAATTTACACTATAGCTTGGTCCAATAGACAATAAACATTGGCCATGAAATCTGGAAAATGGCAATAAAATACAATAAGCTTTAAAATGAAATTAGTAATATATACCAACGCTTAGAGACTATAAAATGTGACAAATTGGAAACATTAAAATTAATTCACCTAGTGTGTTTTAATGGTCAACTTTATAGTTTGACTAACGAAATGAATTAAAGAGAATAGTACCAAGAAAATTTAGATATTGGATTTTATTATTAGAAATAATTTAACTGAGTACTGAAAAACTTTAAATTGTGTGTTTCAGTTGAAAAGGATATTGAAAGGCATAAGGAACATTGAGTCAAAACCTAGGGGTGACTCAAATTAGGTCTGTGCACAATACTTTTTATATTCACTGCTTTTACTAGAAAATTTATTTGGAGAAATGAGTTATGAATAATTTTTTATTGTTTTGGCTTTGGGAATTTTATTTGGAAATTATTGTGTTGCCTACTTTGCAAATGGAAATTTTGAGTTAAAATGTGATTTGTGGTTTGTATGAAATATTTAAATATTATGATTTGGAATTGTTTTGATTCACACTTGGCATGGCAATAGTACTATGTTTCTCTTCCATTTATGGGGTGAGTATGACTATATTCCTCCCTCTTTGACTTGTCAGTCTGAGGTGAGTATGGATGAGTACTCATTAGCTAGCTAGCCCCCTCCCTCATTGATTTCGATTAGTGGGGTGAGTATGGCTTGTCGTGGTGTACAACACGACATGTTCGAAAAATTTATGTCATGACCTAAGTTGTGTTATTGATTAGCAACACTGTGTTATTTAATTGTTTGATCAAATTTGTGTTATATGAGCTTTGAAAATTATGACATGAAATTGTGAATCATTTGAATTCTAAATTGTCAATAAAAGTCTTATCTACCGCATTTTAAATTGTTATTGTGCACTACTGAGTAAATTTTACTCAGTGATAGCTTTTTCATTGCTATCGCAGGTAGACAGATAAATAAAGCAGTTGAGTAGGCTGCTTGTGATATGGGATTTTGCATGGTATTTTGAGTATAGCACTTCCTTGTAAATATTATTGTAATGTATGTGAACTGTATGTATATATTGTACTTGGTCTTGAGCAGTTGTAAAATAAAGTTATAAATTATTTTGGCCTATAAAAATGTTGTACTATAATTTTCTTATCTCAGCTTTGAAATGCTTAGTCATTTTGCATTCTATTTTTGAAACTACTGAAAGTAATGTTGAATTGAGTTTGAATTATGTTTAAGAAAATTGATTTGTGTTGAGCCATATTGGAGTTTGGGACTAAAACAAATATATTGGAAGTGTTTTCTACAAGTTTTTGAAGAACTGTTTTGGTCAAAATACAGACAGTACTCTGCTGAAATTTTTACAGAAATTATTGATACTTCAGATGTGTTATTTGGTTTCACTTCAGTAAAAAAAAATAAAAAAAATAAAAAAAATAAAAAAAAATTTAACGCTTGACAAAAGTGCTCACCACTTTAAAAAGAAGTAAGAAATTGTTTAAAATTCCTTGTAGTGTATTTAATGGGTTACCGGTAAGCGAAGTAAGGTAATTTATTAGGTGTACTACGGGATCATGTTACATCTTACGGAGGCATAGGGTGTGACATGTTTAGTGGTATCAGAGCAAGTTTTTAAATTCTGTTTTGACCTGTAATTTGAATATTTTTCCTTCATAGTACAATTGCTCAATGTCATGGTTTGATACATACAGTACATTACATCATAAATATGATCTAATGGAAAGAAATCTCCTAGTGTTGGTTGTATAAGAAATAGAAAATCTTATGAAAAGATATGGAAGAGAAGAATAAGACAATAGAACAGTTTGTGATAGTGGAAGTACAAGGTGAGGCCCCAGCCTCTCAGAGAGTCGGAAGTTTGACTTTACTAGCCCCACCTGTACAAATTACTGCACAAATGGCCACTTCCTTTCAACAAATGGCTGATAATCTGTCAGCCCAAGTCCAAGTACAACCCAACCCACAAGGGCAATGTGAAATAGAGAAGAGAGAGAAACCAATAGTCAAAGCTCAAATAGTCATTTGGGAAATAAAGACAAGACATAAAAGAACAATTTCCTTTTAGCAAATGGAGCTAAACAATGGCCACAAACTGTCCAAAGTGATATGTAAAGTTAAAATCCCAAAATTGAACCTAAAGAAAGGTTCTTGAAAAATATTATTGACTTATCCCTACTAAGTCACTATATATTAAATTACTTGAAATAGGTATCTTGGACCCACTTTTCCACTGTACATTGACATGGAAATTCTGTTATCACCACATGCTAAATCACATGAAATAGTGATATAGGACCCACCTTTTCCATAATACATGGACATGAAGATTTTGTTAGACAATTAATAATGTAATAGCCCTTACTCGACTACAGTGTAGCCGAGCTAGGCATGCTACATTTAGTGCTAGAGCACCATAACTTACCTTACTTTATTTCTTTAAAAATTTTGTTCTCGTTATATTTAATATCGATTATTTTTCGACGGAGAAACTAACGGAGTTTCTCCTATTTTATTATCGTTTGACGTGTTTCACTATTCACCTGTTTGAAACTTTCAATAATATTTTATAATAAAAATCCCATCAATTATTTTCATAACCATCTCATAATTCACATCTCATTCATATATCTTAATTTCATATTCATTTCCATGCATTATCTATATATTTCAAATCTGTCGTCAAATCCATACAATCTCATTCATGCTAAAATCACATAAGTAAAATTTTCAAATTTCCTTAATTTACATGATATATAAATTAATTACATATGAAAAAGCTAATTTATTAATTTACATCGCATTCCTATTAATTACCTGTTCATAATATACATTACAATACAATATCTAAGCTATTTATACAAAATATAAAATATAATCTATATGGGCCCTATCTACATTCATTGCTGAGGAGGTGACAACTTTGAAAACTTCAGATACTTCTACAGATCAAAACTCCCAAAATTCCCAGTCAAACATCCATTGGGTTCTAGCTTCAGTACCTGCGCGAAGGAAATAATTCCATCGCGCTAAGCATTGCTGCTTAGTGGTGCAATAATATAACAAGGAAATAATATACAAATAAAGATAGAAATAAAACATAATTTAAATAATTAAGATTTATTTATACTTCACATGCGGTTTCTAAAATTTAATATGTTTTATCCTAATTTAGTCTTCTTTGGAAATGTTTATTTTGCCAATGTACAGTAATAATGTACATAGAAAAAAATGATCTAAAAATAATAAATTTATGCTTATATTATTATTAAAACCACATTTGCAATATTTATGTATGTTATAATTTTCTTTGCTAATCTTTTAGCATTTTCTCAATGCTTTCTAGGTTGTCTCAGATTATTTCATAATAAGTAAATTTTAATATCGGTCCAGTTCATTTCGATTCTTTCTAATAAATAACTATTCTAATTTATTTTAGGTCATCTTACTCATTTATTTAATTTCTAATATTTTTAATTATTAATATTCTTAACTTATCTCAATAAATTTCACTGCCCAAGTAACCTATGACAGGCTGACTAAACTGGATAACGGGTCGTTGGCACTGGACACCATGGTGCCTCGGGCTGTCATACCATGGGAGGTAGAACGTCAACCACGTATGGAGTCAGTATGGCTAAAAAGCCATGATAACACAGAATCGGGCATAAAAGCCATGAATGTTGGCATAATGCCATGAATGCGGGCACAAAGCCATGAATATGAGTACAAAGCCATGAATACGGACACAAAGCCTTTCGCAGTACTGCTAAAACAATACCCTATTGGCATGCCAAACTATCCAATCTGACACACATGTCTAGGCAATACAAGGGCACATAATATCATTAAATATTAATATATTGTGTTTTATGACTTTATTATTTCATGATCAATTTCATAATTTATACATTCATCATAATATTCATACATTCCTTACATCATTCATATTGATCACAATTCATAATAATGGTGTTTATATACCATTGTACTCAAAACATTCTTCCTTTCTCTTATAAAGAGAACTAATATTTCATTCATATTTTCATGTGATTCATTTATTCATTACAATATTTATATGAATTCATAACTCATACAAGGTGTTATTATCTTATTTGTAATTGAAACATAAATCCTAATGTAGACCTCATCCCATTTACACTCAACAATCCATCTAGGTTAATTTCATTTCATATTCAAGTGGTATCACTCATGTTTTATTAGACCTACTAGTAATGGGAATACAAATCTTAACTATATCCTCACATAACTTAAATGTTCATTAAGTCATTTAGGTGAATTACTATTTCTATTCCAAGTAATCCATGAATGTTTCATGGATTCCAAATTTCATACCTTAATTTCCTCTACCAATTTAGTTATTATACTTTGTGTCTTTGTATTACTATTCACATTACTATTTACTCAAATTGTTGACTTTTTAATACATAATAAATTTATTGAACCTAAGTTCTCCAAGATACCACATTTTGCTTTCAAAATTTGTTGGTCTTGGTTGCCAATACCATTTCCAAGCTTAATGTTAATTGGGCAGAATTTTCAATTTTCATGCCTTGTTTTTACTGTTCCATTGGTCAATTTTACAGTGGGAATTTGGCAAACTGATCAACAAGAAAGTTGTTCCTTATTTTGTCTAGTTGCATTTCCTTTTTTGAATCACTCCATTTGGAGTTTTGTAGCTCAAGTTATGGTCATGTTACCATAACTAGCCGGATTGGACAGATTCCAAAACTCTGGGCAAAACTGGTTCTACCAGATTTGGTAACCTAAGTTTGGTTGGCAATTTGACTAGGTTATGGTCATAATTTGGGTCAGGTTTCTTCATGAAAGTTGTTGGTCTATATCTCAGCTTATTTCTGGTAATATTTCAAGTCAATTGGACCTTTCTACATTGAGTTATGGCCAAATGACCAAACACTATTCATTTAGTCATTTTGCCCAGGCAGATTGCAAGTCACCCGGATTAGAGCAAACTTTTGGTCAACTTGGTTTGGTTTTATGGGCATGGTTTCTTCACCAAATTTGTGCCATTATGTGTCTAGTTTCATGTCCAATTGGTCTTGCACCAATTGAACCTCTACAGTTCAATTTATGGCTGCCCAAACCTGCTGGACTCATGTCCAATTTTGTAGGTCACCTAGGGCAGCCACACTAAACCTAAATCCCATCACTAAACACACTTCATTTCTTGTTTACCAATAACCAAACGGTCACTAATTGACCATTAAAACTCAGTTTCATCATTGCATAATCAAAGTCTCAATTTCATGCTCAAACCCTAACTCTAATTTCCAATTCATGGCATGCACACACCAAACTCATACCAAATCACTTTATCCATCATCTATACTCATCAATAACATAATTAAGCCACTTAATTTCATCAAAAACCAAAATCCTTAAACTTTCTCATGGCTGCCAAATTTAGAGATTTCATTTACTCAAGTTTTTCTTTTAATTTCACACAATTTTCTACTTGATTTAGCATGCTTACAAGATTAAAGAAAGAAAGAAATTGTTTAGGGCACTAACCCTTTTTGAGCAGAATTTTCCCAAGTAATTCCTTAACTTTCTTGGCTTTTCTTGGCTACCAAACACTTTCCCAAGAGGTAAAATGAAGTTTTTATGAAGAAGACTAGAGGTTTTATGGTAGAATTAAGTGGGAAAATGGAGCTTGAATGAAGAACTAATGGAGGAAGAGAGAAAAAAAAATGGGTTCGGCCAGCTGAAGCAATGAGGAAGAAAACAGATTTGTTTTGTCAATTTTATCTCTTTTTAATGGTTTTATGTAAGCTTGTTGAATGGTGATTGGTGGATAGGTTCTTAATGACATCATATGATGTCATAATTAGGTATTTTCTTTTATTTTGATGTCATAATTAGGTATTTTCTTTTATTTTCTTTTCTTATTTTCTCTACTCTTTTTCAATTCAATTTTTAGCAATATTTATTCATATTTTAGATCATAATAATTATTTACTTAACTGGACAAGTCGGTCAAAAATCATCTCTGAAGACGAAATGACCAAAATACCCTCCGTTTGGCTTAATAGACTAAAATTGTCTGTACCGATTGAAAAATTTTTCTAAACCTTTTCTTGGCATTCTAATGACATAGAACCCTCAATGACTCTTCTCTGGAGTCCCAAAAATTATTTTATGAATTTTCTCCAGGGTATAGGGCTCCTAGTTGCGAGAACCACAACTTCCCACTGGGTTACCCATCGCTAGGGTACCGACTCATTTAACTTGGTTGTATTTTATTTCTAAAATTTTTCCTAAATTTTTCTTATTAATATTTGAGTTATTTATGACTCCTTACTCTAGTCTAATTATTTTTCGAGACGTTCTAGCTGTCCGGACCGACACCGGTCACCGGAACAGTAGAATGTACGTAATTGCTGCAGTGAGGGTGTTACAAATAATGCTTAATTGCTCAAAGTAAACCTAGGCTTATGTATATTGTATGGATCGATTGGTATACCAATTAGGGATTATAGATAGCAGTACTACCTACATGGAAAGTCATGGATTGATAATATATGGTTGATATGATTTTAAAAGACAATGAATTCGGTATCAGGGGGCTTGCAGGGACGACGATACGTAACGCCTGCAAAGTGCTCTGATAGGTACCACCCAAGGGCTTGCAGGGACAGCGATACGTAACGCCTGCAGGTGCTTTGATAGGTACCCTTAATTGTCACCAAAGACAGAGAAGGGGCTTGCAGGGACAGCGATATGTAACGCCTGCAAGTGTTTTGATAGGTTACTTAGGCATAAATATAAGTAATGATTTTTAAATTTAAATAATTACATGAAGAGACCACTGATATGACTTTAAAAGACAGAGAAGGAAATAAGTGTGCAGATAAGATGTTAGAAAATCTAGTCCATGAGATTATAATGTAGTAACTATGTAATGTTCTCGATGTTTGTATTATAAGCTATAGATTATAGTACCGACATGGGATTATTGTGTAGAGCTACGTGCTTCCTCGTGGTATGCCAAGATAAGGATGTTTATAAGTAGTCTTTGATTTGGTACAGAAGAGTACTGTGAATCAGCCAGAATAAAGTGATGCTTCAGCTAGAGTATACACTTTGCAGTAGAGGGAAGAGGCTGAGATTTCTGACATTGTTGCTGGTACTTTCTCAATTTTTAACTAAGATATACATATGTATTATTTGACCCGGGGTCTACATACTTTTATGTTATTGCCAGCATTGTTTGCCTTCCTACTGTCCCTCGTATAAAAATAAATTTTGATATGTTAGTAACTAGTCTTTTTGGAATTAGGTCTGGAATACGATAATATTGAAAATCGATAAATACAAGAGTTGTGGAAGTAAAAATTTAAACAGTTGGTTCAGATATAACAAAGAAATATTACGAATATGAGTAAGATAGTTGATTAGAATGGTCAAAGGACCCATGATTAGATAAGTAATTCTAACATGACCTAAATGGTCATTCAATAAGGAAACATGAACTGAAATATTAGACAGAATAATAGTAAGAAAAGATTGGTATTATACAAATAAATTAAATGTTGTATTAGATTGTTAAAAGTCTTACATAAATTCAAAAGAAAGAAGATTATACGATCATATAGAAAGGAAAAAAACTAAGTTCTCACTCCATAAGATCATACAAGGTCCTAGAAAGAGTGGATTCATTAGCACACAAAATTGCATACCTCTAAAAAGGTGAAATGAATTTAAATTCAACATATGATGGGGAAACTCATAAAGATCTTAGTAAATGAGGTGAAGCAGCTGAGAAATAAATGTATACATTTGGTTAAGGTGTTATGGACCATCATTCAAGCCAGGAAGTTACTTAGGAACTAGAGGAGGATATGAGGAGGCAGCACCCACAGTTGTTCAGAGACTAAAATCAGGTAAAATTTCGAGGCGAAATTTATTTTAAGGGGGGGAGAATTGTAACACCCCAATATTCGGTAGTACATTCTACTGTTCCAGTGACCAGTGTTTGTTCGGACAGCTAGAATGCCTGGAATTATACTTAAATGTTAGTGAGGAGACATAAAATAATGAAAGACAATAGAGGAAAATACAAGAAAAACAAAGGAAAAATAAAAGCAATGAAATGTGATTAAGTTAAACGAGCCAAAAACCGTAGCAATGGGTGACCGCACCGAGAAGTTGTGGCGAGCATCGTTGATTAGCCCTGGACCGCGAGGAACCTTGGGAAATATTTTGGGACTTAAATAAACATCTATCAAGGTATAATTGACTTTGAAAATTTCAAAGAAAATTGAATTAATTAGTATATAGAAGAAAGAAAAATCGAGAAATCGATAAAAATCAGTGTTACCAAAAAATCGGAAATACAACCCGAATAGGGGCATTTTGGTTAATTGACACCCCAAGCTAACTTTTGACCTAAGCTTCCATGGAAAATAAGTAGTGTTGAATTTTGAAAATGCCATGAAAAATGAAATTTCATGTGTTGTATAAAAAAAGAAAATTGTGGGGTATAATGTTGAATAATTAAAAGTTTAACATTAACTTAATTTTTTAATTGTGTTAGTGGACCACTAAGCACTATATAAAGCATTAGAAACCAGAAATATTTCACTAATATTCTGCACTTCATTTTCTCTACTTAACCTTCACAATTGCCGAATTCATTTCTCCCTAAAGTCCACCATTGCTGTCCACACAACAAGCTCACTTCTCTCCATGATCAAGCTCTAATATTGCAAGTGTCTTCACAAATTCTTGTCTATATATCTTGGGCAGCATATTGGGAGCAAAAAAGGGAAGGATTTGAAGAAGATTCAACAAGCTTTAAAAATAGGTAAGTGCTTGTTTTCCATTGTTGCTTCATTAAAGTTGTAGTAGAGGTTATGGTGTGTTAGATTATGGAAGAAATTGTGAGATTTGATGAGTTATGGAGGTGCTCCATTTTTGGCAACCATGGATACTGAAGAAGTTTGAATTGTTTTCACTTGAAATTGATGGGTAATGAGATTAATTAGAGTGATTAAAGGTATAAGAGTTTGATTACCATGTGTATAGTTTGAATTGTGAGTTTATGAATTGAAAATGGAAGCTTGATGTATATGTGTAAATTGGGTAGCCTTGGGATGCATGGTAGAGTGTTTAAATTCATGTAATTGTTTAATGAATTATGGTGCCAGGGATGGCAGAATGTGAATGTAATTATTGTTGGGAAATTAGATGTGTTAGTGAGAGATATTCTTATGTATGTGTTGTTGAAATTGGACTTTCAAATTCTGAGTTGTAATAGGTACATTGTGAATTGTTATATTCTGCCTAAGTTGACCAAAATGTGATGTGTTGAGTGGTTATGGTTTGGTACCAAATGCAGAATTAGGTTTGGCAAGTGAAGTATAGTTAGTTGAATGTGTGATTGGTTGATGCTTCAAAAATGTGTTTTAGGCTATAAATGGAATTGTGTGACTCCAATTGGTATGAGGCCAATTGGAGGTGAAACTAGGCAAAAAATGTGCTAACTTTCATGTTGGAAGCCTACCTAAATTCTATCCAGAAAGTGACATGAAAATTGACCAAATCTAGATTGGTGACATTGCAAACCTGAAAATTGACCATTTGAGCAGCAGTCAGTATTTTGGCCATAACTCACTCAAAATAAGTCCAAATGACCTGAATTTATATGGTTAGAAAGCTTAGACATAGGGCTACATCTTTTGTAGAGACTAAAAAACCCAAAAATGACCATAAGCAAGTCAAAATGCTTACACAAGTTCGGGTATAAAAACTGCCAGAATTGGAAATAACCTAAAAATGACCTAAGTTTGCCATTTTAGTGCAACTTGACTAGCAATGGTAAAATGACCATAACTTGGTCCATAGAACTCCAAATGACATGAAATGAGTCCCAAAATTTCAATAAGACATAGATCTACAATATTGTTGTTAGTAATATGCCCTAGAGCATATCATTTAGTATGTATCTTGTACATATTTTTATTAATAAATGGCATTTCCACTTTTCTGTTTATATAATATATTTATGTGTAATAGAAAAGGTCCATTGATATTTTGTTAGAAATATTATTCTTAAGTTGTTAAGAATATGAGTGACAATATTTCTAGCACAAAGTATCATAAATAGGTTCACGATCGAGGATACTTCATAATAAGGACATGACTTATCCAGAAAGATTGTATTCATGTTTGTTCCCAAGTTATTTATATGAGATATAAATAAGATGGAATGGTGAGTCTCATGCCATATAACAAACATGATAGGCACTTATAAATGATAAGTAGGCCGAACCAGTGACACTTATGACAAGCACATGGAGTTTACTCTTGTCAATGTTTTGTCATAAATCATATCAGTGCATATAATCTTTAGACCTGAGATAGCAGCTTATCTTGTATATAGGTAGTTTGAGTTTGATACTGCTTTCATACTTGTACTGTGTATGGGTATATGGGCATGTATTGGCTCCTACTAGTTATACATGGAGGTAGGTGTTGATCAAGATGGAATCTGTTCCTCTAAGTAAATAGAGATAAAATCCTATGTTCATTTAATTGTTCTTGATGTTTCAAGTTCCTGGCCAGGACAGATAGATTTATTCAGAAAGAGTTTCGATGAGAAAATCTTTTAATCAAGAACTGGAATTAAAAGAGAACATAATATTCATAGAAAATGGAGTTTGACATAAACCATGACTCGGCTTGAGTTGGGATTTTGTATGAGAGAGATTCTAGTGCATGGTAACATATGATTATAGGTTCATTTAAGGTAAATCTTATTATTAATTGGGTGGCCATGGCATGCTATGCTAGGTGTTAACCATGGTCTATGAGGTTCATAAAATGATTTAGAGAAATCATTTATGGTAAGAAAGAGTTCTGATGATATTAAGAGTTGATATCATGTCTCATTGCCAATTAGTGATGAGCCTAGTAAGTCACACACATACACAAGTTATCACCTATTTAAATATGATTTAATTAATTAATTAAAGAGTTTAATTGATTAATTAAATAGATTTGGTTTGCAATTAAATTGCAAAGTCCCTAGCATGACTTGAAACCAAATCTAGGTTATTGGATGTGTAGTATAAATTAAATTTATATTTAAAGTGTTTAAATATGAATTTAATTGGTGAAAAATTAATTAATAGAGATTAATTATTTAATTTATATTTGATATAAATTAATTAGAAGAAGAAAATAACTATTTTGGGTTAAGAACTCAAAATTAAGACACAGGGGCATTTTGGTCATTTCACAGTGTGACACGTGGCACCATGAGATGGTGACACATGGCATAACACATAAGCTTGCCAAATGTTTTTTTAATCATGTAAGATGATTAAAATCAAGATTAAATATAGGTTTGACACTTGGCACAATGTGATTGGGTCACTTAAACCTAGAGCTAATCAAAAGGTGACATGTGGCTAGGGTTTAATGTGTTAACCTAGCTATTTAAGTGTGGTTATGAAAAGAAAACATAACCAGCAGCCTCTCCTCTCAATTGTCATGCCACTTTGAGCCTCTCCAGCTATTTCTCTTCATCTCTCATCAATTCAAAGAGATTAGCCATCAATCTCTTGAATTAAGAACGCTATAAATTGTTTCTAGTGTCCTGTTTACATCTCTAATCTCTTAAAAGGCAGAACTTGAATTTCTAATTAATAGAAAAGGCTTTAGAAGCTGTTCAAGGGCTGCCATAGGTGTTCTTGGTGTGGACAAGCTAGAGGGACAACATCTGGTGTCCTGAAGACGAATCTCAAAGGCGCAGATACGCTCCAGCACATCAAGAGGTTAGTGTAATCGTTCTTGATTTAATCTAGGGTTCTAAAATTAATCTGATTAATTTTAAAATCTTAAATGGCAAATACAGATCCAAAAACATATTAAAAGAGTTTTAATATGTTGTTTATCATTGAAATCAAATAGATAAAAATAAATCTTGCATGGTGCATGTGACCCTAGGTGAAAATTTTTGAATTCAATGGTATAATCTTGTGTTTTTCACGCTTCCGTTCCTTCAATTGGTATCAGAGCCACTATATTTTCCATTTAGATTGTTGATTATATAATTTAATTGTGTGTTTGATCATGAGATCAAGAGATTCATTGCTGGTTGGATCATGAGATGTGGCGTCACACATGGTGAAGCCACCATTGGTGGCGGTAACAATGGTTCCTTGGTTGGTTCAAGGTTTGGCTTTTAATTCTGCAATTGTTGTATGATCTAAGGCCTATTCTTTGACTAATTAAAGTGTTTAATTAGTTATTTTAATCACACAATTAAATTATGATTCAAATCAGAATTTTAAAAATTGTTTGAATGTGATTCAAATCTGAATTTTAAAAGTTGTATGAATGTGATTCAAATATGAATTTTTAAAGTTGTTTGAATCATATTTAAATCTGATTTTTTAAAATTGATTCAATAAAATTCAGATCTGATTTTTTAAAAAATATTTGAATGTGATTCAAATCTGATTTTTTAAAAAATGTTTGAATGTAATTCAAATATGAATTTTTGAAGTTGTTTGAATGTGATTCAAATCTGAATTTTTAAATTTGTTTGAATGAGATTCAAATCTGAATTTTTAAATTTATTTGAATCATATTCAAATCTGGATTTTTAAGTTGAATATGAGATATTCAATTTAATTTAAGAATGTATGTTTTATTTAATTGTTAAATAGTGATATGCATGATGGATGATCATGGACTATTAAAGACCAATGTGATTGAATTTATTTCTTTTATGTTTCTTTGGGATTGTAAATTAATTAATTTATTTTAATTTATTTTGGGCATGTATTATTAAGTTTGTAATATTTTGGGTTGTAATTTCATTTATTTAAGTTCTTGTAAATTCGCCTTGGTATGCCAAGGATTACTATGTAATATTGGATTGCAAGAAGTTCAAGGAGGTCAAGAGCATTGGTGGGACCAGTGGGAGGAATTCAATATCAAGTTTTGATTATGTACTCCTTCAGCAACTCTTGTAAAATGAATGAATGAAATGCACCTAGGAATGCCCTGATTCAATTCTTGGTGGCTCAGAATTGAATCCCTTAGAAAGTCCATGATCATACCATATTTACTGCTTATCCATGAATGCATGAGATGTATGGGAATGTATGCAATTATATGATATATGCATGCTAAATGGATAATGTGCAAAGTGAGACCTTAATAGTAATTAGAATGACCATAAAATCTTCCAAACAAATGATTAAGTTGGAAATGCTATAATTAAAGTAATTATAACATAGGCCCTCCATTGGGGCAATTATTTTAAGAAATTTTAAATAGTTGCATAAGATGCAATTAATTTAAGAGATTTTCTTAAGAATAATTGTTAAGCATGAGATGTTGTAAATATGTAAATGGTTTAGTGGCCAATATTGGATGTACCTGAGGACATTAAAATTATTTGCATAATTACTGGCTCAATGGGATCAACTTAACTAATGCAAGATAAGTCAATAATGGATGTACATGAGATTTTGAGCATTAGGGGCTAGGTAAAGGATTGAACCTCACATGAGATGTGATGGGCAAGGAGTTGCTCACTTATAGTTTATTGTAATTCCAATAATGGATGTACCTGAGGATGATCAATAGAATTATAAGAATTTAATCACCCACTAGAAATCCATCCAACTAGGATTTCCGTTTTCTACTTTGGAAGTGTAGGATTCGCTAAGTTAGTGGGAGGACCAATTTGATTAAAAGACCATAATCATTTTGGTTAATTACATGATACATTTACTAATTAATCTGGTTATTTTCTGCAGTTAATTTTCTGATAAAAATGAGCACAAAACAACCACCACCATCCAATATCCTTGCAAGCATACTTGATCACAATAGGTTGACAGGACCTAATCTGTCTGATTGGCTAAGAAATTTGAAACTTGTCCTGAACCTTGAACATATAGGATATGTTCTAGATTCAAATGTTCCTAGTCCCTTACCTCCAGAGGCCACACAAGAGGAACATGAAATTTTGGACAAGTGGAAGGAGCATGTTATGAGAGCTAAGTGTTACATGTTTGCTTCCATGAGTAATGAGTTACAGAAGCAACATGAGAACATGCAGAGTGCGAGTGAGATCCTCCTTCACCTACAAGAGTTGTATGGTGAGCACAGCAGGAATGCTAGGTATGAGATATCTAGACAGCTATTCCATATGAGGATGTTTGAGGGACAGAATGTTGGGGATCATGTCCACAAGATGATTCGGCTGATTGAGCAGCTGGAACATCTTGACTTCAACATGGATTTCCAACTACAAACGGATTTGATCCTTCAGTCCCTTCCTGAGTCTTTTGGGAATTTTGTGACAAATTTCCATATGACTAAACAGGAATGCACCTTAGCTGGTTTACTCAACATGCTGGTTATTGCCCAAAAAAATATGCCAGGCAATAAAGGAAAAGAGGTAGCTTTGGTTGCATTTTCTTCTGCTGGAAAGTCCAACAAGAAGAACGACAATAAGAAAAAGAAACCTCAGATTCCTGGTCCTTCCAAGAAAATAGCTAAACAGAAAAGGAAGACTAAAGCTGATAAAGGCAAAGGAAAGTGTCTCCACTGCCAACAGGAAAGTATTTCCATTGCCAATAGGAAAGTGTTTCCATTGCCAGTAAGAAAGTGTTTCCACTGGCCAGAGTATAGCAATCTAAATGAATGCAATGCCATGGTGAAAACAAACTCAAGTTCAAAATATATTTGGCACTTAAGGTTATGTCATGTTGCAGAAGATAGGATTGCAAAACTGGAGAAAATGGGGATTTTATCCTCATTGGGCTCTGAGCCTACTCCAACTTGTGAATCTTGACTTCAAGGCAAAATGACTAGAACACCCTTTGTTGGACAAGGGCTAAGAGCTGAAAATATTTTGGAACTAATACATAGTGATGTATGTGGTCCGTTTAAAGAAATGGCTAGAGGGGGCTTTCATTATTTTATTACCTTTACTGATGATAAATCAAGGTTTGGGTATTTGTATTTGATGAAATACAAACATGAATCCTTTGAAAAGTTTAAGGAATTTAAATCTGAAGTAGAAAATCAAACAGGAAAAAGTATTAAAGCTCTTCGATCAGATCGTGGAGGTGAATATTTGAGTACTGAATTTGATGAATACTTGAGAGAGCATGGCATTGTTTCTCAGCTGACTCCTCCAGGAACGCCATACGGTGAATGGTGTATCTGAAAGGAGAAATCGTACCCTTTTGGATATGGTACGTAGTATGATGAGCTATACTGATATGCCAATCTCCTTTTGGGGATTTGCATTAGAATCAGCTTTATATATTCTGAATAGGATTCCATCAAAATCAGTTTCTTCCACACCTTATGAGATATGGCATGGAAGAAAACCAAGTCTTAAGCATGTTAAGATTTGGGGTTGTCCAGCTTATATCAAAAAGCTGAACACTGATAAATTGGAGACCAGATCAGAAAAAGGTCGATTTGTTGGATATCCAAAAGATAGTTTTGGATATTATTTTGTTTTCCTACTTCACAAAAGTTGTGATAAGTAGAGATGCCACATTTCTTGAACAACAATTTGTCTAAGAAGGAGGCAAAGGAAGGCAAATAGAGTTAGAATTGGAGAATTCTGACCAACCAACAGATCAGATGGATATAGATCCATCTAGTCAACCTATACCCGTTGATGAAACATCTACAGCTGTTCCTCGTAGAACAACCAGGGTATCTCACCCACCAGTGAGATATGGTTTTCTTCATGAAGAAGAACAAGAGTTGTCTACTCATGAAGAAGTACATCATGGAGATGATCCACTTACCTATGAAGAAGCTATATCAGATATAGACTCTTCAAAATGGATTGATGCTATGAAATCCGAGATTGATTCCATGTATAAGAATCAAGTTTGGGATCTTGTTGACCCACATGAAGGTATTGTACCTATAGGGAACAAATGGGTTTTCAAGAAGAAAATTGGTTCTGATGGAAAGGTAGAGACCTATAAGGCAAGGCTAGTAGCGAAAGGGTTTCGCCAAAGGCAAGGAATAGACTATGAGGAGACTTTCTACTTTGTTGCCATGCTTAAATCAATTAGGATTTTATTAGCAATAGCTGCATATTATGATTATGAGATTTGGCGGATGGATGTCAAAAGCGACTTTTCTCAATGGATACATTGAAGAAAACATTTTCATGGAACAACCTAAGGGATTTGAATCCCAAGATGGTTCCAAGGTATGCAAGCTAAAGCGATCCATTTATGGGTTGAAACAAGCTTCGAGGAGTTGGAACATCCGTTTTGATGAAGCCATTAAATATTTTGGTTTTATCAAAAATGAGGATGAGCCATGTGTATATAAGAAGGTTAGTGACAGTGCTATCACTTTCCTTGTCTTATATGTGGATGACATACTGTTGATGGGTAATGATACAGGTATTTTTTCGACTATAAATGTATGGTTGTCAAATACATTCTCCATGAAAGACTTAGGTGAGGCAACCTATATTCTTGGGATTCGCATCTATAGAGATAGAGCGAATTGAATAATTGGTTTATCCCAAAGTCTATACTTGGAAAAGGTGTTAAAGAGGTTTAACATGCTTGATTCCAAGAGAGGATTGTTACCAGTGAGACATGGTATCCACCTTTCTAAAGAGATGTCTCCAAAGACACCTGAAGAAAGAGATAAGATGGCAGATTCCATATGCTTGGCTATTGGAAGTTTAATGTATGCAATGTTGTGTACTAGGCCGGATATCGCATATCTTTGTTAGTTTGACTAGCAAGTATCAATCCAATCCGAGTTTGGAACAACTGGATAGTCAAGAATATCCTTAAGTACTTGAGAAGAACTAAGGATTTATTCTTGATTTATGGAGGTGGAGACTTGCAATTGGATGGTTATCACGATTCGATTTCCAATCGGATATCGATGATAGAAAGTCTACCTCTGGATATGTGTTCATTTGTAATGGAGGTGCGATGCTGGAAGAGTTCCAAACAGAGCATTGCAGATTCCACTACGGAGGTCGAGTATATTCTTTGCATCGAGATCTTTGCAAAGGAAGGTTTGGATAAAGAAGTTCGTGATAGAACTTACAATAGTTCCTTCCATTGAGTCAGCGGTTCCACTACCTTTGTGACAACAATGGAGCAGCGATCATCTGAGCTAAGCAACCAAGGTCTTACCAGAAATCCAAACACATAGAAAGGTGCTACCACATTATCAGAGATATAGTTGGGCAAGGCGATATAGCCATGCAGAAAAATAACATCAGCTGAAAAAACCAGTTGATCCATTCACTAAGCATTTGTCACATGCTCAGTTAGACAAACATCTTGAGAAGATAGGTCTAAGATATTGTAATGAATGTCTCTAGTGCTAGTGGGAGATTGTTAGTAATATGCCCTAGAGCATATCATTTAGTATGTATCTTGTACATATTTTTATTAATAAATGGCATTTCCACTTTTCTGTTTATATAATATATTTATGTGTAATAGAAAAGGTCCATTGATATTTTGTTAGAAATATTATTCTTAAGTTGTTAAGAATATGAGTGACAATATTTCTAGCACAAAGTATCATAAATAGGTTCACGATCGAGGATACTTCATAATAAGGACATGACTTATCCAGAAAGATTGTATTCATGTTTGTTCCCAAGTTATTTATATGAGATATAAATAAGATGGAATGGTGAGTCTCATGCCATATAACAAACATGATAGGCACTTATAAATGATAAGTAGGCCGAACTAGTGACACTTATGACAAGCACATGGAGTTTACTCTTGTCAATGTTTTGTCATAAATCATATCAGTGCATATAATCTTTAGACCTGAGATAGCACAGTTATCTTGTATATAGGTAGTTTGAGTTTGATACTGCTTTCATACTTGTACTGTGTATGGGTATATGGGCATGTATTGGCTCCTTCTAGTTATACATGGAGGTAGGTGTTGATCAAGATGGAATCTGTTCCTCTAAGTAAATAGAGATAAAATCCTATGTTCATTTAATTGTTCTTGATGTTTCAAGTTCCTGGCCAGGATAGATAGATTTATTCAGAAAAGAGTTTCTGATGAGAAAATCTTTTTAATCAAGAACTGGAATTAAAAGAGAACATAACATTCATAGCAAATGGAGTTTGACATAAACCATGACTCCAGCTTGAGTTGGGATTTTGTAACAGAGAGATTCTAGTGCATGGTAACATATGATTATAGGTTCATTTAAGGTAAATCTTATTATTAATTGGGTGGCCATGGCATGCTATGCTAGGTGTTAACCATGGTCTATGAGGTTCATAAAATGATTTAGAGAAATCATTTATGGTAAGAAAGAGTTCTGATGATATTAAGAGTTGATATCATGTCTCATTGCCAATTAGTGATGAGCCTAGTAAGTCACACACATACACAAGTTATCACCTATTTAAATATGATTTAATTAATTAATTAAAGAGTTTAATTGATTAATTAAATAGATTTGGTTTGCAATTAAATTGCAAAGTCCCTAGCATGACTTGAAACCAAATCTAGGTTATTGGATGTGTAGTATAAATTAAATTTATATTTAAAGTGTTTAAATATGAATTTAATTGGTGAAAAATTAATTAATAGAGATTAATTATTTAATTTATATTTGATATAAATTAATTAGAAGAAGAAAATAACTATTTTGGGTTAAGAACTCAAAATTAAGACACAGGGGCATTTTGGTCATTTCACAGTGTGACACGTGGCACCATGAGATGGTGACACATGGCATAACACATAAGCTTGCCAAATGTTTTTTTAATCATGTAAGATGATTAAAATCAAGATTAAATATAGGTTTGACACTTGGCACAATGTGATTGGGTCACTTAAACCTAGAGCTAATCAAAAGGTGACATGTGGCTAGGGTTTAATGTGTTAACCTAGCTATTTAAGTGTGGTTATGAAAAGAAAACATAACCAGCAGCCTCTCCTCTCAATTGTCACGCCACTTTGAGCCTCTCCAGCTATTTCTCTTCATCTCTCATCAATTCAAAGAGATTAGCCATCAATCTCTTGAATTAAGAACGCTAGAAATTGTTTCTAGTATCCTGTTTACATCTCTAATCTCTTAAAAGGCAGAACTTGAATTTCTAATTAATAGAAAAGGCTTTAGAAGCTGTTCAAGGGCTGCCATAGGTGTTCTTGGTGTGGACAAGCTAGAGGGACAACATCTGGTGTCACGAAGATGAATCTCAAAGCGCGAACAGCTGCAGCACATCAAGAGGTTAGTGTAATCGTTCTTGATTTAATCTAGGGTTCCAAAATTAATCTGATTAATTTTAAAATCTTAAATGGCAAATACAGATCCAAAAACATATTAAAAGAGTTTTAATATGTTGTTTATCATTGAAATCAAATAGATAAAAATAAATCTTGCATGGTGCATGTGACCCTAGGTGAAAATTTTTGAATTCAATGGTATAATCTTGTGTTTTTCACGCTTCCATTCCTTCAATTGTTAATTTGACCAAAACCCAAAAATCAAGGAAACTAAGTCAATTAACTTGATTAAGTTGGCACACTAAATCAGGAATTAGCACATTTGACCATAAAATCCAGAAAATTCAAATAAGCATATCTCCCACCAGAAGTGTCCAATTTAAATTAGCCATACCAATCTAGAAAGCTAAAAAAGAGACCTAAAATTTTCTTTTAGACAACTTCCTCAAATTTAAATGTATAAGGTCAGAATTTAAGGTCAAAGCCATTGACCTAATTGAGGACCATGCTAATAGAGGACCTTTGAGTCCAAGCTAATAATTTTTCTATAAAGAATTCTATAAAACTTGAAAAATGGTAAGCAAAATTTCTGATTGTCCCTAAGACATAGGGCAACAATACTTATGAAGAATGCTAGACCTCAATGTGATTAAAAACAGTCCAAATAAATTAGTAAAATCATAACCAAAAATTCCTAAAAAGGAAACTAAAATTTAGATTTGACCTAGTTATGGTTAATTAACCATAACTTGAGCTATACAACTCCAAATGGAGTTATTCTAAAAGGAAATTAAAGAAGACACAATGAGAAACAATTTAATGAAGAGAAATCTGTTAAATTTACACTGTAGCTTGGTCCAATAGGCAGTAAACATTGGCCATGAAATCTGGAAAATGGCAATAAAATGCAATAAGCTTTAAAATAAAATTGGTAACATATACCAACACTTAGAGACTATAAAATGTGACAAATTGGGAACATTAAAATTAATTCACCTAGTATGTATTAATGGTCAACATTATAGGTTGATTAATGTTGACATTGAAGGAAATAGGATAAAGAAAATTTAGATATTGGATTTTATTATTAGAAACAATTTAACTGAGTACTGAAACACTTTAAATTGTGTGTTTCAGTTGAAAATGATATTGAAAAGCATGAGGAACATTGAGTCAATGCCTAGGGGTGACTCAAATCAGGTCTGTGCACAATACTTTTTATATTCACTACTTTTACTAGAAAATTTATTTGGAGAAATGAGTTATGAATAATTTTTTATTGTTTTGGCTTTGGGAATTTTATTTGGAAATTATTGTGTTGCCTACTTTGCAAATGGAAATTTTGAGTTAAAATGTGATTTGTGGTTTGTGTAAAATATTTAAATATTATGATTTAGAATTGTTTTGATTCACACTTAGCATGGCAATATTACTATGTTCACCGTGTTATTCAATTGTTTGATCAAATTTGTGTTATATGAGCTTTGAAAATTGTGATATGAAATTGTGAATCATTTGAATTCTAAATTGTCAATAAAATTTTTATATACCGCATTTTAAATTGTTATTGTGCATCACTGAGTAAATTTTACTCAGCGATAGCTTTTTCATTGCTATCGCAGGTAGACAGAGAGATAAAGCAATAGAGTAGGCTGTTTGTGCTATACTTTTGGGATTTTGCCTGGTATTTTGAGTACACCACTTCCTTGTAAATATTATTGCAATGTATGTGAACTGTATGTATATATTGTACTTGTAATACCCTATTTGCATAGCCTGGTATATTTCACTATTTCGGTGACTGGTGTCGGTCCGGACTATTAAGGGGATTAGAACCACCCTTAAGACAACTAGATAAGCTATAAACACAAATAATTAGTAATTGTCAATTAGTTAAGTATAAATAAGAAAAACATAACATAAGAAGTTAAACGAGCCGAGAGTCACAGCGATGGGTGACCTTCTCGGGAAGGACTGCGAAGTCAATTTAAACTCAAATTTCGAACCGTAAAATATGATGCTGTGGTCCTTAGGACCATCACGAACAAAGTGGAAAAGAGAAAATCATGAAAAAGAACTATTAAGCCAGTTAAAAAATTAGGTAAGGGAGCCGGAAGAAATATTAAATTATTTGTGAATCGGGTTGAACCGGCGAGGGGCAATTTGGTCAATTGACCCCGAGAGCTGACTCCTGACCTAACTGTCAAATAAAATTAGAGAAAAGAAAATTTTGAAATATATAATTAAATTGAAGAAGTTATGGAAAAACAAAAGGAAAAGAAAACAAATTTAATGAGGGATTAATGACATCACATAGATGACATCATGCATGCCTCATAAATATTTTCCTATTTAAGTTATTTTTGGCTAAGTCAGAAAGGAGAGAAATAAACATAAAATAAAAAACATAGAAGTCATCTTCTTTTTCCAAGTTGCCGTTCACCTCTTCTCTCTCTCTCTTCACTCTAATTCCTCCATTTGAGCTCAAATTCAAACTTTGGTAACTCTAAAATTTCCCCATAAATCATTTCTAAAATTTGTAGAAACCTTTAAATTGAACCTCAACAAGAAGTTAGGAGGAAGAAAATTGAAGAAAAGTGAAGGAAAATCAAGCTTGGCAATTCAAGAAAATTTGACAAGTGAGGTTAGCACTTATTTCCCTTTCTTCTCTTCTTTAAGCTTTGAAATTAAGTTTAGATGAGTGTAAATTGCATTAAAAATTAAAGAAAATGATAAGTTATTAAGGGACAAACAATTTCGACAGCCATGAGGGTTGGGGGAAAATGATATGTTTCGCTTCAATAAATCATGCATGCAAGTCAATCTAAGTGGGTAGGTGTTAGTGCTACACTTTAAATTCATGAATGGAGCAAATATGTAAATTAGGGTTTTGGACACTTAGGGTTTAGGAGACAAAATTTGGAGAAATGGTGAAATGATGTGTTTGACCTAGTTTGAAGTGAGAAATGGTCATTTGTGACCAAATGAAGTGTGTTGAAAGTGTTTGAATTGAGGTTAAATTCGGATTGAATGTGGTCATGCTGCTGGTAGGAGGACCAAGGTCCCTTTGAGGGACCAAAACTGAAAATTTACAAGTCCAATTGGTATGAGACCAATTGGGAATGAAAATAGACATAAAATGACACAATTTTCATTTAGGAATCATGCCCAAAAAGTGACCAAAACCTAGTGAACAAATTGACCAAATCTGGAAATTCTCAGTCTGACCTGTACAAACTGACAAAATGAATAGTATTTGTTCATTTGGCCATAACTTGAGTTAGGCAGGTCTAAATGACCTGAAATTTTACTAATGGACAGTTGAGATATAGACGTAAAACTTTAATGAAGAACACAAACCCAAATTATGCCATTAACCAAATCATTTGGCCACCCAAAATTGGTAACCTAAAACTGCCAGAACCAAAATTTGCCCAGAAAATCTGGGTTAAGTCCAATCCGGCAGCCATGATTCAAATGGCTATAACTTGAGCTAAAAAGCTCCAATTGGAGTGATTCAAAAAGGAGAATAAACTTAAGACAATAAGGAACATTTTCTATGAAGAAAGTTTTGCCAAATTCTAACTATAAAAATGACCAATGGAACAGTGCAACTTAAGACACCAAAACTGAAAATTTGCAAATTTGCCTAAAAGACTTAGAATTTGAGTAAAATGTGGTATGTGGGTGAAGTTGGAATTCCTATACCTATTAAGCCTTAGAAAGTCAACAAATTGACTTGAATAGTAACCCCAAAACACAAAATTTAAAGAATGTCAAGTTTAGCACATTAGAGCTAGGTAAAAGTGAATTTAAATTTATTTTTGGATTTATGCTAAGTTATGATACTGAAACACTGTGAAACTATGTGTTTCAGTGAAAAAGAACACCGGGAAAGAACCTGAGGAATCGAGTTAAGGCCAAGAGGCGACTCGTTTAAGGTTTGTGCACAACATATAATTTTTGTAAATTATCTTGTGCATATTGTTTTGAATAATGTGAAATATTGAATTGTGACATTATTATGATGCATTTGATTTAAATTGTTGAAAGTTATTTGTGTATATTTGAAATGACAATGTTTAGTAAATTGTTAAAATAAGTTTTGAAATCACAGTGTTATGACCATATATTTGAACACCTCACTAGCAAGACTAGTGGGGGTAATCAGTTTTGAATTTTGATTCCTTCTCTAGATGAAGTGTTGAGGTGTGTGCCAGTAGAAGAAGAACTGGAATGTATATCCATATATTTGAGCTAGCTAGCCTTGTGATGTGACTTCTCCTTAGCCTCTGGCTATTGAGATTATATTTGTTTCGAATGACATGATATAACTATGGGTTTTATGAAATTGGTTTTGACACTTCAAAATGAACTTGTTTGGATTAAAATCTCATAATTCATATTTTGTATTTAATTCTCATGTTTAGTCCAATTTTTGAATAAATGTGATTTAAATTCTGCATAAAGATTGTTTTAGTATGTTGTGCACCACTGAGTCCTAGTACTCAGTGATGGCTGTTATTGCTGCGCAGATTTAGAGACTAAAGGAGCAGCAGAGTGAGCTGCTGAGGATTGTAGAGCGACTTACCTTGAAGTTATATTGGGTATAAGTTATACCCTGACTGTAAATATTTATTTTGATGTATGTAATGTACATAAATGTATGGACATGTAAAATTGGTCTTGAGCAGCTTGTAAAAAGTTTGTATAAAGTTTGTAATAAATTTTAGTTGAATTTCTTTTAATGTAAATTTTTAGTATGATGTATATAAATTGTTTTATCCTTAATGAAATATGAATGAGAATATTTTATTTTAATTTAAATGAAATTGATTGATAGTATTTTGTTGATTATTGAATTTTTGGATATTGAGAAAGGATGATTGTTGAATTTTGAAACTTGAGAAATTGGTTGAGATTGTTGTGGAGTTGTGGAAATTGTTGAAATAAATAATTGAAAGTGCTTTTTACAGGTATTTGAAGAACTGTTTTCTCAAAATACAGACAGCACTCTGCCGAAATTTTTATAAAATTTGCGAAAAAATAAAATGGGCCAAAAATTTCAACTAGCTTTCAACTTTAATTAAATGTTTTGATACCAATTAGAAAATGCTCACCACTTAACAAAAGTAAGAAAATTGTTTTAAAATCCCTTGTAGGGTACTTAATGAGTTATCGGTAGGTGAAGTTCGGTAGTTCATTAGTATTCTACGGGATTATGTTATGCCTTACAGAGGGGTAAGGTGTGACAGTACTTGGTCTTGAGCAGTTGTAAAATAAGTTGTAAATTATTTTGGCCTATAAAAATGTTGTACTATAATTTTCTTATCTCAGCTTTCAAATACTTAGTCATTTTGCATTCTATTTTTGAAACTACTGAAAGTGATGTTGAATTGAGTTTGAATTATGTTTGAGAAAATTGATTTGTGTTGAGCCATATTGGAGTTTGAGACTGAAACAAATATATTGGAAGTGTTTTCTACAAGTTTTTGAAGAACTGTTTTGCTCAAATACAGACGGCACTCTGCCAAAATTTTTACAAAAATTATTGATACTTCAGATGTGTTATTTGGTTTCACTTCAGTAAAAAAAAAAAAAAAAAAAAAAAATTTAACACCTGTCAAAAGTGCTCACCACTTTAAAAAGAAGAAATTGTTTAAAATCCCTTGTAGTGTATTTAATAGGTTACCGGTAGGCGAAATACAGTAATTCATTAGTCGTACTATGAGATCATGTTACATCTTACGGAGGCATAGGGTGTGACAGTGTAGTGCAAATAACTCTAGACTCCTGTGCAGATCTGATGTCTCACTTGGTCGTAGGTCTGCTGGGCTCCCCAGCTGTGTCTCAAATACCTACGCATAGCAAAAGCATCGCGCTAAGCAATTCTGCTTAGTGGTGCCAAATATAAAGAAATATACACTAAAATAAAATAAATTAATTATTTATGAATTTATGACATCGATATTCTTTGCAATTGCTATTTCTACTTTTATTTGCTAACCTTTCATTTTTGCTAATTTTTGGTGGTACTGTATGTCAATAAACTGAATTTAACTATTTGAATTTAATAATGCTTAAATTAACTGCCCGTGTAGCCTATACACTGACCAGACTGGATAAACGGATATACTGGCACTGGGTACCTAGTACCTCGGGCCGTCACACAATCGATCACAAAGTGTCTCCCGGTGTACAAATAGTGTGGCTAAAAAGTCATATAGTCGATCAGGCGATAAGCCAAATATAATAACACAATTTGTATAGCCGTAGGCTATTAAAATCACAGTGCGGTATAATAAGCCATAAAAACACAGTATGGCATAAAGCCATTTACAGAACAGCTATCAGAATCCTATTGGCATGCCAACTTATCCAAACTAGTCAACTAGGCAAACTAGGGTATATTACAAATTAATTGTTTAATTCTTTATTTTTTTGAGTTTACTAGTTATCATGTAATTCACAAATCAATGTAAATGTTAACCTTTTTAGATAATATGGATAAGTTAATTCTAGTATCAACATGTCACAATTTGTAATTCAATATGCTACCAATATAGTACAATTTACCCTTTTTACAAGTTGGCATTTATTGTCAAATTACATCAAGCTTCATTGTATATAAATGTCAAATTTCCAGTTTTAGTGTGCTAGATTGGTCTAGCTTAATGTCCTGATTCTCTTGGTTTTTAGCTTCTAGTCAAAGAAGAAAAATTGTAGCTCTATGTCTTATTGAAATTTTGGCACAAATTTCAGGTCATTCTGAGTTGTATAGACCATGATATGGTCAATTTACTAAAGCTGGACAGATTGCATCTTTAGTGCAAAATTTGGTCAATTTTAGGTCAAATTCAGTTATAGCAGCTTTGGTACCCTAATTTGGGCAAGCAATTTGACTTGGTTCTAGCCATTTATGGGCTTTGGTGTCTTCATAAGAATTGTAGCTCTATGTCTAATCTTTCCATGGTAAAAATTTCAGGTCATTTGGAGCTGTTTTGAATGAGTTATGGTCATCTTAGTGACTACTATTCATATGGTCAAAAATCTAGGCTTGCACTTGCCAATTCCAAATTAGGTCATTTTCAAGGTCAGTTTCTAGGCACAATTTTGACAACATTTCTACATGAAAGTTGGCCTATTTTGTGTCTAGTTTCACCTCCCATTGGCCTCATACCAATTGGGGTCACCAATTGTCACTTATGGTTCAATTTACCTACTGCCTTCCCAACACAAAATCTGTACACAAAGAACACTTCCAAATGATACTTCTCCTCCTCCCAAAACTACAAATATATATTCATAACACTTCTATACCATTTATCATATCTCAATCATTTCCATTTGGATAGAATATACAAGTGCTCTATGTATATTATACAACCCTAATTTGCAAAGTTAAATTCAACATAATGTATACATGAAAACACTTGATTATAACATATACCTCCCAACCATTACTTCACATACACTGCCCTCAATTCATCTTCACCATAATTCATCAAGAAAATTCATGAAACCAAACACTAATTCATGAATTTAAAGGCTGCCAAAAGTGGCAGTTTACTAAGATATACAAATTGCTTTCCAAACCTTCAAATTCAAGTACTCAATGTATATATACATGGAAACTAAATGGTTACAACTTTAAAATGACTAAATCAACATTATTTTCCATCCATTAGAGGTAAGAATAACTCAAGCAACATAGGTTCTCATGGCTGCCAAAATTGAATAATACCATAACTCAATAAATTCTTCCATTCTCTTCACCATTCAACTCACCTCAACCTAAATATGAAGTTTACTAAAGCAAGGGAGGGGATTTGGACACTTACCTCTTGCAAGCTTTCCCCAAACCTCACCAAATCATTCCTTTCTTGCTCTCAAAATCTTTCTTAAGGTGAGTGTGCAAGCTTTAATGAAGAAACCAAGTGGAAAAGAGGTGTAAATCATGGGAGCATGGAGGTTTCTTCAATTTGGCCATGGTAGTTCTTCAATGGAGGCTTTCGGCTGGTTGTTTCCTAAGGTTGAAGATGATGCATTCTGCTGTCCAAAGGCTTGTACAGGTGTCCCAAATTAGGAGTTAGTGGAGCACTAAACCATATTTTAATATTTAATGATTTAAAGTTTCAAAATTTACACTTTATACCTCATTTCTTTCACTATTAATATAATGTACCTCATTTTAATTTTTTGTGACATTTTCAAAGTGCAATATGATTAATTTTTAATGGAAATTGAGGTCAAAAGGTAACTCTAGGTGTCAAATGACCAAAATGCCCTTCTTCGGGTTATATTCCTGATTTTTCGGTAACACCGATTTTTGTCTATTTCTCGATTTTTCATTTTTCTTTGTACTAATTTATTAATTTTTCTTTGATATTTTTAGTGTCAATTACATTTCAATAAACCTTTAATTATGTCCTGAAATTTAATTCCGAGATTCCTCGTGGTCCTGGAGTCGGCAATTGCCTTCACCGTAACTTCCCGGTGCGATCACCCATCGCTACGGTGTCGGCTCGTTTAACTTAGTTTTATTTTCTCTCCTTTATTTTTCTTTAATTTTTCTTGTACTTTCTTTTTATTTATTTCATCATTAAATGTCTATTCACTATCACCGAAGTGTAGTTCCAGACATCCTGACTTGCCAAAACTAACATTAGGTCACCGGAGCAACAGAACGTACAGAACACGTACAGGGAGGATGTTATAGAAGTATTGAGGTGTGTGCCAGTAGAGGAAGAAATTGAATGGGTACCCATAGTTTGAGCTAGCTAGCCTTGTGATTTCTCATAAGCCTCCGGCTATTGAGATGAATATTGGTCTGAATGGCATGATATAACTGTTTTTATGAATTTGTTTTGAGACTGTTTTGACTAAAATTATAAATTGACTTTTGTATCCACTTTTCATTTTCAGTACTGTATTGTTAGTAGTATACCCTAAAGCATATCATTTAGTATGTATCTTGTACATATTTTATTAATAAATGGCATTTCCACTTTTCTGTTTATATAATATATTTATGTGTAATAGAAAAGGTCCATTGATATTTTGTTAGAAATATTATTCTTAAGTTGTTAAGAATATGAGTGACAATATTTCTAGCACAAAGTATCATAAATAGGTTCACAATCGAGGATACTTCATAATAAGGACATGACTTATCCAGAAAGATTGTATTCATGTTTGTTCCCAAGTTATTTATATGAGATATAAATAAGATGGAATGGTGAGTCTCATGCCATATAACAAACATGATAGGCACTTATAAATGATAAGTAGGCCGAACCAGTGACACTTATGACAAGCACATGGAGTTTACTCTTATCAATGTTTTGTCATAAATCATATCAGTGCATATAATCTTTAGACCTGAGATAGCACAGTTATCTTGTATATAGGTAGTTTGAGTTTGATACTGCTTTCATACTTGTACTGTGTATGGGTATATGGGCATGTGTTGGCTCCTACTAGTTATATATGGAGGTAGGTGCTGATCAAGATGGAATCTGTTCCTCTAAGTAAATAGAGATAAAATCCTATGTTCATTTAATTGTTCTTGATGTTTCAAGTTCCTGGCCAGGACATATAGATTTATTCAGAAAAGAGTTTCTGATGAGAAAATCCTTTTAATCAAAAACTGGAATTAAAAGAGAACGTAATATTCATAGCAAATGGAGTTTGACATAAACCATGACTCCAACTTGAGTTGGGATTTTGTAACAGAGAGATTCTAGTGCATGGTAACATATGATTATAGGTTCATTTAAGGTAAACCTTATTACTAATTGGGTGGCCATGGCATGCTATGCTAGGTGTTAACCATGGTCTATGAGGTTCATAAAATGATTTAGAGAAATCATTTACGGTAAGAAAGAGTTCTAATGATATTAAGAGTTGATATCATGTCTCATTGCCAATTAGTGATGAGCCTAGTAAGTCACACACATACACAAGTTATCACCTATTTAAATATGATTTAATTAATTAATTAAAGAGTTTAATTGATTAATTAAATAGGTTTGGTTTGCAATTAGATTGCAAAGTCCCTAGCATGACTTGAAACCAAATCTAGATTATTGGATGTATAATATAAGTTAAATTTATATTTAAAGTGTTTAAATATGAATTTAATTAATGAGAAATTAATTAATAGAGATTAATTAATTAATTTATATTTGATATAAATTAATTAGAAGAAGAAAATAATTATTTTGGGTTAAGAACTCAAAATTAAGACACAGGGGCATTTTGGTCATTTTGCAGTGTGACACGTGGCACCATGAGATGGTGACACATGGCATAGCACATAAGCTTGCCAAATGTTTTTTTTTAATCATGTAAGATGATTAAAATCAAGATTAAATATAGGTTTGACACTTGGCACAATGTGATTGGGTCACTTAAACCTAGAGCTAATCAAAGGGTGACATGTGGCAAGGGTTTAATGTGTTAACCTAGCTATTTAAGTGTTGTTATGAGAAAATAAAACACAACCAGCAGCCACACTCCTTTGTCACGCCACTTTGAGGGTTTTTATCTCTTTTTCTTCATCTCTTATCTATTCAAAGAGATTAGCCATCAATCTCTTGAATTAAGAACACTAGAAATTGTTTCTAGTGTCCTGTTTACATCTTTAATCTCTTAAAAGGCAGAACTTGATTTTCTAATTAATAGAAAAAGCTTTAGAAGCTATTCAAGGGCTGCCATAGGTGTTCTTGGTGTGGACAAGCTAGAGGGACAACATCTGGTGTCCTGAAGACGAATCTCAAAGCGCGAGACATTTGCAGTGCATCAAGAGGTTAGTATAATCGTTCTTGATTTAATCTAGGGTTCTAAAATTAATCTGATTAATTTTAAAATCTTAAATGGCAAATACAGATCCAAAAACATATTAAAAGAGTTTTAATATGTTGTTTATCATTGAAATCAAATATATAAAAATAAATCTTGCATGATGCATGTGACCCTAGGTGAAAATTTTTTAATTCAATGGTATAAACTTGTGTTTTTCACACTTCCGTTCCTTCAATTGGTATCAGAGCCACTATATTTGCCATTTAGATTGTTGATTATATGATTTAATTGTGTGTTTGATCATGAGATCAAAAGTTCATTGCTGGTTGCAAAGCAAGTTGGCGGCTTACTTGAAAAAATACCATCAATGGTGCACATGGTTTGGCTTCCATGGGTGGTTTAAGGTTTGGCTTTTAATTCTGCAATTGTTGTATGATCTAAGGCCTATTCTTTGACTAATTAAAGTGTTTAATTAGTAGTTTTTATCACACAATTAAATTATGATTCAAATCAGAATTTTAAAAATTGTTTGAATGTGATTCAAATCTGAATTTTAAAAGTTGTTTGAATGTGATTCAAATCTGAATTTTTCAAGTTGTTTGAATCATATTTAAATCTGATTTTTTAAAATTGATTGAATAAAATTCAGATCTGATTTTTTAAAAAATGTTTGAATGTGATTCAAATCTGATTTTTTAAAAAATGTTTGAATGTGATTCAAATCTGAATTTTTGAAGTTGTTTGAATGTGATTCAAATCTAAATTTTTAAATTTGTTTGAATGAGATTCAAATCTGAATTTTTAAATTTATTTGAATCATATTCAAATCTGGATTTTTAAGTTGAATATGAGATATTCAATTTAATTTAAGTATGTATGTTTTATTTAATTGTTAAATAGTGATATGCATGATGGATGATCATGGACTATAAAAGACCAATGTGATTGGATTTATTTCTTTTATGTTTCTTTGGGATTGTAAATTAATTAATTTATTTTAATTTTTTTTTTGGGCATGTATTATTAAGTTTGTAATAATTTTTGGGTTGTAATTTGATTTATTTAAGTTCTTGTAAATTCGCCTTGGTATGCCAAGGATTACTATGTAATATTGGATTGCAAGAAGTTCAAGGAGGTCAAGAGCATTGGTGGGACCAGTGGGAGGAATTCAAGATCAAGTGTTGATTATGTACTCCTTCAGCAACTCTTGTAAAATGAATGAACGAAATGCACCTAGGAATGCCCTGATTCAATTCTTGGTGGCTCATAATTGAATCCCTTAGAAAGTCCATGATCATACCATATTTACTGCTTATCCATGAATGCATGAGATGTATGGGAATGTATGCAATTATATGATATATGCATGCTAAATGGATAATGTGCAAAGTGAGACCTTAATAGTAAATAAAATGACCATAAAATCTTCCAAACAAATGATTAAGTTGGAAATGCTATAATTAAAGTAATTATAACATAGGCCCTCTATTGGGGCAATTATTTTAAGAAATTTTAAATAGTTGCATAAGATGCAATTTATTTAAGAGATTTTCTTAAGAATAATTGTTAAGCATGAGATGTTATAAATATGTAAATGGTTTAGTGGCCAATATTGGATGTACCTGAGGACATTAAAATTATTTGCATAATTACTGGCTCAATGGGATCAACTTAACTAATGCAAGATAAGTCAATAATGGATGTACCTGAGATTTTGAGCATTAGGGGCTAGGTAAAGGATTGAACCTCACATGAGATGTGATGGGCAAAGAGTTGCTCACTTATAGTTTATTGTAATTCCAATAATAGATGTACCTGAGGATGATCAATAGAATTATAAGAATTCAATCACCCACTAGAAATCCATCCAACTAGGATTTCCGTTTTCTACTTTGGAAGTGTAGGATTCACTAAGTTAGTGGGAGGACCAATTTGATTAAAAGACCATAATCATTTTGGTTAATTACATGATACATTTACTAATTAATCTGGTTATTTTCTGCAGTTAATTTTCTGATAAAAATGAGCACAAAACAACCACCACCATCCAATATCCTTGCAAGCATACTTGATCACAATAGGTTGACAGGACCTAATCATGCGATTGGCTAAGAAATTTGAAACTTGTCTGAACCTTGAACATATAGGATATGTTCTAGATTCAAATGTTCTGGTCCCTTACCTCCAGAGGCTACACAAGAGGAACATGAAACTTTGGACAAGTGGAAGGAGCATGATATGAGAGCTAAGTGTTACATGCTTGCTTCCATGAGTAATGAGTTACATAAGCAACATGAGAACATGCAGAGTGCGAGTGAGATCCTCCTTCACCTACAAGAGTTGTATGGTGACAAAAGCAATAATGCTAGGTATGAGATATCTAGACGGCTATTCTCGTATGAGGAAGTCGAGGGATGAATGTTGGGGATCATGTCCACAAGATGATTCGGCTGATTGAGCAGTTTGAATATCTTGACTTTAACATGGATTTCCAACTACAGACGGATTTGATCCTTCAGTCCCTTCCTGAGTCTTTTTGGGAATTTTGTGACAAATTTCCATATGACTATACTGGAATGCTCCTTATTTTGTTTAATCATCATGCTGGTTATTGCCAAAAATAATATGACAGGCAATATAGTAAAAGTTGTATCTTTGGTTGCATCTTCTTCTCTTTGGAAAGTCCAACAAGAAGAAGGGCAATAAGAAAAAGAAACCTCGATTCACGGTCCTTCTAAGAAAATAGCTAAGCAGAAAAGGAAGACTAAAGTCGATGAAGGCAAAGGAAAGTGTTTCCATTGCCAATAGGAAAGTGTTTCCATTGCCGATGAAAGTGTTTCCACGGCAGTATAGCAATCTAAATGAATGCAATGCCGTGGTGAAAACAAACTCAAGTTCAAAATATATTTGGCACTTAAGGTTATGTCATGTTGCAGAAGATAGGATTACAAAATTGGAGAAAATGGGGATTCTACCCTTATTGGACTCTGAGCCTACTCCAACTTGTGAATTTTGCCTTCAGGGCAAAATGACTAGATCACCCTTTGTTCGACAGGGGCTAAGAGCTGAAAATATTTTGGAGCTAATACATAGTGATGTATGTGGTCCATTTAAAGAAATGGCTAGAGGGGGCTTTCATTATTTTATTACCTTTACTGATGATAAATCAAGGTTTGGGTATTTGTATTTGATGAAATATAAACATGAATCTTTTGAAAAGTTCAAAGAATTTAAATCTGAAGTAGAAAATCAAACAGGAAAGAATATTAAAGCTCTTCGATCAGATCGTGGAGGTGAATATTTGAGTACTGAATTTGATGAATACTTGAGAGAGCATGGCATTGTTTCTCAGCTGACTCCTCCAGGAACGCCACAGCTGAATGGTGTATCTGAAAGGAGAAATCGTACCCTATTGGATATGGTACGTAGTATGATGAGCTATACTGATATGCCAATCTCCTTTTGGGGATTTGCATTAGAATCAACTTTGTATATTCTGAGTAGGATTCCATCAAAATCAGTTTCTTCCACACCTAATGAGATATGGCATGGAAGAAAACCAAGTCTTAAGCATGTTAAGATTTGGGGTTGTCTAGCTTATATCAAAAAGCTGAACACTGATAAATTGGAGACCAGATCAGAAAAAGGTCGATTTGTTGGATATCCAAAAGATAGTTTTGGATATTATTTTATTTGCCTACTTCATAAAAGTTGTGATAAGTAGAGATGCCACATTTCTTGAACAACAATTTGTCCAAGAAGGAGGCAAAGGAAGGCAAAATGAGTTAGAATTGGAGAATTCTGACCAACCAACAGATCAGATGGATATAGATCCATCTAGTCAACCTATACCCGTTGATGAAACATCTACAGCTGTTCCTCGTAGAACAACCAGGGTATCTCACCCACCAGTGAGATATGGTTTTCTTCATGAAGAAGAACAAGAGTTGTCTACTCATGAAGAAGTCGATCATGGAGATGATCCACTTATCTATGAAGAAGCTATATCAGATATAGACTCTTCAAAATGGATTGATGCTATGAAATCCGAGATTGATTCTATGTATAAGAATCAAGTTTGGGATCTTGTTGACCCACCTGAAGGTATTGTACCTATAGGGAACAAATGGGTTTTCAAGAAGAAAATTGGTTCTGATGGAAAGGTAGAGACCTATAAAGCAAGGCTAGTAGCGAAAGGGTTTCGCCAAAGGCAAGGAATCGACTATGAGGAGACTTTGTTGCCATGCTTAAATCAATTAGGATTTTATTAGCAATAGCTGCGTACTATGATTATGAGATTTGGCAGATGGATGTCAAAACAGCTTTTCTCAATGGATACATTAAAGAAAACATTTTCATGGAACAACCTAAGGGTTTTGAATCCCAAAATGGTTCCAAGGTATGCAAGCTAAAGCGATCCATTTATGGGTTGAAACAAGCTTCGAGGAGTTGGAACATCCGTTTTGATGAAGCCATTAAATCCTTTGCTTTTATCAAAAATGAGGATGAGCCATGTGTATATAAGAAGGTTAGTGACAGTGCTATCACTTTCCTGGTCTTATATGTGGATGACATACTGTTGATGGGTAATGACACAGGTATGTTGACGACTATAAAGGTATAGTTGTCAAATACATTCTCCATGAAAGACTTAGGGGAGGCAACCTATATTCTTGGGATTCGCATCTATAGAGATAGAGCGAAACGAATAATTGGTTTATCCCAAAGTCTATACTTGGAAAAGGTGTTAAAGAGGTTTAACATTCTTGTGTCCAAGAGAGTTTTGTTACGAGTGAGTGATGGAATCCATCTTTCTAAAGAGATGTCTCCAAAGACACCAAGAAAGAGATAAGATGGCCAGATTCCATGTGCTTCCTATTGGAAGTTTAATGTATGCAATGTTGTGTACTAGGCCTGATATCGCATATGTCGTTAGTTTGACTAGCGGTATCAATCCAATCCAGTTTGGAACATCGATAGTCACAAGAATATTCTTAAGTACTTGAGAAGAACTAAGGATTTATTCTTGATTTATGGAGGTGGAGACTTGCAATAGGATGGTTATACTGATTCTGATTTCCAATCAGATATCGATCATAGAAAGTCTACCTCTGGATATGTGTTCATTTGTAATGGAGGTGCATCGGTTGGAAGAGTTCCAAACAGAGCACGATCAGAGATTCCACTACGGAGGTCGAGTATATTGTCGCATCGATGCCGCAAAGGAAGTCGCTTGGATTAAAATGTTCGTGATGTAACTTACAGTAGTTCCTTCCATTAAGTCAGCGGTCCATTACAATCGTGACAACAATGGAGTAGTCATACAAAGCTAAGGAACTAAGGTCTCACCCAAAATCCAAACACATAGAAAGGCACTACCACATTATCAGAGATATAGTTGGGCAAGGCGATTTAGCCATGCAGAAAATAGCATCAGCTGAAAATCCAGCTGATCCATTCACTAAGCCTATGTCACAGACTCAGTTAGACCGACATCTTGAGAAGATAGGTCTAAGATATTGTAATGAATGGCTCTAGTGCTAGTGGGAGATTGTTAGTAGTATGCCCTAAAGCATATTATTTAGTATGTATCTTGTACATATTTTATTAATAAATGGCATTTCCACTTTTCTGTTTATATAATATATTTATGTGTAATAGAAAAGGTCCATTGATATTTTGTTAGAAATATTATTCTTAAGTTGTTAAGAATATGAGTGACAATATTTCTGGCACAAAGTATCATAAATAGGTTCACAATCGAGGATACTTCATAATAAGGACATGACTTATCCAGAAAGATTGTATTCATGTTTGTTCCCAAGTTATTTATATGAGATATAAATAAGATGGAATGGTGAGTCTCATGCCATATAACAAACATGATAGGCACTTATAAATGATAAGTAGGCCGAACCAGTGACACTTATGACAAACACATGGAGTTTACTCTTGTCAATGTTTTGTCATAAATCATATCAGTGCATATAATCTTTAGACCTGAGATAGCACAATTATCTTGTATATAGGTATTTGAGTTTGATACTGCTTTCATACTTGTACTGTGTATGGGTATATGGGCATGTGTTGGCTCCTACTAGTTATATATGGAGGTAGGTGTTGATCAAGATGGAATCTGTTCCTCTAAGTAAATAGAGATAAAATCCTATGTTCATTTAATTGTTCTTGATGTTTCAAGTTCCTAGCCAGGACAGATAGATTTATTTAGAAAAGAGTTTCTGATGAGAAAATCCTTTTAATCAAGAACTGGAATTAAAAGAGAACATAATATTCATAGCAAATAGAGTTTGACATAAACCATGACTCCAGCATGAGTTGGGATTTTGTAACAGAGAGATTCTAGGGCATGGTAATATATGATTATAGGTTCATTTAAGGTAAACCTTATTACTAATTGGGTGGCCATGGCATGCTATGCTAGGTGTTAACCATGGTCTATGAGGTTCATAAAATGATTTAGAGAAATCATTTATGGTAAGAAAGAGTTCTAATGATATTAAGAGTTGATATCATGTCTCATTGCCAATTAGTGATGAGCCTAGTAAGTCACACACATACACAAGTTATCACCTATTTAAATATGATTTAATTAATTAATTAAAGGGTTTAATTGATTAATTAAATAGGTTTGGTTTGCAATTAGATTGCAAAGTCCCTAGCATGACTTGAAACCAAATCTAGATTATTGGATGTATAATATAAGTTAAATTTATATTTAAAGTGTTTAAATATGAATTTAATTAATGAGAAATTAATTAATAGAGATTAATTAATTAATTTATATTTGATATAAATTAATTAGAAGAAGAAAATAATTATTTTGGGTTAAGAACTCAAAATTAAGACACAGGGGCATTTTGGTCATTTTGCAGTGTGACACGTGGCACCATGAGATGGTGACACATGGCATAGCACATAAGCTTGCCAAATGTTTTTTTTTAATCATGTAAGATGATTAAAATCAAGATTAAATATAGGTTTGACACTTGGCACAATGTGATTGGGTCACTTAAACCTAGAGCTAATCAAAGGGTGACATGTGGCAAGGGTTTAATGTGTTAACCTAGCTATTTAAGTGTTGTTATGAGAAAATAAAACACAACCAGCAGCCACACTCCTTTGTCACGCCACTTTGAGGTTTTTTATCTCTTTTTCTTCATCTCTTATCAATTCAAAGAGATTAGCCATCAATCTCTTGATCTTGAATTAAGAACACTAGAAATTGTTTCTAGTGTCCTGTTTACATCTTTAATCTCTTAAAAGGCAGAACTTGATTTTCTAATTAATAGAAAAAGCTTTAGAAGCTATTCAAGGGCTGCCATAGGTGTTCTTGGTGTGGACAAGCTAGAGGGACAACATCTGGTGTCCTGAAGACGAATCTCAAAGGCGCAGACACGCTGCAGTGCATCAAGAGGTTAGTGTAATCGTTCTTGATTTAATCTAGGCTTCTAAAATTAATCTGATTAATTTTAAAATCTTAAATGGCAAATACAGATCCAAAAACATATTAAAAGAGTTTTAATATGTTGTTTATCATTGAAATCAAATATATAAAAATAAATCTTGCATGATGCATGTGACCCTAGGTGAAAATTTTTGAATTCAATGGTATAAACTTGTATTTTTCACGCTTCCGTTCCTTCATGTATTTAAATAAATGTGATTTGAATTATGCATAAAATGTTATTTTAGTATATTGTGCACCACTGAGTCATAGTACTCAGCGATGGCTGTTTATTGCTATCGCAAATAGAGAGACTAGTGGAGCAGCAGAGTGAGCTGCTGAGGATCTCAGAGCTACATCCTTGAGATTTTGTCGTGTATAATTTTATACCCAGATTGTAATGTTTATTTTGGTGTATGCAAATGTATGTACATGTATAAACTGATCATGAGCAGTTGTGTAGATTTTGTAATAATATTACTTTAAAATTTCTAATATAAACTTTGGGTTGAAGAATGTAAATTGATTTTTCTTTAATGGAATATGAACGAAGTTATTTAGTATTATTTTTTAAGACAATTGAATTGAGAATTATTTTGAATTATGGAGTTGAGAGAAATGATATTGATTTGTGTTGTGGTAGTAGTTGATTTGATGAAATGAATTATTGGAAGTGTTTTTATAGGTGTTTGAAGAACTGTTTTTCTCAAATATAGATGGCACTCTGCCGAAATTTTTTCAAAATTTGCATAAAAATAAAAATGAAAAAAAATTTTAACTAGTTTTTAAACTTCCATTAAATGTTTTTAATATTTGTTAGGAATGCTCACCACTTTCAAAAAGTAAGAAAATTGTTTTAAAATCCCTTGTAGTGTATTTAATGGGTTATCTGTAGACGAAGATGGTAATTCATTGGGTATACTACGGGATCATGTTATGCCTTACAGAGGGGTAAGGTGTGACAATCTATATCCAAAAAATTTCGAGGATGAAATTTTTGTTAGAGGGGAAGAATTGTAATGCCCTCACTTTAAGTAGTCCGTACATTCGACTATTTCGGTTACCAATGTTTGTCCGGACAGCCAGAATGTCTGGAACTATATTTAAACTAGAGTGATGAGTCATATATAACTTAAATAATGACAAAAAAAATTTAGAAAAAAATTTAAGAAATGAAATGCAAAGAGGTTAAATGAGCCAGAGCTACAGCGATGGATGACACAACGGGAAGCGGCTGTGAAGATAGTTAGCAATCTGAAACCATGGGGAACTGATGGTTGTCGATACTATAAGAAATTAAATTAACTGAAATTACCAGTAATGAAATATTTTCTACAGTAAGTGGTAATCCAGGTCGAATCCTAGAGACTGAGTTACTAAATTTCGCGCACTTGTGTAACAGAAAAAAGAACAAAGGTTTTGGGGGGGGTTGTAACACTAAATCAGAAGAATTCAAGTTCAAAAATTAAAGTACTAAATTTAAATATGAAACTCTCAAATTAAACAAACTTTAGTCCAAGGTAATTTGCATTCTAATGCATGACTCGATCATAGATAAAAGAAATACAATTATCTCTTATTGAATACTTAATGTAGATTTACCAAACAGCGAGGTAAAACCCCTAACTCCCTATACTCATCAAATTGAGCCCAACACTCTTGTTGACTCTAATTATTAACTAAATTGGTATTTAGCAATCCTTATCAAATTAATAATCACTTTAAGAACAGGAAATAGTTAAGCTAAATAACGATTTATAAAGCATAAACCATTTAATTCACCCTATTGTTTCCTTAGGTTATTATAAAAAACTTGGATTAGAATTAATAAAACCTAATTGCTACTCACATTCAATCTTACACAATAATTACAGATTATGAAGATGAATGAGCAATTGATCAAATGAAACAATTAACTAATAGGCCTTTTTAGCAAATCATTCAATAGATCAAAAACAATTATATCAGGAAACAATAGATATTCAAAAAAACATAATTTAAATTAAGAACCTGGTCTCACAAATCATGCATAAGAACTAGAATACCTTGAACTGAATTTAGAACTTAGCCACTCATGTTCATGGCTTACAGAAAATTGAAGAAAAATAAAAAAAAAAATCTAAAAAGAGAATGGAGAATGAAGGTCTTCTCTAGTGTTTGATAAGTTGTTGAATGGTTTTTTTGGGCTACTGCCCAAAGATGGTGTTTATACTAAAAAACCTAATCCAAAAATAAGAGCCAAACTTGGAAAAGTTTTGAAATTCAAAAGACAGATTTTCTGCTTTGCAATCACCGCCATTTTTTAGCCACTTCCCTTTTGAATCTGCCTCTTCCTTTTTCAGGAAAGTTGTAGCCCTATTTCTTAGCTTTCCAACGGGCACTCATTTGCCCAAATCTAAGGCCTATAACCCAAGTTATGGGCTAAAAACCCAGACTAGTTCAGATAGAGTATCCAGACCATAATGACGACTTCATTGCCATTTTTTACAATTAAAACGGCCTTATTTCGCTTCTAGCCCTCTATAAAAGTTGTAGAGGTAGCTCTTAGGGTTCAATTGGGCTTAGGCTTGCTTCATTTGAACGTTTGGAACTCCAAATACAAAATAAATACTGAAACTAATCGTGACACATTAAGTCTGAGCTTTTGTATTAGATTCATAACTAATTTTGACAACCTAAGAGACTGATTTGGGCTTTGGTCCCTCTTTGTCATTTGTAGTGCTCTATCTTAGCTTTTCAACAAATTAAATAGCATTGGATTTGGAGACCCACAACTTCAGAAACACCTGAAAAACACAACAAAGGTCAAATTAATACAAATATTGAAAATTTCTTCATTTAACACAATTATTCCAACAACTATATAAAAATATGCCTAAATGATAATTATACTTTAATCAACTAAATTAGGCATGAAAACACACTAGAACACTAAATGTGATGGGAGTAAAATTAATAAATTATGCAATTATCAGGAGCCCTGTGAAATAATTTTTCATACTCAGGTGAAGAGTGATTGAGCTTTAGATGACAATAGAATGCCAAAAAAAAGCTAAAAAATTTTATAAATCAGTACAGACAATTTTAACTTGATAAGCTAAACGAAGGGCATTTTGGTCATTTCACCTTCGGAGATGATTTTTGACCAACTTGTCCATTTAAGTAAGTGAGATCCATGTTCTAAAATATAAATAAATATTGCTAAAAATTTAAATAAAAATGATAGAAGAAAGAAGAAAAGAAAAGAAAATCAAATGAAAATTAAAACCCCATTTATGACATAATAATGATGTAATTAAATTTCAACCAATAGAAATTAGACAAGCACAAATAAAAGAGATAAAAGAAATTAACTAAAACCAAATCAAGTCATCTTCTTCCTTTTCTCTAAAGTGGCCAAACCATGAGTCCCATCTCCTTCCACCATTTTTTATCTTTAAAAGCTTTAATTCCCATCAATTTAATCCATATTTTTCCTACCTCCAAACACAATAACTTGATATCTAACCTAGCTAAAGTGATCAGAGGCAAAAAAAGAGGAGAAATTGAAGAATTAGAAGACTTAGAATCTTGCCATATGAGGTTAGTGCCATAACCAACCTCCTTTCTTTCTTTAATCCTTATTAGAGTAGTGAATTAAGTGGAAATCTTATGAAATTGAAGGAAATCATTAAGTGTTTGAAGAATCAAAATTTTTGGCAGCCATGAAAAGATTGGGGTTTGATGAATTTTTGATGAAATTAATTTGTTTATTCATGTTGTTGATGAAAATATATGATAGATAAGTGGATTGGAATGAGTTTGGTATGTTTTGGATGCAATTAGGGATTGTGAGGGTTAGGGTTTTGTAACAAATTGGGGATTTTTATGCTTTGATGCTCAATTATGTTATTAAGGTCAATTAGTGACCATTTGGTATGATTTGACTATAAAACGAAGTTGATTGTGGCATTGAATTAAGAATTAGAGGTGCTACCCAATTGCTGGAAATTCTGGACTTTGAGTCCAGTGAGTTTAGGCAGCCATAACTTGAGTTGTGTAGCTTCAATTGGTGTAAGGCCAATTGGAGGTGAAACTAGGGATATAATGGCACATTTTGCATGAAGAGACACTACCTAGAAAACAACCTTAAGGTAACCTAAAAATTGCCTAAATTTGGGTAACCAAAATTTGGACCTAGAAAATGATAAAATGAACAGTGTTTGTTCAAATGGCCATAACTTTGTGTAGAGATGTCCAAATGACTTGATTCTTGAACCCATGGAAATCTTAGACAATGTAGAACAACTTTCATTAGGAACAGAAACCTAAATTTTGACCATAACCTAGTCAAATTGCTAATCAAAGTTAGCTCACCAAAACTGCCAGAACTAAAAATTGCCCATAAATATAGGACAATGACCAATCCGGCTAGTTATGGTAAATATACCATAACTTGAGCTACAAAAATTCAAATGGAGTGATTCAAAAAGGAACTTAAAGTAGAGACATTAAGGAACAACTTTGGTGAAGAAGGTTTAGCTAAATTCTCATTGTAGATAGGTTCAATGGAACAATAAACTTAGGTGACCAAAACTGAAATTTTGGAAATGCATCTAGGGAACTTTGAATTGCAATTGACAATTAATGCCAACAAATTTAGAACCCAAAATGTGGTATGACTAAGTATTAAAAATTTTTATATCTATTATTTATGAAAAATTCAACATTTTGAATGAATAGTAACCGCTAAATCATGTGAAATGGTATAATAAACTAGAAAAGTTATTATAATTGTTAAGTATGGGATATGATTGGTAACCTATGATTTTTGAATTTAATTTGATTGACCCTAAAACATAGGAGAATAATTCATATGAAGAATCTTAGGCTAACATATGACTGTAACATATCTAAATGGTTGGATAAAGTTGGGATTTCCAAAATCTGCCTAGCTCTGGAATCAGAAGGAGATAATGAACCAGTTATGGTTATTTGACCATAACTGGAGTTTTAAAACTTTAATTGACATAATTCAAAATAATATGAATATTAAGACGAAGACCTAGGACTTTATTGTAGGAACCTAGAACCAATTCTAAACCTATGTGCTTGGAATTGTATGACAAAGAAAATAGAAAGTCTTGAAACTAGTAGACTTACAGGGTTCAACACCCTGGATAGTCATTAATCAATTGACTATAACTAGAGTTATACTACTTTAAAGTAAATGATTAAAAAGGAAAATTTAAGTTAATCGAAAATCCATGAAATGTTTATGGATTACTTGGAATATGAATGATAATTTATATAAATATTGTCATCAATAAATGAACATATGAATGTGTGAATGGTACATTAGTTCTCATTATTGGAGAAAGGAATAATGTTTTGAAAACAATGGTAAGAGAAACAATTGACATGAATTGTGATCAATATAGATAATATAATGAATGTATAAAACATATTAATACTTAATGGTACTAATGTGTCCATGTATTGCCTAGACATGTGTGTCAGATTGGATAGATTGGCATGCCAATAAGGGATTTGATTTAGCAGTACTGCATACGGCTTTATGCCTAATTATTTGTTACCATGGCTTTTTAGCCACATTGATTGCATACGTGGTTGATGTTTTGTGTATTCACGTCCCATGGTATGACAGCCTGAGACATTGCAGTGCCCTCTATAAGCTATATTGATTGCATACGTGATTGACCTTTTGCATTCTATGGTATGACGGCCCAAGACACCACGGTGTCCAGTGCCAATGACCCACTTATCCAATTTAGTCAGAATGTCATAGGTTACTTGGGTAGTGAAACAAGTTAAAAATATTAGGAATTAAAAATATTAGAAATTAAATAAATGAGTAAGAAAGAATTAAAATAAATTAGATTAGAAGTAAGAATTTTATTTATTAAGAAATTATCCAAAACACCTAGAAAGTATTAAGGAAGTGATAAAAATATTAGAAAGAAATATAACTTAAATGAATATTACAAATGCATCTTTCATAATAATATAAGCATAAATTGAATATTTTTAGATTATTTTTATAATGTATATTATTAGTGTAAATTTAGGAACTAATCACGTTCAAAAAGGAATAAATTAGGATAAAAGATAGTAACTATTAGAAATTTCATAGGAAATTAAATTAGTTCTTAATTATCCAAATTAGGCTTTATTTCTATCTTTATTTATATATTATTTTTTGGTTATATTATTGCACCACTAAGCAGAAATGCTTAGCGCGATGAATTTTTTCCTCGCGTAGGTACTGAAGATAAAGCCAGTGGACATTAGACTTGCATTTTGGAGTTTGGATCTATAGAGTGCCCAAGGTTGTCACCTCCCCAGCAATACATGTAGATAGGGCACACATAGGTCATAGTATGTATTTTGTACATTATAATTAGTTATTATGTTGTAATGTAAATTATGAATTTATATAATTAGCGTGTAAATCATGTATTTTAATGTAAATTTGAAAATTTTATATATGAATTAAGCATGAATGGATTTGTATGGAAATGAGTATGTAATTGAAATACATAAATGATATTTGAAATATTGAGATGATTATGACGTATATGGATGACATTATTACTGGAAATTATTGTTGAAAATTTCAAACAGGTGAATAGTGAAACACGTCAAATGGTAATGAGATAAGGGAAATTCCATTAGTTTCTCCTTCAAAAATAATTGATTTTTAAAATATAAAAAGTTCAAAATTAAAGGAACAAAGTAAGATAAGATAAGATGCTCTAGTACCGAATGTAACATGCCTTGCTCGGCTATATTGTAGACGGGTGAGGGGTGTTACATTCAATAATATTAAATAGTTAATATTATTCTCATTGCCAATTAGCAATGAACCTAGTAAGTCACACATAAAAAAGCAATATGATTAAAGCATAATTAATTTAATTAATTAATTAAATTGATAAATTTAGTTTCCAATTAGATTGCAAAGTTTCTAGTATGACTTGAAACTAAATTTATTTATGAAAATATTCAAGTTAATATTTAAAGTATTTAAATATAAACTTGATTAATCAAGCATAAGGAAGGAAATTAATCTTGATTAATTTAGAAAATTAATCTTGGTTAAATTTTGACTAGTTTGACTTGGTCAAAAGAAGAAGGAAAACTAAATTAATTTTTATGTGATAATAATTAATTGTAATTTTAATTTTCATAATTACTTTAAGATGAAAAGTGGTCTAATGGAGATTAGACAACACTTTTTGCTATGGAATAAGAAGTGGACACTTGTTAACTTAATTTTAACTATGAAAATTATATATATATATATATATATATATATATATATATATATATATATATATATATATATATGAGATAAAGATGAGACAATAAAAAAATATCTGTCATCTTCTTCTTCCTTCAAGTTACCGTCCACCATTCTTTCTCCATAGAAGAATCTTCTTCTTCTTCATTTGCTTGATTCAAGAGAGTTAAGTGTTAAAACTCTTGAATTAAAAGTTGCAAAAGAGTTTCTCATCACTTCCATACACTTAGAACAAATAAAAACCCTAAATCTCTCCTTCTTCCACCTTAGCCGAATCATAAGGAAGAACTAGGGAGGGTTTTTTTGTTGAATCAAGGAGCTTTGATCAAGTTGCTTGTGTGGACAAGCTAGAAGGCCAAAAATTGGTGGTCTACACTCCCCGAATTAGTGTTAGGATTTGATTCTATGCCTAAGGGGTAATTTCTCCTAAACTTTAACTTGTTAAATTTTAGGGCTTTTATTTCCTAATGGCAATTAGGCTTGTTAGCAATTAAGATATGTGTTTTATGACCAAATCTAAGTGTTTTTGCAATAGTATGAACTGTTTATGTGTTGCATAAAACCCTAGCATTATAAAATTTTAAAATTGTTAACTTTGCACCTTTAGGTGCATTTTTCTTTCAATTGGCATCAGAGCCACCCTAATTTGCCATTAGGAACATTAATTCATTCTATATGATGTTTAGGATTCATGAAAGTTACATAGGATGCAAGTTAGAACAAGAAAAGTTTGAAGGAAAATTGTCAGTTTTGGTTCGGCCATGTTGTAAGCATGACTAGTCAATTTTTATTTTACGTGTTTGCTTGTTTTTCATGAAGTTATGTTGCATGAGATGCAAGTTGGAACCAAGAAAATCCAAGAAAAACCATTAAATTTGATTGAAGCACCATTCGACCAAGATGGTGTGACCATTTGGCCAAAATGTATTTAAGGAGTTTGATCAATTTTATGGCCTTTCTTGGTGGTTAAAATGTTTAATCTTTTATGGCCTTTCTTGGTGATTAAAATGTTTAATCTAAGTCCTAACAGCAATATATCGTGTTTGTGAATGAGATTCATATGAAATTAATTTAATTTTGAATGTTGGATATTTGGAATTAAATTTCATTTTCAAGTGTTGAATGTGCAAAAAATTAAATGAAGGATGATCATGGACTTTAGGAGACCATTGTGATTGATTTCTTATTTGTTCTTATGGGATTGTAATAATTATTTTACTGTTTACAAAAGGTTGTATCATAAAGTTGTTATGATTAGTACTAGGTTGTAAATTTATTTATTTGAGCTTGCATGCTCAATTCTTTTATGTTTTTCACCTTGGTATGCCAAGGGTACATTGCGTAATTGGCTTTGGTGGAATTTGAATGAAGAAAAGGAGCTTAAATCATTGATGGAGATCAGTGGGAGTACAAGGCTTTAAAAGTTGAAGATTGTCAAGCAAAGCTTTAAATAGATGAATGATAACCTAGGATGCCTTTGAATCTAATCCTTGTGGCTAGAATTGAATTCCCATAGAATAGTTCATGATCATACCTTTTACATTACTATTGAAGAATGTATGTATGAGATATGTATGCTCATGATGTGTATGAGATATGCATGAAAATGGTTAATGTGCAAAGTGAGACCGAATAGTAATTAAGTCGGCCGAGGAAATTTTCCAAATAAATGATTAAGTTAGTAATGGTGTAATTTTGAAAATTACATCATGTTAGTAGTATGCCCTATAACATATCATTTAGTATGTATCTTGTACTTGTTTTATTTAAAAAAGGCATTTTCACTTTTCCGTTTATATAATATATTTATGTATAATAGAAAAGGTCCATTGATATTTTATTAGAAATTCTACTCTTAAGTTGTTAAGAATATGAGTGACAGTATTTCTAGCACAAAGTATCATAAATTGGTTCACAATCGAGGATACTTCACAATAAGGACATGACTTATCCAGAAAGATTGTAATCATGTTTGTTCCCAGGTTATTTATATGAGATGTAAATAAGATGGAATGGTGAGTCTCATGCCATATAACAAACATGATAGGCACTTATACCGGATAAGTAGGCTAAACCAGTGACATTTATGACAAGCACATGGAGTTTACTGATGTCAATGCATTGTTATAAATCATATCAGTGCATATAATCTTTAGACCTGAGATAGCACAGTTATCTTGTATATAGGTGGTTTGAGTTTGATATTGCTTTCATACTTGTATTGTGTATGGATATATGGGCATGTGTTGGCTCCTACTAGTTATATATGGAGGTAGGTGTTGATCAAGGTGGAATCTGTTACCCTAAGTAAATAAGGATAAAATCCTATTTTCATTTAATTGTTCTTGATGTTTGAAGTTCCTAGCTAGGACAGATAGATTTAATCAGAAAAGAGTTTCTGATAAGAAAATCTTTCTAATCAAGAACTGGAATTAAAGGAGAATGTAATATTCATAGCTAATGGGGTTTGACATAAACCATGACTCCAGCTCGAATTGGAATTTTGTAACAGAGAGATTCTAGTATATGGTAACATATGATTATAGGTTCATTTAAGGTAAACCTTATTACTGATTGGGTGGCTATGGTATGCTATGCTAGGTGTTAACCATAGTCTATGAGCTACATAAAACGATTTAGAGAAATCATTTATGGTAAGAAAGAGTTCTGATGATATTAAGAGTTGATATCATGTCTCATTGCCAATTAGTGATGAGCCTAGTAAGTCACACACATACACAAGTAATCACCAAATTAAATATGATTTAATTAATTAATTAAAGAGTTTAATTGATTAATTAAATAGGTTTGGTTTGCAATTAGATTGCAAAGTCCCTGGCATGGCTTGAAACCAAATCTAGGTTAATGGATGTATTGTATAAGTTAAATTTATATTTAAAGTGTTTAAATATGAATTTAATTATGAAAAATTAATTAATAGAGATTAACTAATTAATTTATATTTGATATAAATTGATTAGAAGAAGAGAAATAATTATTTTGGGTTGAGAACTCAAAATTAAGACGCAGGGGTATTTTAATCATTCCACAGGGTGACATATGGCACCATGAGATGGTGACACATGGTATTACACATAAGCTTGCCATATGTCTTTTAATCATGTAAGATGATCAAAGTTAAGATTAAATGTAGGTTTAACACTTGGCACAATGTGATTGGGTCAATTAAACCTAGAGCCAATCAGAAGGTGACATGTGGCAAGGGTTTTAAGTGGTGACCTAGCTATATAAGTGTAAGGATGAAAGAACAAAAATACAAGCTACTGTATTCTCTTCGTGCTGCCACCCTTGGAGTGTTCTCTCTCTCTTCTTCTTCATCTCTCATCAATTCAAAGAGATTTGCCAACAATCTCTTGAATTAAAAATACTAGAAATCGTTTCTAGTGTCTTGTATACATCTGTAATCTCTTAAAAGGCAAAACCTGATTTTCTAATTGATTGGAAAAGCTTTAGAAGCTATTCCAGGGGCTGCCATTGGTGATTTTGGTGTGGACAAGCTAGAGGGATAACATCTGGTGCCCTAAGCGCATCCCAAAGGTGCCAAACACACTACAGTGCATTAAAAAGGTTAGTGCACTTGTTCTTGATCTAATCTAGGGTTCTAATGAATTAATCTATTAATTCTAAAATCTTAAATGGAAAATGTAGATCCAAAACATATTAAAAGAGTTTTAATATGCTGTTTATCATTGAAATCAAATAGATAAAAATGAATCTTGCATGAAGCATGTGACCCTAGATGAAAATTTTTTGAATTCAATGATCTAAACTTGTGTTTTTCATGCTTCCGCTCCTTCAATTGGTATCAGAGCCACTATATTTGCCATTTAGATTGTTGATTATATGATTTAATTGTGTGGTTTGATCATGAGATGATAGATCCATTGCTAGTTGCAAAGGAAAAGTGGAGGCATGGTGATGAGCACCAATGGTGCGCACACTTTGTGGTCTCCAATGGTGTGCGCAAAGTTTGGTTTTTGAATCTACAATTGATGTATGATCTAAGGTTCATCCTATGACTAATTAAAATGTTTAATAAGGTGTTTTAATCACACAATTAAATTTTGATTCAGATCTGAATTTTAAAAGTTGTTTGAATGTGATTCAAATCTGAATTTTTAAAGTTGTTTAAATGTGATTCAAATTTGAATTTTTAAAGTTGTTTGAATGTGATTCAAATTTGAATTTTAAAAGTTGTTTGAATGTGATTCAAATCTGAATTTTTAAAGTTGTTTGAATATGATTCAAATTTGAATTTTAAAAGTTGTTTGAATGTAATTCAAATATGAATTTTTAAATTTGTTTGAATGTGATCCAAATCTGAATTTTTAAATTTGTTTGAATGTGATTCAAATCTGAATTTTAAAATTTATTTGAATTATATTCAAATTTGGATTTTTAAGTTGAATATGAAATATTCAATTTTATTTAAGTATGTATGTTTTATTTAATTGTTAAATAGTGATATGCATGATGGATGATCATGGACTATAAAAGACCAATGTGATTGGATTAATTTCTTTTATGTTTCTTTCAGTTGTAAATTAATTAATTTATTTTGATTTATTTTGGGCATGTATTATAAAGGTTGTAATATTTTTGGGTTGTAATTTCATTTATTTAGTTCTTGTAAATTCGCCTTGGTATGCTAAGGATTACTATGCAATTGGATTGCAAGAAGATCAAGGAGGTCAAGAGCATTGGCGGGACCAGTGGGAGGAATTCAAGATCAAGTGTTGATTATGTACTCCTTTAGCAACTCTTGTAAAATGAATGAATGAAATGCACCTAGGAATGCCCTGATTCAATTCTTGGTGGCTCAGAATTGAATCCCTTAGAAAAGTTCATAATCATACCATATTTATTTATTATCCATGAATGCATGAGATGTGTGGGAATGTATGCAAGTATATGATATATGCATGCTAATTGGATAATGTGCAAAGTGAGACCTTAATAGTAATTAGGATGACCATAAAATCTTCTAAACAAATGATTAAGTTGGAAATGCTATAATTAAAGTAATTATAATATGGGCCCTCCATTGAGGCAATTATTTTAAGAAATTTTAAATACTTACATAAGATGCAATTAATTTAAGAGATTTTCTTAAGAATAATTGTTAAGCATGAGATATTGTAAATATGTAAATGGTTTGGTGGCCAATATTGGATGTACCTAAGAACATTAAAATTATTGGCATGATTACTGGCTCAATGGGATCAACTTAACTAATGCAAGATAAGTCAATAATGGATGTACCTGAGATTTTGAGCATTAGACTAGGTAAAGGATTACACCTCACATGAGATGTGATGGGCAAAGAGTTGCTCACTTATAGTTTACTGTAATTCCAATAACGGATGTACCTAAGGATGATCAATAGAATTATAAGAATTTAATCACCCACTAGAAATCCATCCAACTAGGATTTCCGTTTTCTACTTTGGAAGTGTAGGATTCGCTAAGTTAGTGGGAGGACCAATTTGATTAAAAGTGTGACACCCCTTGCCCGTCTACAGTGTAGCCGAGCAAGATATGCCAGTCAGTGTACAGGAGCACCAATTCATATTTCCATTATAATTTATCCCTTTTTATTCATTTATTTACAATTTTTGATAAATCTAAATTTTTTCACAATTTTTATAGAAAATCCGACAGAGTGTCGGCTATAAATTGGAAAAATAGTTCTTCTGAACCTATTTAAAAGACACTTCCAATATAATTTCCAAATCCAGAACTCCATTATACACACATCTCAACTCAATCTCAAAATCACAACACTATTTTCAGAATTTTTCTATTCACATCATCACTTGAAGCACATTTATAAATATTTCTCAACATTTCATTTTTCCACAGAATATAAAGAAAATTTCAATAACATGAAATTTCATATATTTACATTATCAAATAATTTCAAGAGTTTATAGTTACAATCCAAAACTAATACAAAATGCAAAATAGAAAAGGCCACCCATAGTCCTAATGTCCTACCAAGTGCACTGCAGATGTGAGGTGACTATGGACTCGATATCAGACTCACGAAAGTTCACGATGCGATGTCTGCTGGCTCCCCGACTATGTCTCCGATACTACTGCGGCGTGACAAAAGCGACGTGCTAAGCAATTCTGCTTAGTGGTGACAATATAAAATAAAATAACTAAAATAAAATAAAAATGCAGAATGTGTGTTTACATTTTTGGTATACTTAATTCCTTATATTTATTGTAGTATTATTCGATTAAAGTTTGGTAAGATTTATTATCATTGCCCAAGTAACCCATACTAGTCGACTGGACTGGATAAACAGGTAAACTGGCATTGGGTACTAAGTACCTCGGACCATCACACCATCGGTCACATTGTGTCTCCCGGTGTGCAACAGAACAGCTAATAAGCTGTAATAATTATCAGGGATAAAACCCGAGTGTAACAACTCAAATAACATAGCAAAGGCTATTATGTCACAGAATGACATGGGAAGCCATGAAACACAGAATGGCATGAAGCCATATGCAGTAGTGCTAATAGAACCCTATTGGCATGCCAACCTATCCAAACTAATCTTGCTAGGTATACTAAGGCATATTACACTTTTAAGTTTCACAATTTGTCACACCCTACCCCTCTGTAAGGCATAACATGATCCCGTAGTATTCCTAATGAATTACCAACTTCGTCTACTGATAACCCATTAAATGCACTACAACGGATTTTAAAACTTTTCTTACTTCTTTTTATAGTGGTGAGCACTATTTATAGGTGTTAAAAATTTTTTTGAAGTTAAGTGAAAGAGATAACACATTTGAATTATTAGGAATTTCTATAAAAATTTTGGCGGGTGCCCTCTGTATTTTGAAAAAAACAGTTCTTCAGAAAACCTGTAAAAAGCACTTCAAATATATTTCTCAATCTCAACTCCACAATAATTTTTCAGTATTTTCAAAGGATGAGATAAAAGAAATATAATACAAAATTTTATAAGTCAAAATAACTCATAATTTATTTTACAACTTCAATGTATAATTTTAATTTACAACTGCTCAAAATCAAGAACAATATATACATACAGTGAACATACATTACAGTACAAAATGCAAAATGTGGTATACTTAATATACCCGATGATCTCTCGCTGAATACACTGACAGCCTAGTCTGCTGCCCTGTCCGTCTGTTTACCTGCGACAGCAATGAAAAGCTATCGCTGAGACAATTTCTCAATGGTGCACAACATTAGCCAAATACAACTTTAAATCACAAATCATAAGTCATATAAATAGTGGATACTTAAACCATAGTTAAATTCAAGACAATAAATGTCATAAAGAATTTGAACTCCATTTCACAATATCACAATAAATCTCAATAGTCAAAACATGGTTAAATTCAAAAGACAGTGAATGTCAATAAGAATTTAAACTCCATTTCACAAATTATCAAAGCTCATAATAACACAATTTAGTCAAATAATTTAATAATACAGTGTTGCCAATTCATACACAACTTAAGCCATGACATCAATTTCCGATCAATGCCGTATTGTACACCACGACAAAGCAATCTCAACCCCACTAATCGAAATCAATGAGGGAGGAAGCTAGCTATATAATGAGTACTCATCCGATCTCAACCTCAACTGACAAACTAGAGAGGGAGGAAAATAAACGATCTCAACCCCAAGAATGGAGGAGGAATAATGTGATACTATCATGCTAAGTGTGAACACAAATTAATTCCAAACATTTTATTCAAATGATTTGTGAGAAATCCAATAAATTTCCAAAGTCATAATTTCATTCACAAAATGGCAACACAATTCATAATTAACTTCAATTTTCACAAATCACACTAAATAAAATTTTCCATAGTTTCAAACCATTTACAATGCTTTTCAAGCAATAAGTATCCATTCAAACACATTTTCATAATTGAAAACAATAATATACAAATAGTCATGATTTATTTCAATTGAAAAATTCAAAAGAAATAACTGTTGTGCACAAACCTCTGATAACTGTCTCCTGGCCTTGACTCAGTGTTTCCTTCCCTTTCCCTGAGTCTTTGCTAACTGAGAAACACAATTTGAAGTGTTTCAGTACTCATTTAAACTGTCTCTAACGATAATGCTTGATAATTAATTCACTGAATTCTATTATTTGCTTAGTCAACCTAATATGTCGACCCTCGATGCATTGTAGGTAAATTAGGTTTTAATGTTACTAATATGTCACATTTGTAGCCTTTTTGGGTTGGTACATATTACCAAATTTATTTCCATATATTTTGCGTTTTATTGCAATTTGCTGGATTCCGGGATACTAGTTTGACCTAGCCGGACGACATAGTTTCCTCGGTTTTCGGGTTTTGGTCAAAACTACAAACTTGTAGATCTATGTCTTATTGCACGCGGAGCAAAATTTCAGGTCATTCTGAGTTATGTAGGCCAAGTTATGGTCATTTTACTATTGCTGGTCAAAATGCATCACAATTGGTCACTTTAGGTCATTTTAGGTCATTTTAGGTTCGACCAGTTTTTGGACCCGAACTTGTGCAAGCTGTTTGACTTGCTTATGGTCATTTCTGGGCTTTGGTGTTTTCATAAGACTTGTAGATATAGGTCTTTCATGGTCAAAATTTCAGGTCAATTGGACCTGTTTTGAGTGAGTTATGGCCAAAAAACTAACTACTGCCCAAATAGTCAATTTTCAAGCCTTAATTGCACTAATTCGGATTTGGTCATTTTTCAAATTACCCTACAAGTAGAATTTTGGTAAGCTTTCTTCATAAAAGTTGGCACATTTTGTGCCTAGTTTCACCTCCAATTGGTCTCATACCAATTGGAGCCACACTCTTAAGGTTCTAGGCCCAAAACATAAACTGCCTTATTGCATTTTGTTCATTACTCATCAAATGTCACTTTTAACACTTACCAAACCACACATTCATGCCAATTCTGGTTTGTATCCTAACCTAAACACATTTCACAACATATTGTTGGTCATTTTGGCAGCTTATAATCACACTCAACATGTACCATATAGTGCAGAATTTTTCAAGCTCAAATTACAACAATTCAATCACCTAACTGAAGGAGCGAAAGCGTGAAAAACACAAGATTATACCATTGAATTCAAAAACTTTCGCCTAGGGTCACATGCACCATGCAAGATTTATTTTTATCTATTTGATTTCAATGATAAACAACATATTAAAACTCTTTTAATATGTTTTTGGATCTGTATTTGCCATTTAAGATTTTAAAATTAATCAGATTAATTTTAGAACCCTAGATTAAATCAAGAACGATTACACTAACCTCTTGATGTCTTTGCAGTGTCTGCGCCTTTGAGATCGTCTTGAGGACACCGGATGTTGTCCCTCTAGCTTGTCCACACCAAGAACACCTATGGCAGCCCTTGAACAGCTTCTAAAGCCTTTTCTATTAATTAGAAATTCAAGTTCTGCCTTTTAAGAGATTAGAGATGTAAACAGGACACTAGAAACAATTTCTAGCGTTCTTAATTCAAGAGATTGATGGCTAATCTCTTTGAATTGATGAGAGATGAAGAGAAATAGCTGGAGAGGCTCAAAGTGGCGTGACAATTGAGAGGAGAGGCTGCTGGTTATGTTTTCTTTTCATAACCACCCTTAAATAGCTAGGTTAACACATTAAACCCTAGCCACATGTCACCTTTTGATTAGCTCTAGGTTTAAGTGACCCAATCACATTGTGCCAAGTGTCAAACCTATATTTAATCTTGATTTTAATCATCTTACATGATTAAAAAAAAAATTTTGGCAAGCTTATGTGTTATGCCATGTGTCACCATCTCATGGTGCCACGTGTCACCATCTCATGGTGCCACGTGTCACACTGTGAAATGACCAAAATGCCCCTGTGTCTTAATTTTGAGTTCTTAACCCAAAATAATTATTTTCTTCTTCTAATTAATTTATATCAAATATAAATTAATTAATTAATCTCTATTAATTAATTTCTCATCAATTAAATTCATATTTAAACACTTTAAATATAAATTTAATTTATACTACACATCCAATAATCTAGATTTGGTTTCAAGTCATGCTAGGAACTTTGCAATTTAATTGCAAACCAAATCTATTTAATTAATCAATTAAACTCTTTAATTAATTAATTAAATCATATTTAAATAGGTGATAACTTGTGTATGTGTGTGACTTACTAGGCTCATCACTAATTGGCAATGAGACATGATATCAACTCTTAATATCATCAGAACTCTTTCTTACCATAAATGATTTCTCTAAATCATTTTATGAACCTCATAGACCATGGTTAACACCTAGCATAGCATGCCATGGCCACCCAATTAGTAATAAGATTTACCTTAAATGAACCTATAATCATATGTTACCATGCACTAGAATCTCTCTGTTACAAAATCCCAACTCAAGCTGGAGTCATGGTTTATGTCAAACTCCATTTGCTATGAATATTATGTTCTCTTTTAATTCTAGTTCTTGATTAAAAGATTTTTCTCATCAGAAACTCTTTTCTGAATAAATCTATCTGTGCTGGCCATGAACTTGAAACATCAAGAACAATTAAATGAACATAGGATTTTAACTCTATTTACTTAGAGGAACAGATTCCATCTTGATCAACACCTACCTCCACATATAACTAGCAGGAGCCAACACATGCCCATATACCCATACATAGTACAAGTATGAAAGCGAGATCAAACTCAAACTACCTATATACAAGATAAGCGTGCTATCTCAGTCTAAAGATTATATGCATCGATATGATTTATGACAAAACATTGACAAGAGTAAACTCCATGTGCTTGTCATAAGTGTCACTGTTCGGCCTACTTATCATTTATAAGTGCGTATAAAGTTTGTTATATGGCATGAGAATCACCATTCCATCTTATTTCTATCTGATATAAATAACTTTTGAACAAACATGAATACAATATTTATGGATAATTCATGTCCTTATTATGAAGTATCCTCGATTTTTAACCTATTTATGATAATTTTTGCTAGAAATATTTTCACTCATATTCTTAACTACTTAAGAATAATATTTCTAACAAAATATCAATGGACCTTTTCTATTACACATAAATATATTATGTAAAAGGAAAAGTGGAAATGCCTTTTATTATTAAAAATATGTACAAGATACATACTAAATGATATGCTCTAGGGCATACTACGAACAATCTCCCCCTAGCACTAGAGCCATTCATTACAATATCTTAGACCTATCTTCTCAAGATGTCGGTCTAATCGAGTCTGTGACATAGGCTTAGTGAAGGGATCAGCGGGATTTTCAGCTGAGGCTATTTTCTGCATGGCGACATCGCCTCGCCCAACTATTTCTCGATAATATGGTAGCGCCTTTCTATGTGTTTGGATTTACGGTGAGACCTTGGTTCCTTAGCTCAGATGATCGCTCCATTGTTGTCACGATTGTAATGGGCTGGCGACTCAATGGAAGGAACTCATGTAAGTTACATCACGAACTTCTTTATCCAAACGACTTCCTTTGCGAGATCGATGCGAGAATATACTCACCTCGATGGTGGAATCTGCAATCGTGCTCTGCTTGGAACTCTTCCAACCGATCGCACCTCCATTACAAATGAACACATATCCAGAGGTAGACTTTCTATCATCGATATCTGATTGGAAATCAGAATCAGTATAACCATCCAATTGCAAGTCTCCACCTCCATAAATCAAGAATAAATCCTTAGTTCTTCTCAAGTACTTAAGGATATTCTTGACGACTATCGATGTTCCAAACCGGATTGGATTGATACCGCTAGTCAAACTAACGAGATATGCGATATCGGCCTAGTACACAACATTGCATACATTAAACTTCCAATAGCCAAGCATATGGAATCTCGCCATCTTATCTCTTTCTTGGTGTCTTTGGAGACATCTCTTTAAAAAGGTGGATACCATGTCTCACTGGTAACAATCCTCTCTTGGAATCAAGCATGTTAAACCTCTTTAACACCTTTTCCAAGTATAGACTTTGGGATAAACCAATTATTCTTTTCGCTCTATCTCTATAGATGCGAATCAAAAGAATATAGGTTGACTCCCTAATTCTTTCATGGTGAATGTATTTGACAACCATACCTTTTTAGTCTTAAACATACCTATATAATTTCCCATCAAGAGTATGTAATCGTCATATAAGACAAGGAAAGTGATAGCACTTTCACTAACCTTGTTATATACACTTGGCTCATCCTCATTTTTGATAAAACCAAAATATTTAATGGCTTCATCAAAACGGATGTTCCAACTCCTCGAAGCTTGTTTCAACCCATAAATGGATCGCTTTAGCTTGCATACCTTGGAACCATCTTGGGATTCAAATCCCTTAGGTTGTTCCATGAAAATGTTTTCTTCAATGTATTCATTGAGAAAAGGCATTTTGACATCCATCCGCCAAATCTCATAATCATAGTATGCAGCTATTGCTAATAAAATCCTAATTGATTTAAGCATGGCAACAAAGTAGAAAGTCTCCTCATAGTCTATTCCTTGCCTTTGGCGAAACCCTTTCGCTACTAGCCTTGCCTTATAGGTCTCTACCTTTCCATCAGAACCAATTTTCTTCTTGAAAACCCATTTGTTCCCTATAGGTACAATACCTTCAGGTGGGTCAACAAGATCCCAAACTTGATTCTTATACATGGAATCAATCTCGGATTTCATAGCTTCAATCCATTTTGAAGAGTCTATATCTGATATAGCTTCTTCATAGGTAAGTGGATCATCCCCATGATCTACTTCTTCATGAGTAGACAACTCTTGTTCTTCTCCATGAAGAAAACCATATGTCACTGGTGGGTGAGATACCCTGGTTGTTCTACGAGGAACAGCTGTAGATGTTTCATCAACGGGTATTGGTTGACTAGATGGATCTATATCCATCTGATCTGTTGGTTGGTCAGAATTCTCCAATTCTAACTCTATTTGCCTTCCTTTGCCTCCTTCTTGAACAAACTGTTGTTCAAGAAATGTGGCATCTCTTCTTATCACAACCTTTTGTGAAGTAGGCAAATAAAATAATATCCAAAACTATCTTTTGGATATCCAACAAATAGACCTCTTTCTGATCTGGTCTCCAATTTATCAGTGTTCAGCTTTTTGATATAAGCTGGACAACCCCAAATCTTAACATGCTTAAGACTTGGTTTTCTTCCATGCCATATCTCATAAGGTGTGGAAGAAACTGATTTTGATGGAATCCTATTCAGAATATATAAAGCTGATTCTAATGCAAATCCCCAAAAGGAGATTGGCATATTAGTATAGCTCATCATACTACGTACCATATCCAATAGGGTACGATTTCTCCTTTCAGATACACCATTCAGCTGTGGCATTCCTGGAGGAGTCAGCTGAGAAACAATGCCATGCTCTCTCATGTATTCATCAAATTCAGTACTCAAATATTCACCTCCACGATCTGATCGAAGAGCTTTAATACTTTTTCCTGTTTGATTTTCTACTTCAGATTTAAATTCCTTAAACTTTTCAAAGGATTCATGTTTGTATTTCATCAAATACAAATACCCAAACCTTGATTTATCATCAGTAAAGGTAATAAAATAATGAAAGCCCCCTCTAGCCATTTCTTTAAACGGACCACATACATCACTATGTATTAGTTCCAAAATATTTTCAGCTCTTAGCCCTTGTCCAACAAAGGGTGATCTAGTCATTTTGCCTTGAAGGCAAGATTCACAAGTTGGAGTAGGCTCAGAGCCCAATGAGGATAGAATCCCCATTTTCTCCAATTTTGTAATCCTATCTTCTGCAACATGACATAACCTTAAGTGCCAAATATATTTTGAACTTGAGTTGGTTTTCATCACGGCATTGCATTCATTCAGATTGCTATACTCTGGCAATGGAAACACTTTCCTATTGGCAATGGAAACACTTTCCTGTTGGCAGTGGAAACACTTTCCTTTGCCTTCATCAGCTTTAGTCTTCCTTTTCTGTTTAGCTATTTTCTTGGAAGGACCAGGAATCAGAGGTTTCTTTTTCTTATTGCCCTTCTTCTTGTTGGACTTTCCAGCAGAAGAAGATGCAACCAAAGCTACCTCTTTTCCTTTATTGCTTGGCATATTCTTTTGGGCAATAACCAGCATGTTGAGTAAACCAGCTAAGGTGCATTCCTGTTGAGTCATATGGAAATTTGTTACAAATTTTCCCAAAAGACCCAGGAAGGGACTGAAGGATCAAATCCGTCTGTAGTTGGAAATCCATGTTGAAGTCAAGATGTTTCAACTGCTCAATCAGCCGAATCATCTTGTGGACATGATCCCCAACATTTTGTCCCTCAGACATCCTCATACGGAATAGCTGTCTAGATATCTCATACCTAGCATTCCTGCTGTGCTCACCATATAACTCTTGTAGGTGAAGGAGGATCTCACTCGCACTCTGCATGTTCTCATGTTACTTCTGTAACTCATTACTCATAGAAGCAAGCATGTAACACTTAGCTCTCATATCATGCTCCTTCCACTTGTCCAAAGTTTCATGTTCCTCTTCCAGTGCCCATCCTTTTGGCAAATATAGTGGCTCTGATACCAATTGAAGGAACGGAAGCGTGAAAAACACAAGATTATACCATTGAATTCAAAAATTTTCGCCTAGGGTCACATGCACCATGCAAGATTTATTTTTATCTATTTGATTTCAATGATAAACAACATATTAAAACTCTTTTAATATGTTTTTGGATCTGTATTTGCCATTTAAGATTTTAAAATTAATCAGATTAATTTTAGAACCCTAGATTAAATCAAGAACGATTACACTAACCTCTTGATGTGCTGCAGCGTGTCTGCGCCTTTGAGATTCGTCTTCAGGACACCAGATGTTGTCCCTTTAGCTTGTCCACACCAAGAACACCTATGGCAGCCCTTAAACAGCTTCTAAAGCCTTTTATATTAATTAGAAATTCAAGTTCTGCCTTTTAAGAGATTAGAGATGTAAACAGGACACTAGAAACAATTTCTAGCGTTCTTAATTCAAGAGATTGATGGCTAATCTCTTTGAATTGATGAGAGATGAAGAGAAATAGCTGGAGAGGCTCAAAGTGGCGTGACAATTGAGAGGAGAGGCTGCTGGTTATGTTTTCTTTTCATAACCATCCTTAAATAGCTAGGTTAACACATTAAACCCTAGCCACATGTCACCTTTTGATTAGCTCTAGGTTTAAGTGACCCAATCACATTGTGCCAAGTGTCAAACCTATATTTAATCTTGATTTTAATCATCTTACATGATTAAAAAAAAATTTGGCAAGCTTATGTGTTATGCCATGTGTCACCATCTCATGGTGCCACGTGTCACAATCTGAAATGACAAAAATGCCTCGTGTCTTAATTTTGAGTTCTTAACCCAAAATAATTATTTTCTTCTTCTAATTAATTTATATCAAATATAAATTAATTAATTAATCTCTATTAATTAATTTCTCATCAATTAAATTCATATTTAAACACTTTAAATATAAATTTAATTTATACTACACATCCAATAATCTAGATTTGGTTTCAAGTCATGCTAGGAACTTTGCAATTTAATTGCAAACCAAATCTATTTAATTAATCAATTAAACTCTTTAATTAATTAATTAAATCATATATAAATAGGTTATAACTTGTGTAAGTGTGTGAAATACTAGGCTCATCAATAATACGCAATGATACATGATATCAACTCTTAATATCATCCTAACTCGTTCTTACCATAAATGATTTCTCTAAATCATTTTATGAACCTCATAGACCATGGTTAACACCTAGCATAGCATGCCATGGCCACCCAATTAGTAATAAGATTTACCTTAAATGAACCTATAATCATATGTTACCATGCACTAGAATCTCTCTCACAAAATCCCAACTCAAGCCGAGTCATGGTTTATGTGAATCTCCTTGTGCTTTGAATTTTATGTTCTCTTTTAATTCCAGTTCTGGATTAAAAAGATTTTTCTCATCACAATCTCTTTTCTGTATATATCTATCTGTCCTTGCCAGGAACTTGAAACATCAAGAACAATTAAATTAACATAGGATTTTAACTCTATTTACTTAGAGGAACTGATTCCATCTTGATCAACACCTACCTCCATATAACTAGTGAGCCAACACATGCCCATATACCCATACATAGTACAAGTATGAAAGCAGTATCAAACTCAAACTACCTATATACAAGATAACTGTGCTATCTCAGGTCTAAAGATTATATGCATCGATATGATTTATGACAAAACATTGATAAGAGTAAACTCCATGTGCTTGTCATAAGTGTCACTGGTTCGGCCTACTTATCATTTATAAGTGCCTATCAAGTTTGTTATATGGCATGAGACTCACCATTCCATCTTATTTATATCTCATATAAATAACTTGGGAACAAACATGAATACAATCTTTCTGGATAAGTCATGTCCTTATTATGAAGTATCCTCGATTGTGAACCTATTTATGATACTTTGTGCTAGAAATATTGTCACTCATATTCTTAACAACTTAAGAATAATATTTCTAACAAAATATCAATGGACCTTTTCTATTACACATAAATATATTATGTAAACGGAAAAGTGGAAATGCCTTTTATTATTAAAAATATGTACAAGATACATACTAAATGATATGCTCTAGGGCATACTACTAACACTAACCTAGCTCATTTACATGTCCAACCTCACACCATCATACATATACCCAAGCTGCCATAACAACTACCACAATTCAACATTAATATTCCATAAACCAAACATGAAATAATATTTTTATGGTTCACCAAATCAAGCTACCGATTCATACATCACACTCCATTAGTTTCCAAGCTTCCAAATTCAAGTACACATTTACATATACTTAATATACATCACCCAAATAAATTCCTACACACATAAACACATAATCAACCCTTTAATCTACCATTTACAAGCAAGAATAAACTGCCCTTAAGGAGTTTCCATGGCTGCCAAAAATACACCTCTCCCTTTAAACATCAAACCTCAAAAATCTCTCCATAATTCAAGTACCCATAACATTCTTACTAACTTTAATGAAGCACTAACCAAAAACACAAACTTACCACTTTGGAAACTCTTCAAAATCTCTCCAAAACTTGGTCTTCTTGCTGCCTATCTACTGCCCAAGTGGTGTAGAACAATTTTTCTGAAGGAAGCTAGTGAAAAATATGGTTAAATCATGGTTGCATGGAGCTTGGCCATGGAGGTTCTTCAATGGAGCAATTCAGCTGGTTCTTGGAGAAGTGAGGAAGAGGATGATCTGCTATGTAAATGAAGTAGTAGTGGTCCACTTAAATGAGTTAGTGGAGCACTATGTCAAAATCAACTATTAGTTTAATCTAAGATTTCATTTTCCCACATTAAGCTTCCCATTTTTGCTATTTACATTAAGTACCACTAATTTATTTTTTCATGACATTTTCCAAGTGTAATGTCATTTATTTTTAATGAAAATTTAGGTCAAAAGACAACTCGGAATGTCAAATGACCACAATGCCCTTGTTCGGGTTGCATTCCCGATTTTTCGATAACACCGGGTTTTGTCCGTTTTTCGATTTCTCACTTTTCTTTGTACTAATTAATTAATTTTTCTTTGATATTTATAATGGTATTTATACTTCAATAGGTGTCTATTTAAGTCCTAAAAATATTTTCCAGGGTTCCCCACGATCCAGGGCTAGTCAATGGTCCACGCCGCGACTTCCCGGTGCAGTCACCCATCGCTAGGGTTCTTGACTCGTTTAACTTGGTTACATTTCTTTGCTATTATTTTCCTTTGTTTTTCTTGTATTTTCTTTTCTTGTATTTCATTATTTTATGTCTCCTCACTCATATCGAAGTGTAGTTCTAGGCATCCTAGCTGTCCGGACAACACTGGTCATCGGAACAGTAGAACGCACTACCGAACTTAGGGGTGTTACAATTCTCCCCCCTTTAAAATAAATTTCATCTTGAAATTTTACCTGGCATTAGTCTCTGAATAGCTATGGGTACTGTCTCCTCATATCCTCTTCACGTTCCCAAGTAGCTTCCTAGCCTGAATAATGGTTCCATAGCACTTTAACCAGGTGTATCTGTTTGTTTCTCAGCTGCTTCACCTCATAAGTTAGAATTTCTATGGGTTCTTCCTCATAGGAGAGGTCTGGATTTACCTCAATCTCTTCAACTGATACTACATGAGACGGGTCTGATCTGTATCTCCTTAACATGGACATATGGAAGACACTGTGTATCCTTGCTAACCCCAGAGGTAATGCCAACCGATATGCCAAAGGAACCACTCTTTCCAGAACCTCATATGGTCCGACGAAACGAGGACTCAGTTTCCCCTTTCTGTAACACCCCTATGTTCGGTAGTGCGTTCTACTGTTCCGGTGACCAGTGTTGTCCGGACAGCTAGGATGCCTAGAACTACACTTAGATATGAGTGAGGGGACATAAAATAATGAAATACAAGAAAAGAAAATATAAGAAAAACAAAGGAAAAATCATAGCAATGAAATGTAACCAAGTTAAACGAGTCGAGAACCCTAGCGATGGGTGACCGCACCGAGAAGTTGCGGCGTGGACCGTTGACTAGCCCTGGACTGCGGAGAACCCTGAAAAAATATTTTTAAGACTTAAATAGACCCCTATTGAAGTGTAAATACCATTAGAAATATCAAAGGAAAATTAATTAATTAGTACAAAGAAAAGTGAGAAATCAAAAAATGGACAAAACTCGGTATTACCGAAAAGTCAGGAATGTAACCCGAACAGGGGCATTGTGGTCATTTGACACCCCGAGTTGCCTTTTGACCTCAATATCCATTAAAAATAAATGATATTAAACTTTAAAAAAATTCATAAAAATTAAATTGTGGTACATTATATCAATAGCGAAAGAAGTGGTGACAAAATTGCAAATTTGGAAACTTTAGATTAATTATTCATTAACTAAACTTAGTGGTCCACTAAGTGAGCTAAATGGATATTAAAATATAACATTAGTGGACATATTTCTCCACTAAGTAACCTTCATCTTCTTCATTCTTCTTCCAAACCGAATTGAACTTTCTCGCAAAACTCCCATGGAAATTCCATGGCCAACCTCACTTCAACCACCATGCAACCATGATTTAGCCATATTTTTCACTAGCTTCCTTCACAAAAACTGTTCTACACCACTTGGGCAGTAGATAGGCAGCAAGAAGATCAAGTTTAGCCAAGGTTTTGAAGAGTTTCCAAAGTGGTAAGTTTGTGTTTTTGGTTATTGCTTCATTAAAGTTTGTAAGGATGTTATGGGTACTTGAATTATGGAAAGATTTTTGAGGTTTGATATTTAAAGGGAGATGTGTATTTTTGGCAGCCATGGAAACTCCTTGAGGATAGTTTATTCTTCCTTGTAAATGGTAGATTAAAGGGTTGATTAAATGTTTATGTGTGTAGGAATTAATTTGGGTGATGTATACTTAGTATATGTGAATGTGTACTTGAATTTGGAAGCTTGGAAATTAATGAACTGTAATGTATGAATTGGCAACCTAGTTTGGTGAACCATAAAGATGTTATTTCATGTTTGGTTTATGGAATATTAATGTTGAATTGTGATAGTTGTTATGGCAGCTTGGGTATATGTATGATGGTGTGAGGTTGGACCTGTAAATGAGCTAGGTTAGGTGATTGAATTGTTGTAATTTGAGCTTGAAAAATTCTGTACTAAATGGCGCATGTTGAGTGTGATTATAAGCTACCAAAATGACCAACAATATGTTGTGAAATGTATTTAGGTTAGGGTACAAACCAGAATTGGCATGAATATATAGTTTGGTAAGTGTTGAAAGTATCCTTTGATGAGTAATGAACAAATGCAATAGGGCAGTTTATGTTATGGGCCTAGAACCTTAAGTGTGTGGCTCCAATTGGTGTGAGACCAATTGAAGGTGAAACTAAGCACATAATGTGCCAACTTTCATGAAGGAAGCTTACCAAAATTCTGCTTGTAAGGTAACTTGAAAAGTGACCAAATCCGGATTAGTGCAATTAAGGCCTGAAAATTTACCATTTGGGCAGTAGTTAGTGTTTTGGCCATAACTCACTCAAAATAGGTCCAATTGACCTGAAATTTTGACCATAAATATTTAAGATCTATATCTACAAGTCTTATGAAGACACCAAAGCCCAGAAATGACCATAAGCAAGTCAAACAGCTTGCACAAAATTGGGTCCAAAAACTGGCCAAACCTAAAATGACCTAAAATGACCTAAAGTGACCAATTTTGATGCATTTTCACCAGCAATAGTAAAATGACCATAACATGGTCTACATAACTAAGAATGACCTAAAATTTTGCTCCGCGTGCAATAAGACATAGATCTACAAGTTTGTAGTTTTGACCGAAACCCAAAAACCAAGGGAACTAGGTCGTTCAGCTAGGTTAATCTAGTATCCTGGAATCCCGCAAATTACAATAAAACGCAAAATACATGGAAATAAATTTGGTAATATGTACCAACCTTAAAAGGCTACAAATGTGACATATTAGTAACATTAAAACCTAATTTACCTAGAATGCATCGAGGGTCGACATATTAGGTTGACTAAGGAAATAATAGAATTCAGTGAATTAATTATCAAGCATTATCGTTAGAGACAGTTTAAATGAGTATTGAAACACTTCAAATTGTGTTTCTCAGTTAGCAAAGACTCAGGGAAGGGGAAGGAAACACTGAGTCAGAGCCAAGAGACAGTTATCAGAGGTTTGTGCACAACTAGTTTTTAACTGATTTTGTTTTGAATATTTCATATGATTAAATGACATATTTTTCTTATGTGTTATGTTTAACAAGCATTGGATTTAATTCAATGATTATTGAAATTGTTATAGTATGTATGAATTTAGCTTTGTGAAATGGTATTTCCACAAGTATTAAGCATTTTTATGGATTGAATAAATTATGTTTTGGAAAATTATGATAGAACATGTTTTGAATTATGATGGTAATTTTCATGGAAAAATGCAAATTTATGATTTGAATTGTGATGAGCATAAAAATTATTAGATATTAGAATTGAATTTGAATCGAATTATATTGTGATTTATGCTCACTAAAAGGATTGTGATATTGTTTTATATCTCACTATAGATGCTTGACTAGGTTATTACCCGTCTCTCTCATTTGTTGAGAAGACAATGGAGTTAGTTGTATTTTGATTACCATGGTATATGCACAGGCTTAGATTTTCCTCTGATTTGAGGTTAGATCTAAGTTTTTCATCATTATGGCCCTTGCGGAAGATTCATTATTTTGGTGTGTACTGTGCACGATGATTCGACCTCCCCGACCATAGGAAGTTAGAATCTGATTCGACCTCCCCGACCATAGGGAGTTAGAATCACTTTGAATATGGCCCTTTCAGATTAGTCTTGCATAGTTAGTGAGATAAAGAATGATTTTTAAGATACAGCATGGTTTTTGAGATACAACATGGTTTTTGAGATACAGAATGTTTTTGAATAGTAAAGAATTGTGATTTCAGTTATGATTTATGTATAATTGATTTTGTTGGAACTACCTTAAATGGTTAGTCATGATTTGATAAATTGAATTTCGTGATCAAAGTCATTTCATACAAATGATTTACATTATTGGCAATGAATATTTTGAGTTTTGGAATTTGATGAGTATTCAGATTTCCAAATTATTTGCTGTAAATTTTGTCAATGTATATTATACTATGTTTTAAATTATAGTTGTGCACCACTAAGTTCACCACTCAGTGATAGCTTTGTATGCTGTCGAAGGTAAAAAGAGCATAGAGCAGTGAGTAAGTTTCTTTGAAGACACATTCAGATCAGCTCCAGGTATATCATAGGTATACCCATGTACATAGGTTTTGATGTATGCATGTAATAATATGTATGTAAATTATTTGAGCAGTTGTATAAAAACTCTTGTAAAATATTTTGGTATGTAATTAAATGTAAATTATTGTAAATGTAAAATTGGGATTTCATTTATCTGAATAGTTTTGTAATATTAATTTTGAGTCTTGTAATCAATGAAATATTTCTTTTATGAGGAGATTGATTTGATTATTGAGATTTGAATTATGGGTTCAAATGAAGTTATTGAAGTTGTATTTGAGAAAACATATTGGGAGTGTGTTCTTTGCAGGTTTTGAAGAACTGTTTTCTCAAAATACAACCGGCACTTTGCTGAAATTTTGAAAAAAACTTTATAACACCAGATTTTAATCGATGATTTAAATATCATGAAAATTGTTTTAAAATCCCTTGTAGTATATTTAATGGATTATCGGTAGGCGTAGTACGGTAATTCATTAGGTGTACTACGGGATCATGTTACATCTTACAGGGGAGTAGGGTGTGACGCTTTCTGCCAAATCTCATAATCCTCTTCCAAGGAGAAACTTTGAGCAATACCTTATCACCCACTGCATATTCAATATCTCTTCTCTTCAGATCAACATAGGACTTCTGACAGTCTGATGTAGCCTTGAGTCTATCTCTAATCAATCTGATCTTTTCCTCTGTCTGCTGAACAATTTCTAGCCCAATCATCTTTCTTTCACCTACTTCATCCCAACATAGGGGAGTTCTGCACTTTCTGCCATACAAAGCTTCATATGGAGGCATCTCAATGCTTGATTGGTAGCTGTTGTTGTAAGCAAACTTAATCAAAGGCAAGTGTGTATCCCAATTACCTTCAAACTCAATCACACAAGCCCGTAGTATATCCTCCAATATCTGAATAACCCTTTCAGACTAGCCATCTGTCTGTGGGTGGAATGCTGTGCTGAAGTTCAATCTAGTTCCTAGGGCTCTCTGAAGACTACCCCAGAATCTAGAAGTGAACCTAGGTTCTCTGTCAGATACAATCGATACTGGCACTCCATGCAATTTTACAATCTCATATATGTACAATTTGGCCAATCTCTCCAGGCTATAGTCCATTCGAACTGGCAAAAAGTGAGTAGACTTGGTTAGTCTGTCAACTATAACCCATACTGCATCATGACTATTCTGTGTCCTCGGAAGTCCTGTAACAAAATCCATAGTTATCCGTTCTCATTTCCACTCTAGTACTGATAAAGGATGTAACAAACCAGCTGGAACTTGATGTTCTGTCTTTACTTGCTGACAAGTTAGGCATTTGGAAACAAATTCAGCTATATCTCTCTTCATACCCATCCACCAGTAATGCTCTTTCAGCCCTCTGTACATTTTAGTTCCACCAGGGTGCATAGCAAAAAGGAGACTCATATGCTTCCTTCATAATAATCTGTCTCAATTCAACATCATTAGGAACACACATTCTGCCCTGATGTAGCAATAAACCATCATCTCTCATAGAGAATTCAGGTTTCTTGCCTTGCTGGACTTCTTTCAGTAGCTTTTGTTATTTATCATCACTCTGGGCAGCCATTCTGATTTGATCAATCAACACTGGCTGTACATGCCATGTAACTACTGTCTGTCCCTCATCATCAATCTTCTCTTACTATTGTGCTGTCTAATATTTCGATTCATGTTCCTTCTTGAATGACCCTTGAGGTCATGTTAGAATCATTTATCTAGTCATTGGTCCTCTGACCATTCTAGTCCATAGTCTTCCGTACATTCGTAACATTTTTTTGTTATATCTGAATCAACTGATCGAATTTTTACTTCCATAACTCTTTTTATCTGTCAATATTCTATATCTTACTTCCTTTTGTACTGAATTATAACCTTTCGATATTCTAACTTTTGAGTTTTAGATCCCTAAGTAGGAATTTCAAATTTATTTCTAACAATTAATTTCTGTCCTGGCATAACTATAACAAAACAGATGCCGTTGGCAACTATTCTCATCTAGGTGTACTATCGGGTAGTACGTAGCTCTACACAATAATCTCAAGTTAGTACTGTAATCTGCAGCTTACAGTATAAACATCAAGAACATTGCATAGTTACTACGATACATCCCAATAGATCAAATTTTCTGATATTTTATCCTTTTCGAATTTACTGATATCCGAAACTTATTCTGATTACAATATCCATTAACAATTACTAATAGTAATATCCTTGCCCTCATCTAGAGCCATTCTATTACTGTAACTTACTTTTACGTCCTCTTGCCTTACATTAAGTAGGCTTGTCATTTAGCTTTATAATTTATGATGTGTTAGAAAATACTTGTCGTCGATAAACTCTTTCAAAACTAATTTCACTTTTTATCACAATCCTTATCTTAAAGGACTAATCACTAATGCATCAAAATTTATTCCCTTGTAAATGAATAACAACAGAACATATAATTCTAACACTAACATAAAAGTATGCAGACCCCCGATCAAACAATATATAAACGAAGAGTGCCATCCTTCTTCTTAACAAACAATACTGGCGCTCCCCATGGTGACACACTAGGGCAGATGAAGCCCTTTTCAAGTAGTTCTTGCAACTGTACCTTCAACTCTTTCAACTCTACTGTGCCATTCTGTATGGTTTTATGGAGATTGGATCCATTCCAGGCATAACATTAATTTCAAATTGCACCTCTCTTTCCAGAGGTAATCCTGGAAATTCATCAGGAACACATCTGGAAAGTCATATACTGTAGGGATGCCCCTCAATGCTGGACTCTCCACTTGGGTGTCTACCACGTGTGCCAAGTATGCTTCACACCCCTTTCTGATAATTTTTTTCTGGCTAGTGCAGCCGAAATGATGTTTGATGGCAATAGCTGCCTCTCTCCATGTATTACCACATTACTGTACCGAGGGAGACCAAAAGTGACTGTCTTCAGCCTACAGTCAATCATGGCGTGATGCCTAGCTAACCAATCCATGCCCAAGATGATATCATAATCTCTGAAGGGCATTTCAATGAAATCAGATAGAAAAGTGTGTCCTTGGATCACCAAAGGACAATCCCTATACATTCTATTAACCCTGACCTTTTGTCCTAGCGGACTTGTTACTAGCACCTCAAAGTCCATTTTTGTACGTGGAACAACAATGCAATCAATGATGCTAGCACTCACATAAGAATGGGTAGAACCCGGATCAAATAACACTAACCTCTGATAATTGTCTCCTGGCCTTGACTCAGTGTTTCCTTCCCTTTCCCTGAGTCTTTGATAACTGAGAAACACAATTTGAAGTGTTTCAGTACTCATTTAAACTGTCTCTAATGATAATGCTTGATAATTAATTCACTGAATTTTATTATTTGCTTAGTCAACCTAATATGTCGACCCTCGATGCATTCTAGGTTAATTAGGTTTTAATGTTACTAATATGTCACATTTGTAGCCTTTTAGGGTTGGTACATATTACCAAATTTATTTCCATATATTTTGCGTTTTATTGCAATTCGCTGGATTCCGGAATACTAGTTTGACCTAGCTGGACGACCTAGTTTCCTCAGTTTTCGGGTTTTGGTCAAAACTACAAACTTGTAGATCTATGTCTTATTGCACGCAGGGCAAAATTTCAGGTCATTCTGAGTTATGTAGACCAAGTTATGGTCATTTTACTATTGCTGGTCAAAATGCATCAAAATTGGTCACTTTAGGTCATTTTAGGTCATTTTAGGTTCGGCCAGTTTTTGGACCCGAACTTGTGCAAGCTGTTTGACTCGGTTATGGTAATTTCTGGGCTTTGGTATCTTCATAAGACTTGTAGATATAGGTCTTAAATATTCATGTTCAAAATTTCAGGTCAATTGGACCTGTTTTGAGTGAGTTATGGGCAAAAAACTAACTGCTGCCCAAATGGTCAATTTTCAGGCCTTAATTACACTAATCCGGATTTGGTCATTTTTCAAGTTACCCTATAAGCAGAATTTTGGTAAGCTTCCTTCATGAAAGTTGGCACATTTTGTGCCTAGTTTCACCTCCAATTGATCTCATACCAATTGGAGCCACACTCTTAAGGTTCTAGGCCCAAAACATAAGCTGCCCTATTGCATTTTGTTCATTACTCATCAAAGGTCAGTTTTAACACTTACCGAACCACACATTCATGCCAATTCTGGTTTGTATCCTAACCTAAACACATTTCACAACATATTGTTGGTCATTTTGGCAGCTTATAATCACACTCAACATGTGACACCCCTTACCCGTCTATAGTGTAGCCGAGCAAGTTATGCCACTCAGTGTGTCGGAACACCAATTCATGTTTCAATTTCAATTAATCCCTTTTTATTCATTTATTTATAATTTTTGATAAATCTAAATTTTTTTGCAAATTTTATAGAAAATCCGGCAGAGTGCCGGCTATAAATTGGAAAACAGTTCTTCTGAACCTGTTTAAAAATACTTTCAATAAAATTATAATCTCAATCTCAGTCAACCACCAATATTTTTCAACAATTTCTCAAATCAATTCAGTATCTAAAAATTCTCATTTATCTCATATCACACCCAATTCAACGAGAAATACTCATATTTATTTCTGAACACAGCTCATGGGTAATTACAACAAAAATATGATTACATGAGTTTATAATATACATAACAAAAGTTTACAAATACAAAAGACTTAGGTAGCCCAATGTCCTACCAATGCACTGCAATTGTGAGGTGACTTTGAACTCTGAGTGCAGATATGAAAACTCACCCTGTATGAGGTCTACTGGAATCCCCAGCTATGTCTCCAGTACCTACGCGTGGCAAAAGCGACGCGCTAACCAATTCTGCTTAGTGGTGACAATATAAAATAAAATAAAATAAAATAGAAACAAGTATGCAGAATGTATATTTACATTTTTGGGTAGACTTAATTTCAAATATTTATTACAATATTATTCGATTAAAGTTTGGTAAGATTTGTTAACATTGCTCGAGTAACCTATACTAGTTGACTGGACTAGATAAACGGGTAAACTGATACTGGGTACTAAGTACCTCAGACCATCACACCATCGGTCACATTGTGTCTCCCGGTGTGCAATGGAACAACTAATAAGCTGTAATAATTATTGGGGATTAAACCCGAGTATAACAACTCAATATCATAGCCAAAGGCTATTATGTCACAGAATGGCATGGAAAGCCATGAAATACAGAATGGCATGAAGCCATATGCGATCGCTAACGTAACCCTATTGGCATGCCAACCTATCCAAACCAATCACATTAGGCCTACTAGGGTATTTAACACTTTTCATTTATGTAATTCTTTGAAATTGAATTTTTATGATTACTATTCATTTCATTGGTCAACCAAAATGTTGTCTTTTGCATTGGCAATAGGTAAATTAGTTTAAATATCATCAACATACCACATTTTGCATTTTAAACTTGTTGGTATTGGTTGCCAATACCATCTCTAAGCTTAATGTGAATTGGACAGAATTTTCAGTTTTCAAGCTTTGGGTTTACTGTTCTATTAGTCACTTTTGCAGTGGGAATTTGGAAAAATAATCAACGTGAAAGTTGTTCCTTATTTTGTCTAGTTGAATTTCCTTTTTTGAATCACTCCATTTGGAGTTTTGTAGCTCAAGTTATGGCCTAAACACCATAACTGGCCAGATTGGACAGATTCCAAAATTTTGGGCAAAACTGGTTCTACCAGATTTGGTAACCTAAGTTTGGTTGGCAATTTGACTAGGTTATAGTCATAATTGGTCAGGTTTCTTCATGAAAGTTGTTGGTGTATATCTCATCTTATTGCTGGTAAACTTTCAGGTCAATTGGACCTTTCTACATTGAGTTATGGCCAAATGACCAAACACTGTTCATTTGGTCATTTTGCCTAGGCAGATTGCAGGTCACCCGGATTAGGGCAAACTTTTAGTCAACTTGGTTTGGTTTTCTGGGCATGGTTTCTTCACCAAAGTTGTGCCATTATGTGTCTAGTTTCATGTCCAATTGTCCTTTCACCAATTGGACCTCTATAATTCAAGTTATTGCTACCCAAACCTGCTAGACTCATGTCCAATTCTGTAGGTCACCGAGGGCAGCCACACTAATCTCAATTCCCACTACACAAACCACTTCATTTCTTGTTTACACATCACTAAATGGTCACTAATTGACCATTAAAATTCACTTTCACCATTGCATGTTCAAAGTCTTCATTTTATACTCAAACCCTAACCTTATCATCTCCAATCTTGCATTTAACTGGCATTTCATCATTTTACTTGAGAGACTATTATTAAGGCAGCCCTATTACCATTTTAGCTCCATGAAAATCATCAAAACCTTACCACATCCATGGCTGCAAAAATTATAGGATGGGCATACACATGATATTTATTAAATTTCTTTGCACTTTTACACTCAATCATGCTCCTTCAACATGAATTTAAAGAGAAAATCTAATTTAAGTCACTAACCTCTAATGGAGTGAATTTCCCACTTGCTCAAATTCTTGTTTTCCTTTTCTTTTTGCTTCCACAAGAATCACCAAGATGATAGAACAAATTTTTGTGTTGACAATTAGGGTTTTTAGTGAAAGAAAGCTAGGGGAATGGAGGTTGAAAGGTTTGTTAAAGGTGGAGTAAGGAGAGGTGTATGGGGCGGCTTGAAGAAGAAGAGAGGGCTACTGTTTAGGTTTCTAGAATTCTGCCTCCTTTCTCTATTTTTATTGTATTTTAATTTTCTTGCTTTAATTTGATTGGCCATAGCATTTTTAATTACCTCATGCTTACATAAGCATGAGGTAATAAATCCCATTATTTTCATTTTCTTTTCTTTCATTGCCTATTCATTTTAAAATAAATTTTCATTAATATTTGTTCATATTTTATGTCATATAATTCATTTGCATAAATCGACAAGTTGGTCAAAAATCATCTCTGAAGACGAAATGACCAAAATGCCCTTCATTTGGCTTACCGAGCAAAAATTGTTTATACCGATAGAAAAAAATTTTCTATGTATTTTCTTGGCATTCTAATGCCATAAGAACCTCAATGACCCTTCTCTAGAGTCCTAATAATTATTTTAAAATTTTTCCCCTTGGTCTAGGGTTGCTAACAGCCTTCATCGTCACTTCCCTTTCGGGTTACCCATCCCTGGTGTTTCAGCTCGTTTAACCTTAGTGTATTTGGTTTCTAAAAATTTTCCTTCATTTTTATGAGCATTATTTAGTTTCTTAATAACTCCTCACTCTAGTCTATTTATAATTTCAAACATTCTAGCTGCCCAGACTGACCTTGGTCACTGGAATAGTAGACTGTACGGACTCGCTAAAGTGAGGATGTTACACAACATGTACCATATAGTGCAGAATTTTTCAAGCTCAAATTACAACAATTCAATCACCTAACCTAGCTCATTTACATGTCCAACGTCACACCATCATACATATACCCAAGCTTCCATAACAACTACCACAATTTAACATTAATATTCCATAAACCAAACATGAAATAACATTTTTATGGTTCACCAAATCAAGCTGTCGATTCATACGTCACACTCCATTAGTTTCCAAGCTTCCAAATTCAAGTACACATTTACATATACTTAATATACATCACCCTAATAAATTCCTACACACATAAACACATAATAAACCCTTTAATCTACCATTTACAAGCAAGAATAAACTGCCCTTAAGGAGTTTCCATGGCTGCCAAAAATACACCTCTCCCTTTAAACATCAAACCTCAAAAATCTCTCCATAATTCAAGTACCCATAACATTCTTACTAACTTTAATGAAGCACTAACCAAAAACACAAACTTACCACTTTGGAAACTCTTCAAAATCTCTCCAAAACTTGGTCTTCTTGCTGCCTATCTACTGCCCAAGTGGTGTAGAACAGTTTTTGTGAAGGAAGCTAGTGAAAAATATGGCTAAATCATGGTTGCATGGAGCTTGGCCATGGATGGCCATGGAGGTTCTTCAATGGAGCAATTCGGCTGGTTCTTGGAGAAGTGAGGAAGAAGATGATCTGCTGTCCAAATGAAGTTGTATTGGTCCACTTAAATGAGTTAGTGAGCACTATGTCAAAATTAACTATTAGTTTAATCTAAGATTTCATTTTCCCACATTAAGCTTCCCATTTTTGCTATTTACATTAGGTACCAATAATTTATTTTTTCATGACATTTTCCAAGTGTAATATCATTTATTTTTAATGGAAATTTAGGTCAAAATACAACTTGAAATGTCAAATGACCACAATGCCCCTGTTCAGGTTGCATTCCAAATTTTTCGATAACACCGGGTTTTGTCCATTTTTCGATTTCTCACTTTTCTTTGTACTGATTAATTAATTTTTCTTTGATATTTCTAATGGTATTTATACTTCAATAGGTGTCTATTTAAGTCCTAAAAATATTTTCTTGGGTTCTCCGCGATCCAGGGCTAGTCAACGGTCCACGCTACGACTTCCCTGTGCGGTCACCCATCGCTAGGGTTCTTGGCTCGTTTAACTTGGTTACATTTCTTTGTTATTATTTTTCTTTGTTTTTCTTGTAATTTATTTTCTTGTATTTCATTATTTTATGTCTCCTCACTCATATCGAAGTGTTGTTCTAGGCATCCTAGCTGTCCAGACAACACTGGTCACCGGAATAGTAGAACGCACTACCGAACTTAGGGGTGTTACACAATTCTTGAAATTCAAGTTTTAGTATTACTATTTAATTTATTAGTCAACAAAATGTTGACTTTTACATAGACAATAGGTACATTGGTTTTAATACTTCCAACATACCACATTTTGCATTCTAAAATTATTGGTATTGGTTGCCAATACCATTTCTAAGCTTAATGTTAATTGTACAAAATTTTCAGTTTTCAAGCTTTGTGTTTACTATTCCATTAGTCATTTTTGCAGTGAGAATTTGGCAAAAAAATCAACATGAAAGTTGTTCCTTATTTTGTCTAGTTACATTTCCTTTTTTGAATCACTCCATTTGGAGTTTTGTAGCTTAAGTTATAGCCCAAAAACCACAACTAGCCGGATTATAATTTTTCCAGAATTTATGGACTGACCAAATCTATAGTATTAGGAGCAGTGACTTCAAGTCACTTTTTGAACATGTTATGATCATAATTTGGGTTAGGTTTCTTCATGAAAGTTGTAGGTCTATATCTCAACTTGTTGCTAGTAAAATTTCAGGTCAATTAGACCTTTCTACACTGAGTTATGACCAAATGACTGAATACTATTCATTTGGTCATTTTGCCCAGGCAGAATACAGGTCACCCGGATTAGGATAATCTTTTGGTCAACTTGGTTTGGTTTTCTGGGCATGGTTTCTTCACCAAAGCTGTGCCATTATGTGTTTAGTTTCATGTCCAATTGGCCTTGCACCAATTGAACCTCTACAACTCCAGTTATTGCTGCCTAAACCTACTAGACTCATGCCCAGTCCTGCAGGTCACCAAGGGTAGCCACACCAAACTCAAATCCCACTACACAATCCACTTTATTTTTTATTCAAACAAAACCAAATGGTCACTAATTGACCATTAAAACCTACTTTCATTATCACATGACCAAAGTCTCATTTCCACCGTAAACCCTAAGTCAAACATCATCAACCATGCATTATCATTTGCATTTCATCACTCCACTCAAGAGATTCATATTGAGGGCAGCCATACTACCATTTTAACTCCATAAAAATCATCACAGTCTTACTCCAACCAAGGCTACCGAAATTATGGGATGGCATAAAAATGGTATTTAATAAATTTCTTTGTAGTTTACACTCATTCATAGTCCTTAAACATGAATTTAAAGTGAAAACCAAGGTTAGGTCACAAACCTCTAATGGGGTGAGATTTCCAACTTGCTAGGGTTCTTCTTTTTCTTTTCTTTTTGCTCCCAAAAGACTCACCAAGATATAAGAACACTTTTTTTGTGTTGGTAATATAGGGTTTAGTTGGGTAAAAGCTATGGAAATCAAGCTTTCAAAAGCTTGCTAAGGTTGGTTATGGAGGGAAGGGTGATGGCAAGGAGAAGAGTGGAGAGAGTTCTGCTTTTTTTTTCCTTCATTTTTCTACCCATTTAGTCTCTTTTAAATAAACTTATGCCATGTGTCAACATTGGATTGGTTGGGAGAATTTTAATGACATCATTATGATGTCATAATTCCATTTTCTTTCATTTTCTATCCTTTTCTTGTCTATTTGATTTCAATTAAATTTTTAACAATATTTATTCATATTTTATGCTATATAAATTATTTATTTAACTGGACAAGTTGGCCAAAAATTATCTCTGAAGACGAAATGACCAAAATGCCCTCTGTTTGGCTTAGCGAGCCAAAATTGTGTGTACCAATAGAAAAATTTTTCTAAGCATTTTATTGGCATTCTAATGCCATAAGAACCTCAATGACCCTTCTCTGGAGTCCCAAAAATTATTTTGTAATTTTTCCCCTGGGTCTAGGGTTGCTAAAGGCCTTTACCATCACTTCCCCTTCGGGTTACTCATCTATGGGGTTTCGGCTCGTTTAACCTTAGTGTATTTCGTTTCTAAAAATTTTTCCTTGATTGTTATGAGCTTTATTTAATTTCTTTATAACTCCTCACTCTAGTCTATTTATAATTTCAAACATTCTAGCTACTTGGACTGACCTTGGTCATCAGAACAGTAGACTGTACGGACTAGCTAAAGTGAGGATGTTACAACTTTTCCCTTCTAAGAAAAATTTCGTCCTTAAAATTTACCTGATGCAAACAGTTGACGGAACTATTGCCTCATCATCTCTTCACTTTCCCAAGTTGCCTCTTCAGTGTTGTGGTGCCTCCAAAGCACTTTCACCAGTGGAATTTGTTTATTTCTCAGTTCCTTCACTTCCCGAGCTAGGATCTGTATAGGTTCTTCTGTATATGTCAAGTCCGGTTGGATTTCAGTCTCTTCCATGGAAATGACATGTGAAGGGTCTGAGCGATATCTTCTCAGCATAGAAACATGGAATACATTATGGATTTTATCCAGTTCTGGTGGTAAAGCTAGTCGATAGGCCACTGGTCCCACACGTTCAATGACTTCATATGGGCCAATGAACCTAGGGCTTAACTTAACCTTTCTTTTAAACCTCAATACTTTCTTCCACGGTGAGACTTTGAGAAACACTTTATCGCCAACTGCATACTCTATCTCTTTTCTCTTCAAGTCGGCATAAGATTTCTATCTATCTGAGGCAACCTTCAAGTTAGCTTTGATTATCTTCACTTTCTCCTTAGTCTGTTTCACCAAGTTTGGTCCTACCAGCTTATCTTCGCCCAATTCAGTCCAACACACTAGGGTTCTACATTTCCTCCCATATAGTGCTTCATACGGAGCCATTTGAATGCTAGCTTGGTAGCTATTGTTATATGCGAATTCTGCTAGTGGGAGGTATCTATCCCAACTCCCCTCAAACTCAATGACACAACTCTTTAGCATATTCTCTAGGATCTATCACAAAATTTACATTGTTACTATCATTTCAATTTATTAACTATGAAAATTCAATTAGTTCTTAGGTTTACCTGAATTACTCGTTCTGACTGTCCATCTGTCTGAGGATGAAAAGCCGTGCTGAAACGGAGTTGTATGCCCAAGGCTTCTTGCAACTTTTTCCAGAATCTCGATGTAAACCTTGGGTCTCGGTCAGATATGATGGAAAGGTGGATTCCATACAGTCTAACTATGTCACTGATATACAATTATGCTAGCTTCTCCAGGGAGTAATCAGTCCTAACTGGCAGAAAATGTGCTGACTTCGTCAATCTATCCACTATCACCCACACTGCATCATGCTTCTTTTGGGTGAGAGGTAGACCATTAACAAAATCCATAGTAACCCCATCCCATTTCCATTCAGGTATGCTTATAGGTTGTAGCAATCCTGATGGAACTTGATGTTTTGCTTTAACTTGCTGACATGTCAAACACTTAGTCACATAGTCAACTATATCCCTCTTCATACCAAGCCACCAATGATGAGGCTTCAAATCATTATACATTTTCTTGCTTCCCGGGTGCATAGCATAAACACTAGTGTGTGCTTCTTTCAAAATACTAGTCTTCAGTTCCCCATCATTTGGTACACACACTCTTCCTCTATAGTACAGACACACATCTACTTTCACCTTATATTTAGTTTCTTTTCCCTCTGGAATTTTACCCATAATGGCCATTAATTTTTCATCTGCCCTCTGCCCATCTTGTATCTGCTGTAGTAGGTTTGGCCTCACTTGCAACTCAGCTAAAATAGCTCCATCTTGAGCTAAGGACAGACAAGTATTTAGTGATCTTAAAGCTTGATGGATTTTCTGCTTAAAGCATTAGCAACTACATTTGCCTTCTGAGGATGATAATCTATCACACAATCATAGTCCTTTAGGAACTCAATCCATCGCCTCTGTCTAAGATTGAGCTCCTTCTGGGTTGGCAAATATTTTAGACTCTTGTGGTCTATATAGCAGTAGCATTTTTCACCATATAAATAATGCCTCCATATCTTCAGTGCGAAGATAATTGCTGCTAATTCCAGGTCATGAGTAGGGTAGTTTTGTTCATGTGGCCTTAACTGCCTAGAAGCATAGGCGACCAATTTCCCCTTTTGCATGAATACGCACACTATCCCATTATGTAAGGCATCACTGTAGACCACAAAGTCTTTTCCCGACACTAGCTGTGTTAACACTGGTGCTTCTGTCAACATAGACTTCAGCCTCTCAAAACTGGCTTGGCACTTGTCGTTTCAGCCAAATTTCACATTTTCGTGCAACAACTTGGTCATTAGAGCAGCTATAAGAGAAAACCCCTTCACAAATCTTCTGTAATTCCCAACTAGCCCCAAGAAACTTCTGACCTCAGTTGTATTTCTAGGAGGCTTCCATTCCATCATCGCTTCTATCTTTTTGGGATCCACTCTAATCCCCTCAGCTGATACTATGTGTCCAAGAAAGGAGATTTCACTCATCTAGAAGTCACACTTGGATAGCTTAGCATACAGCTTCTTTTCTTGCAGGGTTTGTAGAACAATCCTTAAATTTTCATCATGTTCTTCCCTGGTCTTGGAATACACTAGAATATCATCAATAAAGACCACTACAAACTGATCTAAATATGGATGAAAGATACGGTTCATAAGGTCCATAAATGCTACTGGTGCATTTGTTAACCCAAACGGCATCACTAGATATTCATAATGCCCATACCGGGTTCTGAACATCTGCATCCTTTACCCTCAACTGATGATACCCTAATTTGAGATTAATTTTTGAAAATACACCGGCTCCCTTCAACTGATCAAACAGATCATCAATTCTAGGCAATGGATATTTATTCTTCACAGTTACTTTATTTAACTACTGGTAATCAATACACAATCTCAAAGTTCCATCCCCTTCTTCACAAACAGCACCGGAGCTCCCTATGGTGACACACTAGGGCGTATGAACCCCTTATCAAGTAACTCCTGCAACTGAATTTTCAACTCCCTCAATTCAGTGGGTGCCATCCTATAAGGAGTAATAGAAATTGGTGCTATACCCAGCATTACCTCAATAGCAAACTCGACTTCCCTTACTGGTAGTAAACCAGGTAACTCTTTAGGAAATACATCTGGGAAGTCTCTTACTGTGGGTATATCACACGGGTTTGGCTTAGCCTACCTAGTATCAATCATGTGTGCTAGGTAAGCTTCATAGCCTTTTCTCATCAATCTTCTTGCAACTGTGGCTGAGATAACATTGGACAGGAAATCTGTCCTTTCATCCATAACAATAATCTCATTATCCTCAGAAGTTTTCAGAGAAATCCTCTTCAATTTGTAATCAACTATTGCCTGATGACGTGACAACCAGTCCATTCCCAAAATCACGTCAAACTCGTGGAAGGGCAATTCAATTAGGTTTGCCGAGAATTCATACCCCTAAATCCTCAACGGGCAACCTTTATATACTTTATTCACTACCACGCTGTGGCCTAGTGGATTTGTGACCAGAATGTCTTGATCACTCTCCTCCACTGAAACTCCCCTCTCTATGGGTAGTTTGATGCAAATGTAGGAATGAGTGGATCCTGGATCCACCAATGCATGCACAGAAGTGTTGTAAAGGGAAATCGTACCCTTGATGACATCCAGGGCATCTTGCTCCTCCTGAGCTCTGATGGCATAGGCCTTGGCAGGTACTCTAGTCTCTAGCCTCTCAGCTGACTCGGATGTAGGTCTCAGTGATGGACCAGCTGCCTCAGATTTACCAAGCTTCCTACTCCTTTGTGGTGCAGGAGCAGGTCTGTCAGCTTGTGTTGGAGCAACTGTAGTAGTCCTCTTCAGACAATTCTTGATCTGATGTTCTGTAGATCCACACCGTAAGAATGCACCGGTCACTCGCCAAAAATCCTCATTATGCCACTTCTAGCAGTACTGACAGGCAGAAGATGCTAGGGCTGGTCCCCTAAACACCGTTCCTGGAGAGCTGCCCACTGATGGTGTGGACTGGCCTCTCCTAGGTGTGAATTGTGGTCTGGGCCCCTGGGACTAACCCTGACCTTGTGGTTGTCCTGAACCCTGAGCAAAAGGACCCTTACTCTTCTTACTGGGAGTAGAAAATGTACTTGACTGATCTGGACCCCTCTTCTGCTGTCTTTCCCTTCTAGTTTGCTCATTTATTCGGACCCTTTCTACTTTTGATGCAGCATCAACTAGCTTAGCAAAATCTGTGATCTCCAATGCTATTATCATAACTTTAATATTGTCATTGAGTCCTTCTTCGAACCTTCTGCACCTCTCTGCCTCTGTAGGGACTATCTCCCTCCCATACCGACTCAGTCTGATGAATTCTCGCTCATACTCTACCACTGATAATTGCCTCTGTCTCAGACTGATAAATTCTCTTCTTCTCTCTTCTAAATACACTTTGCTAACATATTTCTTTCTAAACTCTGTGAGGAAGAATTCCCAGGTGATCCGTTCCAGTTGCACCTCACTGGTTACTGTGTCCCACCACTGATATGCATCATCCTAAAGTAGGGACACAGCACCCTCCAGGTTCTGCTCAGGGGTGCAATTAAGCTATTTCAGCACTCTGATTGTTCTATCCAACTAGTTTTCTGCTGTCATGGGATCATCCTCCCTCTTCCCAAAGAAATCCACAGCCCCATGTTTTTGCAGTTTCTCCAGATGGGACTTCTGTGGTGCTGGTGGAGGTTGTGGCTGTGGTTGTGGTGATGGAATTGTCCCTATCATTTGCCGGTAGAATTCGGTCATTTGCTGGAATAGTGCAAACTGAGGTTGGGTAGGTGCTTCAGCTGCTGGTGGAGCAGATTCTCCCCTGCCCCCAGATTCAGCCCTTGGTGGAGCATGACTCTCTACCTCTTCATCAACTGCTCTTTGAGAAGCAGGATCCATATCCTATTTAAAATAAGAAAACAAATAGATCTGCATCAGTGTCACCTCAACACTTACAAATGCAATGCAATGGTATGCACTCTATCTAGGCCCAGAAACGCCTAAACAGATGCTCTGATACCACTAAATGTGACACCCCTTACCCGTCTACAGTGTAGCCGAGCAAGATATGCCACTCAGTGTGCCGGAGCACCAATTCATATTTCCATTATAATTTATCCCTTTTTATTCATTTATTTACAATTTTTGATAAATCTAAATTTTTTTGCAATTTTTATAGAAAATCCGGCAGAGTGCCGGCTATAAATTGAAAAAACAGTTCTTCTGAACCTATTTAAAAGACACTTCCAACATAATTTCCAAATCCAGAACTCCATTATACACACATCTCAACTCAATCTTAAAATCACAACACTATTTTCAGAATTTTTCTGTTCACTTCATCACTTGAAGCACATTTATAAATATTTCTCAACGTTTCATTTTTCCACATAACATACAGAAAATTTCAATAATATGAAATTTCATATATTTACATTATCAAATAATTTCAAGGGTTTATAGTTACAATCCAAAACTAATACAAAATAAAAAATACAAAAGGCCACCCATAGTCCTAATGTCCTACCAAGTGCACTGCAGATGTGAGGTGACTCTGGACTCAGTATGCAGCTCTGAAAGGTCACCCGGTTTGATGTCTGCTGGGCTCCCCAGCTATGTCTCCAGTACCTGCACGTGGAAAAAGCGACGCGCTAAGCAATTCTACTTAGTGGTGATAATATAAAATAAAATAAAATAAAATAACTAAAATAAAATAAATATGCAGAATGTGTATTTACATTTTTGGTAGACTTAATTCCTTATATTTATTGCAGTATTATTCGATTAAAGTTTGGTAAGATTTATTATCATTGCCTGAGTAACCCATACTAGTCGACTAGACTGGATAAATGGGTAAACTGGTACTAGGTACTAAGTACCTCGGACCATCACACCATCGGTCACATTGTGTCTCCCGGTGTGCAACAGAACAGCTAATAAGCTATAATAATTATCAGGGATAAAACCCGAGTGTAACAACTCAAATAATATAGCCAAAGGCTATTATGTCACAGAATAGCATGGGAAGCCATGAAACACAGAATGGTATGAAGCAATATGCAGTACTGCTAACAGAACCCTATTGGCATGCCAACCCATCCAAACCAATCTTGCTATGTATACTAGGGCATATTACACTTTTAAGTTTCACAATTCTTGAAATTCAAGTTTTAGTATTACTATTCAATTCATTAGTCAACAAAATGTTGACTTTTACATGGACAATAGCTACATTGGTTTTAATACTCCCAACATACCACATTTTGCATTCTAAAATTGTTGGTATTAGTTGCCAATACCATTTCTAAGCTTAATGTTAATTGTACAAAATTTTCAGTTTTCAAGCTCCGTGTTTACTGTTTCATTAGTCATTTTTGCAGTGGGAATTTGGTAAAATGATCAATATGAAAGTTGTTCCTTATTTTGTCTAGTTACATTTATTTTTTTTTTTGAATCACTCCATTTGGAGTTTTGTAGCTCAAGTTATGGCCCAAAAATCACAACTGGCCAGATTATAATTTTTCCAGAATTTCTGGACTGACTAAATCTATAGTATTAGGAGCAGTGACTTCAGGTCACTTTTTGAATATGTTATTGTCATAATTTGGGTTAGGTTTCTTCATAAAAGTTATAGGTATATATCTCAACTTATTACTGGTAAAATGGCAGGTCAATTGGACCTTTCTACACTGACTTATGACCAAATGACTGAATACTGTTCATTTGGTCATTTCGCCTAGGCAGAATACAGGTCACCCGGATTAGGGCAATCTTTTGGTCAACTTGGTTTGGTTTTCTGAGTATGGTTTCTTCACCAAAGTTGTGCCATTATGTGTCTAGTTTCATGTCCAATTGGCCTTGCAACAATTGAACCTCTACAACTCCAGTTATTGCTGCCCAAACCTACTGGACTCATGCCCAATCCTGTAGGTCACCAAGGGCAGCCACACCAAACTCAAATCCCACTACACAATCCACTTCATTTTTTATTCAAACAAAACCAAATGGTCACTAATTGACCATTAAAACCTAATTTCATTATCACATGGCCAAAGTCTCATTTCCATTCCAAACCCTAACTCAAACATCATCAACTATGCATTATCATTTGCATTTCATCACTCCACTCAAGAGATGCATATTGAGGGCAGCCATACTACCATTTTAACTCCATAAAATCATCACAATCTTATCCCAACCAAGGTTTCCAAAATTATGGGATGGCATACAAATGGTATTTAATAAATTTCTTCATAATTTACACTCATTCATAGTCCTTAAACATGAATTTAAAGTGAAAACCAAGGTTAGGTCACAAACCTCTAATGGGGTGAGATTTACAACTTGCTAGGGTTCTTCTTTTTCTTTTTTTTTTTTTTGCTCCCAAAAGACTCATCAAGATGTAAGAACACTTTTTTGTGTTGGGAATATAGGGTTTAGTTGGGTAAAAGCTATGAAAATCAAGCTTTCAAAAGCTTGCTAAGGTTGGCTATGGAGGGAAGGGTGACGGCAAGGAGAAGAGTGGAGAGAGTTCTATTTTTTTTTCTTCATTTTTTTCCCATTTAGTCTCTTTTAAATAAACTTATGCCATGTGTCAACATTGAATTGGTTGGGAGAATTTTAATGACATCATTATGATGTCATAATTCCATTTTCTTTCATTTTCTATCCTTTTCTTGTCTATTTAATTTCAATTAAATTTTTAACAATATTTATTCATATTTTATGTTATATAAATTATTTGTTTAACTGGACAAGTTGGCCAAAAATCATCTCTGAAAACGAAATGACCAAAATGCCCTCCATTTGGCTTAGCGAGCCAAAATTGTGTGTACCAATAGAAAAATTTTTCTAAGCATTTTCTTGGCATTCTAATGCCATAAGAACCTCAATGAACCTTCTCTGGAGTCCCAAAAATTATTTTATAATTTTTCCCTTGGGTCTAGGGTTGCTAACGGCCTTCACCGTCACTTCCCCTTCAGGTTACTCATCTCTGAGGTTTCGGCTCGTTTAACCTTAGTGTATTTCATTTCTAAAAATTTTTCATTGATTGTTATGAGCTTTATTTAATTTCTTTATCACTCCTCACTCTAGTCTATTTATAATTTCAAACATTCTAGCTGCTCGGACCGACCTTGGTCACCGGAACAGTAGACTGTACGGACTAGCTAAAGTGACGATGTTACAAAAAGACCATAATCATTTTGGTTAAATACATCACACATTTACTAATTAATCTGGTTATTTTCTGTAGCTAATAATTTATTATGTATCTTATACATGTTTTATTTAAAAAAGACATTTTCACTTTTTCGTTTACATAATATATTTATGTGTAATAGAAAAGGTCCATTGATATTTTGTTAGAAATTCTATTCTTAAGTTGTTAATAATATGAGTGACAGTATTTCTAGCACAAAGTATCATAAATTGGTTCACAATTGAGGATACTTCACAATAAGGACATGACTTATCCAGAAAGATTGTAATCATGTTTGTTCCCAAGTCATTTATATGAGATGTAAATAAGATGGAATGGTGAGTCTCATGCCATATAACAAATATGATAGGCACTTATACCGGACAAATAGGCCAAACCAGTGACATTTATGACAAGTACATGGAGTTTATTCTTGTCAATGTATTGTCATAAATCATATCAGTGCATATAATCTTTAGACCTGAGATAGCACAGTTATCTTGTATATAGGTGGTTTGAGTTTGATACTACTTTCACACTTATACTGTGTATGGGTATATGGGCATGTGTTGGCTCCTACTAGTTATATATGGAGGTAGGTGTTGATCAAAATGGAATCTGTTACCCTAAGTAAATAGGGATAAAATCCTATGTTCATTTAATAGTTCTTGATGTTTGAAGTTCCTGGCCAGGACAGATAGATTTAATCAAAAAAGAGTTTTTGTAACACCCCTCACCCGTCTACAGTGTAACTGAGCGAGGTGTGCTACATTTCGTGCCAGAGCACCCTATCTTATCTTACTTTATTATTTTAGTAATTTTGAATTCGTTTCATTTAATATCAATTATTTTTCTATGGAGAAACCAGCGGAGTTTACCCTATTTTATTAAATATTGACGTGATTCACTATTCACCTGTTTGAAAATTCAACAATAATTTCACAATAAAAATATCATTCATGTTATCATATTCATCTCACATTCATTTCACATACTCATTTGTATATCTCAATTTAATATTCATTTCCATGCATTTCCATTCATGCACAATTTATATATATAAATTCTCAAGTTTCATTAATTTACATGATTTACAGGCTGATTACATAAATTCATAATTTACATGATATACAAATTAATTACAGTTCCATAATCTATATTTCAACATACAATTCATAGTTTACATTACAAATAATAACTAATTATAATGTATAAAATACACAATATGATCTATATGGGCCCTATCTACATGCATTGCTGAGGAGGTGACAACCTTAAACACTCTGCAGATCAGACTCCAAAATCTCTATTTAGTATTCGCTGAGCTTTAGCTTTAGTACCTGCGCGAGGAAACAAATCCATTGTGTAACACCCCGAACCTCCGAGTTATGAATAGTACCATTTTTGATCCGTGACTAATACTATTCAAAGACACCTTGAGGACTAAAAATAAATAGAAAATTAATTGAGATAGACATAATAAAAATTCTAGTGAACAAAAAAGCTAAGGACTCATCGGGTATTATAAAAAGAAGGATTATGACCCGAGGAGGGGCATTTTTGTCAATTCACCTCAAGAGTTGACTTTTGACCAAAATGTCAATTAAATTAAATGAAAATAATGAATTGAATTATGGGGTAAAAATTGAAGAAAAATTCATGTAAAAATATGTAAGGGAAAATTTAAGAAATGAAAACTTAAACTTTCATTTCCATTATGACAAAACTAAAATGAAAGACTTATGGGCTTTTGATAGTTAAATTTAATTATTTAATTAAAAGGAAAAATTAAGTGTAAATGTTAAAAAAAAAAAGGAATAAAAACTTAAGTTTAATTATCCTTATGACACAATTAAAATTTATAATTTTAATAAGCTAATTTTGGGGATATATATATATATATATATATATATATATATATATATATATATATATATATATATATATATATATATATATATATATATATATATATATATATATGTCTTCTTCATTTCTTTTTCTTCATCAGATGCCACCAACCTCTCCTCTCTCTTCCTCTCTCTCTCTTTTTCTCTTCTTCTTACACTTTTTCCCCTCATTGATTTCCCCTCCCAAGTTTTAATTCCCTTAAATTCCCTTCACAAATTTCATAGTCCACTAAAAGAAAACATCAAAGAGATCTTTGATTGAGAGATTAAAAGCAAGAAGAACATGAATTGGAAGAAAGGTGATGTTGGAAAGAAATCAACAAGAGGTAAGTTTCTTTTCATGTTAGATTAGTTGTATAAGCTTGGAATGAAGTTAATTTATTATGAAATTTCATAAGAAAATGAAAGAAAACTTGTATGGAACCTAAAATAGGGTTTTGGCCAAATGGGAGAAAAATTAGGGTTTGATGTATTTTTAGTTAAATTGATGATAAATCTAAGTTAAAGTGAAGTAGTATGCATGATTGAAAGTAGTAAGATTTCATGGGATTGCATAAATTGAATTATGGAAGATTAGGGTTCATGGGGAAATTGGGTTTTGGTGCTAGAGAGTGAAGTTGGTGTGTGTAGTGTTACATTATGATCATTTGAGGTTTATTTAGTTTGAATTGACATTGGGTTGATGAATGGAAGTAATGAAATGGTAGGATTAGGGAAAATTACAAACTTTGGTGTTTGAAAATTGTGGGGTTTGTGCTAGGAAGTGCCATTGATGTGTCAATGCTAAATTATAGTCATTTTGGGTGAATTAAATGTGAATTGAGGTTGGTTAATGGAAGTAATTGAAGAAATGAAAAATTGAACTTAGGGCAGAATTCTGCACAGTGATATCAGTGTGTTTGGAAGCCCATAACTTAAGCTACACAATTCCAATTGGTATGAAACCAATTGGAAACGAAACTTAAGACATAGGGCTAAAATTTTCGTGAAGATACCTTGCCCCGAAAATGACCTTAAGCTACCCGAAATGAGCCTTGAAATGGGAGATAAAATTTTGGAACCTGCAAAATTGTGCACATGAATAGTAAAGTTTAAACAGCCATAACTCTCTCTAGAAAACACTAATTTAGGTGATTCTTGAACCGATGTAAACCTAAGATATAGTAGAACATTTCATATGAAGAATGTTAGGCCAAATTATGAACTTAGCTCAATTAAATTATGAAACGAATTCGGGTCACTGAATCTGCTAGAATCTGGGCACCTAAAATTGACTAAATGAATAGTAAATTTTGCAAGGCTATAACTCTCTCTAGAAAACTCTGATTTAGGCAATTCTTTAACTGATTGAAACCTAAGACATAGTAGAACATTTCATATGAAGAACATTAGACCAAATTATGGGCTTAACTTGATCAAATTGCTAAACGAATTTGGATCGATAAATCTGCCAAAACTAAATTTGCAGAATGAACAGTGACGTGAACAGTAATCGTGTTTTGGGCATAACTTGAGCTACACAACTCCGAATTAGGCGATTCAAAAAGGAAAATAAATTTAAGACCTAAATGAACAATTTTCATGAAGAACACCTCATCAAATTATGATCGAAACTAGGTACAAATTGGGTTCAAAGATTGGGGCACCAAGCTATCCCAAAACCAAAATATTCTAAAATTTTCAAAGCTAACTTGGGATGCATTAGACATGCATGTAATAAGTTCTTGGCAGCAATTGAGATTGGTATTGAGGTATTCTATTTGTATATTTTCAGTAGAAAAAGAAGTTGGAACGGATAAGGAGAAGTAGGTAACAAGGAAGGAGAATTATTTAAGGTTTGTGCACAACTAACCTTTTCTTCATTTTTAAACTTGTAAATTATTTGGAATGCGTTTATTTGAATGAGTTTGCTTTGAACAAGTTTACTTTGACTGAAATATGGTTTTTCTCTTGCATTGGAGAAATTTGGGTGTTGCCACCTTTATATGGATATCATGATGAATTTAAATGTGTTTATTGGTTTATAAACATGATTGTTGAGTGGAAAATTTTTTTGAAACTATTTTGAAACCACAGGTAACATGACAGTCCCTTTTGGAACTCTCCAGTAGTAACGGCTACTTGGGGTTGATAATTGATATTAATTATGTCTCCCATTAATAACGGTTAGTGGAGTAAGACTACATGAGTACTCATTAGCTAGCTAGCCCTTCCCTCACTAATAACGGTTAGTGACGTTGAGATTGCTTTGTCGTGGTGTACAACACGGCACTGATCGTGAAATTTTGGGTCATGGCCTGAACTGTGTATTGATGTTGGCAACACTAATGCTTTGTGAATTGTGATTTATGAAGTGTGATTTCTCCTTGAAATGTTACTCCAATAAATGGCTCTTATGGACTTAGAACTATTTTGAAGTTTTCATGCTTAAGAAAAATGTGATTTATTATGCTTTAACAAATTGTGTTTTACCTTAAGTTTTAAAGTTATTAGTTGTTCACCACTGAGTGATATACTCAGTGATAGCTTCTTTATGCTATCGCAGGTAAGGGAAAGGAGAAGGCTGCCGAGTGAAGGACTTAAAAGCAGCATTTTGGTATTGTTTGTGGGTATTTACGTTAGGTATACCCTTGTGATTCCTTTGGATGTATTTTGTGCCTATATGTATGGATGTACGGATATTGAACAGTTTGTATTTAAAAGCATTGCATTGCTATCACATTTTGAGTTTGTAACTATTTTGTATTTTACTTTGAGACTTATGAAAATGTAACTTTTGCAATATTTAGTCTATCATTATTTCCAATGAATGTTTACATGGAATTTTAACTATTCTCATACAGTTTTCCGTAAAAAAATTGATAAGATAAAAAGCTATGGTTTGTTTTAAAATCCTTTGTAGCATAACTAATGTGCTATCGGTAGGTGGAGTTCGGTGATTCATTAGGTATGCTATGGGAACATGTCATGCCTTACAAGGGATAAGGTGTGACATGTTTTAGTGGTATCAGAGCTTTGGTTTTTATACAAGTTTTGAAATTGCATGTTTGAAAATTTTTTATAAGTACAACTGCTCAATTGTCATTATTGATACATATAGTGCATTACATCATAAATATGGACTAATGGAGGGAAATCTCCTTGTGTTGGTTGTTTAGGGAGTAGAATTCCTTGTGATTAAATATGGAAGAGGGGGATCACACAAAGAGAGCAATCGAGTACCGAGGTACAAAGTGAAGCCCCACTCCTCGTAATGCCAAGATCGGCCGCACCCATCCCACCCATGCGCTTTCTGCTCGCCAAGCTCAGATGGCTGCACTATTTCAGCAAATGGCTAGCAATATACCAGTCCAAGCTCCTGTGCAAGCAACTCTAGTGCAACCACCATCCCCAGCCAGACAATATGACAAGTTAATGAAGTATGGGGCAACAGAGTTCAAGGGTACAGTGGACCCATTGGAAGCTGAGCAATGGTTAGAATGGATGGAGAGGGTCTTCAAGAAATTGTACTGCACAGATGAGTTGAAGTTTGAATATTCAATTTCCTTGCTGCATGGAGATGCATATGAGTGGTGGAAGACCATTCCCCACGCTTTGAGCCGCCAAGATCTTGACATGGGATGACTTTCTAAGGGAGTTTAGACAGAAGTATGTTCCTGATACCTATGTGGATATGAAGCTACAGTAGTTTCTCAGTTTGAAGCAAAGGAACAAGACTGTAGCTAAGTATGAGAGAGACTTTTCTCACCTCAGCCACTATGCTGGAAGCCTACTCACTGCTAGTAGAGACAGATGCAAATGGTTTGAGGCCTAGTTTGAGATTGCAAGTGGTTGGGTTTCGACATGACAACTTCTCTAGGTTGATATCACAAACCCTTGAATTAGAGAGGATAGAACTGGAAGGGGCATCTGAGAAGGTAATCACTGAAAAAGAGAAGAGCAGTAAGCCTACTGGTCAGAGTCCAAGCAATAATTCAGGTAAGAGGAAGAGCTTTGGGGGACCAAGTAATAGAGGATCTAGTAGGGGAAGATTCTCAGGGCAGAGGCCACCAAGATCCGGACAGCAAACATCTAGGGGTTCCTTCCCTACCCGTGCTTTTGAGACTTGTGGCAGGACTCATGGAGGAGTATGTTATAAGGCCATAGGAGCCTATTACAACTGTGGTGGAAGTGGGCATTTTGCTAAAGATTGCACTAGTGCCTGCAGATCTGGGCCGCCTACTACCACTGAGGGATTTGTTCAAGGTTCTGCTTCCAGAGGACAATAGACAATTAGTAGAGGCAGGGCAGGGGTAGAGGTAACACTTCTAGCAGCCAGGGCACAGTGAGCCAACCAGAGCAGAGTGGTGCACCAGTCAGGGTGTACACCATGTGCTAGAGGGATGAAGCTGAGACATCAGATGTTGTGGCTGGTACTTTCTCCATTTTTGATAGAGATATATATGTGCTGTTTGACCCTGGTTCTACACATTCTTTTGCTAGTGCCAGTATTGCATGCTCTATTGCTATTCCTTGTGTGAAATTAGATTATGATGTGCTAGTGACTAGTCCTTTAGGACAAGAGGTTAGGGTGAACAAATTGTATAAAGATTGTCCTCTGGTGATCCAAGGACATACATTCTTGTCAGACTTAATTGACATGCCCTTCCGAGATTATGATATCATCTTGGGCATGGATTGGTTAACCAGGCATCATGCCATGATTGACTATAGACTAAAGACAGTCACTTTTGGTCTTCTCAAGTATGCAGACGTAGTGATACACGGGGAGAGGTAGTTATTGCCATCCAACATCATTTCAGCTGCACTTGCTAGAAAGATGATTAGAAAGGGATGTGAAGCTTATCTAGCTCATGTAATAGACACCAGGTGGGGACTCTAGATCTTAAAGATATTCCTATGGTATGGGATTTTCCGAATGTCTTTCCGGAAGAATTACCGAGATTGCCTCCAGAAAGAGAGGTGCAGTTTGAAATTGAGACTATGCCTAGTGTGGAGCTAATCTCCATCACTCCTTATAGGATGGCACCTACTGAGTTGAAAGAGTTGAAGGTGCAATTGCAGGAATTATTAGATAAGGGTTTCATCATCCCTAGCATGTCACCTTGGGGAGCACCAGTATTATTTGTGAAGAAGAAGGATGGTACTCTCCGTCTATGCATAGACTACAGACAATTGAATAAGGTGACCATAAAGAATAGATATCCTCTGCCACGGATCAATTTTTTGTTTGATCAGTTGAAGGATGCAACTGTATTCTCCAAAATTGACTTGAGATCAGGCTACTACCAGTTGAGGGTACAGAAGCAAAGTATTCCTAAAACTACCTTTAGGACTCGCTATGGCCACTATGAGTTCTTGGTAATGCCATTCAGGTTGAATAATACTCCAGCTACTTTTATAGGCCTGATGAACACTATCTTTAGGCCATATTTGGACCAGTTTATTGTGGTGTTCATAGATGATATTTTGGTGTACTCAAAGAATGCAGAGGAACACAATAAGCACTTGAGGATAGTATTGCAGACTTTGAGAGAGAAGCACTTGTATGCCAAACTGTTGAAATGTGAGTTTTGGCTAAAAGAGATTACATTTTTGGGGCATATTGTATCTGCAGAAGGTATCCAGGTGGATCTTAGCGAAGTAGAAGCCATTCTTAATTGGAAACCACCTAGAAATGTCATGGAAGTTCGGAGTTTCCTTAGTTTAGCTGAGTATTACCGAAGGTTTGTAAAGGGATTCTCCATGCTAGTATCTCCACTGACCAAGCTACTTAGGAAGGATGTAAAATTTCAGTGGACTGATCGGTGCTAGGAAAGTTTTGATGAGTTAAAGAGGCGTTTAATTGAAGCTCCAGTCTTAACCTTGCCCACTTTGGGTAAGGAGTATACCATATACAGTGATGCTTCTCATAACGGATTGGGCTGTGTGTTGATGCAATATAGGAATGTCATTGCCTATGCTTCACGCTAGCTTATACCGCATGAGAGGAATTATCCTACACATGACTTGGAGCTAGCAGCCATTGTTTTTGCCTTGAAGATCTGGAGACATTACTTGTATGGAGAGAGATGTTATATATACACAGATCATAAAAGTTTGAAATACTTGGGCACATAGAAGGAGTTAAATTTGAGGCAAAGGAGATGGTTAGAGCTGATAAAAAATTATGATTGCTTGAGAGACTATCAGCCTGAAAAGGCAAATGTTGTAGCTGATGCTTTAAGTCGTAAGACTATGGCTGGTTTGAGGGTTTCTCCTTTGTCCATGGTGCATGAATTAAGGGCATTGCATGCTAACTTAGAGATTAATGAAGATGGGCAGATGGTAGCTACTTGGCAAGTGAAGCCAATGCTAGCAGAACAAATTAAAGCAGTTGCGCAGAAGGATGATAAGTATGTGAAGTTGATGGAAGAGGCTGGGGATGGCAAGAAAACAGAATTATCAGTAAATGATGAGGGCTTGTTGTTATATAAGGGCAGAATGTGCATTCCTGAGAATGTTGAACTGAGGCAGACCATTTTAAAGGAAGCACATGATTCACCTTTTGCAATGCACCCTGGTGGAACCAAAATGTATAGAAGTGTGAAAGAGTGCTATTGGTGGAGAGGAATGAAGAAAGACATTGCAGAATATGTTGCTAAATGCCTAACTTGTCAGCAAGTAAAGGTAAAACACCAAGTGCCTGAATGGTTGCTACAACCATTGCCAATTTCCGAGTGGAAATGGGAAAGAATCACTATGGATTTCATGACAGGACTTCCACTTACACAAAAGAATCATGATGCAGTTTGGGTTATTGTTGATAGATTGACTAAGTCTGCATACTTTTTGCCAGTGAGAATGGATTACAGCCTGGAAAGATTGGCCAAACTATACATTGATGATGTTGTGAGGTTACATGGAGTGCTAGTGTCTATTGTGTCGGACAAAAACCTAAGGTTCACTTCTAGATTATGGGGTAGTCTCCAAAAAGCCCTAGGAACTAAATTGAACTTTAGTACAGCATTCCATCCACAGACAGATGGCCAATCCGAAAGGATCATTCAGATTTTGGAGGATATGCTTCAGGCTTGTGTGATTGAGTTTGAAGGGAGTTGGGACACACACTTGCCTTTAATTGAATTTGCCTACAACAATAGTTATCAGTCAAGCATCGGAATGCCTCCATATGAAGCACTTTATGGCAGGAAGTGTAGAACTCCCTTGTGTTGGGATGAAGTGGGCGAGAGGAAGTTGATTGGTCTAGAATTAGTGCAACAGACAGAAGAAAAGGTTAAGCTCATTAGAGACAGACTCAAAGTTGCAACAGATAGACAGAAGTCTTACATTGACCTAAAGAGAAGAGATATTCGGTATAGTGTGGGTGACAAGGTGTTCCTGAAAGTTTCCCCATGGAAGAGGATCATGAGGTTTGGTGGAAAAGGGAAACTAAGTCCTCGCTTCATTGGGCCATATGAGGTTCTGAAAAGAGTGGGACCATTGGCATATAGACTTGCATTGCCTCCAAAGTTAGAAAAGATTCATAATGTCTTCCATGTCTCCATGTTGAGGAGGTATAGATCAGACCCCTCTCACATTTTGCCAATAGAGGGGATTGAGGTGAATCCAGACCTGACATATGATGAAGAGCCCATAAAGATCTTGGCACATGAGGTGAAGCAACTGAGGAACAAACAGATACCTCTAGTCAAAGTGCTGTGGAACCATCATTCAGGCCAGGAGGCTACATGGGAGCATGAGGAGGACATGAGGAGACAGCACCCACAGCTATTCAGAGACTGAGACCAGGTAAATTTCGAGGACGAAATTTAATTTTAAGGAGGGGAGAATTGTAACACCCCGAACCTCCAAGTTATGAATAGTACCATTTTTGGTCTGTGACAACACTATTCAAAGACACCTTGAGGACAAAAAATAAATAGAAAATTAATTGAGGTAGACACAATAAAAATTCTAGTGAACAAAAAAGCTAAGGACTCATCGGGTATTATAAAAAGAATGATTATGACCCGATAAGGGGCATTTTGGTCAATTCACCTCAAGAGTTGACTTTTGACCAAAATGTCAATTAAATTAAATGAAATTAATGAATTGAATTATGGTGCAAAAATTGAAAAAAAATTCAAGTAAAAATATGTAAGAGAAAATTTAAGAAATGAAAACTTAAACTTTCATTTCCATTATGACAAAATTAAAATGAAAGACTTATGGGCTTTTGATAGTTAAATTTAATTATTTAATTAAAAGGAAAAATTAAGTGTAAATATATAAAAAAAAATAAAGGAATAAAAACTTAAGTTTAATTATCCTTATGACACAATTAAAATTTATAATTTTAATAAGCTAATTTTGGAGATATATATATATATATATATATATATATATATATATATATAAGAAGAAAAATGTCTTCTTCATTTCTTTTTTTTTTTTTTATAAGATGCCACCACCCTCTCCTCTGTCTTCCTCTCTCTCGCTTTCTCTCTTCTTCTTCCACTTCTTCCCCTCATTGATTTCCCCTCCCAAGTTTTAATTCCCTTAAATTCCCTTCATAAATTTCATAGCCCACTAAAAGAATACATCAAAGAGATCTTTGATTGAGAGATTAAAAGTAAGGAGAACAAGAATTGGAAGAAAAGTGAAGTTGGAAAGAAATTAACAAGAGGTAAGTTTCTTTTCATGTTAGATTAGTTGTATAAGCTTGGAATGAAGTTAATTTATTATGAAATTTCATAAGAAAATGAAAGAAAACATGTATGGAACCTAAACTAGGGTTTTGGCCAAATGAGAGAAAAATTAGGGTTTGATGTATTTTTAGTTAAATTGATGATAAATCTAAGTTAAAGTGAAGTAGTATGCATGATTGGAAGTAGTAAGATTTCATGGGATTGCATAAATTGAATTATGGAAGATTAGGGTTCATGGGGAAATTAGGTTTTGGTGCTAGAGAGTGAAGTTGGTGTATGTAGTATTAAATTATGATCATTTGAGGTTTATTTAGTTTGAATTTACATTGGGTTGATGAATGGAAGTAATGAAATGATAGGATTAGGAAAAATTACAAACTTTGTGTTTGAAAATTGTGGGGTTTGTGCTAGGAAGTGCCATTGATGTGTCAATGCTAAATTATAGTCATTTTGGGTGAATTAAATGTGAATTGAGGTTGGTTAATGAAAGTAATTGAAGAAATGAAAAATTGAACTTAGGGCAGAATTCTGCACAGTGATATCAGTGTGTTTGGAAGCCCATAACTTAAGCTACACAACTTGAATCGGTGTGAAACTAATTGGAAACGAAACTTAAGACATAGGGCTAAAATTTTCGTGAAGATACCTTGCCCCGAAAATGACCTTGAGCTACCCGAAATGAGCCTTGAAATGGGAGATAAAATTCTGGAACCTGTAGAATTATGCACGTGAACAGTAAAGTTCAAACAGCCATAACTCTCTCTAGAAAACGCTAATTTAGGTGATTCTAGAATATTTGTAAACCTAAGATATAGTAGAACATTTCATATGAAGAATGTTAGGGCAAATTATGAACTTAACTCAATCAAATTGTGGAACAAATTCGGGTCACCGAATCTGCCAGAATCTGGGCACCTAAAATTGACCAAATGAACAGTAAACTTTGCAAGACTATAACTCTCTCTAGAAAACTCCGATTTAGGCAATTCTTGAACTGATGGAAACCTAAGACATACTAGAACATTTCATGTGAAGATCATTAGACCAAATTATGGACTAAACTTGATCAAATTGCTGAACGAAGTTGGATCGATAAATCTGCTAGAACTAAATCTACAGCATAAACAGTGACGTGAACAGTAATTGTGTTTTGGGCATAACTTGAGCTACACAGCACCGAATTAGGCGATTCAAACAATTTTCATGAAGAACACCTCACCAAATTATGATCAAAACTAGGTACAAATTGGGTTCAAAGATTAGGGCACCAAGCTGTCCCAAAACCAAATATTCTAAAATTTTAAAAGCTAACTTGGGATGCATTAGACATGCATGTAATGAGTTCTTAGCAGCAATTGAGATTGGTATTGAGGTATTCTATTTGTGTATTTTCAGTCGAAAAAGAAGTTAGAATGGACAAGGAGAAGTAGGTAACAAGGAAGGAGAATTATTGAAGGTTTGTGCACAACTAACCTTTTCTTCGTTTTTAAACTTGTAAATTGTTTGGAATGTGTTTATTTGAATGAGTTTGCTTTGAACAAGTCTACTTTGACTGAAATATGGTGTTTCTCTTACGTTTGAGAAATTTTGGTGTTGCCACCTTTGTATGGATATTATGATGAATTTAAGTATGTTTATTGGTTTATAAACGTGATTGTTGAGTGGAAAATTTTTTTGAAACTGTTTTGAAACCACAGTTAGCATGATAGTCCCTTTCGAAACTCTCCAGTAGTAACGGCTACTTGGGATTGATAATTGATATTGATTATGTCTCCCATTAATAACGGTTAGTGGGGTAAGACTACATGAGTACTCATTAGCTAGCTAGCCCTTCCCTTATTAATATCGGTTAGTGAGGTTGAGATTGCTTTGTCGTGGTGTACAACACGGCACTGATCGTGAAATTTTGTGTCATGGCCTGAACTGTGTATTGATGTTGACAACACTAATGCTTTGTGAATTGTGATTTATAAAGTGTGATTTCTCATTGAAATATTACTCCAATAAATGGCTCTTATGGACTTAGAACTATTGTGAAGTTTTCATGCTTAAGAAAAATGTGATTTATTATGCTTTGACAAATTGTGTTTTACTTTAAGTTATTAGTTGTGCACCACTGAGTGATATACTCAGCGATAGCTTCTTTATGCTGTCACAGGTAAGGGAAAAGAGAAGGCTGCCGAGTGAGAGACTTGTAAGTAGCATTTTGGTATTGTTTGTGGGTATTTACGTTAGGTATATCCTTGTGATTTCTTTAGATGTATTTTGTACCTATATGTATGGATGTAGGGACATTGAGCAATTTGTATTTAAAAGAAATGCATTGCCATCACATTTTAAGTTTGTAACTATTTTGTATTTTACTTTGAGACTTATGAAAATGTAACTTTTGCAATATTTAGTCTATCATTATTTCCGATGAATGTTTACATGGAATTTTAACTATTCTCATACAGTTTTCCGCAAAAGAATTGATAAGATAAAAATCTATGGTTTGTTTAAAAATCCTTTGTAGCATAACTAATGGGTTATCGGTAGGTGGAATTCGGTGATTCATTAGGTATGCTATGGGAACATGTCATGCCTTACAAGGGATAAGGTGTGACACATTGTGCTAAGCATTGCTGCTTAGTAGTGCAATAATATAGCAAGAAAATAATATACAAACAAAGGTTAAAATAAACCATAGTTCGAATAATTTAGATTTATAATTAATTTAGTTTCTACTATTAACTATCCTCTATCTTGCCATGTTCTTCTTTGGAGGTGCTCAGTCCAGAAATTTACATTAATAATGTACCAGATACGAATAATCTAAAATTTAAACTTATACTTATATTCTTATGTAAGTCACATTTGCAATATTTATTTATGTTATAATTCTTCTACTAGTCTTTTTATCACTTCCTTGATACTTTCTAAGTTGTTTACAATCATTTCGTAATATTTAAAATTTTTAGAACTAATTTAATTTACTTCAGACCCTTCTAAGATACAAATTTATGGAGCTAATCTAATATATCTCATAACTTCTTACTCATTTATTTGCTTTCTAGCATTTTTAAATGCTAATATTTGTAAGCTATTTTAATAAATTAGACTGCCTAAGTAACCTATGACAAGTTGACTAAACTGGATAATGAGTCGTTGGCACTGGACATTGCGATGCCTCATGCCGTCATATCATGGGACGCGGAACGTCACCCACATATGCATTTAGTATGGCTAAAAATCCATGATAACACATAATCGGGCATAAAAGCCATGAATGTGGGCATAAAGCTATGAGTGCAGGCATAAAGCCATGAATACAGGCATAAAACCTTTCGCAGTACTGCTAAAACAATATCCTATTGGCATGCCAATCTATCCAATCTGATACACATGTCTAGGCAATACAAGGGCACATAATATCATTAAATATTAATATATTGTATTTTATGACTTCATTATTTCATAACAAATTCCATAATTTATACATTTATTATGATATTTATACATTACTTGCATCATTCGTATTGATCACAATTCACAACAATGGTGTTCATGTACTATTGTACTCAAGACATTTCTCCTTTACTCATAAAGAAAACTAATGTTCCATTCATATTTTCATGTGATTCATTTATTCATTACAATATTTATATGAATTCATAACTCATACAAAGTGTTATTATCTTATTTGTAATGGAAACATAAGTCATAATGTAAACCTCATCCCATTTATACTCAACAATCCATTCATGTAAAGTACATTTCATACTCAAGTGGTATCACTTATGTTTTATTAGACCAACTAGTAATAGGAATACAAATCTTAACTATATACTCATATAACTTAAATTTTCATTAAGTCATTTAGGTAAATTACTATTTCTATTCCAAGTAATCCATGAACATTTCATGGATTCCAAATTTCATACCCTAATTTCCTCTACCAATTTAGTTCTTACACTTTGTGTCTTTGTATTACTATTCACATTACTATTTACTCAAATTGTTGACTTTTTAATACATAATAAATTTATTGAACCTAGGTTCTCCAAGATACCAAATTTTGCAGTTTATTTTTATTGGTATTGATTTCCAATACCATTTCAAAGCTTATCTTATGTTATTCAAAATTTTCAGATTTCATTCCCTATGTTTACTGCTCCATTGGTCATTTATACAGTAGGAATTTGACAAAATTGTCTGCATGAAAGTTGTTCCTTATTGTGTCTAGTTACATTTATTTTTTGAATCACTCCATTTGGAGTTTTGTAGCTCAAGTTATGGTAATTTTACCATAACTGGCCGGATTAACCTATACCCAGAATTTCTGGGCAATTTGGTTCTGCTAGATTTGGTATCCTAAATTGGACTAGCAATTTGAATTGGTTAGGTCCAGAATTTGAGTTTGTGTTCTTCATGAAGGTTGTAGGGCTATGTCTCAGAATTGCGCTGATAAAATTTCAAATCAATTGAACTTTTCTACACTAAGTTATGACCATTTGAACAAACACTATTCATTTGGTCATTTTCCAGGGATAGCATGTTGGTCACCCGAATTAGGATAATTTTTAGGTCAACATGGTTTGGTTTTATGGGCAGGATTTCTTCACCAAAGTTATGCCATTATGTGTCTATTTTCATTTTCAATTGTCCTCGAACCAATTGAAACTATACAACTCCATTTATAGCTACCCAAACCTGCCGGACTTACAATCAGTCTGGCAGGTCACCAAGGGCAGCATGCCTAAGCTCAACTCCATTATCTTTACTCACTTCAAGTCCTCCTCACACACATTCAAATGGTCACTAATTGACCATTACAATGTTAATATACCATTACATAAGCAAAAATCTAATTTCATGCCTCAAACCCTAGTTTTCAAATGTCCATTCATGCACATACATCAATTAGACATACTAATTCATCATCACTCTACATATACACTTCAAACACCACCTCTAATCCACTTTAATCCATCAAAATAATTGTAACTACTTCCCCCCATACAGCTGTCAAAATTTGTAGAGGCCCAAACATGCACATATTTATTCAATTTTCTCAATTTCCTAGCATAAATAATGTTACTAGCACAAAATCTAAAGAAAAAGAGAAGAAATAGGCACTAACCCTTGTGTGAGCAGAATTTTTCCTCATCCAATCTTAAATTTTCCTTCACTTTCTTGGGTTTTCTTGGCAGCTAAACACTTTTTCAAGAGGTGTAGACAAGTTTTAATGAAAGATGCATAGGGTTTAGTAGTGAGAATTCATGGGAAATGAAAGAAAGAGATGAAACAACACTCATGAAGGTTGAGAGAAAAGTGTGCGAGCTGAATGGGGAAGATGAGTGCAGAATTGCTTTTCATTTTGTTTCATTTTTATTTAGTTTTTATCCCTTTTTAAGAGGCTTGTGAAGTTGTGATTAGGTGGAGAGTGTTTAATGACATCATATGATGTCATAATTCCTAATTTCTTTCATTTTTCTTTCCTTTTCTTTTCTACTCATTTCCAATTCAATTTTTAGCAATATTTATTCATATTCTAGATCATAATAATTATTTACTTAACTGGACAAGTCGGCAAAAAATAATCTCTGAAGACGAAATGACCAAAATGCCCTCCGTTTGGCTTAACAGGCTAAAATTATCTGTAGCGATTGAAAAATTTTTCTAAACATTTTCTTAGCACTCTAATGCCATAGAAACCTCAATGACTCTTCTCTAGAGTCTCAAAAATTATTTCACGAATTTTCTCTCGGGTTTAGGGCTTCTAGTTGCGAAGATCGCAACTTCCCACTGGGTTACCCATCGCTAGGGCACCGGCTCATTTAACTTGGTTGTATTTTATTTCTAAAATTTTTCCCAAATTTTTCTTATTATTATTTGAGTTATTTATGACTCCTTACTCTAGTCTAAATATTTTTCCAAACTTCTAGCTGTCCGGACCGACACCGGTCACCGAAATCATAAAATGTACGGAATTGCTATAGTGAGGGTGTTATAATTCTTCTCCTCTAACAAAAATTTCGTCCTCGAAATTTACCTGACATAAGAAATCGACGAACTGCTACCACCTTACTTCTGTTATCATACTTCACTTTCTCCTTAGTCTCAATCCTATCCTCAAATAGTTCTGTGCTCATCCTTTTTCATCTTAAATACAGTCTCCTTCTCATCTCCATTCGCTATCTCGCTGTCTCTTCACTCTCTTATTCCATACCTTAACCTAAAATAAACAGGAAATACAGATTTGCAATAGTGTCATCTCGACTCTTATGAATACAATGCATGATATGCAATCTATCTAGGTCCAGAAAAGCCTAAACCGCACTCTGATACCAATAAATGTAACACCCCTCACCCGTCTACAGTGTAACCGAGCGAGGTGTGCTACATTCGGTACCGGAGCACCCTATCTTATCTTATTTTATTATTTTAGTAATTTTGAATTCGTTTAATTTAATATAAATTATTTTTCTATGGAGAAACCAACGGAGTTTCTCCTATTTTATTAAATTTTGACGTGATTCACTATTCACCTGTTTGAAAATTCAATAATAATTTCACAATAAAAATATAATTCATGTTATCATATTCATCTCACATTCATTTCTTGTAATTCACATACTCATTTGTATATCTCAATTTCATATTCATTTCCACACATTTCCATTCATGCACAATTTATATATATAAATTCTCAAGTTTCATTAATTTACATGATTTATAGACTGATTACATAAATTCATAATTTACATGATCTACAAATTAATTACAGTTCCATAGTCTATATTTCAACATACAATTCATATTTTACATTACAAATAATAACTAATTATAATGTACAAAATACATAATATGATCTATATGGGCCCTATCTACAAGCATTGCTGAGGAGGTGACAACCTTGAATACTTTGCAGATCAGACTCCAAAATCTCTATTTAGTATTCGCTGGGCTTTAACTTTAGTACCTGCGCAAGGAAACAAATCCATTGCGCTAAGCATTGCTGCTTAGTGGTGCAATAATATTGCAAGAAAATAATATACAAACAAAGGTAAAAATAAACCATAGTTAGAATAATTTAGATTTATAATTAATTTAGTTTCTAATATTAACTATCCTCTATCTTGCCATGTTCTTCTTTGGAGGTGCTCAGTCCAGAAATTTGCATTAATAATGTACCAGACACGAATAATCTAAAATTTAAACTTATACTTATATTCTTATGTAAGTCACATTTGCAATATTTATTTATGTTATAATTCTTCTACTAGTCTTTTTATCACTTCCTTGATACTTTCTAAGTTGTTTACAATCATTTCGTAATATTTAAAATTTTTAGAACTAATTTAATTTACTTCAGACCCTTTTAAGAAACAAATTTATGGAGCTAATCTAATTTATCTCAGAACTTCTTACTCATTTATTTGCTTTTTAGCATTTTTAATTACTAATATTCGTAACTTATTTTAATAAATTAGACTACCCAAGTAACCTATGACAGGCTGACTAAACTAGATAACGGATCGTTGACACTGGACATTGCGGTGCCTCGAGCCGTCATACCATGGGATGCGGAACATCAACCACGTATACAGTCAGTATGGCTAAAAAGCCATGATAACACATAATCAGGCATAAAAGTCATGAATGTGGGCATAAAGCCATGAGTGCGAGCATAAAGCCTTTCGTAGTACTGCTAAAACAATACCTTATTAGCATGCCAATCTATCCAATCTGGCACACACGTCTAGGCAATACAAGGGCACATAATATCACTAAATATTAATATATTGTGTTTTATGACTTCATTATTTCATAACAAATTCCATAATTTATACATTCATAATAATATTCATACATTACTTACATCATTCGTATTGATCACAATTCACAACAATGGTGTTCATGTACCATTGTACTCAAGAGATTCCTCCTTTACTCATAAAGAAAACTAATATTCCATTCATATTTTCATATGAATCATTTATTCATTACAATATTTATATGAATTCATAACTCATACAATGTGTTATTATCTTATTTGTAATGGAAACATAAGTCCTAATGTAAACCTCATCCCATTTATACCCAACAATCTATTTATGTAAAGTACATTTCATATTTAAGTGGCATCACTTATGTTTTGTTAGACCTACTAGTAATAGGAATACAAATCTTAACTATATACTCACATAACTTAAATGTTCATTAAGTCATTTAGGTAAATTACTATTTCTATTCCAAGTAATCCATGAACATTTCATGGATTCCAAATTTCATACCTTAATTTTCTCTACCAATTTAGTTCTTACACTTTGTGTCTTTGTATTACTATTGACATTACTATTCACTCAAATTGATGACTTTTTAATACATAATAAATTTATTGAACCTAAGTTTTCTAAGATACCACATTTTTCATTTTATTTTTGTTGGCATTGATTTCCAATACCATTTCAAAGCTTATCTTATGTTACTCAAAATTTTCAGATTTCAAACCTTAAATTTACTATTCCATTGGTCATTTGTACAGTAGGAATTTGACAAAATTGTCTTCATGAAAGTTGTTCCTTATTGTGTCTAGTTACATTTATTTTTTGAATCACTCCATTTGGAGTTTTGTAGCTCAAGTTATGGTAATTTAACCATAACTGGCCGGATTGACCTGTACCCAGAATTTCTGGGCAATTTGGTTCTGCCAGATTTGGTGTCCAAAATTAGACTAGCAATTTGAATTGGTTAGGTTCAGAATTTGAGTTTGTGTTCTTCATGAAAGTTGTAGGACTATGTCTCAGATTTCTGCTGGTAAAATATCAGATCAATTGAACTTTTCTACACTGAGTTATGACCATTTGAACAAACACTGTTCATTTGGTCATTTTCCAGGGACAGCATGTTGGTCACCCAGATTAGAGGTCAATTTGGTTTAGTTTGGTTTTATGGGCAGGGTTTCTTCACCAAAGTTGTGCCATTATGTGTCTAGTTTCATGTCCAATTGGCCTTGCACCAATTGAACCTATACAACTCCATTTATAGTTGTCCAAACCTGCTGGACTCACAACCAGTCCTACAAGTCACCAAGGGCAGCATGCCTAAGCTCAACTCCATTATCTTTACTCACTTCAATTCCTCCTCACACACATTCAAATGGTCACTAATTGACCATTACAATGTTAATATACTATTACATAACCAAAACTCTAATTTCATGCCTCAAACCCTAGTTTTCAAATGTCCATTCATGCACATACATCAATTAAGCATACTAATTCATTATCACTCTACATATACACTTCAAACACCACCTCTAATCCACTTTAATCCATTAAAATAATCATAACTACTTCCCCCCATATAGCTGCCAAAATTTTTAGAGGCCCAAACATGCACATATTTATTCAATTTTCTCAATTTCCTAGCATAAATAATGTTACTAGCACAAAATCTAAAGAAAAAGAGAAGAAATAGGCACTAACCCTTGTGTGAGCAGAATTTTCCCTCATCCAATCTTAAATTTTCCTTCACTTTCTTGGCTTTTCTTGGCAGCCAAACACTTTTTCAAGAGGTGTAGACAAGTTTTAATGAAAGATGCATAGGGTATAGTAGTGAGAATTCATGGGAAATGAAAGAAAGAGATGAAACAACACTCATGAAGGTTGAGAGAAAAGTGTGCGAGCTGAATGGGGAAGATGAGTGCAGAATTGTTTTTCATTTTGTCTCATTTTTATTTAGTTTTTATCCCTTTTTAAGAGGCTTGTGAAGTTGTGATTGGGTGGAGAGTGTTTAATGACATCATATGATGTCATAATTCCTAATTTCTTTCATTTTTCTTTCCTTTTCTTTTCTACTCATTTCCAATTCAATTTTTAGCAATATTTATTCATATTTTAGATTATAATAATTATTTACTTAACTGGACAAGTCGGCCAAAAATCATCTCTAAAAACAAAATGACCAAAATGCCCTCCGTTTGGCTTAACAGACTAAAATTGTCTGTACCGATTGAAAAATTTTTCTAAACATTTTCTTAGCATTCTAATGCTATAGAAACCTCAATGACTCTTCTCTGGAGTCTCAAAAATTATGTCACGAATTTTCTCTCCGGTTTAGGGCTTCTAGTTGCTAAGGTCGCAACTTCCCACTGGGTTACTCATCGCTAGGCACCGGCTCATTTAACTTGGTTGTATTTTATTTCTAAAATTTTTTCTAAATTTTTATTATTATTATTTGAGTTATTTATGAATCCTCACTCTAGTCTAAATATTTTTTCAGACGTTCTAGCTGTCCGGACTGACACCAGTCACCGAAACAGTAGAATGTACGGAATTGCTACAGTGAGGGTGTTGCAGTTTTTGATACGAAAATATTTTTAATCAAGAACTGGAATTAAAAAAGAACATAATATTCATAGCAAATGGGGTTTGATGTAAAACCATGACTCCAGCTCGAATTGGGATTTTGTAACAAAGAGATTCTAGTGCATGGTAACATATGATTATAGGTTCATTTAAGGTAAACCTTATTACTGATTGGGTGGCTATGGCATGCTATGCTAGGTGTTAACCATAGTCTATGAGCTGAATAAAATGATTTAGAGAAATCATTTATGGTAAGAAAGAGTTCTGATGATATTAAGAGTTGATATCATATCTCATTGCCAATTAGTGATGAGCCTAGTAAGTCACACACATACACAATAATCACCAAATTAAATATGATTTGATTAATTAATTAAAGATTTTAATTGATTAATTAAATAGGTTTGGTTTGCAATTAGATTGCAAAGTCCCTAGCAAGGCTTGAAACCAAATCTAGGTTAATATATGTATTGTATAAGTTAAATTTATATTTAAAGTGTTTAAATATAAACTTAATTATGAGAAATTAATTAATAGAGATTAATTAATTAATTTATATTTGATATAAATTAATTAGAAGAAGAGAAATAATTATTTTGGGTTGAGAACTCAAAATTAAGACAGGGGTATTTTGATCATTTCACAGGGTGACATGTGGCACCATGAGATGGTGACACATGGCATTACACATAAGCTTGCCATATGTCTTTTAAACATTTAAGATGATCAAAGTCAAGATTAAATATAGGTTTGACACTTGGCACAATGTGATTGGGTCAATTAAACTAGAGCCAATGAGAAGGTGACATGTGGCAAGGGTTTTAAGTGGTGACCTAGCTATATAAGTGTAAGGATGAAAGAACAAAAATACAAGCTGTTGTATTCTCTTGGTGCTGCCACCCTTGGAGTGTTCTCTCTCTCTTCTTCTTCATCTCTCATCAATTCAAAGAGATTTGCTAACAATCTCTGGAATTAAAAATACTAAAAATCATTTCTAGTGTCCTTTATATATCTGTAATCTCTTAAAAGGCAAAACCTAATTTTCTAATTGATTGGAAAAGCTTTTGAAGTTGTTCAAGGGGCTGCCATTGGTGATCTTGGTGTGGACATGCTAGAGGGACAATATCTGGTGTCCTAGGCACATCCCAAAGGTGCCAAACACACTGCAGTGCATCAAAAAGGTTAGTGCACTTATTCTTGATCTAATCTAGGGTTCTAATGAATTAATCTGTTAATTTTAAAATCTTAAGTGGCAAATGTTGTCACACCCTACCCCTCTGTAAGGCATGACATGATCCCGTAGTATACTTAATGAATTATCAACTCCGTCTACTGATAACCCATTAAATATACTACAAGGGATTTTAAAAACTTTTCTTACTTCTTTCATAGTGGTGAGCACTATTTACAGGTGTTAAAAACTTTTGTGAACTGAAGCAATAGAACTAACACATTTGACTTATTTGGAATTTCTGTAAAAATTTTGGCAGAGTGCCATATGTATTTTGGATAAAACAGTTCTTCAGAAAACCTATAAAAAACACTTCAATGTTTTTCCAAATCTCAACTCCAACAAAATTCAACACAATATTTTTCTCAACTTAATCCACAACAATTTTTTAGTATTTTCAAGGGATGAGATAAAAGAAATATAATACAAATTTTACAAGTCAAAATAACTCATAATTCACTTTACAACTTCAATGTACAATTTTAATTTACAACTGCTCAAATAATTTACATACATATTATTACATGCATACATCAGACCTATGTACATAGGTATACCTATAATATACCTGGAGCTGATCTGAAAGTGTCTTCAAAGAAACTTACTCACTGCTCTATGCTCTTCTTACCTGCGACAGCATACAAAGCTATCGCTGAGTGGTGAACTCAGTGGTGCACAACTATAATTTAAAACATAGTACAATATACATTGACAAAATTTATAGTAAATAATTTGAAAATCTGAATACTCATCAAATTCCAAAACTCAAAATATTCATTGCCAATAATGTGAACCATTTGTATAAAATGACTTTGATCATGAAATTCAATTTACCAAATCATAACTAACCATTTAGGTAATTCCAACAAAATCAATTATACATAAATCATAATTGAAATCACAATTCTTTACCATTCAAAAGCCATTCTATATCTCAAAAATCATTATGTATCTCAAAAATCAATCTTTATCGCAAAACCATGTTGTATCTCAAAAACCATGTCAGAGCTCAAAACCATGTCAGATCTCACAAATCATTCTTTATCTCACTAACTATGCAAGACTAATCCGATAGGGCCATCTTCGATGTGATTCTAACTCCCTATGGTCGGGGAGGTCGAATCATCGTGCACAGTACCATCACAGTAATGAATCTTCCGCAAGGGCCATATCGATAAAATAAACTTAGATCTAACCTCAAATCAGAGGAAAATCTAAGCCTGTGCACGTACCATGGTAATCAAAACACAACTAATTCCATTGTCTTCTCAACAAATGAGAGAGACGGGTAATAACCTAGTCAAGTATCTATAGTGAGATATAAAACAATATCACAATCCTTTTAGTGAGCATAAATCACAATATAATTCGATTCAAAGTCGATTCCAATATCCAATAATTTTTATGATCATCACAAATCAAATCATAAATTTGCATTTTTCCATGAAATTTACCATCACAATTCAAAACATGTTCTATCACAATTTTTCAAAACATAATTTATTTAATCCATAACAATGCTTAATACTTGTGGAAATACCATTTCACAAAGATAAATTCATACATACTATAACAATTTCAATAATCATTGAATTAAATCCAATGCTTATTAAACATAATACATAAGAAAAGTATGTCATTTAATCATATGAAATATTCAAACAAAATCAGTTAAAAACTAGTTGGGCACAAACCTCTGATAACTGCCTCCTGGTCTGGACTCAGTGTTTCCTTCCCTTTTCCTGAGTCTTTGCTAACTGAGAAACACAATTTGAAGTGTTTCAGTACTAAAATAAATTGTCTCTAACGATAATGTTCGATAAGTAATTCACTGAAGGCTATTATTTGCTCAATCACCTAATATACCGACCCTCGATGCGTTTTAGGTAAATTAGGTTTTAGTGTCATTAATATGTCACATTCGATAGGGTTTTAGGGTTGGTACGTTTTACCAAACTCAATTCCTTGTTTAGTGCATTTTAATGCAACTTGCTGGATTCCGGTATACTAGTTTGACCTAGTCGGACGACCTAGTTCTCTCAGTTTTTGGGTTTCGGTCAAAACTACAAACTTGTAGATCTATGTCTTATGGAACGCGGGGCAAAATTTTAGGTCAATCAGAGTTATGTAGACCAATTTATGGTCATTTTACTATTGCTGGTCAAATGGCATCAAATTAGGTCATTTTTAGGTCAATTTGGTCAACTTTGGTTTGGCCAGTTTTTGGACCCGAACTTGTGCAAGCTGTTTGGCTTGCTTATGGTCATTTATGGGCTTTGGTTTCTTCATAAGACTTGTAGGTATGGATCTTAACTATTCATGGTTAAAATTTCAGGTCAATTGGACCTGTTTTGAGTGCGTTATGGCCTAAACACTAACTGCTGCCCAATTGGTCAGTTTTCAGGTTTCACTTGCACTTAATCCGAATTGGTCATTTTTCATGCCACCTTGCAAGCAGAATTTTGGTATGCTTTCTTAATGAAAGTTGGCACATTTTGTGCCTAGTTTCACCTCCAATTGGTCTCATACCAATTGAGGTTACACATTTAAAGTTATAGGCTAAAATGCATACTGCCTTAATCACATTGCTTAAACATACATCAATTACACCCTTACCTTACTATATGTTCACTTCCCTTACCAATTCTGTTTTGGTACATTACCAAAACCATATTCCACTTCACTTTAATATCACTTTGGGCAGATTACAATTATCCTTAATACACCAATTAAACTCAAATTTACAAAGTCTAAGCACAATCACATATACACCTAAACATTACTCATTCTTACATACACTTTACACAATCAATCTATATACATATCCATCAATCCTTAATGTCAATATTCTGCCAATACCTTCATGAACACATACATTTATCCAAGAGTCCCAAGGCTGCTGAAAATGTTCCTCAATACCAAAGTGTCCTACAATTCATCAATTTCCATTCCAAGTGCAAAATCACCATATACATATGGAATAATTTACTAGGATATTAAATCACCCTAATCAACATTATTTCTCATCAAATATATGTATAAATATTTCCTTAAATACATAACTCCATGGCTGTCCAAAATGAACATATCAATAACTTCTCAAACTTGAAAATTTTCTTCACAAATCCAACACCCATAACATGTACACAAAGTTTAACAAAACAATATTCAAAAAATGTAAACTTACCTATGGTTGGAACTTGCTAAACCTTGATTAAACTTCTTGATTTTGGTATCAAACTCTTCCTTATGATGTGTAGACAATCTTTAATGAAGAAATCTAGGTGATTGGAAGTAAAATGAAGGAGGTTAATGGAGCTTTTTCAATTTGCGGCCATGGAGGTTTTTTGGAGAAATTCATTCAGCCATGGTAAATTCCCAAGCTTGAAGATGAAATGGCAGATTGTATAATGTGTGTACACCTGCCCCTTTAGTCCTTAATTAAATCCCTAGTGGTCCACTCACCAAATTTAAATCATATAATATGTTAAATGTGTTAATTACACACTTTCACTCCACTTTTGGCTATTTACATTAGGTACCACCAAATTAATTTTTCATTTTATTTTCTAAGTGTAATATTATTTATTTTTAATGGACATTTAGGTCAAAAGACAATTTCGGGTGTCAAATGACCACAATGCCCTTGTTCGGGTTGCATTCCCAATTTTTCGGTAACACCGGGTTTTGTCCGTTTTTCGATTTCTCACTTTTCTTTGTACTAATTATTTAATTTTTCTTTGATATTTCTAATGATATTTATACTTCAATAAATATTTATTGGAGTCCTAAAAATATTTTTCAGGGTTCCCCGCAGTCCAGGGTTAGTCAACGGTCCACGCCATGACTTCCCGATGCGGTCACCCATCGCTAGGGTTTTCGGCTCGCTTAACTTGGTTACATTTCTTTGCTATTATTTTTCCTTTGTTTTTCTTGTATTTTCTTTTCTTGTATTTCATTATTTAATGTCTCCTCACTCATATCGAAGTGTAGTTCTAGGCATCCTAGCTGTCCGGACAACACTGGTCACCGGAACAGTAGAACGCACTACCGAACTTAGGGGTGTTACAAATGTAGATCCAAAACATATTAAAAGAGTTTTAATATGCTGTTTATCATTGAAATCAAATAGATAAAAATAAATCTTACATGATGCATGTAACCCTAGATGAATAATTTTTGAATTCAATGATATAAATTTATGTTTTTCATGCCTCCGCTCCTTCACATCATGGCTCTCCACTAAGGCAATTATTTAAGAAATTTTAAACATTTAAATTATTGGCTATGGTTACATAAGAATAATGTATTTGGTTTAAGAGATTTTCTTGAAATAATTGTTAAGTATGAGATATTGTATGTAAATGCTTTAATGATCAAGAATGGATGTACCTAAGGTTATTAAGGTTAAAATTTGTATGCTTGCTAACTTACTGTACTTAACTTAACTAATGCAAGATATGAAGGAGCAGAAGCATGAAAATTGTTCATTAGAGCATTGAATTTCAAAAATTTTCTTTTAGGGTTACATGCATCATACCATATCTGTTATGTGCCTAATTAATTTCAATGCTCAATTGCATATTAAAATACCTTTAATATGTATTAGGATCTATGTTTTCCATTCAAGATTGTGAATTAACAAATTAATTCATTTAAACCTGTAACACCTCTCACCCGTCTTCAGTGTAGCCGATCAAGGCATGCTACACGGCGTGCCGGAGCCCCTGGTCTGTGATTATCTCATTTTCTGAACTCAATTTGATTTAAGAAGCCTTTATGTGATATTCATAACATACTGATTCTGTTTTCATACTTTAACAAAATCAGTGTTTTAAAAATGGTAATAAAAATCTGACAAGGTGCCGTCTATATTTCAGACAAACTGTCCTTCTAAATCTGTTAAAAACAGTTCAATATGATAATCTCAACCTTTCAAATAATTTTTCAGTCTCAAAATATCATAGTTTCAAAACACAACCCATCATAATTTACATTCATCCAAACACTCTCCATAAGAGTTTAATATGTACAAATTATTACAAACCTTAAAGTTTTAGAATATACAAAATTACATAACAAAATGTCAAAATACAACTGATAATCATTACACAAGATCCTAAGTCCTACCATGTATGCAGTGTAGTGAAGATGACTCTGGACTCCTGTGCAGATCTGATGTCTCACCCGGTCGTAGGTCTGTTGGGCTCCCCAACTGTGTCTCCAATACCTACGCGTAGCAAAAGCAATGCGCTAAGCAATTCTGCTTAGTGGTGCCAAATATAAAGAAATATACACTAAAATAAAGTAAATGAATTGTTTATGAATTTATGACATCGATATTCTTTGCAGTTGCTGTTTCTACTTTTATTTGCTGACTTTTCATTTTTGCTAATTTTGGTGCTGTTGTATGTCAATAAACTGAATTTAGCTATTTGAATTTAATAATGCTTAAATTAACTGCCCGTGCAGCCTATACACTGACCAGACTGGATAAATGGATATACTGTGATAAGTGCATAATTTATTAATTTTACTCCCATCACATTTAGTGTTTTTAAAGTGTTTTTATGTTTAATTCAGTTTGTCACGACCCAGGGATGGGGTTGGGACATGCTTGTTCAACCAGTTATGCACTGGGGTGAAAACTTCGTGTCCCACATCGAAAACGGGAAGAAAAGATTTGGGCCATATATGTGGGAGCCTTCCTCACCTGGTCAGCGCGCTTTTGGGAATGAAAACTCCCAAGGGACAAATCCGTGAGGCCCATGGGCCAAAGCGGACAATACTAACTGGAGAAGGATTAGGCTGTTACATTTGGTATCAGAGCTGGACTCCCTCTAGTACGGTGTGTGGTGCGAGGACGCACCAGGCGGAAGCTGGTGGGCTTGTCACGACCCAGGGATGGGGTTGGGACGTGCTTGTTCAACCAGCTACGCACTGGGGTGAAAACTTCGCGTCCCACATCGGAAACGGGAAGAAAAGATTTGGGCCATATATGTGGGAGCCTTCCTCACCTGGTCAGTGCGCTTTTGGGAATGAAACCTCCTAAGGGACAAATCCGTGAGGCCCATGGGCCAAAGCGGACAATACTAATTGGAGAAGGATCAGGTGTTACACAGTTGGTTAAGTATAGTTATCTATTAGGCACATGTTTAGAGAGTTGTTGAAATAATTGTGTTAAATGGAGAAATTTGACTCTTGCTGTATTTTTTAGGGTTTTGGTGAAGTTCCGGAGCAATATAATGTGGAAAGAAGCTTGGAAAGGTCAAAGAATTGAGAAACATGGTTGATACAAAGTACACGGGCCGTGTAAGCATAACTAGAGGCCCGTGTAACATTCTGCCAGAAGGAATCCAGAGAACCGATGAAGAAACAAAGTACACGGGCCGTGTAAATTGACCCGTGTAAATCCTGGAGACCCGTGTAACTTTCTATGCCCATGCAAAACATTCCCATTCAGTTCCAGTAAGTTACACGGCCCTAGGCCGTGTAGTGATACACGGGCCGTGTATCCATCAACAGTCAGATTCCTGATTTTACTCCAGTTGCAGTTTTTGACAGAGACTCTAGAAAAACCTAACCCTAGACCATTTATTATAAATAAAAGAGATAGTAGCCGTCTTCAGGGTATGGGAGACGCCTCCAAAAATCATTCAGTAACCTCTCCATTAATCTTTTAGAATTCTTCTTTATTTTTCTTTTATTTTTCTGTAAGCCATGAGTGGCTAAGTTTTTATTCAGTTCAAGGGATTCAAGTTCTTTGCCTTGATTTGTGAGACCAGGTTCTTAATTTAATTTATGTCTTTTTGAATATCTATTATTTTTTGATTTATTTGTCTTTGATCTATTGAATGATTTGCTAAAAAGGCCTATTAGTTAATTTTTTGATGAGATCAATTGCTAGTTCATCTTCATAATCTATAATTGTTGTGTAAGATTGAACATAAGTAGCAATTAGGTTTTATTGATTATGATCCCAGTTTTCGATAATAACCTAAGGAAACAATAGGGTGGATTAAATGATTTATGCTTCATAAATTATTGTTCAGCTTAACTACTTCCTTTTCTTAAAGCAGTTATTAATTTAATGAGGATTGCTTAATACCAACTCAGTTAATAATTAGAGTCAATAAGAGTGCTGGGCTCGAATTGATGAGCATAGGGCAGTCAAGGGTTTACCTTGCTGTTTGGTAAATCTACGTTAAGTATTTAATAAGAGATAATTGTATTTCTTTTGTCTATGATCAAATCAATGCAGTGGAATGAGAATTACCTTGGACTGAAGTTTGTTTAAGTTAATATTTTCATATTTAGTTCTTGAATTTCTAATTTCTTCTGATTTTGTGTTACAAAACCCCCCAATCTTTGTCTCTTCCGTTTCCTATTACACAAGCGCACGAAAATCCAAAAATTCAGTTTCTAGGGTTCGACCTGGATTTACCATTTGCTACATAAAATATTTCATAGTTGGTAATTTTAGTTAATTTAATTTCTGGTGGATTCGACACCTATCAAGAATTTTGGCGCCTTTGCCGGGGACTAAAATTTATTGGATTTTATGTTTTGTGTTTTCTGTTATTAAATTTGTTTGTGAAGTGTTGTTATTTCCAGGTTTTTGGAAAAAAATTATGGTATTATTGTTCATTATTACTGTTCATTAAGGATTTTGGTTGAAATTGGAGGGCGGCCCATACCTATTTTGAAGGAAACGATGCTCTGATCAAGACCAATTAGATTCCTTGGCCCCACACTCTTGAGGCTAAATTCCATTGTTTTCTAGGGTTTTGAGGCATTTTTCTATTTTTACTTTGATTTCTTTTTGTTTATGACAAGAACTTCTCAATCTGGTGAGTTGATCTTTGACCCCAGAAGTAGAAAAAACAACTAAACAGTTGAGAAAATTGGCTAAGCAAGGTAGGCTGATTCCGAGTACATCTGCAGGAGTCCAATCTCCAAAGGAGCTAAGTTCAGGTTCGGATTCGGATTCAGAGTCAAATTCCAAAAACGAAACCATGGCTGCTAGGACTTTGAAAAAGTTGGCTGCCCCTGATCTAAACCAACAGCCTTTGTGTATTCCATACCCTACTTTAAATATTGCTTTTGAGTTGAAATCTGGACTAATCCAATTATTGCATAAGTTTCATGGTATTGCAGGAGAGGATCCGCATAAGCATCTAAAGGAATTTCATGTTGTGTGTTCCAGCATGAAACCTCAAGGAGTTTTAGAGGATCAAATCAAGCTTCGAGCTTTTCCTTTCTCACTGGAGGGCACAACTAAGGATTGGCTATATTACCTTCCTTTCGGATCTGTTAACTCATGAAATGGGATGAAGCAGATATTTCTGGAGAAGTATTTTCCTACTTCCTGTACTGCCAACATAAGAAAAGAAATTTGTGGCATTTGGCAGTATAATGGAGAGAGCTTGTATGAGTATTGGGAGAGATTTAAGAAGCTGTGTGCAAGCTATCCCCATCATCAAATAAGTGAGTAGCTCTTGATTCAATATTTCTATGAGGGACTTCTACCAATGGATTGCAGTATGATAGATGCTGCTAGTGGAGGAGCTTTGGTTGATAAGACACCAGAAGAGGTAAAGAGGCTGATTGCTAACATGGCAGCCAATTCTCAACAGTTTGGAATGAGAATGGATCACACTCCCATGAAGGTTAATGAGGTAAGTACATCTAACCTTGAGAAACAAATTTTTGATTTAACTTCTTTGGTGAGACAGTTGGTTGTAGGGAATATGCAAACTGTTAAGGCATGTGGAATTTGTTCGGGTTTGGGTCATACTACTGATACGTGTCCTGCGTTACAAGAGGGTGAATCAATACAACATGTTAATACAGTAGGATATTATGGATAGCCATAACGCAAGTATGATCCCTATTCGAATACTTATAATCCAAGATGGCGAGATCATCCCAATCTGAGTTATGGGAATCAACAGGTGCAAAACCGATACCAACAGCAAAGACCACAAGTGAATCAACAACAACCGCCTCCACCTCCACCTCCCTCAAATCAAGGTATGTTACTTGATGAAATTGTTAAGGCTTTGGCAAACAATACTCAACAGTTCCAACAGGAGACCAGAAATAGCATTCAAAATATAGAGAGGCAGATTGGTTAGCTAGCTTCATCTATGAGTAAGCTGGAATCTCAAGGTTCTAGAAAGCTCCCATCACAAATAGTCATGAATCCTAGAGAAAATTCAAGTGCGATACTGTTACAGAGTGGGAAAGAAGTTGATAATCAGACTCCACATGAGTCACTGAAAAAGAAGAAGCAAGGAGTAAAAGAGTCTGAAGTTCCTGAAGTTGAGGTAAATACTGAACCTAAACTGAATAAGGTTGGCTAAAAATAAGAAAGAAGAATAAGAGAAATAAATTTTGGAGACTTTCAGAAAGGTAGAGGTGAATATACCTTTACTTGATGCAATCAGATAAGTTCCCAAGTATGCTAAATTCCTTAAGGAACTATGCACTACAAAGCATAAGTTGAGGAATAATGAGAAGATCAGTGTGGGGGAAAATGTGTCAGCATTAATTCAGCAAAAATTACCCCCTAAGTGTAAGGATCCAGGTTCATTTTCTATTCCCTGCAGAATAGGTGATTCTAAATTTGAACGTGCAATGGCAGATTTAGAAGCATCTATTAATGTTATGTCAAATTCAGTTTTTCAAACTTTAAATTTGGGTCCTTTGAAAGAAACTAGTGTCATTATTTAGTTAGCTAATCGTTCTAATGCTTACCCATTAGGAGTAGTTGAGGATGTGTTCATGCAGGTTGGAGAATTGATTTTTTCTGCAGATTTTTACATTCTGGATATGGAGGATAGTGTTCCCACATCAAAGTCAGCTTTGATTTTGTTTGGAAAACCTTTCCTAAAAACTGCCAAGACAAAAATTGATGTGGATGATGGTACCCTAACTATGGAGTTTGATGGAGAGACTATCAAATTTAATATCTTTGATGCCATGAAGTTTCCTGCTGATGATCATTCTATTTTTTTCTATTGATGTTGTTGATACAATTGTGCAGGATGTTTTTGAGTTAAGCATAAAGGATGAGTTAGAAGTGGTGATTAGTCAAGGAATTCAAGAAATCAGTACCAATCAACCATTAAGTGTAGAGGTTCAAGAGGCAGTAATGGCATTGCAGTCATTACCTCCTATTCAAAAAAGGTATGGAGTATCAAAGATTGACTTATTTATATCTCACACAAAATTATTACCTTCTGTGGTGCAGGCACCAGTCCTTAAACTCAAGCCTTTACCTGAGCATTTGAAGTATGTTTACTTGGGAGACAATGAGACACTTCCAGTTATCATCTCAAGTAATTTAACAAAGATTAAAGAAGACATATTGACGAGGGTTCTGAGACTACACAAGGAAGCAATTGGATGGACAATAGCTGACATCAAAGGTATAAGTCCATAAGTGTGCATGCACAGGATTTTACTAGAAGATGAGGCTAAACCAACTAGAGAAGCTCAAAGGAGATTAAACCCACAGATGATGGAGGTTGTGAAGAAGGAGATTTTAAAGCTACTGGATGCAGGAGTTATTTACCCAATTTTAGACAGCAAATGGGTAAGTCCAGTCCAAGTAGTGCCAAAAAAATCAGGAATCACTGTGGTAGCAAATCAAGATAATGAACTTGTTCCAACAAGGATTTAGAGTGGATGGCGAATGTGCATAGACTACCGCAAGCTGAATTCAGCAACAAGGAAGGACCACTTCCCACTGCCATTCATTGATCAGATGCTTGAGCGGTTAGCAGGTAAGTCTTATTTTTGCTTTCTTGATGGTTTTTCTGGATATAATCAAATTGTGATTGCACTAGAGGATCAGGAGAATACTACCTTCACTTGCCCTTTCGGAACTTTCGCTTTTAGAAGGATGCCCTTCGGGCTTTGTAATACACCTGCCACATTTCAGAGATGCATGATGAGCATATTTTCAGATTACATTGATACTTGCATTGAGGTGTTCATGGATGATTTTACTGTGTATGGTGATTCATTTGATGCATGTTTAAATCATTTAACTTCTGTTCTTGAGAGATGCATTAAGAAAAATCTTGTTTTGAATTATGAGAAGTGTCATTTCATGGTGGAACAAGGGATTGTATTGGGTCATGTTGTATCTAATAGGGGTATAGAGGTGGATAAGTCAAAAATTGATTTAATTGTGAACTTACTCTACCCCACAACTGTGAGGGAAGTACACTATTTTCTTGGTCATGCAGGTTTCTATCACAGGTTCATTAAGGATTTCTCTAAGGTAGCATTGCCTTTATCTAGACTCTTACAAAAAAATATTTCTTTTGAGTTCAGCAAAGAGTGCAAGGAGGCTTTTGACAAATTGAAATCTGCAGTGACATCACCTCCTATTATCTAGGCTCCTGATTGGACTATACCGTTTGAAATTATGTGTGATGCGAGTAATTATGTAGTGGGAACAATTTTAGGGCAGCGTGTTGGAAAGCTCTTTCATGTGATTTATTATCCATCCAGAACACTCAATTCAGCTTAGCGCAATTATTCTACGACCGAAAAAGAGCTTTTGGCTATAGTTTTTGCTTTTGACAAATTTTGGTCATATTTGCTTGCTTCTAAAATAATTATCTTCTCTGATCATGTAGCGTTGAAGTATCTCTTAGCAAAGAAGGAAGCAAAACCAAGGTTAATTAGGTGGATCCTTCTGCTATAAGAATTTGATCTTCAAATCAAAGATAAGAAAGGAGCTGAGAACCTGGTAGCAGATCATTTGAGCAGGTTAGTGACACAAGAATATCCACTTCCTTTACAAGAACTTTTTCCTGATGAGCAGTTATTTAAATTGCAAGGTATGATCCCTTGGTATGCTGATTTAGTGAATTATTTGGTTACTAAGGTTGTGCCCTTTGATTTGAGTAGAGCTAAGAAAGAGAAATTGAAAAGTGAGGCCAAGTATTATGTGTGGGATGACCCGTATTTGTGGAAATTTTATTCAGATCAAATTATTAGGAGATGTGTTCCTGATAATGAGATTCAATCTATTCTTGTTTTTTGTCATGCCTATGCATGTGGAGGTCATTTTGGACCCAAGAGAACAAGTAGAAAAATATTATATTGTGGTTTTTACTAGCCCACTATATTTCGTGATTCATATTTGATTTGGAAAAATTGTGAACAATGTCAAAGAACAAGAAGTTTAACCCATAGGAATGAGATGATTCAGAATTCAATACTTATTTGTGAGATTTTTTATGTGTGGGATATTGATTTTATGGGTCCATTTCCTTCCTCTTTTGGCTTTGTTTATATATTACTTGCTGTTGATTATGTTTCGAAAAGGGTGGAAGCCAAAGCCACCAGAACTGATGATTCTAAAGCTGTCGTAGGTTTTATGAAGTCAAACATTTTTAGTAGGTTTGGAGTTCTTAGAGCTATAATCAGTGACCGGGGTACACATTTTTGTAATAGAACTGTTGAGGCATTGTTGAGAAGATATGGTGTTTTCCATAGAGTATCTACAACTTATCATCCTCAAACAAGTGGGCAAGTAGAGGTGTCTAATAGAGAGATCAAGTCTATTTTGGAAAAAACAGTGAAACCAAATAGAAAAGATTAAAGCGTTAGACTTGATGATGCATTGTGGGCTTATAGAACTACTTATAAGACACTAATAGGTATGTCCCTTTTCAGATAGGTATTTGGTAAGTTGTGTCACCTTCCTGTGGAGTTAGAACATAAGGCTTATTGGGCTATTAGATAATGTAATTTGGATTTGGATACTGCTTGTGTGGAAAGAAAATTGCAATTGCAGGAATTAGAGGAAGTTCGACTTAAAGCTTATGAGAACTTTAAGATCTATAAAGAAAAGATCAAGGCATTCCATGACAAACTAATTCTAAGGAAGCAGTTTTTGGTTGGACAAAAAGTTTTATTGTATAATTCCAGATTGAAGCTAATGCCTGGTAAGTTGCTTTCTCATTGGATTGGACCCTTTGTTGTTACTAATGTGTTTCCTTATGGTGCAGTTGAAATTCAAAGTTTAGGAACTAATAAGGTATTCAAGGTCAACGGTCATAGACTCAAGCCATTTTATGAAGGGTTTCAGGAGCATACAGTGGAGGAACTCAAATTGAGTAACCCAATTTATGAGGATTAAAGAGATTTTTCATGTCAAGCTAATGACAATAAACAAATACGCTACTTGGGAGGCAACCCATGGGTGGTTTGTTAGCCAAAATCAGATTTGTTTTCTTTCCTCTATTTTATTTTATTTTCTAGCATTTTTTTTCTTTTCTTTTGCATTTGGGCTTTACATTGAGGACAATGTAAGTTTTAAGTGCGGGGGAGGAGAAATTTGTTGCTTTAATTCTAAAAAAAAAAAAAAAAATTGTCCTTATAAGCTTGATTCATGGTTCTATATTAACTCTCGGAGAGAAGTGCTTTGTCCTTGCAATAACTTTTCTATTTTAGATTGAATTTTTAAGATTTTAGGCAAGGTAATAGTAACGTTAATGATGGATTTCCCCTCTTCTCCATACCATAGAGAAAATTTTCTCTGCATAAATCATTTAGGTTTGACTTAATGGTGAAATAATTAGTTATGTGTGCTTTAAACTATTGTCATGTATATTTCAGAACTTTGTTTAATCTATCAGAGCACTTTATAATATGTAGATGCATAAATTGGGAGAAATAAAATGTTGAACTTGAAAATTGCTCCGCTATTTTAATTAAGCAAACTAACCAGGGGTCTTCATGAACCCCATGTCGATTCTCAGGCTAAAAGCTAGCTAGGATATGAGCAAGATACTTCTCTGAAGGTGACGATTAAAAAAAAAAAAAAACTGTGACAAGAGAGAAGTACCAATTTCAAATATATAAAAAAAAGGGGGCATTCCTACTTCCTCTAAGATTTGCCAAGAGCTATAATTGTTGTGCCTTGATAAATTAGTCTTGTGTTTTGGTATATATTGACTTAAAATTTTATGGAACTCTAATTGTGTGAGCTTAATTGATGTCAAGCCTTTTGTTTTATATTGGAAAATTATTAATATATTGGTATGGTATTGATGGAATTTATTATGATGGTTATTGCCTTACTTGCCTCTTCTTACAAATTTTTAATCTTTTGTTAGAAAATGTTGTGATAGGGTGAAGTTAAGGAACTTCTAAGTGGAGTTCATTGAGAGTTTAAGTCATGCTTGAGGACAAGCATGGAATAAGTGTGGGAGAATTTGATAAGTGCATAATTTATTAATTTTACTCTCATCACATTTTGTGTTTTTAAAGCGTTTTTATGTTTAATTCAGTTGGTTAAGTATAGTTATCTATTAGGCACATGTTTATAGAGTTATTGAAATAATTGTGTTAAATAGAGAAATTTGACTCTTGTTGTATTTTTTAGGGTTTTGGTGAAGTTCCGGAGTAATATAATGCGGAAAGAAGCTTGGAAAGGTCAAAGAACTGAGAAACATGGTTGATACAAAGTACACGGGACGTGTAAGCATAACTAGAGACCCATGTAACATTTTGCCAGAAGAAATCCAGAGAACCGAGGAAGAAACAAAGTACACAGGCCATGTAAATTGACCCGTGTAAATCCTAGAGACCCGTGTAACTTTCTGTGCCCATGCGAAACATGCCCATTCAGTTCCAATAAGTTACATGGCCCTGGGCAGTGTAGTGATACACGGGCCGTGTATCCGTCGACAGTCAGATTCCTAATTTTGCTCCAGTTGCAGTTTTTGATAGAGACTCTAGAAAAACCTAACCCTAGACCATTTATTATCAATAGAAGAGATAGCAGCCATCTTAGGGGTATGGGAGACGCCTCTAAAAATCATTCAGCAGCCTCTCCATTCATCTTTTAGAATTCTTCTTTATTTTTCTTTTATATTTCTATAAGCCATGAGTGGCTAAATTTTTATTTAGTTCAAGGGATTCAAGTTCTTTGCCTTGATTTGTGAGACCAGGTTCTTAATTTAATTTATGTCTTTTTGAATATCTATTATTTTTTGATTTATTTATCTTTGATCTATTGAATGATTTGCTAAAAAGGCTTATTAGTTGATTGTTTGATGAGATCAATTGCTAGTTCATCTTCATAATCCGTAATTGTTGTGTAAGATTGAACATAAGTAGCAATTAGGTTTTATTAATTATGATCCCAGTTTTCGATAATAACCTAAGGAAACAATAGGGTGGATTAAATGATTTATGCTTCATAAATTGTTGTTCAGCTTAACTACTTCCATTTCTTAAAGCAGTTATTAATTTGATGAGGATTGCTTAATACCAACTCAATTAATAATTAGAGTCAATATGAGTGCTGGGCTCGAATTGATAAGTATAGGGAAGTCAGGGGTTTACCTCACTGTTTGGTAAATCTATGTTAAGTATTCAATAAGAAATAATTGTATTTCTTTTGTCAATGATCAAATCAATGCAGTGGAATGAGAATTACCTTGGACTGAAGTTTGTTTAAATTGAGATTTTCATATTTAGTTCTTGAATTTCTGATTTCTTCTGATTTTGTGTTACAAAACCCCCCTAATCTTTGTCTCTTCCGTTTCCTATTACACAAGTGCATGAAAATCTAATAATTCAGTTTCTAGCATTCGACCTGGATTTACCATTTGCTATAGAAAATATTTCACAGTTGGTAATTTCAGTTAATTTAATTTCTGGTGGATTCAACACCCATCATACTGGTACTGGGTACCTAATACCTCGGGCTATCACACCATCAGTCACAAAGTGTCTCTCGGTATGCAAACAGTGTGGCTAAAAAGCCATATAGTCAATCTGGCGATAAGCCAAGTATAATAACACAATAGTATAGCCATAGGCTATTAACATCACAGTGCGGCATAATATACCGTAAAAACACAGTATGGCATAAAGCCATTTATAGAATAGCTATCAGAATCTTATTGGCATGCTAGCCTATCCAAACTAATCAACTTGGCAAACTAGGGCACATTATAAATTAATTGTTTAATTCTTCAATTTTTAGAATTTACTAGCTATTATGTAATTCATAAGTCAATGCATATGTTGACCTTTTTAGGTAATATAGATAATTTGTTTCTAAAATCAATAAACAATTTATAATTCAATATGCTGTCAATATAATGCAATTTACCCTTTTCAGAAGTTGGCATTCATTACCAAATTACTTCACACATTGTTTTATGTAATTACCAAATTTTCAATTTTAATGTGCTAGATTAGTCTCGCTTATTGTCCTATTTCTCTAGGTTTTTAGCTTCTGGTCAAAGAAGCAAAATTGTAGCTCTATGTCTTATTGAAATTTTGACACAAATTTCAGGTCATTCTAAGTTGTATAGAGACCAAGATATGGTCAATTTACTAAAGCTGGACAGATTGCACCTTTAGTGCAAAATTTGGTCAATTTTAGGTCACATTTAGTTTTGGCAGTTTTGGTACCCAAACTTGTGCAAGCTATTTGACTTGGTTCTGGCCATTTCTGGGCTTTGGTGTCTTCATAAAAATTGTAGCCCTATGTTTAGGCTATCCATGGTAAAAAATTCAGGTCATTTGGATCAGTTTTGAGTGAGTTATGGTCATCTTAATGACTACTATTCATATAGTAAAAAATCTGAGCCTGTATTTACGAATTCCGTATTTGGTCATTGTTAAAGTCAGTTTCTAGGCAGAATTTTTGCAACATTTCTACATGAAAGTTAGTCTATTTGGTGTCTAGTTTCAACCCCCATTGGCCTCATACCAATTGGGTTCACAGTTTTGCACTTATAGCCTAATTTATGTACTACCAACACACACAACCTGCATTTGAAAATTACACTTCCAATTTTGACAATCCTCTTTCTCCCAATACTTCAATATTCAATCATGGCACTTCTATATATATTGTACACAATTCTAGCAAAGCATTTTGGGTAGAACACTCAAGTCCTCAATGCACACAATACACCATTAAAGTTTAACATTTACTTCCACCGAAATTCAACATACCTTAATACCAATATTACACATACACTTCCATGGCAACTACACATGCTGCCTACTATTCAACACCATCATATTTCATCAATAAATTTCATAAACTCACACACAAATTCATGAGATTTAAGGCTGCCAAACATGGCAGTTTACTAAAGCATCAAAATCCCATTTTTAAACCCTTAATTCAAGCAGTAACATACACATACTTGGACATTAACTTGCTACAACTTCCATTTGAGTTAATGAACCTTAATTCCCATCCATTAGAGGTAAGAAAAACTCAAACACATCAAGCTTTCATGGCTTCCAAAAATGAATAAATTCATAACTCAATATTTTCTTCCATTCTCTTCACCAATTTACTCACCTCAACCTAAACATAAAGTTTACTAAAGCAAGGGAGCGGATTTGGACACTTACCACTTGAGAGCTTCCCTATAACTTCACCAAATCTTCTTTTTATTGTTCCCAATATCTTCCCCACGGTGAGTAGGCAAGCTTTAATGAAGGATCCAAGTGGAAATGATGGCTAAATCAAGGTTGCATGGTGGTGAGCTCATTCGGCCATGGAGGTTCACTTCGGCCAAGGTTATAAAGGTTGAAGATGACCTTTATTTCTGTCCACTGAGACCTTATTATATGTCTCTTATGATATAGTTAGTGGAGCACTAGGATTAGTTTAATGTTTAATTATTCCAAGTTTCACAAATTTCATTTTATGCTCTAAACTTCCATTATTTATATAATGTACCACATTTTAATTTTTCATGACATTTTCAAAGTGTAATACCATTTATTTTTAATGGATATTGAGGTCAAAAGGCAACACTAAGTGTCAAATGACCAAAATGCCCTACTTCGGGTTATATTCTCGATTTTTCGGTAACACTGATTTTTGTCGGTTTCTTGATTTTTTCGTTTTTCTTTATACTAATTTATTAATTTTTCTTTGATATTTCTAGTGTCAATTACATTTTAATAAACCTTTAATTATGGCTCAAAATTTAATTCCAAGAGTTCCCCACAGTCCTGGGGTGGGCAATTGCCTTCGCCGTAACTTCCTAGTGCGATCACCCATCGCTATGCTGTCGGCTCGTTTAACTTAGTTTCATTTCTCTCTTTTATTTTTCTTTAATTTTTCTTGTATTTTCTTTTTATTTATTTCATCATTATATGTCTGTTCACTAACACCGAAGTATAGTTTCAAACATCCTGACTTGCCCGAACTGACATTAGGTCATCGGAGCAACAGAACATACAGAATACGTACAGGGAGGATGTTACAAAACCCTAGTTCAAAAGAGGAGTTAGAGCACTAACCTCTTTGATGCACTATGCATGTGATTGGCACCTTTAGGAAGCACCTAGGACCCTAAGTGTTGTCCCTCTAGCTTGTCCACTTTAAGATCACTAATGGGCAGCCCCCAATTTATTTCTCAAGCCTTTTCCAACCAATTATAAATTGGGTTCTTACCTTTAGAGAGGTTGTATGTGTGTATAGGACACTAGAAACCATTTCTAGCAATTTTAATTCAAAGGAATTTCGGCAATTCTCTTTGAATTGATGACAAAAGAAGAAGAGGAGAGGGAGAGCTATGTGTGCTGCCACCTTTAGGCGAGAATAAGAGTGTGTTTCTTCTTTTCTTTTCCCTTTTATAATTAGGTCATCACTTAAACCCTTTGCCACATTTCACCACCACATTGCATCTTAATTTTAATTGACTTAATCACATTAAGTTAAGTGTCAAAGCTAGATTTAATCTTGACTTTGATCACCATGCATGATAGGAAGATAAATGGAAAACTTATATGATGCCATGTGTCACCATCTCATGGTGCCACATGTCACCCTGTAAATGACCAAATTACCCTTATGTTGTAATTTTGAGTTCTCAACCCAAAATCATTATTTCTCCTCTTCTAATCAATTTATATCAAATATAAATTAATTAATTAATCTCTATTAATTAATTTCTCACAATTAAATTCATATTTAAACACTTTAAATATAAATTCAACTTATACTATACATCTAATAACCTAGATTTGGTTTCAAGTCATGCTAGGGACTTTGCAATCTTATTGCAAACCAAACCTATTTAATTAATTAATTAAACTCTTTAATTAATCAATTAAATCACATTTTACTTGGTGATTATCTTGTGTATATGTGTGACTTACTAGGCTCATCACTAATTGGCAATGAGATATAATATTAACTCTTAATATCATAAGAACTCTTTCTTACCATAAATGATTTCTCTAAATCATCTTAGGCATTTCATAGACCAAGGTTGACACCTAGCATAGCATGCCATGGCCACCCAATCAGTAACATGTAATACCTTAAATGAATCTTTAATCATATGTTACCATGCACTAGTAAGTCACATGCGTCACTGGTTTAACCTACTTATCATGTATAAGTGCCTATCATGTTTATTATATGGCAGGAGACTCACCATTTCATCTTATTTATTTCTCATATAAATACCTTGGGAACAAACATGAATACAATCTTTCTGGATAAGTCATGTCCTATGTGAAGTATCCTCGATTGTGAACCAATTTATGAAACTTTGTGCTAGAAATACTGTCAGTCATATTATTAACAACTTAAGAATAGAAATACTGTCAGTGAAATTGCCTTTTATTAATAAAATATGTACAAGATATATACTAAATGATATGCTCTAGAGCATACTACTAACAAGATAAACCATGAATGGATGTGCTTGAGATTTTGAGAATTAGGGGCCAAATAATTGATTGAATCTCACGTAATATGTGATGAGGAAAGAGTTACTCACTTATGAATTGTTATGAATCCAAGAATAGATGTACTTGAGGATGATTAACAATTTAAAAGAAATCAATCACCTACTAGAAATCCATTCCAACTAGGATTTCCATTTCCTACTTTGGAAGTGTAAGATTTGCCAAATTAGTGAGAGGACCAATTTGATTAAAAGACCATAATTATTTTGGTAAGTTACATGGTGCAATATGCTAATTGGAATCCTATTATTTTTTACAGTTTAATCTAATAAAATGACCACATAACCATCCAATGTCTTAGCTGGCATACTTGATAAGAATAGGCTAACTGGGCCTAATTTTTCTGATTGGTTAAGAAATCTGAAAATTGTACTGAATTTGGAGCATATAGGATACGTTCTAGATTTTAAAGTTCCTGATCCTTTATAAGAAGGGGCAACACAGGAGGAACAAGACATTTTGGATAGATGGAAGGAACATGCCATGCGAGCTTGGTGCTATATATTGGCTTGTATGAACAATGAGTTACAGAAGTAACATGAAAAGATGCAATCTGCATCTAAGATCCTCGACCACCTACAAGAGTTGCATGTTGAGCATGGTAGAAATGCTATATATGAGATATCTAAGCAACTGTTCTGGATAAGGATGACGGAGGGGCTAGATGTGGGAGTCCATGTACATAAGATGATCGAACTCATTGAGCAGCTTGAGGCTCTTGATTTTGCAATGGACGTCACATTACAAATGGATTTGATCCTATAATCCCTTCTAGAGTCTTCATCACAAACTTCCACATGAATTAATAGGAATGCACCTTAGCTGGTTTATTGAATTTGCTGGTCATAGCACAAAAGAATATTTCTGATAATAAGGGAAAGAAGTTGCTTTGGTTGCTTCTTCTTATTCTAGAAAGTCTAAGAAGAAGAAAAATAACAAGAAAAAGAAAACTGCTATCCCTGGTCAATCTGGTAGGATAGCCAAGAACCAATCATAGAAAAAGAAGAAAACTGAAGTTGCTCCTGATGAGGGAAAGTGTTTCCACTGTCAGAAGGATAGGCATTGAAAGAGAAATTGCCTTGAATATTTGGCATCTCTGAAAGATAAGAAAAATAAACTTTCAAAAGGTATGTCCATATCTTGTTATTTAGATTCTGAAAATACTTATAGTTTATGTACAGCCTGGGTTTTAGTCTATACATTTTACTGTTCCGGTGACTAGTGTCTGTCCGGACAGTCAGGATGTGTAGAACTATATTTATGTCACCTAGAAAAGTTTTACATAAAAATTAATAAAGGTGAAATGGAAATAAGGAAAACAAAGCATAATCTGTTAAATGAGCCGAGGTCCCAATGATGGGTGACCGTACAGGAAAGTGACTGCGAGTTCAGTTACTGCCATAATTTCGTGTGGGACTCTATGACACCCAGGCCAAGAGATAATTGCAAAGCTAATGGTATTGTGAAAATCACATAAAAGAATAGAGAACCAGTTCAAATAATTGAATCAGAGTTTGGGAAGTAACCTAGTGTTATTGGAGAAATTAATCAAACCAATAAGGGGCAATTTGGTCAATTCACCCTTAGAGGTGACTTTTAACCTAGATGTCTATTAAAATATGTGAAATTAAAATATTGAAAAATATTTTTAAATTGAAGATGTATGGGGAAAGAGAAGAGAAAGAAATGAAAAAGTCACATGTAAATGAGAATTATGACATCATGGTGACCTCATGATGATCTAATTAAAATTTTAATTTTTAATTGCTAAATTGTTGAGATAATTAGTAAGTTAAAAGACCAAAATTTCAAATATAAAAAAAAAAAAAATGTTGTCTTCTTCTTCCCCAATATTGCCGTCTCTCTCTCTCCCTCCCAAATTCTCTAAAATTCCTCCATTTTCAACCAAAACCCAAGCCTAAATCCTCAACTTTCCTCCTTACACCTTCCACTAAATTAATAGGAAACACCAAGTTAAGCTTTTGTTTGAAGATTTAAAGGAAGAAAGATAAGAAATAGAGAAAGAATTTCAAGTTTAGAAGAGCTCCACTTAAGGTAAGTCTCTCTCTTAGTTAAATTGAGTTATACTTATGGTGATGGAGTGGAATAAATAGAAATTAGCTTAAAAAAAAATCATACATGGACTTAAGCCATGAATTTTCTGCCAGCCTAAGAAGAAGTGGGAATTGAAGTGTATTAATGGAATTAAATTTGTATACAAGTTTAAATGAGTAAGTAGATGTAATTGGTATACTTGAAATTGTATGGATTAGTAAGATGGCAAATTAGGGTTTATGAAAATTGGCAGTGTAACATCCTCACTTTAGCTAGTCCGTACAGTTTACTATTCCAGTGACCAGTGTCGGTCCGGACAGCTAGAACATTCAAAAAAATATTTAAACTAAAGTGAGGAACCATAATTAACTCAAATATTAATAAGAAAAATTTAGGAAAAATTTTAGAAATAAAATACAACCAAGTTAAATGAGCTGGTGCCCTAGCGATGGGTAACCTAGTGAGAAGTTACGGTTCTTGCAACTAGGAGCCCTAGACCCTGAGGAAAAATTATAAAATAATTTTTGGGACTCCAGAGAAGGGTCATTGAGGTTCTTATAGCATTAGAATGCCAAGAAAATGCTTAGAAAAATTTTTCAATCGGTACAGACAATTTTGGCCCGTGAAGCCAAACAGAAGGCATTTTGGTCATTTTGTCTTTAGAGATGATTTTTAGCCAACTTGTCCGGTTAAATAAATAATTTATATAACATAAAATATGAACAAATGTTGTTAAAAATTTAATTGCAACTAAATACACAAGAAATGAAGAGAAAATAAAGAGAAAATGAAGGAAAATGGATTTATGACATCATAATGATGTCATTAAAGTTCTCCCAACCTATCTAATATGGACACATGGCATAACTCTACTTAAAAGAGGTAAAATGGGCTGGAAAAGGAAAAAAAAAATCAGATCTCTCTCTTTCATTTCCTTCTTGCCGTGACCTCTCCTTCCCTAACCACCATTTTCAAGCTTTGTAAGCTTGATTTTCCCTAGCTCTCACCCCACTAACCCTTATACTCCCAACGAAAAAAATTGTTCTATCATCTTGGTGAGTCTTTTGGGAGCAAAAAGAAGAGGAAAACAAGAGCTTTAGCAATTGGAAAAATCTCACTCCATAGAGGTTAGTGACCTAACCATGAATTTTACTTTAGATTCATGTTAAGGACTTTGAATGAGTGTAAATTACAAAGAAAAATTATTGAATACCATTTGTATGTAAACTCTAAATTTTGGTAGCCATGGTTAGGGTTTGATTGTGTTGAGTTTAATGAAGTTAAAAGGCTATTATGGCTGCCCACAATATGTATCTACTAAGTGAATTGATGAAATGAAGTGAAATGCATGTGTGGTAATGTTTGAGTTAGGGTTTGGGGTGGAGAAATGGGATTTTGACCATGTGATGATGAAAATAGATATTAATGGTCAATTAGTGACCATTTAGTTCTGTTTAAATAAAAAATAAAGTGTGTTGAGTGATGGGATTTGGGTTTGGTGTGGCTGCCCTTGGTGACCTGCAGAATTGGACATGAGTCCAGCAGGTTTGGGCAGCCATAACTTGAATTGTAGAGGTTCAATTGGTGCAAGGAAAATTGGACATGAAACTAGACACAAAATGGCACAACTTTGGTGAAGAAACCATGCCCATAAAACCAAACCAAGTGGACCACAAGCTTCCCCTAATCCGGGTGACCTGTAGTCTGCCTGGGCAAAATGACCAAATGAACAGTATTTGGTCATTTGGCCATAAATCAGTGTATAAAGGTCCAATTAACCTGAAATTTTACCAGAAACAAGCTGAGATATAGACCAACAACTTTCACGAAGAAACATAACCCAAATTATGACCAGAACATATTCAAAAGGTGAGTTGCAGTCACTATTTATTACACTGTAGATATGGTCAGTCCAGAAATTCTGGACAAAATTTCAATCCGGCCAGTTGTGGTTTTTGGACCATAACTTGAGCTACAAAACTCCAAATGGAGTGATTCAAAAAAGGAAATGCAACTAGACAAAATAAGGAACAACTTTCATGTTGATCATTTTGCCAAATTCCCACTGCAAAAATGACCAATGGAATAGTAAAGACAAAGTATGAAAACTGAAAATTCTACCCAATTAACTTTAAGCTTAGAATTGGTATTGGCAACCAATACCAACAAATTTAAAATGAAAAATGTGGTATGTTGATGATATTTAAACCAATGTACCTATTGCCTATGCAAAAGTCAACATTTTTGTTGACCAATGAATGGAATAGTAACACTAAAACTTAAGTTCCAAAAATTGTGAAACTTAAAAGTGTAAAATGCTCTAGTATATCTAACAAGATTGGTTTGGATAGCTTGGCATGTTAATAGGGTTCTGTTAGTAGTACTGCATATGGCTTCATGCCATTCTGTATTTCATGGCTTCCCATGCCATTCTGTGACATAATAGCCTTTGGCTATGTTATTTGAATTATTACACTTGCGTTTTAACCCCGATAATTATTACAGCTTATTAGCTGTTTTGTTACACACCGGGAGACACAATGTGACCGATGGTGTGATGGCCCGAGGTACTTAGTACCCAGTGCTAGTTTACCCGTTTATCCAGTACAGTCAATTAGTATGGGTTACTCGGGCAATGATAATAAATCTTTCCAAATTTTAATCGAATAATAATGCAAATAATATTAGAAGTTAAGTCTACCAAAAATGTAAACACATATTCTGCATATTCGTTTTATTTTATTTTATTTTATTTTATTTTATATTGTCACTACTAAGCAAAATTGCTTAGCGCGTCGCTTTTGCCATGAGCAGGTACTGGAGACCTAGCTGGTGAGCCCAGCAGACATCAGACCGGGTGAGCCTTCAGATTTGCATCTGGAGTCCCGAGTCACCTCACACCTGCAGTGCATATGGTAGGACATAGGATTTTGGGAGCATTTTGTATTTTGGCATTTTGTATTAGTTTGGATTGTAACTATAAACTCTTGTAATTATGTATTAATGTAAATATATGAAATTTCATATTATTGAAATTTTCTGCATAATGTATGTTGATAAATGAAATGTTAAGAAATATTTATGAATATGCTTCAAGTGATGAAGTGAACAGAAAAGTTTTGAAAATAGTATTGTGATTTGAGATTGACTTGAAATGTGTATAATGGAGTTTGGATTGGGAAATTATATTGGAAGTGTTTTTAAACAGGTTCAGAAGAACTATTTTTCTAATTTACAGCCGGCACTCTGCCAGATTTTCTATAAAATTTGCGAAAAAATTCAGATTTATCAAAATTGTAAATAAATGAATTAAAAAGAGATAAATTGTAAATAGAAACATAAATTGGTGCTCCGGCACACTGAGTGGCATAACTTGCTCGGTTACACTGTAGACGGGTAAGGGGTGTCACAGGGAGAAATTGGGGATATTTTAGAATTGTTAACCAATTGATGTTTTGATACTTAATTTTGGTCAATTAGTGTGTGTATAATCGTGACTTGATGAATAGAATTGAAAGAATTGATAATTGTTGAAGTGTTGAATTCTGGACTAATGAGTCCAGCTAGGTTAAAGGGCCATAAGTTGAATTGTTTTTCTCCAATTGGTGTGTGGCCAATTGCAGATGAAATTAGGGTCATAATGCTACATTTTCTATGAAGAAACCTTGTCTAAAAACTGACCATAAGTTGGTCTAAATTTTAGTTGAATCTAGAATTGGTGCCCTGATTCTGGGCAGAATTGACCAAATGAACAGTACATGTTCAATTGGCCATAACTTTGTGTATAGAGGTCCAAATGACCTAATTTTTAAACCATTGGAAAGCTTAGACATATTAGAACAACTTTAATGGAGAACAGAAACCTAAATTCTAACCATAACCTAATCAAATTACTAACCAAAATTAACTCACCAAAACTGCCAGAACCCTAATTTGCCCAGAAAATCTAGAAATGACTAATCCGGCCAGTTATGGTTAAAATGCCATAATTTGAGCTACAAAACTCCAAATGAAGTGATTCAAAAAAGGGAAGTAAACTAGACACATTAAGGAACAACTTTGATGAAGAAAGTTTAGCCAAATTTTCACTGTAAGTTAATCTAATAGAATAGTAAACATTGGTGACCAAATCTGAAATTTTGGGATTAATTCTAATAGGCCTTGAATTTCAATTGGCAATCAATGCCAACAAAATTGTGACCCAAAATGTGGTATGACCACGTGTTTAGAAATAGTATACCTATTAATTATGAAAAATTCAACATTTTAAATGAATAGTAATGTGAATAGTAACCATAATATTATCCAATACAAAGAACTCAACCTTTAGGAGAATTTATAAGAAAAAAATTAAGTATGCAAAATTTAATTGTTGGATTAATTAGAAGAAGTGATTTGAATGAGTATTGAAACACTTTAAATTATGTGTTTCAGTTGAAAAGGAGCCCTCCAAGGAAGGAGAAAGAGTAGATGAAAACAAGACGAGCAAAAGAGGTTTCTGCATAATATTTAGGTGTGACATGTTTTAGTAGTATCAGAGCCATGTTTTTGAAATATATTTTGAACTATGAATTTGAAACATTTTCTTGATTAGTACAACTACTCAAGTGTCCTTAATTGATTTATATAATGCATTTATGTCATAAATATGAACTAATGAGGATAATTCTCCTTGTGTTGGTTGCCAGGGAGTGGAATTTTTGTAAATTGAGATGGAGGAAGCAGATTGCTCAGTTGAGCAATCAGTTGAGGCTGAGGCACAAGGGGAAACCCTAGCTCTTCAAAATGCTAATGGTTCAACTACACCAGCGCCACCCATATCATAGTTTCCTGCTCAGTTCGCTCAGCAGATGGCTACCTTATTCCAACAGATGGCTGGAAATATGCTAACACAAGCCCCAATTCAAGCACCAGCAATGCAACCACAGCCTCCAGCTAAGCAATATGACAAATTAATGAAATATGGGGCTACTGAGTTTAAAGGGACTGTGGACCTACTAGAGTCAGGGCAGTGGCTTGAAAGAATGGAAAGGGTGTTTAAAAAACTGCACTGCATGGAAGAACTAAAATTTGAATACTCAGTTTCTCTGCTATAAAGGGATGCATATGAATGGTGGAAGACAATCCCGCATAGTTTAGTGGAGCCCCCAGTGCTAACCTGGTTAAATTTTCTGAGGGAGTTCAGGCAAAAATGGGTCCCTGACACATATGTTGACATGAAATTGCAAGAATTCCTGAATTTGAAGCAAGGGGACAAAATAGTAGCAGAATATGAGAGGAACTTCTCCAGGATGAGTCATTATGTTCCAAGCCTACTTACCACTGTTAGAGATAGATGTAAATGGTTTGAAATAGGGCTAAGACCAAGTTTGAGACTACAAGTAGTGGGGTTCAGACATCAGAATTTTTTAGAATTGATTTCACAAACCCTAGAGCTACAGAGAATTAAAATGGAAGGGGCACCTAAGAAGGGATCAAAGGAGAAAGAGAAGAGTGAAAAGACTTCGGGTCAAGCTTTGAGCAGTAGATCAGGAAAGAGGAAAAATTTTGAAGGATCCAGATCTCATAAGTCTGGTAGAGGTAGATCCTCAGGACAGAGGCCACCCAGGTATACCCAATAAACATCCAAGGGGACATTATCGGTTCGCACCTGTGAAACATGCAGAAAGATGCATGGTGGAATATGCTATAAGGCCACAGGGGCATGTTATAACTGTGGTGGCACTAGTCATTTTGCTAAGGATTATACGAGTGCATGCCGTTGTGGACCACTTACTACTTCAGAGGGATCAACCCAAGTTTTTACCCCCAGAAGTTCACCATCAGTTGGCAGAGGTAGAGGTAGGGGTAGTACACCTGGCAGCCAGAGCACAGTAAATCAGCTAGAGCCAAGTGGCGCACCAGCCAGAGTATACACGATGCATTAGAGAGAGGAGGCTGAGACATCAGATGTAGTAGCTAGTACTTTTTCTATCCTTGACCAAGATGCATATGTGTTGTTTTATCCTGGCTCCACAAATTCATATGTTAGTGCTAGTGTTGTCTGTTCTGCTGCTATCCCATGTGTGAAAATGGACTTTGATGTGCTAGTAACTAGTCCATTAGGTGAGGAGGTCAGGGTAAATAAGATGTATAAGGATTGCCCTTTGGTAATTCAAGGATAAACTTTCCTATCCAATTTAATTGAAATGCCCTTTAGAGATTATGATATCATCTTAGGCATGGATTGGTTAATCAGGCATTATACAATGATTGACTGTAGATTGAAGATAGTCACTTTTGGTCTCCCTCAGTTTGGTGATGTAATAATACATGGGGAGAGGCAGTTACTGCCATCAAACCTTATTTTAGTTGCACTTGCTAGAAAAATGATCCGGAAGGGGTGTGAAGCTTATTTGGCTCATGTGAGAGACACCCAACTGGGGAACCTAGAATTGAAAAGTATCCCTATAGTATGTGAGTTTTTCGATGTGTTTCCTGAAGAATTACCAGGGTTACCTCCAGAAAGAGAAGTGTAGTTTGAAATAGAGGTTATGCATGGTGTGGACCCAATCTCTATTACTCCATATAGAATGGCATCTACTGAGTTGAAGGAGTTGAAGGTGCAATTGCAATAATTGCTTAACAAGGGCTTTATCTGCCCTAGTGTGTCACCTTAGGAAGCACCAATACTGTTTGTTAGGAAGAAAGATGGTACTCTTTGTCTGTGTATCGACTACAGGCAGTTGAATAAGGTGACCATAAAGAATAGATATCCACTGTCGCATATAAATGACTTATTTGATCAGTTGAAGAGTGCAACTGTGTTCTCCAAAATTGACTTCAGATCAGGTTATTATCAATTGAAAGTGCAAGAGCAGAGTATTCCAAAAATTGCTTTTAGAGCTCGATATGGCCACTATGAGTTTCTGGTTATGACATTCGGGTTAACCAATGCTCCAACTGCTTTTATAGAATTGATGAACACTATTATGAGTTTCTGGTTATGCCATTCGGGTTAACCAATGCTCCAACTGCTTTTATAGACTTGATGAACACTATCTTCAAGCCATATTTAGATCAGTTTGTTGTGGTATTCATCGATGATATTTTGGTGTATTAAAAAAATGCAAAGGAGCATGATAGGAACCTGAGGATTGTGTTACAAACCCTAAGGGAAAAACAGTTGTATGCCAAGCTATTGAAGTGTGAATTTTGGCTAAAGGAAATTGCTTTCTTAGGGTGCATTGTATCAACTTAAGGTATTAAGATAAATCCTAGCAAGGTAGAAGCTATCCTTAATTGGAAGCCACCCAGAAATGTTATAGAAGTACGCAGTTTTCTAGGCTTAGCTGCTTACTACTGTAGTTTTGTAAAGGAATTTTCTATGTTAGCATCTCCACAAACCAAGCTACTTCAAAAAGATGTAAATTTCAGTGGACTAAGAAATGCCAACAGAGCTTTGATGAGTTGAAAAGATGTTTGACTGAAGCTCCAGCCTTGACTTTACCTACTCTGGGTAAAGAGTACACTGTATACAGTGATGATTCTCATAATGGGCTAGGCTGTGTACTGATGCAAGACTGAAATGTCATTGCTTATGCATCACATTAGCTAAAACCACATGAGAGAAACTACCTTACACATGACTTAGAGCTTGCTACCATTGTATTTGCTATGAGGATCTAGAGACACTATTTGTATGGGGAGAAATGCTACATCTACACAAATCACAAGAGCTTGAAATATCTAGGCACCCAAAAGGATTGAATTTGAGATAGAGGAGACAGTAGGAACTGATTAAAGCCAATGCTTGATAGATTATCAGCCAAGAAAAGCCAATGTAGTAGTTGATGCCTTAAGTCACAAGACTATGGCTAGTTTAAAGGTTTCTCCTTTATCTATGGTGCATGAGTTGAAGGCACTACATGCTAATCTGAAGATAGATTATGAGAAATAGATGATAGCTACCTGGCAAGTGAAACCGATGTTGATAGATCAGATAAAAATGGCAGTACTAAATGATGAAAATATCAGAAATTGATGGAAGAAGCTAGGGATGGCAAGAAACCTGGATTTTCAGTGAATAATGATAGCGTATTGTTACACCAGGGTAGCATTTGCATTCCAAATGATGTGGAATTGAGGCAAATCATTATGAAGGAAGCACATGACTCTCCTTTTGCTATGCACCCTTGTGGAACTAAAATGTACAAAACGGTTAAGGAGCACTATTGGTGGATGGGTATAAAGAAGGACATAGCTGAGTATGTATTCCAATGCCTAACTTGTCAATAAGTGAAGGCTAAACACCAAGTGCCAGCTGGTTTACTACAGCCATTGCCAGTTTTAGAGTGGAAATGGGAAAGAATTATAATGGATTTTGTGATGGCACTTCCTAGAACACAGAAGAACCATGATGCAATTTAGGTTATTATGGATAGATTGACCAAGTCTGCTCACTTTCTGCCAGTGAGGATGGACTATAGCCTGGACAGATTGGCTAAACTGTACATTAATGAGATAGTGAGACTTCATGGAGTGCCACTATTGATTGTGTTAGATAAAGATCCAAGGTTCACTCCTAGATTCTAGGGTAGTCTGCAAAAAGCCCTGGGAACTAGATTGAACTTCAACACTGCATTCCATCCACAGGCAGATGACCAGTCTAAGAGGGTAATTCAGATCTTGAAGGATATGCTACGGGCTTGTGTGATTGAATTTGAAGGTAGTTGGGACACATACTTGCCTTTGATTGAATTTGCTTACAATAATAGCTATCAATCAAGCATTGGGATGCCTCCATATGAAGCTTTGTATGGTAGGAAGTGCAGAACTCCTTTGTATTGGGATGAAGTGGGTGAAAGGAAACTGATTGGCCCATAAATTATTCAATAGACAGAGGAGAAGATTAAGCTTATCAGAGATAGGCTCAAGGCTACATCAGATCGTCAGAAGTCTTACATTGACTTGAAAAGAAGAGACATTGAGTATGTTGTGAGTGATAAGGTATTCCTCAAGGTTTTCCCTTGGAAGAAAATTATGAAATTTGGCAGAAAGGGAAAATTGAGTCCTCGCTTCATTAGACCATAAGAGATTCTGGAAAGAGTGGGTCCTTTGGCATATAAATTGGCACTACCTCCAGAGTTAAAAAGGATACATAATGTCTTCCATGTGTTTATGTTGAGGAGATACATATCAGACCCCTCTCATGTGCTACCAGTAGAATAAATTGAAGTGAATCCAGATCTCACTTATGAGGAAGGGCCCATAGAGATTCTGACATATGAAGTGAAGCAACTGAGGAACAAGCAGATACCCCTGGTTAAGGCACTATGGAACCATCATTCAAGCCAGGAGGCTACTTGGGAGCGCGGGGAGGAAATGAGGAGGTAGCACCCACAACTATTCAAAGATTAATACCAGGTAAAATTTCGGACAAAATTTATTTAAGGTGGGGGGGGGGGGGATTATAACACCCCCATACTAAGTAGTCTATACATTCTACTGTTCTGGTGACTAGCGTCTGTCCGGACAGTCAAGATGTGTAGAACCATATTTATGTCATCTAGAAAAGCCATAAATAAAAATTAATAGAAATTATATGAAGGTGAAATGGAAATAAGAAAAACAAAGCATAATCGGTTAAATGAGCTGAGGCCCCGGCGATGGGTGATCGTACTGGGAAGTGACTGTGAGTTCAGTTGCTCCCTAATTTCATGTGGGACTCTATAACACCCCAATCCAAGGGATAATTATAAAGCTAATGGTATTGTGAAAACCACAAAAAGGAATAGAGAACCAGTTCAAATAATTGAATCAGAGTTCGGAAAGTAACCTAGTGCTATTGGAAAATTTGATCAGACCGATAAAGGGCAATTTAGTCAATTCAGCTTAGAGGTGACTTTTGGCATAGATGTCCATTAAAATGTGTGAAATTGAAATGTTGAAAAAGATTTTGAAATTGAAGATGTATGGGGAAAGAGAAGAGAAAGAAATGAAAAAGTCACCTGTAAATGAGACTTATGATATCATGGTGACCTCATGATGATCTAATTAAAATTTTAATTTTTAATTATTAAAATTTCGAGTAATTACTAAGTTAAAAGATCAAAATACCATAAAAAAAAAAAAAGAAACTGTTGTCTTCTTCTTCCCCAATATTATCGTCTCTCTCTCCCTCCCAAATTCTCTCAAATTCCTCCATTTTCAACCAAAACCCAAGCTTAAATCCTCACCTTTCCTCCATACGCCTTCCACTAAATTAGTAGGAAACACCAAGTTAAGCCTTTATTTGAAGATTTGAAGGAAGAAAGACAAGAAAGAGCGAAAGAATTTTAAGTTTAGAAGAGCTCTACTTAAGGTAAGTCTCTCTCTTAGTTAAATTGAGTTATACTTGTGGTGATGGAGTTGAATAAATAGAAATTAGCTTAAAAAAAAATCATACATGGACTTAAGCCATGAATTTAGGCCATCCTAGGAAGAAGTGTGATTTGAGGTGAATTGATGGAATTAAATGTGTATACAAGTTTAAATGAGTAAGTAGATGTAATTTGTATACTTGAAATTGTATGGATTAGTAAGATAACAAATTAGGGTTTATGGAAATTGGGGGAAATTGGGGATTTTTAAGAATTGTTGACCAATTGATGTTTTGATGCTTAATTTTGGTCAATTAGTGTGTGCATAATTGTGACTTGATGAATGGAATTGAAAGAATTGATAATTGTTGAAGTGTTGAATTCTGGACTAATGAGTCTAGCTAGGTTAAAGGGCCATAAGTTGAATTGTGTTGCTCCAATTGGTGTGTAGCCAATTGAAGATGAAATTAGGGTCATAATGCTACATTTTTTATGAAGAAACCTTGCCCAAAAACTGACCATATATTGGTCTAAATTTTGGTTGAATATGGAATTGGTGCCCTGATTCTGGGCAGAATTGACCAAATGTACAATACATGTTAAATTGGCCATAACTTTGTGTAGAGAGGTCCAAATGACTTGATTTTTGAACCATTGGAAAGCTTAGACATATTATAACAACTTTAATGAAGAATGGAAACCCAAATTCTGACTATAACCTAATCAAATTGCTAACCAAAATTAGCTCACCAAAATTGCCAGAACCCTTATTTGCCGTTAAAATCTTGAAATGACCAATCTGGCCAGTTATGGTAAAAATGCCATAACTTGAGCTACAAAACTCCAAATTGAGTGATTCAAAAATAGAATTAAACAAGACACATTAAGGAACAACTTTGATGAAGAAAGTTTGGCCAAATTTCCAATGTAAATTGATCTAATGGAATAGTAAACATTGGTGACTAAATCTGAAATTTTGGGATTAATTCTAATAGGCCTTGAATTTCAATTGGCAACCAATGCCAAAAAAATTGTGACCCAAAATGTGGTATGACCACATATTTAGAAATGGTATACCTATTAATTATGAAAAAGTCAACATTTTGAACAAATAATAATGTGAATAGTAACCACAATATTATCCAATGCAAAGAACTCAACCTTTAGGAGAAATTATAAGAAAAAAAAATTAAGTATGGAAAATTTAACTGTTGGATTAATTAGTAGAAGTGATTTGAATGAGTTTTGAAACACTTTAAATTATATGTTTCAGTTGAAAAGGAGCCCTCCAAGGAAGGAGGAAGAGTAGATTAAAGCAAGACGAGCAAAAAAGGTTTGTGCACAATATTTTAATTTCATTGTTTCTACTTAAAAGCTAATTGAATAGAGTTATGAATAATTTTTTATTGTTTTGGCCTTGAAAATTTTATTTGAAATTTAGGGTGTTGCCTACTTTGTAAATGAAAATTTTGGAATAAAATATGAATTGTGATTTATATGAAATATTTGAATGATGTGATTTGAATTTTATTTTGAAATCACACTTGGAATGGCAACTTTACAAGTTCCTCCTCCATCTATGGAGTTGAGATTGATTATATTCCTCCCTCTCTAGCTTACCAGTTGAGGTTAAGATTGGATGATACTCATATAGCTAGCTAGCCACCTCCCTCATTAATTTCGATTAGTGAGGTTATAGATTGCTTTGCGTGGTGTACAACATGGCATTGATCGTGAAATTTTGTGTCATGACCGAAGTTGTGTATTAATTGGCAACACCATAGTTTATAATTTATTTTGATAAATTGTTATTAAAAATCTTGACATCTATTTTGTGAATTGTGATTGTAAAATTTTTTAAACTCTTATTATCAATGAATGATTATATTTTTTATGATTTTAGAAATTATTATTGTACACCACTGAGTAAAATTACTCAGCGATGGCTTTTTATTACTGTCGCAGATAGGGAAAAGGACAAAGTAGCAGAATGAGCTGCTATAGCTGTAGGGAAACCTATTTTTAGATCTTGTACGGGTATAACACTTTATACCCTCATAAATTTCTTTTTGATGTAATTTTTTGTTCTTATGTATCTATTGAACTAGTTGAGCAGTTGTACAATCAAAACTGTAATAATATTTTGTTCTCTTCTCTAGAATTGTAAATTTTATATTTGAGTTAAACTGAAGGAAATGATATTAAAATTGCTTGAAATTGTCTTGAATGAGTTGGATTGTGTTGATTTAATTGGAGTTGCAGGTGATATATGTATATCGGGAGTGTTTTTAACAGGTTTTGAAGAACTTTTTTCTTAATTTATAGTCGATATTCTGTCGAAATTTCTGTAAAATTTTTGAAATCCCAAATAAATCAAAATTTTATCCTATGACATAAACCTTAATTAAAGACTTTTTATTAATTGTTCATCATTACCCTACACTTCAAAATGAATAGAAATTGGTTTAAAATCCTTTGTAGTATATTTAATGGATTATCGGTAGGCAAAGTTCAGTAATTTATTAGGTATACTACGGGATCATGTTAAGGGTCGAAGATATTTTAAAGCTAGTACATAGTGATGTATGTGGCCCATTTAAAGAAATGGTAAGAGGTGGTTATCACTACTTCATTACCTTTACTGATGATAAATCAAGGTATGAGTATTTATATTTGGTGAAATACAAACATGAATCTTTTGAAAAGTTCAAAGAATTCAAATCTGAAGTAGAAAAACAAACAGAAAAAGTATTAAAAATCTAAGATTACATCGAAGAGGTGAATACTTAAGTACTGAATTCAATGAGTTCTTAAAAGAACAAGGCATTGTTTCTCAATGAACTCCTTCAGGAACACCACAATTGAATGGTGTATCTGAAAGGAGAAATCATACTTTATTGGATATGGTATGAAGTTTGATGAGCTACACTGACCTTTCAATCACCTTATGGGAATTTGCATTAGAAAGAACTTTGTATCTTATTAATAAAGTCCCTTTAAAATTAGTCTCTTCCACCCCATATGAGATATGGTATGGAAAATAATCAAGTCTTAAATATGTTAAAATTTGGGATTGTCCAGCTTATATAAAAAAGCTAAAAACTGATAAATTGGAAACAAAATCTAAAAACAGACAGTTTGTTGGATATTCAAAAGATAGTTTTGGATATTATTTCTATCTTCCTTCATTACAAAGAGTTGTAATAAGTAGAGATGTTATTTTTCTTGAGAAAGAGTTTATTCAAGAAGGTGGCAAAAGAAGGCAGATAGAATTAAAATTAGATGATTTTGACCAACAAATAGATAAAATGGATATTGATCCACCTAGTGAGCCTACACTTATTGATGATGTATCCACAGCAATTCCTCGAACATTAACTAGAATATCTCATCCTTTGGATATATATAGATTTCTTCATGAGCATGAATAAGAGTTGTTTGTTCAAATGATCCAATGAACTATGAAGAAGTTATATTAGATATAGACTCTTCAAAATGGATGAAGCCATGAAATCTGAAATGGATTCCATATATAAGAATCAAGTTTGGCATCTTATAGACCCACCTGAAGATATTGTACCAATAGGGAATAATTGAAGTGCAAAATTAGTTCTGATGAAAAGGTAGAGACCTATAAGGCAAGGCTAGTAGCAAAAGGGTTTCACCAAAGATAAGGGATTGATTATAAAGAAATTTTCTCACCTGTAGCCATGCTAAAATCCATTAGAATTTCATTGGCAATAGTAGCATACTATGACTATAAAATTTGGCAAATGAATGTTAAAACTATTTCCCTCAATGGATGCATAGGAACACATTTTCATGGAATAACCTAGGGGTTTCAAATTCAAGGATAGTTCTAATGTATGCAAGCTTAAAAGATCCATTTATGGTCTAAAACTTTGAGGAGTTGGAATATCTATTTTAATGAAGCCATTAAATCTTTTGGTTTTATCAAGAATGAGGATGAGCCATGTGTGTATAAGAAGGTTAGTGGGAGTGCTCTCACTTTTATTGTCTTATATGTGGATGACATATTATTAATGGGAAATGGTGTCGATATGCTAACTATAGTAAAAATCTAGTTGTCTAATACCTTCTCAATGAAAGACTTAGGGGAAGCAACCTATATTCTGGGACTTCATATCTATAGAGATAGATAGAAAAGAATGATAAATTTGTCTCAAAGTCTATACTTGGAAAAGGTGTTAAAAAGGTTTAACGTGCTTGATTCTAAGAGAGGATTGTTATCTATAAGGCACGATATCCATCTTTCCAAAGAAATGTCTCCAAAGATACTTGAGGAAAGAGAAAAAATAGTAAGAATTTCATATGCTTAGGCAATTGGAAGTCTTATGTATGCAATGTTGTGTACAAGGCTGAATTATCGCTTATGCTGTTAGTTTGACTAGCAAGTTTCAATCTAATCCAGGTTTAGAACACTGATCTGCTGTTAAGAATATCCTTAAGTCCTTGAGAAGAACTAAGGATTTACTCTTCATATATGGAAGAGGTGATTTACAATTAGGTTGACTTACAAATTTTTATTTCTAATCAGATGTGGATGATAGAAAGCCTATCTCGGGTTTTGTGTTTATTTGTAATGGAGGCACAATTAGCCAGAAAAGTTCCAAGCAGACAACAACTGCAGATTCCACTACAGAGGCTGAGTATATTACTGCATTTGATACTGTAAAAGAAGCTGTTTGGATAAAGAAGTTTGTCACAAAACTTGGAGTGGTTCCTTCAATTGTGTCACCAATTCCTTTTTATTGTGACAACAATGGTGCTATTATTCAAGCAAAGGAACCCTAGTCTCACTAGAAATCCAAACACATAGAAAGGCGCTACCATATTATCAGAAAAATAGTTGGGAGAGGCGATGTAGCCATGCAGAAAATAGCTTCAGCTGATAACCTAGCTGATCCATTCATAAAGGCCATGACACAAAACTACTTAGATCGACATCCTTTGAAGATGGGTCTAAAATTTTGTAATGATAGCTCTAGCGCAAGTGCGAGATTGTTAGTACGTGTTATAAACTCGGTTCACAATCAAAGATACCTCATTGGACATGAGTTATCCGGAAGGATTATCATCTTTATTTGTTTCGATGGATTAGTATGAGATGCTAATGGGATGGAATGGAATGGTGAGTCTCACACCATATGACAAACACGATGGGCACTTATGAGATAAGTAAGCTAAACCAGTGACACAAATATGACATGTACATGGAATTTACTCTTGTCAATATATTGTCATATAAATCATAATAGTGCATATAATCCCTTGACCTGAGATAATACAATTATCTTATATATAGGTAGTTTGAGTTTGATAATACTTTCATGCTTGTACTTTGTATAAGTATATGGGCATGTGTTGGCTACGACTAGTTATATATGGAGATAGGTATTAGTCAAGATGGAATCTGTTACCCTTAGTAAATAGGGATAAAATCCTATTCCCATTTGAATTGTTCTTGATAATTCAAGTTCCTGACCAGGACAGATAGACTTAATCAGAAAAGAGTTTCTGACTAGAAAGTTTCATTAGTCAAGAATTAGAATTAAAATGAGGACATATGATTCTAAGCATTAGGAGTTTGACAAAAACCATGATTCTTGCTAGAATTGAGATTTTGTAATAGAGAGATTTTAGTGCATGGTATGTATGACCAAGGTTCATGAATTAAGGATTAATTCATAACTAATTGGGTAGTCATGGTACATTATGCTAGATGTCAACTATGATTTATAAGAACTTAAATGAAGAGGGAATTTCATTTTAAGTTTGGAATAGTTTTAGTAATATTAAAGAATTAATATTATTCTCAATGCCAATTAATAATGAACCTAGTAAGTCACACACAAAAGAGCAATATGATCAAAGCATAATTTATTTGATTAATTAATTAAATGGTTTAATTTATTAATTGAATTAATAAATTTAGTTTGCAATTAGATTGCAATGCCCCTAGCATAACTTAAAACTAAATTTATTTATGGAAGTATTCAAGTTAATATTTAAAGTGTTTAAATATAAACTTGATTAATCAAGCATAAAAAAGGAAATTAATCTTGACTGATTTAAGAAATTAATCTTGGTCAAATTTTGACTAGTTTGACTTGGTCAAAAGAAGAAGGAAAATTAAATTAATTATTATGTGATAATAATTAATTGTAATTTTAATTTTCTTAATTACTTTAAGATAACAAGTGGTCTAATAGAGATTAGACAACACTTTTTGTTATGGAATAAAAAGTGGACACTTTTTAACTTAATTTTAATTATGAAAATTAAAAAATATATAAGATAAAGATGAGAAAATAGAAAAATATCTCTCATCTTCTTCTTCCTTCAAGTTGCCATCCACCATTCTTTCTCCACAGAAGAATCTTCTTTTTCTTCATTTGCTTGATTCAAGAGAGTTAAGTATTAAAACTCTTGAATTAAAAAGTTGATAAAGAATTTCTCATCACTTCCATACACTTAGAACAAAGAAAAACCCTAAATCTCTCTTTCTTCCACCTTGGCCGAATCATAAGGAAGAACTAGGGAGTGTTTTTGGTTAAATCAAGGAGCTTTGATCGAGTTGCTTGTGTGGACAAGCTAAAGGGTCAGCAATTGGTCGTCTACACTCCTTGGATTGGTGTTAGGATTTGTGTAACACCCCTACATTAAGTAGTGTGTTCTACTATTCTGGTAACCGGTGTTTGTCCAGACAGTTAGGATGTCAGGAATTATACTTAAATATTAGTGAAGAGACATAAAATGATAAAATAAATGATAAGAAAATACAAAAAAAAATAGAGAAAAAAAATAGCAATGAAATGTAATTAGGTTAAACGAGCCAAAAACCGTAGCGATGGGTGACGGCACCGGGAAGTTACGGCGAAGGCAATTATCGACCCTAGGACCGTGGGGAACCTTAGAATTAAATTTTGAGCATAACTAAAAGCCTAATGAGGTGTGATTGACATTAGAAATGTCAACAAAAATTAATGAATTAGTACAAAGAAAAATAAAAAATTAAGAAAACGACAAAAATCGGTGTTACTAAAAAATCAGAAATACAACCCGAAGAGGGGCGTTTTGGTCAATGGACACCTAGAGTTGACTTTTGACCTAAATGTCCATTAAAAATAAGTGGCATTAAATTTTGAAAATACCATAAAAATAAGAAATTGGGTATATAAAATAAATAGTGAAATAATGGTGACAAAATTACAAATTAAGGGACTTGGATTAATTAAATCTTTAATCCACCTTAGTGGAGCACTATGGGATTATATAAACCTAAGTGGACAAGTGGACAGCCAAAACACTTTCTTCTTCCTCTCAATTCCATTCTTGGCGGATTGAAAATTCTCCCAAAAGGAACCACCATGGATGTCCACCTTGAGCTTTCTCTCTCCATGATTTAAGCCCTAAATTTCTTAAGTTCATTCACTAAAGATTGTCTATACATCTTGGGCAACATTTGGAAACAAGAAAGAAGAGTTTTGCTAAAGTTTTGAGCAAGCTCCAAAAGAGGTAAGTGTCCAAACTCCTTCCTTTCTTAAGTAAAGTTTATGTTTAGCTTGAGATGAGTAATTTGGTGAAGAAAATTTGAGGTTTTGATGAGTTATTGTTATGTGTTATTTTCGGAAGCCATGGAAAGGGAAGGCAAGTGAAATTTTCTTCGTGTAATTGATGATGTTTAATGGGAATTAAGTTTGATTAAAGAAATTTGATGTATTGGTTAGTTAATTTCATGTGTTCATGTATTTGAGCAATGGATTTTGGGAGTTTGGAAGGAATTGTGGAAGACTTTGACAATTGGGGAATTTCGATAACCTTGAAGTTCAATTAAGAGTGTTTACTTTCATGAAAATTGTTGCTGAATTATGGTACCAAAGGTTGAGAAATATGTAAGTAAATTATTATTGGGAATTAGATGTGTTAATTAGGTATATTCATGTGTATGTATTGTTAAAATTGGACTTGTAATTCTGAGTTGTAATTGGTGTATTGAAGATTGTTATATTCTGCCCAAGTTGACCAAAATGTGATGTAATGAATGGTTATGATATGCTACCAATTCAAAATTAGGTATGTAATGACCCCGCCCACTAGTGATATTATCCGCTCTGAGCCGAAGCCCTCACGGTTTTAAAACGCGTCACTAGGGGTTACGAACCGCTAACTTATAAACCCAGCATCTCTCCTGTGTTTTGCCAATGTGGGATTTGCCTAGGGTGTTACAATCCACCCCCCTTATGGGACTCAGCGTCCTCAATGAGGTTTGCCCCACCATCGCTCAATGTTGCACGCGGAGCGGTTCTAATACCACAAATGTAACGGCCCGGCCCACTAATGATATTGTCCGCTCTGAGCCAAAGCCCTCATGGTTTTAAAATGTGTCACTAGGGGTTACGAACTGCCAACTTATAAACCCAGCATCTCTCCCATGTTTTGCCGATGTGGGATTTGCCTAGGGTGTTACTAGGTATGAGGAATGGACTTATAGCAAGGTGAATGTGCAATTGATAGGTGTTTGAACAATATGTTTAAGAGCAGTATGTAATTGAGCTTATAACCCTAATTGTGTGATCCCAATTGGTATGAGGATAATTGGAATCAAAACTAGACATAAAATAGGTCAACTTTCATGTAGAAATGTTGCCAAAATTCTATTCGAAAACTGCCCATAAAATTGACCTAATCCGGAATTGCAAACTTGGTAACCCTAAAATCTAACCATATGAATAGTAGTCAGTCTTTTGGCCATAACTCACTCAAAACAGGTCCAAATGACCTGAAATTTATACCGTTGAAAAGCTTAGACATAGGGCTACATCTTTTGTGAAGATCATAGAACCCAGAATGCCATTTACCAAGTCAATTTGCTTGCACAAATTTAGTCACAAAATCTGCCAGAATTTGATTGACCTAAAATTGACCTAACTTTGCATTAAAATTGTAATCTTTCCAGCTTTAGTAAATTGACCATATCTTGGTCTATACAACTTAGAATGACTTGAAATCAGTGGCAAAAATTCAATAAGACATAGACCTACAAATTTGCTCTTTTGACCAGAGCCTAAAAACCAAGGGAAATAAGACATTTAGCTAGATCACTCTAGCATACAAAATCTGGAAATTTATCATTACTATACAATAAAGCCTTAGAAATAAAATTGGCAATAAATGCCAACTTGTGAGAATTTCAAAATGTACTATATTGGCAACATATTGGAATTATTATGAGATGTGATACTAAAATACTGTAAATTGTGTGTTTCAGTTGAAAAGAATATTGAGAAGCATAAGGAACATTGAGTCAAGGCTTAAAGGCGACTCAAATCAGGTTTGTGCACAACATTTTAAAATTCATTGTTTTTACTAAAAAAACTAATTGAATAAGAGTTATGAATAATTTTTTATTGTTTTGGCCTTGGGAATTTTATTTGAAAACTTGTGTGTTGCCTATGTTGTAAATAGAAATTTTGAGATAAAATGTGATTTGTGGTTTATATGAAATATTTAAATATTATTTGAAATTGTTTTTGATTCACACTTGGTATGGCAATATCACTATGTTCCTCCTCCATTTATGCGGTGAGTTTGACTATATTCCTCCCTCTCTGGCTTGCCAGTCTGAGGTGAGTTTGGATGAATACTCATTAGCTAGCTAGCCACCTCCCTCATTGATTTCGATTAGCGGGGTGCGTCTGTCTTGTCGTGGTGTACAAAACGACATGTTCGGAAATTTTGTGTCATAACCTAAGTTGTGTTATTGATTGACAACACTGTGTTTATTAAATTGTTTAATCAAATTTGTGTTAAATGAGTTTTGAAAATTGTGAAAAGAAATTGTGAAATACTTGAATTGTGATTTGTCAATGGATGTTTATATTAAGCGTTTTAAATTTTTATTGTACACCACTAAGTAATTTATACTCAGCGATAGCTTCTTTTGCTGTCACAAATAGGGGTAAGGAGAAAGTAGCAGAGTGAGCTGCTATTGATAGGGTTGCAGTACCTTTTTGTATGGGTATTTGTTTATACCCTTGTAGCTTAATTTTGAAGTAAATAGTTTAGTGTCATATGTATTAATGTAAAATTGAGCAGTTGTATAGTAAATTGTAATAATATTATCTTGAGATGACAAATTTTATTTTGAATTGTGAATTTTGAATTGAATTGTTGTTGAGGATGTTGGTTTGAAAAATTTGGAGGTTGGGTTGTGATTGAAACTTAATTGGAAGTGCTTTTCTACAGGTTAAAATTTTTTGTTTTTCTCGATTACAGCTGGCACTCTGCCAAAATTTTTATAAAATTGTGGAAAATAGAATTTGCCAAACATTTTACTTAGTTTTTAAACTTCAATTAAAAGTCTTTAATTCCTACCAAAAGTGCTCGCCACCTTCAAAAAGGAATAGAATTTGTTTTAAAATCCCATGTAGTGTATTTAATAGGTTATCAGTAGGCAAAGTTCGGTAATTCATTGAGTATACTACGAGATCATGTTATGCCTTACAGAGGGATAAGGTGTGACATGTTTAGTGGTATCAGATCATGGTTTTGAACTAAGTTTTGACTGTGAATTTGATTATTTCTTTTGATAAGTACAACTACTTAAGTCTCCTAAATTGATACATATGACATATTTACACCATGAATATGCACTAATGGAGGTCAAACTCCTTGTGTTTGTTATCAGGGAGTAGAAAATTATTGGAATCGGAATGGAAGAAGGAGATCATTCCGTGGAACAGTCTGTTGAGACTGAGGCATAAGGGGAAGCCCCAGCACTCCTGAATGTGAGTGGGTCAGCCACTCTAACTCCTCAAGTACCGCAATTTCCTGCTCAGTTTACACAGTAGATGGCTACCTTGTTCAAACCAATGGCAGGGAATTTTCCAACACCAGCCCAAACTCAAGCACCAGCAGCACAACCACAGCCCCTAGCAAGACAGTATGAGAAATTGATGAAGTTTGGGGCTACAGAATTCAAGGGAACCATGGATCCACTGGAAGCAGAACAGTGGTTAGAAAGGATGGAACGGGTGTTCAGGAAACTACAGTGTGCTGAAGAACTAAAATTTGAATATTCTGTATCGCTTCTATAAGGGGATGCATATGAATGGTGGAAGACCATCCCCTACAACCTAGTAGAGCCTCCAGTTCTTACCTGGTCTGATGGGTGTCAAATCCACCAGAAATTAAATTAACTGAAATCACCAATTATGAAATATTTTTCACAGTGAGTGGTAAATCTAGGTTGAACCCTAGAAACTGAATTATTAAATTTCATGCGCTTGTGTAATGGAAAAAGAAACAAAGGTTGAGGGGGTAATTCGCAATCCAAAGAAGAAATCAAAAATCTGAAATTAAGAATTAAAATTAAATATGAAACTCTCAAATTAAACAAACTTCAGTCCAAGGTAATTCGCATTCCAATACATTGATTTGATCATAGACAAAAGAAATACAACTATCTCTTATTGAATACTTAACGTAGATTTACCAAACAGCGAGGTAAAATCCCTAACTTCCCTATACTCATTAATTCAAGCCTAGCACTCTTGTTGACTCTAATTATTAACTGAATTGGTATTAAGCAATCCTCATCAAATTAATAATTGTTTTAAGAATAGGAAGTAGTTAAGCTGAACAATAATTTATGAAGCATAAATCATTTAATTCACCCTATTGTTTCCTTAAGTTATTATCGAAAACTGGGATCATAATCAATAAAACCTAATTACTACTCATGTTCAATCTTACACAACAATTATGGAGTATGAAGATGAACCAGCAATTGATCACATCAAACAATTAACTAATAGGCTTTTTTAGAAAATCATTCAATAGATCAAAGACAATGAAATCAGAAAACAATAGATATTCAAAAAGACATAAATTAAATTAAGAACCTGGTCTCACAAATCAAGTAAAAGAACTTGAATCCCTTGAACTGAATCAAAAACTTAGCCACTCATGTTCATGGCTTACAGAAAATTAAAGAAGAAAATTAAAGAAATCTAGAATGTGAATGGAGAACGAAAGTCTAATTCTCTCTTTTCGAGAGGCTACTAAAAAATGGTTCTTTGTGTCGGTTGCTGCCTCTTCTATTTATAATAAATGGTTTAGGGTTAGGTTTTTAGAGTCTCTATCAAAAACTACAACTAGAGCAAAATCAGGAAATTGATTATCGACGGATACACAGCTCGTGTATCACTACACGGTCCAGGGCCATGTAACTTACTAGAGCTGAATGGGAATATCTTGCATTGGCACAGAAGGTTACACAAGTCTCCAGGATTTACACGAGTCAAGTTACACAACCCGTGTACTTTGTTTCTTCCTCGGTTCTCTGGATTTCTTCTGGAAAAAGGTTACATGGGTCTGTGGTTGTGCTTACACGGCCCGTGTACTTTGTATTAACCACACTTCTCAATCCTTTGGCCTTTATAAGTTTGCTTCCACACTTCTATGTTTTGGGACTTCACCAAAACCTTGAAAAATACAGCAAGAGTCAAATTAATGCAAATGCTGAAATTTTCTCCATTTAACATAATTATTTCAACAACTCTCTAAACATATGCCTAATAGATAATTATACTTTAATCAACTGAATTAGGCATAAAGATACCCTAAAAACATTAAATGTGATGGAAGTAAAATTAATAAATTATGCACTTATCATGGTCAGATTTTCTGAGGGAGTTTCGACAAAAGTGGGTTTCTGATGCTTATGTGGATGTGAAGTTATAAGAATTCCTGAGTTTAAAACAAGGGAACAGAACTATAGCAGAGTATGAGAGAGATTTCTCTCGACTGAGCCACTATGCTGGAAGCCTAGTTTCCACCCCCAGAGATAGGTGTAAGCGGTTTGAGGCTGGGTTAAGGCCTAATATGAGAATGCAAGTTGTGGGCTTCCGACATTAGAATTTCTCTGAGTTGATCTCACAGGCCCTGGAACTGAAAAGGATAGAACTAGAAGGGGCCGTTAAGAATAGTACATAAGAGAAAGAGAAAACTGAAAAGACTACTGATCAAGTTCCTGATAGTGGGTCAGGAAAGAGAAAACATTTTGGAGGATCTAGCTCACGCGATCGGGTAAAGGTAGATCTTCTGGACAGAAACCACCCTGATCCAGTCAGCAAACTCAGCAGACACCCAGAAATACACTGTTGGATCGACTTTGTGAAACTTGTGGTAAACCACATAGTGGGGTATGTTATAGAGCCATAGGAGCATGTTTTAATTGTGGAGGGACTGGTCATTTTGCTAAGGATTGTATAAGTCCATGCTGTTCTGGATCATTTACTATAGCAGAAGGATCAGCCCAAGTTTCTACCCCAAAAAGTGCACCATCGGTTAGTAGAGGCAGAGGCAGAGGTAGGGGTAGTACACCTAGAAGTCAGAGTACTATGAATCAGCTAGAACAAAGTGATGCTCTAGCTAGAGTATACACCATGTGGCAGAGGGAAGAGGATGAGACTTCTGACATTGTTGCTGGTACTTTCTCAATTTTGAACTAAGATATATATATGTATTATTGACCAAGGGTCTGCACACTTTTATGTTAGTGCCAGCATTGCTTGCCTTTCTGCTATCTCTTGTATAAAAATAAATTTTGGTATGGTAATGACTAGTCTTTTTGGCATTAGTTTTGGAAGAGTTTGCTAGCGAAGGACATCTCATATAATATGATAAATTATTGAGTATAGATATATAAAAGAGTTATGGAAGTAAAAATTTGAATAGTTGGTTCAGATGTAACAAAGAAATGTCACGTAGGATAGGTCTAACCCTAGTAGCCAGGCATGCACTTGTCACCAATGTGCTCCCTTCACATGCTAATGATGGTGCATGTTTGCCACATGCCATGATTCTAAGATTTGATGGCCGCCAAATTTTTAAAGTGGAGGAGTTTGTGGACACTTTCAAAAATTTTGGTAAGGTTAGTTCTCAATAATGGGGTCCTTATGATGGAGTTTGGATGCTCTTGTCCCTTGGCCAAATAGAGCAAAAAATTCTAAATACCACCTTCTACCTTTAGCTATGGCCATGCTAACTCAAATATCAATTACCTTCATTTATAATTTTTTTTCTAACTCAAATATCAATTATTTTTAAATCTAAATCATGCAAATGATGTGTGTAAAAAAAATAACAAAAACCTTGTCATGTCTACTTTTTAGTTAAAAAGAAAAAAACTAAGTGACATGTACATATAGAGATATAAGGCTTCAAAGTATGCTTTGTGGCCATGATATCAAAATTTTTAGAATTAAAAAAAGAAACAAACAAACACTTTATTAGAATTAAATTTAATTATTCCAGCACATTTTTGGCATGTTATATATCACATATAGGTTAAGGAAAATGAGCTTATGAGCTCTAATACCAAAAATATTAAGCATAGGCACTAAACCAAATCTTAAATCACATAGTCACATATATGATAACAATGCATTAGCATGGACCATATAACAGTACCACAATCTAAGTTATCTCTAGTTGTAGTGAATTCCAAAGAATAATGAGAGAGAATGAGAGGTTTCTTAGCACTACCTTAGTCACCCTTTATCACCAAGTAGAAGATGCTAGCATGCTTAGAGAGGAAAGCACCTAAATTCTTATGAGAGAATTCTTCCTATGTAGAAAACATATTCTTTTACATGGGAGACTTTTTCTAGCATTCCTTTCTCTTTTAGCATGCTTAATTTACTCCATTACAGCCTTCTTAAACTTAAATCCCTTATTAATGTGTCATTAACATGTATTAAACTCTTCTTTTATTTCATTACTATTACGGGATTTAGGACAATATAGAAGGCTGGTTTAAATGGCTTCTTCCATACATTCTTGAATGCCAAAATATGGGCCTGGGTCTTGGCCCATCATGGGTGTACTTGGGCCTTAATTCTTCAAATTTGAAGTTTTACCACGAAACTTTTTTTTTTGTTTCTAGTATTAGAAATTCACAATCATGTCTTCTTAGTCAATAAAACATTGAGTTGATTTACAAGCTTTGTTCTCGTTAATTAAGGTAAGCAACTTCAGTGAAAACCAAAATTATTTTTGTCAATTAAAACACTAGAAATATTCCCTTTAAGACCCTGATCCATCCTATGCATGGTTTTAAATTGCAGTTGCAGTCGTGAGTAATGCAATGGGCCTGTAACGGCCATAAAGTAATGGTAATGGCCTGGCGCTACGCAAATTTTTTTAAAAATTTTGTAAAGTTCATGAAGTGAGTAGATATTAACAAGTAAAATTAAGATATACAACCATATAATAGGCATAAATACATTAAATAAAGACATTAAAACAATCATTCTTATACATCATTAGCATTAATAAATTGATAGCTAAAATAATTATGTAAAATGTTAATAACTAACCTTATTACCACCAAAAGGAATGTCTAGGAGGATCTTGACCTTGATTTTGAGAGCTTTGATCATCAGCTTGTTGATGTTGATATTGATAATATTCTGATGGATTGAAGCTGAATAAGGAATGAACTGGATCATTGAAGTTGGGCTGTGGAGGAGGAGGGTATAAGTGCTCTGCCTCTGATGATGAGAAATTTCCATACATGGGAGGGTAATGGTATGGATACGAATTTGTGTGTGCTTGTCCATGTCCATATCCATAATCACTAGTAAATGTAGATGATGAGTGTCCATTATACATGAAATTTTCACCATATCTGTATCCATATCCATATGCATAGTTAGCTTCAAAATCATAAGAATGCTCCCCCTCATGTGTAGGACCATTGCCTTTTGATGATGATGCATCACTACCAAAACCACATGATCTGCAATATATTTATTATAGTGTTGGAGATTGAGATGGAGATGAAGCCATGCCACTAGATTGCTCTCTACTACTGCTTTGTATATCTTCATGTGATTGTGAACTAGTACCTGCACCACCTCCACCTATTGATCCTCCCCCAACTTCACCACCATCACCATCATCATCATCATCATCATCATCATCATCATCATCATCATCACTTGATAATACAAAAGAAGCTGAAGCACCAACACCACCACTTCTTTGTCCTTGAGCTTCAGGAATGGATTGTGAATGTTATGGAGTATTTTCAACATTATCCTCTTCCAACCAAGGATTATTTGCACCATCCAGCAAAGGAGACTCCCTTTCTTACAACCAAGGGTTTAGTGGATCATCTTCCTTGAAAATATAATCCAAATTTATTAGATTATAACTTTTTACCAACTCTTCGTTACTCTTCCTTGTTAAATTCCTTATCTTGAGTCTCATATTATAATGTACAAAGACAAGTGCATTCAACTTTTGATATCGTAATGAATTCCTTGTCTTTGTGTGGATAAGAGAAAATGTGCTCCAATTGCTTTAACAATTAGAAGCTTAGGTTATTTTGCTCAATACTTTAATTGCAATTCTACAAAGTTTGGGAGCACTTTCTCCATAAAGTATCCACCACTCAGCTACATTTAAGAAAAAATAATATATTTTATTGGCCATTTAAATAACAATGTAAACATCAAATTAAACATAATATTTGTTATATTTAATAGTTTACTTGGATCAGTGAACTTTATAGCTTTTTGTGCTAAGGCAGTACTAAAGCTCTCCATTTTATAGCGATAAAAGATTGCTACACAAAATTGTAAATTATATAATTAACATAAAATCAAATAAAGGATTACATATGAAGTTGTTTACCATACTATTTAAGCGCTAGCACTAACTTGATTCAATGCAAGGCCTTGATTCGTTAAATCCTTTTCTAATTTCTAGATAACATTTTTAAGACCCAATTGGATTTCATTATCATTACTAATATCATGTGATCCATATTGATATTTAGGGTTCAAAAAGTACCCTGCATCATGCAAAGTAAAGGAAAAGATTTTAGGTGGATTTTAACATTATAAATGAATATTATAAGAATATAAAAAGTAAATTCATCAACTTACCAGCTGCATGCAAATCATGATGTAGTTGAAAATTCCATTATGCATCGATTATTTTCCAATAATCGATATAACTTTGGGAATTTTGTTTAATAGCCAACTTTGCTCTTGCCATAGCTTCATATATAAAACCCATTATTGGCTTTTCATCCCCATCCACCATTCTTAAAACTTTTAGTAATGGCCCTTGTATAGCCATGATTTGTTGTGCAAACTCCCAAAAATTCCTTCCATCTCTTTCCAAGCCAAGAACAATTTTCTTAGCTTCATAGGCAGGTCCACTGGTAGCTTGTCCAAATCTACTTGCTGCCCTTTGCTCATATTTTAATATATTTCTTAACCCTAACCTACATCGGACCAGACTCTCTAATGTAACAAAATTAGTGGCAATCTAGTGATGCCAGGGTGAATAATGTCATGGCCATCAATGAACTTTTGGATATAATTAACCACCCAATTATGATTGTAAATAAATTAGGTGATAGCTTTTGCCTGCTCAATACACTCCAATATGAGGTCTATGCAGTGTGTACTATATGCTATGCAATACAGATTTGGAAATCTCTCCATCAATTTCTTTCCACTAGATTTGATGGCAGCTTCATTATTAGTGACCACTTGCACAACCTTTTCTGGACCAATTTCTTCAACAACATCTTTCATAAGCTTGAAATAATAATCTCCATCTTTGCGCTCAACATTGCTAGCATTAACTGACTTGTGGAATACTGTTCCATGACTAGAATACACCAAGAAATTGATAATACTTATTCGAGTTGATCCGCTCCATCCATCACACATTATGGTAACTCCTCTCTCATTCCAAATACCTTCAAATACAATATATTTCTTCATTTCTTGGTATTCATTTTTCAGAAAAACTTCTAAAATCTCATATGTAGAAGGTGGTGAAACATTAGGCGCAACTTTAGCAACGGTTCTCAGCAATGGCCTAGTCCAAGGTGACTCCACAATACTGAAGGGTAGTCTATTATGGATCACAAAATTACCAAATGCTTTCAGTAATTTCTCTTTCTGTGTCTTTAACCATTTGGTTTTTAATTTTGGCTACTTCCTCTGGCCTTTATTCTTTTCTAACTCAATTTTAGCAGCTGCTAATCTAAAAGTCAGTGTTGATGTCTCAACATATTTTTGAGCTTCCTTACCTCTCTCAAGAATAGTAGCCAATTGACCAAACGGTTGGCGAAGTCTTCGAGGAGCATCATGGCTACTACCACCAGCTTCATACTGTAAACTAGCTCTCCTTCTAAAAGCATCTTTATCAAATTGTCTTATACTTTCTCTCCTCACCAATTCTAACTCAAAATCTTCAGCATCATAATCACCATCGTCATCTAATTCAACTTGGTTTATTCTAACAAGTTCTTCTTCTAATTCTCTTGTTCTTTTTTACTTTATATTTTTTGGCAACCTCAAACTCCTTCAAGATGGTAGCCATATCTTTCTTCACTTGAGCAGAAACTTTTTCACAAGCAGCAATTTGACCTGGTACATTAGCCAAATGCTATTTCAAACGTGTTATTCCTTCAGTAATTTTTTTTCCACAAAAATTGCAAGTCATTTCCCCTTTTTTTCCTGTTGGGGTGGCAAACTTCCATATAATGTCCTCGCTTGGCTTACCAGAAGAACCTCCTCTAGGCATTTTCAAACTCTACGGAATGGATGACTAACTGACTATTAGAAAAAAAAAAAAATATTATTAATTGTAAAGCTCTACATAGTTACACATAAAAGTTGAACATATAAAATTATTAAGTTGTGAACCTAAATGATAAATTAAAATTTGTACACTTAATAAAAGTAATTAATTTTAACTTAAGCAACTAAGCATATATTCTCAAATTATGTTCTAAACTTACTATTTATTAGTTACTATTTAATGTATGCAAACTATCTTCATCTTATTAATTATTCAAGCCAAGCATTATTTATTTGGCTAAAAATTTATGTAACCTAAGTTTACTACCTAATTAACAAACCAAAAATAGATTTATTATAATTTTTTAAATAATTACAGTATTTTTTTTTATTTTAATGCATGGGTATGGCTGCCATTAGTTAAAAGCCTAAAAATAATTATATGTAGTAACAAGTAACAAGTGCAACAACACATAAATATATCTATGCTCTTAATTATCTACCTAAAAATTATTTATTATTATTTATTTATACTTAACAAAGATTAAGAAGATAGCTAAAATTAGAAGGAAAAAACTCACCTTTTATGAGTATGCTGTAGAGAATTGAAGGATCCAAGCCTCGGGTTGTGATATAATGCAGAAAATTTAAGGGAAAATTGATATTCTGAGAGCAAGGAGATGAACTTGGGACGTTTAGAGACGTAGAGCAGAAACTATGAAAGACTAAAGAAGATAGGACTTGAGGGGCGAGGCCAAAATTGAAGAAAATGTTAAAAAGGCTTAAAGTAAAAGAGAAATGATTTGAATTCAGTTAATAATTGTGGCTTACCATCCCATTTTCACGTGCCTTTGCTATAAGATGTGATAGAAGGCTGAAAGTTAAAAAAAAAAAAAAAAATAAAAAATAAAAAATAAAAATTCCTTGCATGTAACGGCCGTTACCCGATTACACCTCTAATTTTTTTTTTCACCATTAAATAATGGTCATATCAATAAGAGTAGTTAAAAATTCATGTAAATAATAACCCTTACATTATTTCATTCCATGATCCTATGTTCACTTTTAACAAAAAGGAAATTCTACGCATTTGCTCATGTGCAATTCTAAACACCTCTATTTAGATGGTTCTGATCTTAATCAAATTTTCATATTTTACCATTGCCTAATTGCAATATATTATTTAAAATTGCTATCAAATTAAGTAAATCCATTGCAATTATACTTTAAATACCGTTTGTTTTCCCAAAAAAAAAAAAAAACCATACATTAACTAAACCTTTGCCTAAATATGAATAAAATTGCTGCCGTTGTGCACCTATTGCAATAGTTTTAAATGGTCATCAAATACAAAGAAAATTGTAACAATAATTTAATGCAACAGAGGAAGATGTAGCTGTGACATCTATGATAACGGTTTACGGCCACTGCCATAACCCATAACCCTTTTATGTAGCAGTACTACCAAGTACAGTGAAATTAGCCAAGTATAATGAAATTTGCACTCGGCCTGCTAAGTATAGGGATCATAGCAAGAGGCCAATGAGAGAAGAGAAGAGAGAAAGTAATATGGATTCTATTTTAATTTAAAAAATTAAAAAATTTTATTATACTGATAATAAAACTAAATAGATTTTATGTTACAAATTGAAATTTAAGACAACATTATTATGGAGCCCTAAATTTAAGGACACCTGGTGTTGCCCCTCCAAATAAAGAAAGGGCAATGATGATCATAATCGACTTGCAATGATCAGATGGAGTCAGGGGATACCAAGATTTGAAAACAATGCATAAACCAGAAACAAGAATCTATATGCTCTTTCATATATAATCCAATAATAATCCATCCGTCCTCGCTGGCACAAAAAATAGCGAACAAACCCAAATGAAATAAAAATTAAATTTATATCTGAAACAATTGAAACAAACTCACAAGCATCCAAAGCACATCATGTTGGCTACCATCTCTTTATCTAATCCTTTCTCTGGTATCAATCTGAGTTTGGCTTCATAAATCATATTTAGGCATCACTGAAGAGGCTCAACTCCTTAATTCACTTTCGTTTCTTCAGGTTTTTTCTCCAGTGATATTTCATTGCTTTTGGGCTCTACTAGTTCAGGTGTGGCTCCAGTTACCTTCTCTGCTTCCACCTTTACTGGACCAGCGCCAATAGTTAATGATGGAATTGGTTCAACTGGGATTTCAGATTTTTCAGCTTCTGTTAACTTAGTTTCTGAAACCTCCACAGATTTTTCAATTCCTGAATGTTCTTGTTTCGCTGGCCCCACTGTCTTTTGAGTCACTTGCTGCTCTTCTTTCTCTGCCTCACTAGGTTTTTCAGTTTTTGACAGCACTTGTTTCAATGACTCCACAGGTTTTTCTGTCCCTAGCCCTTCTTTCGCTGGCTCCACAGATTCTTTGCTCATTGATGGTTCAACTCTCACTGGCTCCACAGGATTTGAAGTCACGGGCTCTTGGACTGTTGGCTCCTTAGGTTTTTCAGTCTCTAATGATTCTTTTTTCACTGGTTCCTCCTGTGAATTCACACTTTTTGCTGCTTCTTGTTTCACTGGTTCCTCTGGTGACTTCACACTTTTCGCTGCTTCTTGTTTCACTGGTTCTGCTGGGGTACTCTCCACTGCTTTTTGTTTCAGTGGTTCTGCTGGGGACTTCACACTTTCTGCTATTTCTTGTTTCACTGGTTCTGCTGGGTTACTCTCCACTGCTACTTGTTTCAGTGGTTCTGCTGGTGACTTCATACTTTCTGCTGTTTCTTGTTTCACCAGTTCTTCTGGACTCTTTACTACTCGTTTGAGTGGCTCTGCTGGGGACATCATACTTTCTACTATTTCTTGTTTTTCTGGTTCTGCTGGGGACTTCATACTTTCTACTAATTCTTGTTTCACTGGTACTGGCTCCTCTAGTGACTTCACACTTCCTGCTGATTCTTCTTTCAGTGGTTCTGCGGGGGACTTCATACTTACCGCCATTTCTTGTTTCACTGGTTCTGCTGGTGCCTTCACACTTTCTGCTGACTCCTTTCCTTCTTCACCCTGTAAAGGATACCATTTTAACCATGAAGAAAACCCAGATGGCTCAAAGAGCAGTACACATGCATTTGTTTAATAAGCTAACAACTATAGAACTAATCAAATCATTAGGCAGAACAAATACTTCTTGCTGACAAACAATTCATTTACTTTTTTTTCTTGGACAAAATTTTACTGCATCTGAAGGACCTCCCACCAATCAATCTTGATCTATCATTGCTCTTGCTTGGAAATAAAATAAAACTTCAAACCCTTTGATTTCATGGACTCAACTTTAATCCTTTTACTACATAATTCAATATCATAATTTAAGTGGTGTATATATATATATATACACAGTGTTATCAAGGCGAAAGGCGACACTAAGGCAACAGAGCACCTTATGGTGAGAGGCGAGAGGTGAGAGGCGAGGCGAAAGCCTTTTTGAAGCAAGGCGCTATGATCTTAAGTGCCAAAATTACATATATATATATATATGTGTGTGTGTGTACTTATAATAATGCCTATATAAATTAAACAATTAATTAACAAAAACAAAAAGTAAAATAATCAAATTAATAATAAATTAATAATTCCTATATAAAATGAACAACTAATTAACAAAAAAAAAAGAAAAACTAATTAAATTAACAAGAATAACATTTAAAAAGTAATTTAATTACAAACAAATTGACAATACTCATATTAATTAAACAATAAATTAGTAAGAACAAAAAGTGAAATAATCACATTAACAAAAGAATAATAATTACTATATAAAATAAACAACTAATGAGAATTAATGTCTAATTAACAAGATAAAAAGTAAAATTAATCAAATTAACAAGAATAATAAGTAAAAAGTAAATTAATTACCATAAATTAACAATACCCGTATTAAATAATCAACCAATCAATAAGTAAAATAATTAATTTAATAATATCCATGTTAAATAATTAAATAATTAACAAGTAAAATAATTAATTTAACAATATCTATAAAATTTAAATAATTAATTAATAAAAATAAAAGGTAAAATAATTAAATTAATAGCAAGTAATTAACTTATTAATAAAACGAGGCACAGAGAAGGAGAAGGAAAGGAAAAAAAAAAAAAGAGAGGACAGACTATTGTACACCGACAGCATAACAGGGTAAGGAAGAACCGAAGAACTCAACCAGGAAGAAGGAGAAGAAGGAGGAGAAGGAAAGGAAAAAAAAAAATTTTGTAGCGTTTTCCAAAGAAAAGTGCAAGAGAGGGAGGAAAATAGGATGACAGAGGAGGAAGAAGATAGCAGAAACAGAGGAGAGAGAGAGAGAGAGAGGTGCCAAGAGGGGTGACCCAGTCGAGACGGCAAAGGGGCACTTCGCCTCGCCTCTCGCCTTACCTGAGCACCTCCCACGCCTTTAATAACATTGTATACATATATAGTCAAGTGGGACAAAATAATAACCTAATTATATTAACTTAGTGGAAGAAAACAAGGCAAATAGGTTAAGAGAAATGTTACCAAAATGAACACTTATCACCAACCATCTGACATCATTAATCGAGTAGGTTGCAAACAAATAATCAGATAATCCAAGATCCCAACAACCAGCATAGATGGGTCCTTCATGGATATGCTCCTACCAATTTGTCGCATGTAAAATCTACATAATAAATGCTGGAATAAAGCTTCTTTAATTATTCTCCCATAACTCAAATACCACACCCCCCCCCCCCCCTTCCCCCCTTTTTTTTTAATTTAAAGGAGAGAATCTGTGATTTCTTATATATCATATTGCATATAGTCAACAGATATTCAAATATAATTGGCCAAATCATGCAAAAAAAAAACTATTTTTCCTCTTTGAAATTTTACAAGAATTCAATTTAATTTTTTTTTTTCAATTCTCAAACCTAATAAGTAAAAAAGAAATTCAATTCTTTTCTTCATTTTAAAAGAAATAAAATCATGCAAAAACTAATATGATCGTGTGAAAACTGAATTGAATTCTTTTCTTTCCAATAATTTTTTCCAAACCAAGTCTTTATGAAGTAGTATTTTTTTTTTTCAATTGTTTTAATTTTGGTAATTTAAGTCAAATTGAACAAATAATTACAATTTTATTTTATTGAATAAAATTAAACTTAAAATTATCACATCTCCCCTAAAAAAACCCAATCAATTTCTTTCTCAAAATCGTTGTAACAGTCATTTGGGTATGTACCAAGTTACTAAAGTTCTAGAAGAAAATGAAATTTACCTTTTTCTTTTCTGTTTCGCTCTCATATGACTGAACAAAGTCTGGAAAATATGATATGAGATATAGAATAAGAGCTCGATGGAAAAATAGCTAAAAATCATATATGGAGCTCATGATACTTATAAAGAATTTGGAGTACGCAATGGTTGAATAGTTTACCTTGGAGAAAGGCTTGAAATTAGCCACGTCAAAATTTTGCAGAGAACAGAAAAAAAGTGGAACTAAACGAGAAGTGGCACATAAATCCATTACGGTATACATCCTTATCAACAAATGGAAAGATATGGAAGGAATAGCAATGGTTTAAGATACCTTGTATATATGTACGCATTCACCACTGCATATATAGAATCGATCATATCCAAACAAAATAAGAACAGTAATAAATGGAAATCTTTAGCTAAATTGGCGATACCGACATGAAAAAAGACAAGCAAAAGGACATGGACCTGCTTATACACTGTTACAAAATTATAATAATACCCAATTCGTTTTATTTAGTTTTTAGGATATATATATATATATATATATATATATATATATATATATATATATATATAATAATAATAATAATATTATTAAAAACATTGTTGACAACAATATTTTTATAAAGTATTTAGTAAATAATGTTAATAAATTAATATCTTAAATTAAATTTAATATATTTTAATCATGCAAATTTTAAAATATATTTTTTTCATGTCATCTAAAAATTATACTTCTTTTAAAAAAATAAATATTTTGTGAAAAATAATATATTAGATATTCCACTCATGGAAAGCTATTATTAGATATAATATTCTAGGAGTAAGTCATATCATATTAGATCAAGTCATTTATATAGAAAACACCAAGATGGTAATTTTACTTTTTCAATATTCATATTTGTAATGGAAAAGAAAAGGAGAAAGAAAGTCATGAAATCTAATATTCTTTGAATTCTAACATTTTCTTAGACAAATTAAGCCTTGGCACTTCTATTTCTTTCGATTAATCCTGGAAAACGACAGGAATATTGAAAAGTACAATCTTGGCATATAAATTATAAAGAAAACGTTAAAATTCAAATAAATAAGTAAAACATCAACCTAAGGCTTTTAAATCAGATCCCATCTCAAATAATTTCTATTTGATTAAAGTTCAAGCAATCATTTATTTTACTTGTTAGCACAGTGGTTTTAATTTGGCATAATTAATTATAAATATATATAAAAGGAAGCCGTTAATTAAATACCTCCTTGAACAAGTTAGTGAGAGATCGTCGCTTAGTACTTTGATCATCAGCCTTGTCGTCATCAACGATCTCCTTCACCTTATCATCACCTTCATTCTCAACAACCTTCTTTTCTTTCACCTCTTTTACGAGAGGAAGCGATCGTTCCCCCTTATTAACTTGGGAAACCGACTCCTCCACCGCCGGTTCAGCAGCCGGCACCGGAGCTTGAGCATCATCCCTTAAAACCTTAGGCTTAGTCGCGCAAGCTCCCATGTCGTCCAAAATTCTCTTTCTTTCTTTCTTTCTTTCTTTCTTTCTTTCTTTTCCCTCGAGTCTCAGAAATCTTTTCCACAAATCTTTGTTGGTTCACGTAAAAGAAAGGAAAGGTAATGATAAAAGGGAGGAATAGAAAGACAGAGAGAGAATTTAGGGAAATTTAAAGGGAACAAAAAGAAGGGTTTCTTGGTTCCGACATTCGTTCTGTGGTGGAGGAAAGAAAGAAAAAGAAATTACGTATATATGAATATATATACAAAGGACAGACAAAGAGACAACAGAAACAGCTTTGAAAATATTTTTCTAAATTTTATAAGCTTTGGAAATATGGTTTCATTTCTTGTAATTTGCATATTTATTTATATAAATATATATAGTATTTTATTAAATGGGTCTTTTGGATTATGGTAACAGGTGTCACAAGCTGTAAGTTTATACAAGAGAAGGAAGAGAAGGTGAAGTGCGATGTTAGTGGAGGAGAAGAAGGATGTTGGACGGTTTTTCATTAATTAGGGAGGTTTGGTTTGGTTTGGTTTTGTTTTGTCTTTTTTCTGAATCTGGGGTTTACAGCTGAGGAAATGGAGGGGGCATTTTGAGTTGGCTAATAGAGAAGGAGGGTCCTACTTCCAGGTTGGCCTATTTACACTCATGATTTCCTGGTACAAAACCTATGTTTAGAAATTTGAGAATTTATATGATGAGCATATATAGCTTATTTTTTGGTATATTTGATTCCTATTGATTTTTTTTTTATTAATTTAGAGTAATGCTATTTTGTCCAGCAATAATATGTCCCAACTGTTTCAACTAACTCTAAAAATTTAAATTCTAAAATTCTCAAAACCCTAAAAATTTAAATTCTAAATCCTAAAATCTAAATTCTAAAATTCTAAATCCTAAACCCTAAAACCTTAAAATTCTAAACTCTAAAATCTAAAAACTTAAACTCTAAACCGTAAAAATCTAAACTCTAAAAACATAAATTCTAAAACTCTAAACCTAATTGGAGAATTTTAGTGTTTAGAGTTTAGAATTTAGGATTTAAAATTTAGGGTTTAAAATTTTAGGATTAGAGTTTATGGTTTAGAATTTTAGGGTTTAAATTTTTATAATTTAGCTTTTTATGGTTTAGAATTTAGGTTTTTAGGATTTTGGGTTTAAAATTTTAGAATTTAAATTTTTAAGGTTATATAAAAATAATTGTTGGGATATAGTTGGGACATATTATTGTTGAGCCAAGTAGCATTAATTTTTAATTTAATGCAGGTATATAATAATTGATGAGTTACATGATAATACGAGAAACCGAATAATAACTGATGAGTTATATATTGAGAGGTAGTCATTTCCTTTTCTTTCATCATAAAATTGAATAATCTCTAAAAAATAATTTTACGAATTTCTTTAAAATTTTTGGGGCAATTTCAAATTATTTTTTGGAGATTATTCAATAAAATCTTTATATATGGTAAATGCATGGCACGATTAATGTTTATCAACGTATGTCATATGCTGGCATCACAACCAATGATCGTAGTAGAACCCTAGTCAATAATATGATTAAAATGAATATTCTTACCCTTTGAGACATCCAATGAGTTTAGATGTAGGGGTGTGTAAATAGTCGATTTGGTTATTAACCAAAATGAACTGAAAAAATCAAAAACCAAACTTCATAAAAAATCTAGATCAAATCAAATTGATAATATATGAATAATCGATCCAAATTAAATCAATAAATTTCAGTAAATCGATAAATTTTTGTTCAATTTGATTTAAAGCAAATCGAAATTGTCCAAAAATTTGCCATTGTCAATTAAACCGTATTGCTTTTACACAAAATTAAATGTATAATTTTTGTAAGAAACCACATCTTCCTCACTTCTCCTCCTTAAACCAAGATTTAATTCACCATTTCACCAAAACACACACACATACATTTCATTAAACTCAATTTAAGCATGCTCATAAACTATTTTTTAGAATGTTAAACCCAACCCCTAAAACTCTACAAAAGAAAAATTGAATTCAAGAAAAGCAAAAACTTGAACAGACAATAAGTGAACAAACATAGCATTTCTTCCTCTCATTTCTCAATAAATAGATAGTCAATAATCAGTAGTCAACAACAAATAGTAATAAACTAAGCAATATCCATAAAATTACAATAACGAATAACCCTACAAGAATAATTAACAATGAGTAACAATAAAAAATTGAAACAAAAAACCTAGCTCACGAAGAAGAAGAAGAAGAAGAAGAAGAAGAAGAAGAAGAAGAAGAAGAAGAAGAAGAAGAAGAAGAAGAAGAAGAAGAAGAAGAAAGATGGGGTCGAGGCAAGGAGGCACAATCTGGTCTCTGAATCAATGTCATTGAGCATGCGGGTTTTCATTTTCGACCTTAAGCCGATGCATGTGAATCTTCCAAAGAGAATCTATGGAAGATTTGGACAAAGGGAGAAAGGGCAAGATAGAGAGGGTGAGCGTGACTGTATGAGAAGAGAATGAAGATGGAAGAGAATATAAATAAAGATAGCTTGAGTCAAGGGAGGAGGGATGTATAGATTCTAAAAGAGTGAGGGTAAGGCTTGAGAAGAGAATGTAGATGGCAAAGATTTGTAATTAAAGCTAGAAAATTGTCGGACTTTAAACTTAAAGAGAATGAATTGGTCGGTTCGATTTTTTTTCTATTATTTTCTGTTAATTAATTGAACCAAACCAAAAATTGAAAATATTAGAAAAAAAAAAAACAAATCAAATGGATTGAACTAAAAAACCAAACTGATTGAACTGCATTGGCTCGGTTCGATTTGATATTCAAGTCAAACTGAAAATTACTCAACCCTATTTAGATGGACTTGTTTGACTATAAAACTTAGTAATTGTTATGGTTTAAATACTTTTTTTTTTTAAATGAGGGAAAAACTCTAATTAAGAATTATTTTTGAAAAAGGGCACTATAAAAATAAGGAAACACTCATTTCAAACAATTTTTAGGAAGAGCATTGAGAATATGAACACCTAAAGAAGGGGAAAAAGTATTTCAAAATATATGATAAAGTTTTACCTTTTAATTTTGAGTAAAAAGCTGTTGTGGACCAAATATTAAGAAAAACACTTGTTATATATATATGTGTGTGTGTGTGTGTCTGTGTGTGTAAAAGAAATTGTATCTTAAAAAAAATTACTGTTGAGGGGTGATTTGAATAATATTTATCAAAAATGGGTGAGTTTTACTGAGTTGCAAGAGAGAGGCAGGAAGACCCTACTTATAATAGCGTCTAGTGAGAAAAACCAAGTCCCAAACCAAAAAAATATTAAAAAAGTAACTAGACACTGCTATAATAGTGTGACACCACCAATAGTCTCATTATTCTATAACCATTTAGGGTTTATTTGGTATTACTTTTGGAGCTATTGTTAAAAAAAAAAATTTAGATGTAGTAGTTAGAGAATACTAAAAAATAATTTAAAATTAAATTTGATAAGTTTCAGTCATAAGAGTATTAAAATTACAAAGCAACTTTTTTCAATAACGTTTAAAATGTTTTTTTTTTCTTGAAAAGCAATTTTAGCCTCTAACTTTAGTGCCAAATAGTTTTTTTTGTTAGTCATTATTTATGGTAGTGACTAGCATTCTTGGGAATAAAATATTAGTCTACATCAAATTTATATAAGTGTTATTTTGTACTAGGTATTTTGCTTTAAAAAATAGTGTGTCCCAAAAGGGATATCAATATTAATTGCCTAGTCTAACTTGTCACACCTTACCCCTCCGTAAGGCATAATATGATCCCGTAGAATACTTAATGAACTACCGAACTTCCCCTACCGATAACTCATTAAGTACCCTACAAGAGATTTTAAAATGATTTTCTTACATTTTGGAAGTGGTGAGCATTTTGATGAGAATTAAAAATCATTTCTTCAAGTTTAAATACTAGTAAAAATTTTTGTCCATTTTACTTTTGTCGCAATTTTTATAAAAATTTTGATAGAGTTCTGTTTGTTTTTGGAGGAAACCGTTCTTCAATTACCTGAGAAAAACACTCCCAAAATGTTTCACAACTCCCAACCACCAATAATTCTCAAATCAACTCAATTCAAGGCACTTCAAATAATTTCACAATACAAATCAAGATTTCTCATCCCAAAATATTTAAAATCTTCATTAACAAAACATAAAGTAGGAAATTCATATGTACAAATATTAAATTACCGTAGAAAATCCAAAATAATATTATTACAATTTATTTACAACTGCTCAACTACATTCATACAAATAACATTTCTATATTTACATCAAGATTATCTACAAGGGTATAAAATAATACCCGTACAAAAGCTTGCTGTGATCTTCAACTCAGTAGCAGCTCACTCTGCTGCTTTTTCCTTGCTCTTATCTGCGACAACAAAATAAGCTATCGCTAAGTATAAAAATACTCAGTGGTGCACAATAAAAATTTAAAATGCAATAAATAAATCATTCATTGCCAAACACAATTCAAATGTTTCTCAATCACATTTCAATCATGATCAAAGTTCATAATAACACCATTTTGTCAAATAATCTATTAAACACAGTTTAGTCAAACAATTTCATAAACACAGTGTTGCCAAAGTCATACACAACTTAAGCCATAACACAAAATTTCCGATCAATGCCGCATTGTACACCATGGCAAAGCAATCTCAACCCCATTAATCGAAATCAATGAGGGAGGTGGCTAGCTAGCTAATGAGTACTCATCCGATCTACAACCTCAACTGGCAAGCCAGAGAGGGAGGAAAATAAATGATCTCAATCCCATAAATGGAGGAGGAATAATGTGATATTGTCATGCTAAGTGTGAACATAAAATCAATTCAAAACAATTTATACAAACAATTTATGAGAAATTTGATCAATTTTCAAAGTCACATTTACGATTATAAAATGGCAACACAGTACATAATTAATCAAAGAAGTCAAATTTTTGAGATTAAAATATTTAAACAACTATTATTGTGCACAAACCTGACTTGAGTCACCTTGAAGCCTTGACTCAGTCTCTTTGAATTTCCAAGTCTTTTTCAGCTGAAACACACAGTTTCACAGTGTTTCAGTACCATAACTTAGCATAAATCCAAAAATAAATTTCACTTCATTTTTACCTAGCTTTAATGTGCTAATTTCGACGTTCTTGAAGTTTTTGTGTTTCGGGTTACTATTCACTGCACTATTCAAGTCAAATTGTTGACTTTTTAAGGCTTAATAGGTATGGGAACTCCAACTTCACCCACATACCACATTTTGGTCATTAAACTTGTTGGTTTTGGTCATTTTCTCAAAGCTTAGGTCATTTTGGCAAAATTGCCAATTTTCGGTTTTGGTGCTCCGAAGTTGTACTGTTCCATTGGTCAATCTACTGTTGGAATTTGGAAAAACTTCCTTCATAGAAAATGTTCCTTATTGTCTTAAGTGTATTCTTATTTTCGGATCACCCCAATCGGAGTTTTGTAGCTCAAGTTATAGCCAAAATACAATTACTGTTCACGTGCACTGTTCATACTGAGATTTTGGTTCTGACAGATTTTTGGTCCAACTTTGTTCAGTAATTTGATCAAGTTAAGTTCATAATTTGGTCTAACTTTCTTTATATGAAATGTTCTAATATGTTTAGGTTTCCATCGGTTCAAGAATCGCCTAAATCGGAGTTTTCTAGAGAGAGTTATAACCATTGGAACTTTACTGCTCAATGGCAATTCTGCAGAATCGCAGGTACAGTAACTCCACTTTGCTCAATAATTTGACTAGGTTAATGGCATAATTTGGGATGGTGTTCTTCATGAAAGTTTTAGGTATATATCTTATCTAATTTCTAGTAAAATTTCAGGTCAATTTGACCTTCCTAGCTCGAGTAATGACCAAATGAACAATTACTGTTCATTTGGTCAGTTTGGTGCAGTGGCAGCCTACTCTCATTTCACTTTGGTCAATTGTTTCACTAAGTTTTGGTCAGTTTTTGGGCATGGTTCCTTAATGAAAATTGTGCCCTTATATGTCTATTTTCATCCCTAATTGGTGGCATATCAATTTGACTTGTAAAATTTCCGTTTTGGTCCTTCAAAGTTGGTTTGGTCATGCTGCTGGTAGCATGACCAATTGACCTACGAATTTGTCTTCCATTCTAACAATTCCCATACATTTCCTTTGGTCATTATTGACCATTTTTCAGTCCACAATTGGTCAAAGATATCATTTATGCATTTCTCCAAAATTTGGTCAACAAACCCTAACATTCAAACCCTAATCTCACTAATTCATTGTATTTAACTAGATTAATGGTTTTAATGCTAATCATTCAACTAATTAAGGTTTCTACACTCATTCAAACTCATTAAATTCATGCAATTCATACTCCCTTCAACCAGATCAAAATTTCAGCAATGGTCCTTCCCCCATATTTATTTCATTTAATCAAGCTCTAAGCTCTCTTTCACAACTAATTATGCATTTAAAGAAGTAAAATGGTAAGTTAGCACACTAACCTTTCTTAAATCCTTCAAACCCTATCTTTAACTCTTCTTTCTTCTTGTAATTCTTCTTCTCAAGTTGTAATAACAAGCTTTAATGAAGTTTTTAGGGAAGTTATGTTGATTGGGTGAAGCAAATTAAGCTTAAAAGTAAGCTTAAAGAAAAAGCTTTCATGGAGGGTTTTTGGGAAGGAAGTGGGGCGGCAATTGGGAAGGAAGAAGAAAGGATTTTTTGTTTTTTTTTTCTTTTCTTTTCTTTATTTATTTAGGCTTATGGAAGACCACAAAAAGTCCAATTAAATAATTCAACTAATTAATTTATTTTTGGCATCATGCATGAGATCATGCGTGATGTCATCACTTTTGACTTTTTCATTTTCCTCTCTTTTTTTTTCTATTAGTTCTTTAATTTAATTCTCGATTCCAAAATTTTCTTTTCTTCGATTTTATTTGACAGTTAGGTCAGGAGTCAGCTCTCGGGGTCAATTGACCAAATTGCCCCTCGCCGGTTCATCCCAGTTTGTAAATAATTCAATATTTCTTCCGGCTCCCTGACCTAATTATTTGACTGACTTAAAAGTTCTTTTTCATGATTTTCTCTTTTCCACTGTGTTCATAAGGGTCCTAAGGACAGCAGCATCACTTTTTACAGTTCGAAAATTGAGTTTAAAATGACTTCGCAGTCATTCCCGAGAAGGTCACCCATCGCTGTGACTCTCGGCTCGTTTAACCTCTTATGTTCTGTTTTTCTTATTTATAGTTAACTAATTAAACATTACTAATTATTTGTGTTTATGGCTTCTCAAGTTGTCTTAAGTGTGGCCCTAATCTCATTAATTGTCCGGATTGACACCGGTTACCGGAACAGTGAAATATACCAGGCTATACCGATAGGGGTGTTACAATTCTCCCCCCCTTAAAATAAATTTCGTCTCTAAATTTCACCTGGTATCAATCTCAGAACAGCTGTGGGTGTTGTCTCCTCATGTCCTCCTCTCGTTCCCAAGTAGCTTCTTGGCCCGAATGATGGTTCCACAACACTTTTACCAATGGTATCTGCTTGTTCACCTCATAAGCCAGGATCTTTATGGGTTCTTCTTCATATGTGAGGTCTGGATTTACTTCAATTTCTTCTACTGGTAGTACATGAGATGGGTCTGATCGATACCTCCTCAACATCGACACATGGAAGACGTTATGTATCTTCTCTAACTCTGGAGATAGTGCCAAACGATAAGCCAAAGGACCCACTCTTTCCAATACCTCATATGGCCCAATAAAACGAGGACTTAGTTTCCCCTTCCTGCCGAATCTCATAATCCTCTTCCAAGGAGAAACCTTGAGGAAAACTTTCTCACCCACTGCATACTCAATATCCCTTCTTTTCAAATCAACATAGGACTTTTGACGATCTGATGCAGATTTAAGTCGATCTCTGATCAACCTGATTTTCTCTTTAGTCTGTTGAACAATTTCAGGTCCAATCATTTTTCTTTCACCCATGTCATCCCAACACAACGGGGTTCTACATTTTCTGCCATACAAAGCTTCATATGGAGGCATCCCAATGCTTGATTGGTAGCTGTTATTGTAAGCAAACTCAATCAAAGGCAAGTGTGTATCCCAACTACCCTCAAACTCAATCACACAAGCCCGTAGCATGTCCTCCAAGATCTGAATTACTCTCTCAGACTGGCCATCTGTCTGTGGGTGGAATGTCGTACTGAAGTTCAATTTAGTTCCTAGGGCTCTCTGAAGACTACCCCAGAATCTAGAAGTGAACTTAGGATCTCTGTCTGATACAATGGATACTGGCACTCCATGAAGCCTCACAATCTCATCAATGTACAACCTGGCCAATCTGTCTAGACTGCAGTCCATTTGGACTGGCAGAAAATGAGCAGACTTAGTTAGTCTGTCAATAATGACCCATACTGCATCATGACTCTTCTGTGTCCTCGGAAGTCCCATTACAAAATCCATAGTTATTCTTTCCTATTTCCATTCTGGCACTGACAGTGGATGTAACAAACCCATTTGGTACTTGATGCTCTGCCTTTACTTGCTGACAAGTTAGGCATTTGGATACAAACTCTGCCACATCTCTTTTTAAATCTATCCACCAGTAATGCTCCTTTAGCCCTCTATACATTTTTGTACCACCAGGGTGCATTGCAAAAGGAGACTCATGTGCTTCCTTCAAAATGATCTGCCTCAAATCAACATTATTAGGAACACATATTCTACCCTGGTGTAGCAATAGACCATCATTTCTGATTGAGAACTCTGGTTTCTTGCCCCGCCGAACTTCCTCCAACAGTTTCTGATACTTTTCATCATTTTGAGCAGCCATTATGATCTGATCAATTAACACAGGCTGTACATGCCATGCAACTGCTGTCTGCCCCTCATCATTAATCTCTAAACTGGCATGTAATGATCTCAACTCATGTACCAAAGACAAAGGAGTAACCTATAGACTTGCCATAGTCTTGCGACTTAGGGCGTCAGCCACAACATTAGCTTTCCCTGGCTGATAGTCTATCAGACAATCATAGTCTTTTATCAACTCTAACCATCTCCTCTGTCTCAAATTCAACTCTTTTTTGGGTGCCCAAATACTTCAGACTCTTATGATCTGTGTAGATGTAACACTTCTCCCCATACAAATAATGCCTCCAGATCTTAAGAGCAAGCACAATAGCTGCAAGCTCCAAGTCATGTGTTGGATAATTCCTCTCATGCGGTTTTAGCTGGCGTGATGCATAGGCAATGACATTTCGATCTTGCATCAACACACAACCTAACCCATTGTGAGAAGCATCGCTGTAAACTGTATATTCTTTACCCGGTGTAGGTAAAGTCAGGACTGGAGCCTCTGTCAAACATCTCTTCAATTCATCAAAACTTTGCTAGCATTTGTCCGTCCACTGAAATTTCACATCCTTTCTAAGTAGCTTGGTCAATGGAGATGCCAACATGGAGAATCCCTTCACAAATCGATGGTAGTATCCAGCTAACCCCAGAAAACTGCGAATCTCTGTGACATTTCTGGGTGGCTTCCAATTAAGGACAGCTTCAATCTTGCTAGGATCTACCTTAATACCCTCTGCTGATACTATGTGCCCCAAAAAGGATATCTCCTTCAGCCAAAATTCACATTTCGATAATTTGGCGTATAGTTGCTTTCTCCTCAAAGTCTACAGATAATCCATGGATGTCTATCATACTCTTCTGCATTTCTCGAATAAACCAATATATCATCAATAAATACCACAACAAACTGGTCGAGGTATGGTCTGAAGATAGTGTTCATCAGATCCATAAAAGCAGCCGGAGCATTAGTTAACCCGAATGGCATGACCAAGAACTCATAATGGCCATAGCGGATTCTAAAGGCAGTTTTAGCAATACTCTGCTCTTGTACTTTCTGCTGATAATAACCTGATCTCAGGTCAATTTTAGAGAATACAGCTGCACCCCTTAACTGATCAAACAAGTCATCAATACGGGGCAATGGGTATCTATTCTTTATCGTCACCTTATTCAACTGCCGATAGTCAATGCATAACCGGAGAGTGCCATCCTTCTTCTTTACAAACAATACTGGCGCTCCCCAAGGTGACACACTAGGGCGGATAAAGCCCTTGTCAAGCAACTCATGCAACTGCACTTTCAATTCCTTTAGTTCTACTGGTGCCATTCTGTATGGTGTTATGGAGATTGGGTCCACACCAGGCATAACATCAATTTCAAACTGCACTTCTCTTTCTGGAGGTAATCCTGGCAATTCATCAGGAAATACATCCGGAAAGTCACATACAGTAGGAATGTCCTTCAGTGTTGGACTCCCCACTTGGGTGTCTATCACATATGCCAAGTACGCCTCACACCCTTTTCTAATCATTTTCCTAGCCAGTGCAGCTGAAATGATGTTTGAAAGCAATAACTACCTCTCCCCATGTATTACTATATCACCATACTGAGGGAGACCAAAAGTGACTGTCTTCAATCTACAGTCAATCATAGCATGATGCCTGGCTAACCAATCCATGCCCAAGATAATGTCATAATCTCTGAAGGGCATTTCAATTAAGTCAGACAGAAAAGTGTGTACCAATGGATTATGATGTGCTAGTAACTAGTCCATTAGGCCAGGAGGTCGGGGCTTCCTCTTGAACCTCAGCCTCAACAGATTGTTCTTCGGAATGATCTCCTCCTTCCATTCCGTTTTCCCAAATTTTCTACTTCCTGAGATTAAACACAAGGAGGTTGACCTCCGTTAGTGCATATTCATGATGTAAATATGTCATATGTATCAATTAAAGACTTTTGAGCAGTTGTACTTATCAATAAAATGTTCATACACATAGTCAAAATTTATTGAAAAACCATGCTCTGATACCACTAAAACATGTCACACCTTATCCCTCCGTAAGGCATAACATGATCCCGTAGAATACTTGATGAACTACCGAACTTCTCCTACCGATAACTCATTAAGTACCCTACAAGAGATTTTAAAATGATTTTCTTACATTTTGGAAGTGGAGAGCATTTTGATGAGAATTAAAAATCATTTATTCAAGTTTAAATACTAGTAAAATTTTTTGTCCATTTTACTTTTGCCGCAATTTTTATAAAAATTTTGACAGAGTTCTGTTTGTTTTTGGAGGAAACCGTTCTTCAATTACCTGAGAAAAACACTCCCAAAATGTTTCACAACTCCCAACCACCAATAATTCTCAAATCAACTCAATTCAAGGCACTTCAAATAATTTCACAATACAAATCAAGATTTCTCATCTCAAAATATTTAATATCTTCATTAACAAAACATAAAGTAGAAAATTCATATGTACAAATATTAAATTACTGTAGAAAATCAAAAATAATATTATTACAATTTATTTACAACTGCTCAACTACATTGATACAAATAACATTTCTATATTTACATCAAGATTATCTACAAGGGTATAAAATAATACCCGTACAAAAGCTTGCTGTGATCTTCAACTCAGTAGCAGCTCACTCTGCTGCTTTTTCCTTGCTCTTATCTGCGACAGCAAAATAAGCTATCTGTGACACCCCTTACCCGACTACAGTGTAGCCGAGCAAGTTATGCCACTCAGTGTGCCGGAGCACTCTATTTTTATCTTAATTCATTTTTATCATAGTTTTGAAAATAACTTGTGAAATATAATTCATTTATTGAAATTGTAATTTATTTGAGGTTCCGAAAATTGTAAAGAAAATCCGGCGGAGTACCGGCTAAAAATGGAGAAAACAGTTCTTCGGAACCTATGAAAAACACTTCCAATATTCATATATTCGTATTCAATTACTCTCAAACTCCAATAATCATCATCTCAACATTTGTCAACCATTCATTTCTCAATTTCAATTCTCAATCATTCATCTCGTTTGATAGTCATGTAACAGTCACAGATCAATATTCACTTTTCCATTTATAAGCACAAATTTGCATTATTTACATGAAAATCAAAATACATTACATAAGTTTCATTACATATGAGAAAATCAAAATTTATTACAGAATGCCAAAATGACACCTAGTGTCCTACCAATGCACTGCAGAAGTTGAGGTGACACGGACACTATGCAGAACTGTGAACTGCCTTACCGAATCTGTGGTCTACTGGGCCCTCTGTCCAAATCTTCAGTATCTACGCGTTGCAAAAGCGACGCGCTAAGCATAAAGCTTAGTGGTGCCAATAATACAAGAAAATATAATATGCAAATAAAAGTAATAATTTCCTTGCTATTGTGTTCATAAGAAATGAATAATTACTAACTTATTATTTAGTTGAGGGCTAATCATGTTTTATGATATTAACTTCTTCATGCATTTTGTTAATTATTTTCTTCATGATCTTGAGCTTCTTTGTATTTTTGTAATAATTCCTGATACTTAATTTTCGTATTTTCTTTAATAATCAGTTCAATCACAGTTATACTTTTCCATGCCCAAGTAACCTAATTGCAAGTCTCCACCTCCATAAATCAAGAATAAATCCTTAGTTCTTCTCAAGTACTTAAGGATATTCTCGACAGCTATCCAGTGTTCCAAACCTGGATTGGATTGATACCTGCTAGTTAAACTAACAGCATATGCGATATCCGGCCTAGTACACAACATTGCATACATTAAACTTCCAATAGCCGAAGCATATGGAATCCTGGCCATCTTATCTCTTTCTTCGGGTGTTTTTGGAGACATCTCTTTAGAAAGATGGATACCATGTCTTACTGGTAACAATCCTCTCTTGGAATCAAGCATGTTAAACCTCTTTAACACCTTTTCCAAGTATAGACTTTGGGATAAACCTATTATTCTTTTCGCTCTATCTCTATAGATGCGAATCCCAAGAATATAGGTTGCCTCCCCTAAGTCTTTCATGGAGAATGTATTTGACAACCATACCTTTATAGTTGTCAACATACCTGTGTCATTACCTATCAACAGTATGTCATCCACATATAAGACAAGGAAAGTGATAGCTCTGTCACTAACCTTCTTATATACACATGGCTCATCCTCATTTTTGATAAAACCAAAGGATTTAATGGCTTCATCAAAACGGATATTCCAACTCCTCGAAGCTTGTTTCAACCCATAAATGGATCGCTTTAGCTTGCATACCTTGGAACCATCTTGGGATTCAAATCCCCTAGGTTGTTCCATGAAAATGTTTTCTTCAATGTATCCATTGAGAAAAGTCGTTTGACATCCATCCGCCAAATCTCATAATCATAGTATGCAGCTATTGCTAATAAAATCCTAATTGATTTAAGCATGGCAACAAAGTGAAAGTCTCCTCATAGTCTATTCCTTGCCTTTGGCGAAACCCTTTCGCTACTAGCCTTGCCTTATAGGTCTCTACCTTTCCATCAGAACCAATTTTCTTCTTGAAAACCCATTTGTTCCCTATAGGTACAATACCTTCAGGTGGGTCAACAAGATCCCAAACTTGATTCTTATACATGGAATCAATCTCGGATTTCATAGCATCAATCCATTTTGAAGAGTCTATATCTGATATAGCTTCTTCATAGGTAAGTGGATCATCTCCATGATCTACTTCTTCATGAGTAGACAACTCTTGTTCTTCTTCATGAATAAAACCATATCTCACTGGTGGGTGAGATACCCTGGTTGTTCTACGAGGAACAGCTGTAGATGTTTCATCAATGGGTATAGGTTGACTAGATGGATTTATATCCATCTGATTTGTTTGGTTGGTCAGAATTCTCCAATTCTAACTCTATTTGCCTTCCTTTGCCTCCTTCTTGAACAAACTGTTGTTCAAGAAATGTGGCATCTCTACTTATCACAACCTTTTGTGAAGTAGGCAAATAAAAATAATATCCAAAACTATCTTTTGGATATCCAACAAATCGACCTTTTTCTGATCTAGTCTCCAATTTATCAGTGTTCAGCTTTTTGATATAAGCTGGACAACCCCAAATCTTAACATGCTTTAGACTTGGTTTTCTTCCATGCCATATCTCATAAGGTGTGGAAGAAACTGATTTTGATGGAATCCTGTTCAGCATATACAAAGCTGATTCTAATGCAAGTCCCCAAAAGAAGATTGGCATATCAGTATAGCTCATCATACTACGTACCATATCCAATAGGGTACGATTTCTCCTTTCAGATACACCATTCAGCTGTGGCGTTCCTGGAGGAGTCAGCTGAGAAACAATGCCATGCTCTCTCAAGTATTCATCAAATTCAATACTCAAATATTCACCTCCACGATCTGATCGAAGAGCTTTAATATTCTTTCCTGTTTGATTTTCTACTTCAGATTTAAATTCTTTGAACTTTTCAAAAGATTCATGTTTGTATTTCATCAAATACAAATACCCAAACCTTGATTTATCATCAGTAAAGGTAATAAGATTATGAAAGCCCCCTCTAGCCATTTCTTTAAATGGACCACGTACATCACTATGTATTAGCTCCAAAATATTTTCAGCTCTTAGCCTTTGTCCAACAAAGTGTGATCTAGTCATTTTGCCCTGAAGGCAAGATTCACAAGTTGGAGTAGGCTCAGAGCCCAATGAGGATAAAATCCCCATTTTCTCCAATTTTGTAATCCTATCTTCTGCAACATGACATAACCTTAAGTGCCAAATATATTTTGAACTTGAGTTGGTTTTCACCATGGCATTGCATTCATTTATATTGCTATACTCTGGCCAGTGGAAACATTTTCTTACTAGCAATGAAAACACTTTCCTGTTTTCAATGGAAAAACGTTCCTGTTGGCAGTGGAAACACTTTCCTTTGCCTTTGTTAGCTTTGGTCTTCCTTTTCTGTTTAGCTATTTTCTTGGAAGGACTAGGAATCTGAGGTTTCTTTTTCTTATTGCCCTTCTTCTTGTTGGACTTTCCAGCAAAAGAAGATGCAACCAAAGCTACCTCTTTTCCTTTATTGCCCGGCATATTCTTTTGGGCAATAACCAGCATGTTGAGTAAACCAGCTAAGGTGCATTGCTGTTTAGTCATATGGAAATTTGTCACAAAATTCCCAAAAGACTCAGGAAGGGACTGAAGGATCAAATCTGTCTGTAGTTGGAAATCCATGTAAAAGTCAAGATGTTCCAACTGCTCAATCAGTCGAATCATCTTGTGGACATGATCCCCAATATTCTGTCCCTAAAAAAACCTCATACAGAATAGCTGTCTAGATATCTCATACCTAGCATTCTTGCTGTGCTCACCATACAACTCTTGTAGGTGAAGGAGGATCTCACTCGCACTCTGCATGTTCTCATGTTGCTTCTGTAACTCATTACTCATGGAAGCAAGCATGTAACACTTAGCTCTCATATCATGCTCCTTCCACTTGTCCAAAGTTTCATGTTCCTCTTGTGTGGCCTCTGGAGGTAAGGGACCAAGAACATTTGAATCTAGAACATATCCTATATGTTCAAGGTTCAGGACAAGTTTCAAATTTCTTAGCCAATCAGACAGATTAGGTCCTGTCAACCTGTTGTGATCAAGTATGCTTGCAAGGATATTGGATGGTGGTGGTTGTTTTGTGCTCATTTTTATCAGAAAATTAACTGCAGAAAATAACCAGATTAATTAGTAAATGTATCATGTAATTAACCAAAATGATTATGGTCTTTTAATCAAATTGGTCCTCCCACTAACTTAGCGAATCCTACACTTCCAGAGTAGAAAACGGAAATCCTAGTTGGATGGATTTCTAGTGGGTGATTGAATTCTTATAATTCTATTGATCATCCTCAGGTACATCCATTATTGGAATTACAATAAACTATAAGTGAGCAACTCCTTGCCCATCACATCTCATGTGAGGTTCAATCCTTTACCTAGCCCCTAATGCTCAAAATCTTAGGTACATCCATTATTGACTTATCTTGCATTAGTTAAGTTGATCCCATTGAGTCAGTAATTATGCAAATAATTTTAATGTCCTCAGGTACATCCAATATTGGCCACCAAACCATTTACATATTTACAATATCTCATGCTTAACAATTATTCTTAAGAAAATCTCTTAAATTAATTGCATCTCATGCAACTATTTAAAATTTCTTAAAATAATTGCCCCAATGGAGGGCTTATGTTATAATTACTTTAATTATAGCATTTCCAACTTAATCATTTGTTTGGAAGATTTTATAGCCATCCTTATTACTATTAAGGTCTCACTTTGCACATTATCCATTTAGCATGCATATATCATATAATTGCATACATTCCCATACATCTCATGCATTCATGGATAAGCAGTAAATATGGTATGATCATGGACTTTCTAAGGGATTCAATTTCGAGCCACCAAGAATTGAATCAGGGCATTGCTAGGTGAATTTCATTCAATCTTTTTACAAGAGTTGCTGTAGGAGTACATAATCAACACTTGATCTTGAATTCCTCCCCTTTGGTCCCACCAATGCTCTTGACCTCCTTGAACTTCTTGCAATCCAATATTACATAGTAATCCTTGGCATACCAAGGCGAATTTACAAGAACTTAAATAAATGAAATTACAACCCAAAAATTATTACAAACTTAATAATACATGCCCAAAATAAATTAAAATAAATAAATTAATTTATAATCCCAAAGAAACATAAAAGAAATAAATCCAATCACATTGGTCTTTTATAGTCCATGATCATCCATCATGCATATCACTATTTAACAATTAAATAAAACATACATACTTAAATTAAATTGAATTTCTCATATTCAACTTAAAATTCCAGATTTGAATATGATTCAAATAAATTTTAAAATTCAGATTTGAATCTCATTCAAACAAATTTAAAAATTCAGATTTGAATCACATTCAAACAACTTCAAAAATTCAGATTTGAATCACATTCAAACATTTTTTAAAAAATCAGATTTGAATCACATTCAAATATTTTTTAAAAAAACAGATCTGAATTTTATTCAATCAATTTTAAAAAATCAAATTTAAATATGATTCAAACAACTTTAAAAATTCAGGTTTGAATCACATTCAAACAACTTTTAAAATTCAGATTTGAATCACATTCAAACAATTTTTAAAATTCTGATTTGAATCATAATTTAATTGTGTGATAAAAATTCTAATTAAACAATTTAATTAAACATAAAATGGATCTTAAATCATACAACAATTGCACATTCACCATCCATTTACCTTTGCACACCATTGTGATGCATCAACCATGCACACCATGGTGTTCATCATTTGTGCCGCCACTTTGACTTTGCAACCAGCAATAAACTCTTGATCTCATGATCAAACACACAATTAAATCATATAAACATCAATCTAAATGGCAAATATAGTGGCTCTGATACCAATTGAAGGAACGGAAGAGTGGAAAACACAAGATTATACCATTGAATTCAAAAATTTTCACCTAGGGTCACATGCACTATGCAAGATTTATTTTTATCTATTTGATTTCAATGATAAAAAAAATATTAAAACTCTTTTAATATGTTTTTGGATCTGTATTTGCCATTTAAGATTTTAAAATTAATCAGATTAATTTTAGAACCCTAGATTAAATCAAGAACGATTACACTAACCTCTTGATGCACTGCAGCGTGTCTGCGCCTTTGAGATTCGTCTTCAGGACACCAAATGTTGTCCCTCTAGCTTGTCCACACCAAGAACACCTATGGCAGCCCTTGAATAGCCTCTAAAGCTTTTTCTATTAATTAGAAATTCAAGTTCTGCCTTTTAAGAGATTAGAGATGTAAACAGGACATTAGAAACAATTTCTAGTGTTCTTAATTCAAGAGATTGATGGCTAATCTCTTTGAATTGATGAGAGATGAAGAGAAATAGCTGGAGAGGCTCAAAGTGGCGTGACAAATGAGAGGAGAGGCTGCTGGTTATTTTTTCTTTTCATAACCACACTTAAATAGCTAGGTTAACACATTAAACCCTAGCCACATGTCACCCTTTGATTAGCTCTAGGTTTAAGTGACCCAATCACATTGTGCCAAGTGTCAAACCTATATTTAATCTTGATTTTAATCATCTTACATGATTAAAAAACATTTGGCAAGCTTATGTGTAATCCCATGTGTCACCATCTCATGGTGCCACGTGTCACACTGTGAAATGACCAAAATGCCCTGTGTCTTAATTTTGAGTTCTTAACCCAAAATAATTATTTTCTTCTTCTAATTAATTTATATCAAATATAAATTAATTAATTAATCTCTATTAATTAATTTCTCATCAATTAAATTCATATTTAAACACTTTAAATATAAATTTAATTTATACTACACATCCAATAATCTAGATTTGGTTTCAAGTTATGCTAGGGACTTTGCAATTTAATTGCAAACCAAATCTATTTAATTAATCAATTAAACTCTTTAATTAATTAATTAAATCATATTTAAATAGGTGATAACTTGTGTATGTGTGTGACTTACTAGGCTCATCACTAATTGGCAATGAGACATGATATCAACTCTTAATATCATCAGAACTCTTTCTTACCATAAATGATTTCTCTAAATCATTTTATGAACCTCATAGACCATGGTTAACACCTAGCATAGCATGCCATGGCCACCCAATTAGTAATAAGATTTATCTTAAATGAACCTATAATCATATGTTACCATGCACTAGAATCTCTCAGTTACAAAATCCCAACTCAAGCTAGAGTCATGGTTTATGTCAAACTCCATTTGCTATGAATATTATGTTCTCTTTTAATTCCAGTTCTTGATTAAAAAGATTTTTCTCATCAGAAACTCTTTTCTGAATAAATCTATCTGTCATGGCCAGGAACTTGAAACATCAAGAACAATTAAATGAATATAGGATTTTATCTCTATTTACTTATAGGAACAGATTCCATCTTGATCAACACCTACCTCCATATATAACTAGCAGGAGCCAACACATGCCCATATACCCATACATAGTATAAGTATGAAAGCAGTATCAAACTCAAACAACCTATATACAAGATAACTGTGCTATCTCAGGTCTAAAGATTATATGCACTGATATGATTTATGACAAAACATTGACAAGAGTAAACTCCATGTGCTTGTCATAAGTGTCACTGGTTCGGCCTACTTATCATTTATAAGTGCCTATCATGTTTGTTATATGGCATGAGACTCACAATTCCATCTTATTTATATCTCATATAAATAACTTGGGAACAAACATGAATACAATCTTTCTGGATAAGTCATGTCCTTATTATGAAGTATCCTCGATTGTGAACCTATTTATGATACTTTGTGCTAGAAATATTGTCACTCATATTCTTAACAACTTAAGAATAATATTTCTAACAAAATATCAATGGACCTTTTCTATTACACATAAATATATTATGTAAACGGAAAAGTGGAAATGCCTTTTATTAATAAAATTATGTACAAGATACATACTAAATGATATGCTCTAGGGCATACTACTAACATGTACAACTTGGCCAATCTTTCTAAACTATAGTCCGTTCAGGTTGGCAGAAAATGAGCAGACTTGGTCAATCTGTCAACAATGACCCATACTGCATCATGACTCTTCTGCCAACTAGTTGGTACTTGATGCTCTGCCTTTACTTGCTGACAAGTTAGGCATTTGGAAACAAATCCTGCCACATATCTTTTTATACCCATCTACCAGTAATGCTCCTTTAGCCCTCTATACATTTTTGTGCCACCAGGGTGCATAGCAAAAGGAGACTCATGTGCTTCCTTCAAAATGATCTGCCTCAAATCAACATCATTAGGAACACACATTCTGCCCTGGTGTAGCAGTAGATAGTCATCTCTTATCGAGAATTCTGGCTTCTTACCCTACCGGACTTTTTTCAACAGCTTCTGATACTTTTGATCATTCTGAGCAACCATTCTGATCTGATCAATCAACACTGGCTGTACATGCCATGCAACTGCTGTCTGCCCCACATCATTAATCTCTAAGCTAGCATGCAATACTCTCAATTCTTGCACCATAGATAAAGGAGAAACCCGTAGACTTGCCATAGTCTTGCGACTTAAGGCGTCAGCCATAACATTAGCTTTCCCTGGCTGATAGTTTATCAGATAATCATAGTCTCTTATCAACTCTAACCATCTCCTCTGTCTCAAATTCAACTCTTTCTGGGTGCCCAAATACTTCAAACTCTTATAACCTGTATAGATGTAGCACTTCTCCCCATACAAATAGTGTCTCTAGATCTTAAGAGCAAATACAATAGCTGCAGGCTCCAAATCATGTGTTAGATAATTCCTCTCATGCGGTTTCAGCTGGCGTGATGCATAGGCAATGACATTCCGCTCTTGCATCAGTACACAATCTAATCCATTATGAGAAGCATCACTAGATACTGTATATTCTTTACCCGGGGTAGGTGAAGTCAAGACTGGAGCCTCAGTCAAACACCTTTTCAATTCATCAAAACTCTGCTGGCATTTGTCCGTCCACTGAAATTTCATATTTTTTTGAAGCAATTTGGTCAATGGAGATGCCAACATGGAAAATCCCCTCACAAAACGACGGTAGTATCCAGCTAAACCTAGAAAACTATGAATTTCAGTGATATTTCTGGGTGGCCTCTAATTAAGGATAGTTTCTATCTTACTTGGATCTACCTTGATGCCCTCTACTGATACTACGTGCCCTAAGAAGGATATTTCTTTTAGCCAAAATTCGCACTTTGAAAATTTGGCGTATAGCTGTTTCTCCCTCAAAGTCTGTAGTATAATCCGCAGATGTCTATCATGCTCTTCTGCACTCCTCGAATAGACCAATAGATTATACTATGTATTTGTACATTATAATTAGTTATTATTTGTAATGTAAACTATGAATTGTATGTTGAAATATAGATTACGAAATTGTAATTAATTTGTAGATCATGTAAATTATAAATTTATGTAATCAGTCTGTAAATCATGTAAATTAATGAAACTTGAGAATTTATATATATAAATTGTGCATTAATGGAAATGCATGCAAATGAATATGAAATTGAGATATATGAATGAGATGTGAATTATGAGATGGTTATGAAAATAATTGATGAGATTTTTATTGTAAAATACTATTGAAATTTTCAAGTAGGTGAATAGTGAAATATGTCAACTGAAAATAAAATAAGGGAAACTCTGCTGGTTTCTCCATAGAGAAATAATAGTATTAAATTAAACGAATTCAAAATTACTAAAATTATAAAGTAAGATAAGATAGGGTGCTCCAGCACCGAATGTAGCACGCCTTGCTCAGCTACACTGTAGTCGGGTGAGGGGTGTTACAATAAGAAATACCTTAAATGAACCTATAATCATATGTTACCATGCACTAGAATCTCTTTGTTACAAAATCCCAATTCGAGCTAGAGTCATGGTTTATGTCAAACCCCATTTGCTATGAATATTATGTTCTCTTTTAATTTTAGTTCTTGGTTAATTAGATTTTCTTGTCAGAAACTCTTTTCTGACTAAATATGTCTGTCCTGGCCAGGAACTTGAAACATCAAGAACAATTAAATGAACATAGGATTTTATCCCTATTTACTTAGGGTAACATATTCCATCTTGACCAACACCTATCTCCATGTATAACTAGTAGGAGCCAACACATGCCCATATACCCATGCACAGTATAAGTATGAAAGCAGTATCAAACTCAAACCACCTATATACAAGATAATAATGTTATCTCAGGTCTAAAGATTATTCGCACTAATATGATATATGACAATGCATTGACAAGAGTAAACTCCATGTGCTTGTCATATGCGTCACTGGTTCGGCCTACTTATCATGTATAAGTGCCTATCATATTTATTATATGGCATGAGACTCACCATTCCATCTTATTTATATCTCATATAAATACCTTGGGAACAAACATGAATACAATCTTTCTGGATAAGTCATGTCCTGTGTGAAATATCCTCAATTGTGAACCAATTTAAGATACTTTGTGCTAGAAATACTGTCACTCATATTCTTAACAACTTAAGAGTAGAATTTCTAACAAAATATCAATGGACCTTTTCTATTACACATAAATATATTATGTAAACGGAAAAGTGAAATTGCCTTTTATTAATAAAATATGTACAAGATACATACTAAATGATATGCTCTAGGGTATACTACTAATAATCTCCCACTAGCACTAGAGCCATTCATTACAATATCTTAGACCCATCTTCTTAAGATGTCGGTCTAACTGAGCTTATGACATAGCCTTAGTGAATGCATCAGCTGGATTTTCAACTGATGCTATTTTCTGCATGGCTACATCGCCTCGCCCAACTATCTCTCTGATAATGTGGTAGCGCCTTTCTATGTGTTTGGATTTTTGGTGAGACCAGGGTTCCTTATATCCAAACAGCCTCTTTTCCAACATCTGATGCAGCAATGTACTCAGCCTCTATATTGGAATCAGCAGTCTTACTCTGTTTGGAACTCTTCCAACTGATTGCACTTCCATTACAAATGAACACAAACCCAGAGGTAGACTTTCTATCATCGATATCCGATTGGAAATCAGAATCAGTATAACCATCCAATTGCAAGTCACCACCTCCATAAATTAAGAATAAATCCTTAGTTCTTCTCAAGTACTTAAGGATATTCTTGACAGCTATCCAGTGTTACAAACTTGGATTGGATTGAAACCTGCTAGTTAAACTAATAGCATGTGCGATATCTGGCCTAGTACACATCATTGCATACATCAAACTTCCAATAGCCGAAGCATATGGAATCCTGGCCATTTTATCTCTTTCTTCAGGTGTCTTTAGAGACATCTCTTTAGAAAGGTGGAAACCATGTCTCATTGGTAACAATCCTCTCTCGGAATCAAGCATGTTAAACCTCTTTAACACCTTTTTCCAAGTATAGACTTTGGGACAAACCAATTATTCTTTTCGCTCTATCTCTATAGATGCAAATTTCAAGAATATAGGTTGCCTCCCCTAAGTCTTTTATGGAGAATGTATTTGACAATCATACCTTTACAGCTATCAACATACCTATGTCATTACCTATCAACAGAATATCATCCACATATAAGAAAAGGAAAGTGATAGCACTATCACTAACCTTCTTATATACACATGGTTCATCCACATTTTTGATAAAACCAAATGACTTAACGGCTTCATCAAAATGGATGTTCCACCTGCTCGAAGCTTGTTTCAACCCATAAATGGATCTCTTTAGCTTGCATACCTTAGAACTATCTTGGGATTCAAAACCCCTAGGTTGTTCCATGAAAATGTTTTCTTCAATGTATCCATTGAGAAAAGTTGTTTTGACATCCATCTGCTAAATCTCATAATCATAGTATGCAACTATTACTAATAGAATCTTAATTGATTTAAGCATGGCAACAGGCGAGAAAGTATCCTCATAGTCGATTTCTTACCTTTGGTGAAACCCTTTTGCTACTAGACTTGCGTTATAGGTCTCTACCTTTCCATCAGAACTAATTTTCTTCTTAAAAACCCATTTATTACCTATAGGTACAATACCTTCAGGTTGGTCAACAAGATCCCAAACTTGATTCTTATGCATGGAATAAATTTCGGATTTCATAGCTTTAATCCATTTTGAAGAGTCTATATCTGATATAGCTTTTTTATAGGTAAGTGGATCATCTCCATGATCTACTTCTTCATGAGTAAACAACTTTTGTTCATCTTCATGAAGAAAGCCATATCTCACTGATGGGTGAGATATCCTGATTGATCTGTGAGGAATTACTGTAGATGTTTCATTAATAGATGTAGGTTGACTAGATGGATTTATATCCATTTGATCTGTTGGTTAGTCAGAATTCTCCAATTCTAACTCTATTTGCCTTCCTTTACCTCCTTCTTGAATAAACTATTGTTCAAGAAATGTGGCATCTCTATTTACCACAACCTTTTGTGATGTAGGCAAATAAAAATAATATCCAAAACTCTCTTTTGGATATCCAACAAATCGACCTTTTTCTGATCTGGTTGCCAATTTATCAGTCTTCAGCTTTTTGATATAAGCTAGACAACCCCAAATCTTAACATGCTTAAGACTTGGTTTTCTTTCATGCCATATCTCATAAGGTGTGAAAGAAACTGATTTTGATGGAATCCTATTCAGAATATGCAAAGCTGATTCTAATGCAAATCCCCATAAAGAGATTGGCATATCAGTATAACTCATCATACTACATACCATATCCAATAGGGTATGATTTCTCCTTTCAGATACACTATTCAGCTATGGCGTTCCTGGAGGAGTCAGCTGGGAAATAATGCCATACTCTTTCAAGTATTCATCAAATTCAGTACTTAAGTATTCACCTCCACGATCTGATCAAAGAGTTTTAATACTTTTTCCTATTTGATTTTCTACTTCAGATTTAAATTCTTTGAACTTTTCAAAGGATTCATGTTTGTATTTCATCAAATACAAATACCCAAACCTTGATTTATCATCAGTAAAGGTAATAAAGTAATGAAAACTACCTCTAGCCATTTCCTTAAATGGACTACATACATCACTATGTATTAGCTCCAAAATATTTTCAGCTCTTAGTCCTTATCCAACAAAGGGTGATCTAGTCATTTTGCCCTGACGGTAGGATTCATAAGTTAGAGTAGGTTCATAATCCAATGAGGATAAAATCCTCATTTTCTCTAGTTTTGCAATCCTATCTTCTATAACATAACCTAATCTTAAGTGCCAAATATATTTTGAACTTGAGTTGATTTTCATCATGGCATTGCATTCTTTTAGATTGCTTGCATTCAATTTGTGTTTATCATTATTATCCAAATAATAAAGTCCATCATGCATATAACCCGAGCCAATATATTTATTTCCAAAATAAATATTGCAAACATCATCTATGAACTAAAATTCATAACCATTTCTAGTCAAACTAGATATAGAAATGATGTTCTTAAAATCATTAGGCACATACAAAATATTATTCAAACACAAAACATGTCTACACATGTAAAAATATTTGGATCCTATGGCTAAAGCTTCAACAGTTGAGCCATCGCCAATCCAGAGTTTAACATCTTGAGCATGCAAGCTGCTACTATTTGTTAGTTCATGCATATCATAAGAAATGTGAGAACTGGCACCAGTATCTAAAACCCAAGCTGTAGATGAACTATGAGCATCATCAGCATCTAAATAACAAGATATAGATATATCTTTTGAAGGTGTATCCTTCTTGTCCTTCAAAGAAGCAAGATACTCTGGGCAGTTCCTTTTCCAGTGCCTATCTTTCTAGTAGTGGAAACACTTTCCTTTGCCTCCATCAGCTTTAGCCTTCTCTTTCTGTTTAGCTATATTCTTGGAAGATCTTGGAACTTGAGGTTTCTTTTTCTTGTTACCCTTCTTCTTGTTAGACTTTCTAGCAGAAGAAGATGCAATCAAAGCTACCTCTTTTCCTTTATTGCCTGGCATATTCTTTTGGGAAATAACAAGCATGTTAAGTAAACTAGCCAAGGTGTATTCCTACTTAATCATATGAAAATTTGTCACAAAATTCCCAAATGACTTAGGTAGAGACTGAAGGATCAAATCCGTCTGCAGTTGGAAATCCATGTTAAAGTCAAGATGTTCCAGCTGCTCTATAAGCTGAATCATCTTGTGGACATGATCCCCAACATTCTATCCCTTAGACATCCTCAAGCGAAATAGTTGTCTAGATATCTCATACCTAGCATTCCTGCTGTGCTCACCATATAACTCTTGCAGGTGAAGGAGGATGTCACTTGCATATTCCATATTTTCCTGTTGCTTCTGTAACTCATTACTCATAGAAGCAAGCATGTAATACTTGGCTCTCATATCATGCTCCTTCCACTTGTCCAAAGTTTCATGTTCCTCTTAAGTGGCCTCTAGAGGTAAGGGACCAGGAACCTTTAAGTCTAGAACATATTCAATACGTTCTAGGTTCAGGACAAGTTTTAAATTTCTTAGCCAATCAGAAAGATTAGGTCCTGTCAACCTATAGTGATCAAGTATGCTTGCAAGTATATTGGATGGTGATGGTTATTGTGTGCTCATTATTATTAGAAGAATAACTGCAGAAAATAACTAGATTAATTAGTAAATGTATCAAGTAATTAACCAAAATGATTATGGTCTTTTAATCAAATTGATCCTCCCACTAACTTGGCGAATCCTACACTTCCAAAGTAAGAAACGGAAATCCTAGTTGGATGGATTTCTAGTGGGTGATTGAATTCTTATAGTCTTATTGATCATCCTCAGGCACATCCATTATTGGAATTACAATAAACTATAAATGAGCAACTCCTTGCCCGTCATATCTCATGTGAGGTTCAATCATTTATTTAGCCCCTAATGCTCAAAATCTCAGGCACATCCATTATTGATTCATCTTGCATTAGTTAAGTTGATCCCATTAAACCAGTAAACATGTAAATAATTTTAATATCCTCAGGCACATCCATTATTGGCCATCAACTTATTTACATATTTACAACATCTCATGCTTAACAATTATTCTTAAGAAAATCTCTTAAATTAACTGCATCATATGCAAGTATTTAAAATTTCTTAAAATAATTACCTCAACGGAGGGCCCATGATATAATTACCTTAATTATACCATTTCCAACTTAATCATTTGTTTGGAAGATTTAATGGTCGGCTTAAGTACTATTATGGTCTCACTTTGCATATTATCCAATTAGCATGCATATATCATATACTTGCATACATTATCATACATCTCATGCATACATGGATAAACATACAATAGGGTATGATCATGGAGTTTTTAAGGGATTCAATTCTGAGCCACCAAGAATTGAATCAGGGCATTCCTAGGTGCATTTCATTCATTCATTTTACAAGAGTTGCTGAAGGAGTACATAATCAACACTTGACCTTGAATTCCTCCCACTGGTCCTACCAATGCTCTTGACCTCCTTGATCTTCTTGCAATCCAATTACATTATAATCCTTAGCATACCAAGGCGAATTTACAAAAATATGGACTTTAAAGTCCTCAAATAAATGAAATTACAACCCAATTATTACAACACTTATAATACATGCCACCAAAAATAAAATTAATTATTTTACAACCCAAAGAAAAATAAAAGAAATAAATCTAATCACATTGGTCTTTTATTGTCCATGATCATCTATCATGCATATTACCATTTAACAATTAAATAAAACATACATACTAAAATTAAATTGAATATCTCATATTCAAATAAAAAATTCAGATTTGAATCTCATTCAAACAAATTTAAAAATTCAGATCTGAATCTCATTCAAACAAATTTAAAAATTCAGACCTAAATCTCATTTAAACAAATTTAAAAATTTAGACCTGAATCTCATTCAAACAAATTTAAAAATTCAGATTTGAATCTCATTCAAACAAATTTAAAAAATTTAGATTTGAATCTCATTCAAACAATTGAATCAAAATTTAATTGTGTGATTAAAATTCTTAATTAAATAATTTAATTAGATGTGGGCTTAATTAAAAAATTTAATTAGATGTGGGCATAATCATGGGCCTTAAAATATACAACAATTGTACATTGAACCCAAGTAACCATGCGCACCATTTGGGGTAACCCAAACCATGTGCACCATTGGTGCACAAAGCATGCCGCCACATATATCATTCCAACCAGCAATGAACCAATCAAATTTTGGTTAAATCACATAATTAAATCTCACATTAAACAATCTAAATGGCAAATATAGTGGCTCTGATACCAATTGAAGGAGCGGAAGCATGTAAATTGTTAGATTATAGCATTGAATTTAAAAATTTTCTTCTAGGATTTCATGCATCATGCCACATTCATTATGTGTCTAATTAGTTTCAATGCTCAATTACATATTAAAATACTTTTAATGTATTAGGATCTACATTTGCCATTTAAGATTTTGAATTGACAAATTAATTCAATTGAACCCTAGTTTAAATGAAGAATATGTGCACTAACCTTTTGATGCACTATTGATGTAATTGGCACCTTTAGGAAGCCCCAAATGTTGTCCCTCTAGCTTTTCCACATCAAGATCACCAATGGGTAGCCCCCAATCTTGCTATTCAAGCCTTGCCAACTAATTATAAATTAGGTTTTTACCATTAGAGAGGTTGTATGTGTGCATAGGACGCTAGAAACAATTTCTAGCAATTTTAATTCAAAGAAAACAATTGATTTCTCTTTGAATTGATGAGAAAAGAAGAAGAGAAGAGAGAAGAGAGAAGAGAGATATGAGGCGGCACCTTTAGAGAAAAATAAGAGTGTGTAACACCCTCCCTGTAGCAACTCCATACATTCTACTGTTCCGGTGACCAGTGTCGATCCGGACAGCTAGAACGTCCGGAAAAATATTTAAACTAAAGTGAGGAACTATAATTAACTCAAATATGAATATGAAAAATTTAGAAAAAATTTTAGAAATAAAATACAACCAAGTTAAATGAGCCGGTGCCCTAGCGATGGGTAACCTAGTAGGAAGTTGCGGTTCTCGCAACTAGGAGCCCTAGACCCGGGGAAAAATTCATAAAATAACTTTTGGGACTCCAGAGAAGGGTCATTGAGGTTCCTATGGCATTAGAATGCCAAGAAAATATTTAGAAAAATTTTTCAATCGGTACAGACAATTTTAGTCTGTTAAGCCAAACGGAGGGCATTTTGGTCATTTCGCCTTCAGAGGTGATTTTTGGCCAACTTGTCCAGTTAAGTAAATAATTATTATGACATAAAATGTGAATAAATATTGCTAAAAATTAAATTGAAAATGAGTAGCAAAGAAAAGAAAAAAAAAATGAATTAAAATTATAATTTTGACCTCATGCTTGTGTCACTAAGCACTCTCACCCAATCACATTGTGACACATGTCCATAAACCACTTAAAATGAGTCAAATGGGCAGAAAATTGAAATGACAAACTGAATTCTTCTTCCTCATTTCCCGTCCACCATAGCTAAGAAGCTTTCTCTCTATTTTTTCTTTCAAAGGTTGATTTTCCTAAGCTTCCTCACCTCAAAACCTTATCCTTCCTTCACTAAAAATTATACCCACACGAAGGAGAAGTGTTTGGCAGCCAAGAAAGAGTAAGAAAGTAAAGAAAAATTGAAGTCTTGGTTAGCTTGGATTTAAGCTACAAGAGGTTAGTGCATATTTTCATATCTCTCACTCTTTATTCCATGTTAGAGGCTTAAATTGAGTAAGAAATTATAAGGAATTGAAATAAAATATATGTGTATGAACACCAAGTAATTTGGCAGCCATGGGAGGAGTTTGGAAATTATTGATTTGTTTGAGCTAAATAGCTTAGAAATGGTTGTTGATAAGGATATTTGAGCTAGATGTTGATTTGGGTATGTTAGATAAAGTGATGGATTGTTAGGGTTAGGGCTTTGAGATTTAATTGAGGATTTAATGCTTAGATGTTTAAATTAAATTCTAATGGTCAATTAGTGACCATTTGATGAATTTTAACCTTAAATTGGAGACTGTTGTGGTATTGGAATTGAAATGGTATGCTGCCCATGGCTGACCTGCAGAATTGGACATGAGTCCAGTAGGTTTGGGCAGCCATAACTTTAATTGTAGAGGTTCAATTGGTTTTTGGCCAATTGGATATGAAACTAGACACATAATGGCACAACTTTGGTGAAGAAACCATGCCCATAAGACCAAACCAAGTGGACCAAAAGCTTGTCCCAATCCGGGTGACCTACAGTCTGTTTCTGCAGAATGACCAAATGAACAGTATTTGGTCATTTGGCCATAACTCAGTGTAGAATGGTCCAATTGACCTGAAATATTACCCAGAACAAGCTGAGATATATACCAACAACTTTCATCAAGAAACCTAACTCAAATTATGACCAGAACCTATCCAACAAGTGAGTTGAATTTACTGTTCACTACACTGTAGATATAGTCAGTCCAGAAAAATTTCAATCCGGCTAGTTGTAGTTTTTGGACCATAACTTGAGCTAAAAAACTCCAAATGGAGTGATTCAAAAAAGGAAATTCAACTAGACAAAATAAGGAACAACTTTTATGTTGATCATTTTACCAAATTCCCACTACAAAATTGACCAATAGAACAGTAAAAACAAGGCATAAAAATTGAAAATTTTGCCCAACTAACTTTAAGCTTAGAAATGGTATTGGCAACCAATACCAACAAATTTTGAATGCAAAATGTGGTATGTTGATGATATTAAAACCAATGTACCTATTGCCTATGTAAAACTCAATATTTTTGTTGACCAATGAATGGAATAGTAACACTAAAACTTAAATTTCAAAAATTGTGAGACTTAAAAGTGTGAAATGCCCTAGTATACCTAACAAGATTGGTTTGGATAGCTTGGCATGCCAATAGGGTTCAGTTAGCAGTGCTGCACATGGCATTATTCCATTCTGTGATTTCATGGCTTTTAGCCATTCTGACATTGTGTTGAGACTTGGCCTTGTGCCTAATGTTATTACAGCTTATTAGCTGTTCTGTTGCACACCGGGAGATACATATGTGACTGATGGTGTGACGGCCCGAGGTACTTGATACGCAGTGCCAGTTTACTCGTTTATCCAGTCCAGTCGTCTATTATAGGTTACTTGGGCAACCAAAAATGAAAGTGGACAAATTTAATGAAATAATGAATATAACAAGCACAAAATAAGTAAGACTACAAATACTCATCGAAAATTTATTTGTAATAAGAAATTAATATATTCACTGCATATTTATTTTATGTTATTTCTTTTTATTTTATTATTGGCACCACTAAGCATAATTGCTTAGCGCGTTGCTTTTGCCACGAGTAGGTTCTGGAGAGATCGACCGAGAGCCCAGTAGACCACAGACTGGGTGAGACCTTCTGCAGCTCTGCATAGTGTCCGTGTCACCTCATCGACGTCAGTGCATTGGTAGGACACTAGGTTTTATTTTGATATTTTGTAATTAACTTTTATTTTTTCATATGTAATTGAAACTTATGTAATGTATTTTGGTATTAATGTAAATAATGGAAATTGTGTTTATGAATGGAAAATTGAGTATTTATTTATTGCTTATATATGAATACCATGAGAAATGAATGATTGAGAAATGGAAATGTTATTGAATAATATTGAGATTTTGATGATTATTGGAGTTGAGAATGATTGGAAATGATTAGTGGAAGTGTTTTTCACAGGTTCCGAAGAACTGTTTTCTCCATTTTTAGCCGGTACTCTACCGGATTTTCTATAAAATTTGCGGAACCTCAAATAAATTATAATTTCAATAAATGAATTAAATGAATTATATTTCACAAATTATATTCAAAACTATGATAAAAATAAATTAAGGAAGAATAAAAATGATTAAGATAAAATAGAGTGTTCCGGTACACTGTGTGACATATTTTACTCGGATATACTGTAGACGGGTAAGGGGTGTCACATTTAGTGGTATCAGAGCACGGTTTAGGTGTTTCTGGGCCTAGATTGATTCCATACCATGCATTGCATTTGTGAGAGTCGAGGTGACACTAATGCAGATCTGTTGTCTTTGTTAAATAGGATATGGACCCTTCATCTCAGAGGGCAGTTGAGGAGGAAGTGGAGAGTCATGCTCCACCTGCAGTAGCTGAGACTGGGGGGAGGGGAGAACCTGCTCCACCAGCTCCATCAGAGCCTGCTCAACCTCCACAGGCCATGTTCCAGCAAATGGCCGAATTCTTCAAACAAATGGCTGGGATAATGCCACCACCACCACCACCTCCACAACCGAAATCACACTTGGAAAGATTGAGAAAATTTGGAGCAGTGGACTTCTTTGGCAAGAGAGAAGATGATTTTATTGTAGCCGAAAATTGGTTAAACAGAACAGGCAGAGTTTTAAAACAACTCCATTGCACTCCAGAGCAAAACCTAGAAGCTGTCATATCTCTGTTACAAGACGATGCATATGAATGGTGGGATACGGTGTCTAGTGAAGTGCAACCAGAAGTAATAACTTGGGACTTCTTTCTCTCCGAATTTAAGAAGAAATATGTGGGTAGTGTATACCTAGAAGAGAGAAGAAGGGAATTCATTAATCTGAGGCAGAGACAGTTGACAGTGGCCGAGTATGAAAAGGAATTTATCAGATTGAGCCGCTACGGAAGGGAGATAGTCCCTAATGAAGCTGAAAGATGTAAGAGATTTGAAGAAGGATTAAATGACAATATAAAGATCATGATCACTGCCTTGGGAATCACAGACTTCACCAAGTTAGTGGAAGCTGTAATAAAAGTTGAAAAGGTTAGAATAAGTGAGCAGACCAGAAGAGAGAGGCAGCAGAAGAGGGGCCTGGGTCAGTCTAGTTCATCTACTGCACCTAGGAAGAAGTTCAAAGGTCCACCTACACAGAGTTCAGGTCAACTACAAGGTCAGAGTCAGTCTCAGGGGCCTAGGCCACAGTTTACCCCTAGGAGAGGTCAGTCCACACCATCAGTGGGCAGCTCTCCAGGGATGGGGTTCAAGGGACCAGCCCCAGCATCTTCTGCATGTCCACATTGCCTGAAGTGGCATAAGGGGGAGTGTTGGAGAGTGACTGGTGCCTGCTTAAGGTGTGGGTCGACAGAGCATCAGCTGAGGAACTGTCCATGCAGAACTACTACAGCTGCTCCAACACAAGTAAACAGACCTGCTCTTGCACCACAAAGGGGTAGGAAATCTGGCAAATCTGAGGCAATGGGACATTACAGAGGCTTACATCTGAGCCTGCAGAGAGGCCTAAGGGCAGACCACCTGCCAGAGCCTATGTCATGAGAGCTCAGGAGGAGCAAGATGCTCTGGACGTCATCAGGGGTATGTTCTCCCTCTACGATACATCTGTGCATGCATTGGTGGATCCAGGATCCACTCATTCATACATCTGCATCAACCTACCCGTAGAAAGGGGGATACTAGTAGGGGAGAGTGACCAAGACATTCTGGTCACTAATCCATTGGGCCATAGTGTAGTGGTGAACAAAGTGTACAAGGGTTTCCCGTTAAGGATTCAGGGGTATGAATTCTTGGCAGACCTGATTGAGTTGCCTTTCCATGAGTTTGACGTGATTTTGGGAATGGATTGGTTGTCACGTCATTAGGCAATGGTTGATTGTAAACTGAAGAGGATTTCTTTGAAAACTCTTGAGGATAATGAGATTACAGTTGTGGGGGAAAGGACAGATTTCTTGTCCAATGTCATCTCAGCCACAGTTGCAAGAAAACTGATGAGAAAAGGCTGTGAAGCCTACCTAGCACATGTGGTGGATACTAGGCAGGCTAAGCCAGATCTGTGTGACATACCCATAGTAAAAGACTTCCCAGATGTGTTCCCTAAAGAATTGCCTGGTTTGCCACCAAAAAGGGAAGTTGAATTTGCTATTGAGACACTGCCGGGTACAGCACCAATCTCTATTGCTCCTTATAGGATGGCTCCCTCAAAATTGAAAGAACTGAAAATCCAGTTACAAGAGTTACTGGATAAGGGGTTCATACGCCCCAGTGTGTCACCATGGGGAGCTCCAGTGCTGTTTGTAAAGAAGAAAGATGGGACTTTGATGTTATGCATCGATTACCGGCAGTTGAATAAAGTGACTATGAAGAACAAATATCCGTTGCCTAGAATTGATGATCTGTTTGAGCAGTTGAAGGGAGTAGGAGTATTTTCTAAGATTGATCTCAGATCAGGGTATCATCAGTTGAGGGTGAGGGATGTAGATGTGCCAAAGACTGCATTCAGGACTCGGTATGAGCATTATGAGTTTCTGGTGATGCCCTTTGGCCTAACAAATGCACTAGCAGCATTGATGGACCTTATGAACCGTATCTTCCATCCATACCTAGATTGGTTCGTAGTGGTCTTTATTGATGATATTTTAGTGTATTCCAAGACCAGGGAAGAATATGATGAACATTTGAGGATTATTCTGCAAACCCTGAGAGAAAAGAAAATGTATGCTAAGTTGTCCAAGTGTGACTTCTGGTTGAATGAGATTGCATTCCTTAAACACATAGTGTCAGCTAATGGGATTAGAGTGGATCCCAAGAAAATAGAAGCAGTGATGGAATGGAAGCCTCCCAGGAATACAACTAAGGTCAAAAGTTTCTTGGGGCTAGCTGGGTATTACAGAAGATTTGTGAAGGGATTTTCCTTAATAGCTGCTCCAATGACCAAGTTGTTATACAAGAATGTCAGATTTGACTGGAATGACAAGTGTCAAACTAGTTTTGAGAAGTTGAAGGCTATGTTGACAAAGGCACCAGTGCTAACACAGCCAGTGTCAGGAAAGGACTTTGTGGTCTACAGTGATGCCTCTCATAATGGGTTAGGGTGTGTATTGATATAAGAGGGGAAGGTGGTTGCTTATGCTTCCAGGCAGCTAAAGCCACATGAACAGAATTACCCTACCCATGATTTAGAACTTGCAGCAATTATCTTCACACTAAAGATATGGAGGCATTACTTGTATGGTGAAAAGTGCTACATTTACACAGACCACAAAAGCCTGAAATACTTACCAACTCAGAAGGAGCTCAACCTTAGACAGAGGCGATTGATTGAGTTCCTGAAGGACTATGATTGTGTAATTGACTACCATCCTAGGAAGGCAAATGTAGTTGCTGATGCTTTGAGCAGAAAATCCATCACAGCTTTGAGATCATTAAATGCCCGTCTATCTTTGGTTCGAGATGGAGCTATTTTGGCTGAGTTGCAAGTGAGGCAAAACCTGCTACAACAGATTTTAGATGGGCAAAAGGCAGATGAAAAGTTAATGGCTATTATGAGCTAAATCTCAGGGGGAAAAGTAACTGACTATGAGGTAAAAGCAGATGGGTGTCTGTACTACAAAGGAAGAGTATGTGTACCAGATAATGGGGAATTAAAAGCCAGTATTTTGAAAGAGGCACATGCCAGTGTTTATGCTATGCACCCAGGAAGTACAAAGATGTATCATGATCTGAAGCTTCAGTATTGGTGGCCTGGTATGAAGAAGGACATAGCTGACTATGTGACTAAATGCTTGACATGTCAGCAAGTCATGGCAGAACATCAAGTTCCATCAGGTTTGCTACAGCCTATATGCATACCTGAATGGAAATGGGATCGGGTCACCATGGATTTTGTAAGTGGTCTATCTCTCACCCAAAGAAACATGATACAATATGGGTGATAGTAGATAGATTGACGAAGTCAGCACACTTTCTGCCAGTTAGGACTGACTACTCACCGGAGAAGTTAGCAGAATTGTATATTAGTGAGATAGTTAGACTACATGAAATTCCACTTTCCATCATATCTGATCAAGACCCAAGGTTTACATCGAGATTTTGGAAGAAGTTACATGAATCCTTGGGTACACAACTTCACTTCAACACAGCTTTCTATCCTCGGAAGGATGGGCAATCAGAAAAAGTAATCCAGGTAAATAATTGAAACCAATTGAATTAATACAAATATTGAACTAAAATGATAATAATAATATGAAATATATGTCAGGTCCTTGAGGATATGCTGAGGAGTTATGTCATTGAGTTTGAGGGAAGTTGGGATAGATATCTTCCACTGGCAGAATTTGCATACAATAATAGCTACCAAGCTAGCATCCAAATGGCCCCATATGAAGCACTGTATGGGAGGAAATGTAGAACTCCAGTGTGCTGGACTAAATTGGGCAAAGACAAACTAGTAGGGCCAGACCTGGTGAAACAGACTGAGGAGAAAGTAAAACTAATCAAAGCCAATCTGAAGGTTGCCTCAGATAGACAGAAATCTTATGCCGACCTGAAGAGAAAAGAAATAGAATATGCGGTTGGCGAGAAAGTGTTCCTCAAGGTGTCACCGTGGAAGAAGGTACTGAGGTTTGGAAGAAAAGGTAAGTTGAGCCCTAGGTTCATTGGCCCATATGAAGTCATTGAACGTGTGGGACCAGTAGCCTACAGGCTAGCTTTACCACCAAAGCTGGAAACGATCCACAATGTGTTCCATGTGTCTATGCTAAGAAGATACCGCTCAGATCCTTCACATGTCATCTCCATGGAAGAAATTGAAGTACAACTGGATTTGACATATGAAGAAGAACCCATACGGATTCTGGCTCGGAAAGTGAAAGAGTTGAAGAATAAGCAGATTCCACTGGTGAAAGTGCTTTGGAGGCACCACAACACCGAGGAGGCAACTTGGGAAAGTGAAGAGACAATGAGGCAACAGTTTCCTCAACTATTTTCATCAGGTAAATTTCGAGGACGAAATTTAAATTAGAGGGGAAGAGTTGTAACACCCTCCCTGTAGTAACTCCGTACATTCTACTATTCCGGTGACCAGTGTCGGTCCGGACAGCTAGAACGTCCGGAAAAATATTTAAACTAAAGTGAGGAACTATAATTAACTCAAATATTAATAAGAAAAATTTAGAAAAAATTTTAGAAATAAAATACAACCAAGTTAAATGAGTCGGTGCCCTAGCGATGGGTAACCTAGTGGGAAGTTGCGGTTCTCGCAACTAGGAGCCCTAGACCCGGGGAAAAATTCATAAAATAATTTTTGGGACTCCAGAGAAGGGTCCTTGAGGTTCCTATGGCATTAGAATGCCAAAAAAATATTTAGAAAAATTTTTCAATCGGTACAGACAATTTTAGTTTGTTAAGCCAAACGGAGGACATTTTGGTCATTTCGCCTTCAGAGGTGATTTTTGGCCGACTTGTCCAGTTAAGTAAATAATTATTATGACATAAAATGTGAATAAATATTGCAAAAAATTAAATTGAAAATGAGTAGCAAAGAAAAGAAAAAAAAATGAATTAAAATTACAATTTTGACCTCATGCTTGTGTCACTAAGCACTCTCACCCTATCACATTGTGACACATGTCCATAAACCACTTAAAATGAGTCAAATGGGCAGAAAATTGAAATGACAAACTGAATTCTTCTTCCTCATTTCCTGTCCACCATAGCCAAGAAGCTTTCTCTCCATTTTTTCTTTTAAAGGTTGATTTTCCTAAGCTTCCTCACCTCAAAACCTTATCCTTCCTTCACTAAAAATTATACCCACACGAAGGAGAAGTGTTTGGCAGCCAAGAAAGAGTAAGAAAGTAAAGAAAAATTGAAGTCTTGGTTAGCTTGGATTTAAGCTACAAGAGGTTACTGCATATTTTCATATCTCTACTCTTTATTCCATGTTAGAGGCTTAAATTGAGTAAGAAATTATAAGGAATTGAAATAAAATATACGTGTATGAACACCAAGAAATTTGGTAGCCATGGGAGGAGTTTGGAAATTATTGATTTGTTTGAGCTAAATAGCTTAGAAATGGTTGTTGATAAGGATATTTGAGCTAGATGTTGATTTGGGTATGTTAGATAAAGTGATGGATTGTTAGGGTTAGGGTTTTGAGATTTAATTGAGGATTTAATGCTTAGATGTTTAAATTAAATTCTAATGGTCAATTAGTGACCATTTGATGAATTTTGACCTTAAATTGGAGACTGTTGTAGTATTGGAATTGAAATGGTATGCTGCCCATGGCTGACCTGCAGAATTGGACATGAGTCCAGCAGGTTTGGGCCGCCATAACTTTAATTGTAGAGGTTCAATTGGTGTTTGGCCAATTGGACATGAAACTAGACACATAATGGCACAACTTTGGTGAAGAAACCATGCCCATAAGACCAAACCAAGTGGACCAAAAGCTTACCCCAATCCGGGTGACCTGCAGTCTATTTCTGCAGAATGACCAAATGAACAATATTTGGTCATTTGGCCATAACTCAGTGTATAATCGTCCAATTGACCTGAAATTTTACCCACAACAAGCTGAGATATGTACCAACAACTTTCATGAAGAAACCTAACCCAAATTATGACCAGAACCTATCCAACAAGCGAGTTGAAATTACTGTTCACTGCACTATAGATATGGTCAGTCCAGAAAAATTTCAATCCGGCCAGTTGTGGTTTTTGGACCATAACTTGAGCTAAAAAACTCCAAATGGAGTGATTCAAAAAGCAAATTCAACTAGACAAAATAAGGAACAACTTTTATGTTGATCATTTTTCCAAATTCCCATTACAAAATTGACCAATAGAACAGTAAATACAAGACATAAAAACTGAAAATTCTGCCCAACTAACTTTAAGCTTAGAAATGGTATTGGCAACCAATACCAACAAATTTTGAATGCAAAATGTGGTATGTTGATGATATTAAAACCAATGTACCTATTGCCTATGCAAAACTCAACATTTTTGTTGACCAATGAATGGAATAGTAACACTAAAACTTAAATTCCAAAAATTGTGAAACTTAAAAGTGTGAAATGCCCTAGTATACCTAACAAGATTGGTTTGGATAGCTTGGCATGCCAATAGGGTTCAGTTAGCAGTACTGCACATGGCATTATGCCATTCTATGATTTCATGGCTTTTAGCCATTCTGACATTGTGTTGAGACTTGGCCTTGTGCCTAATGTTATTACAGCTTATTAGCTGTTCTATTGCACACCGGGAGATACATATGTGACCGATGGTGTGACGGCCCGAGGTACTTGATACCCAGTGCCAGTTTACCCGTTTATCCAGTCTAGTCGTCCATTATAGGTTACTTGGGCAACCAAAAATGAAAGTGGATAAATTTAATGAAATAATGAATATAACAAGCACAAAATAAGTAAGACTACAAATACTCATCGAAAATTTATTTGCAATAAGAAATCAATATATTCACTGCATATTTATTTTATGTTATTTCTTTTTATTTTATTATTGGCACCACTAAGCATTATTGCTTAGCGCGTTGCTTTTGCCACGCGTAGGTTCTGGAGAGATCGACCGAGAGCCCAGTAGACCACAGACTGGGTGAGACCTTCTGCAGCTCTGCATAGTGTCCGTGTCACCTCACCGACGTCAGTGGAGTGGTAGGACACTAGGTTTTATTTTGATATTTTGTAATTAACTTTTATTTTTTCATATGTAATTGAAACTTATGTAATGTATTTTGGTATTAATGTAAATAATGGAAATTATGTTTATGAATGAAAATTGAGTATTTATTTATTGCTTATATATGAATACCATGAGAAATGAATGATTGAGAAATGGAAATGTTATTGAAAAATATTGAGAGTTTGATGATTATTGGAGTTGAGAATGATTGGAAATGATTAGTGGAAGTGTTTTTCACAGGTTCCAAAGAACTGTTTTCTCCATTTTTAGCCGGTACTCTGCCGAATTTTCTATAAAATTTACGGAACCTCAAATAAATTATAATTTCAATAAATGACTTAAATGAATTATATTTCACAAATTATATTCAAAATATGATAAAAATAAATTAAGGAAGAATAAAAATGATTAAGATAAAATAGAGTGTTCCGGTACACTGTGTGACATATTTTACTCTGATATACTGTAGACGGGTAAGGGGTGTCACAGAGTGAGTGTTTATTTTTCTTTCTTTTCCCTTTTATAATTAGGTCATCACTTAAAACCCTTGCCACATGTCATCACCACATTGCATCTAAATTTTAATTGACTTAATCACATTAAGCCAATTGTCAAAGCTGGACTTAATCTTATCTTTGATCATCTTACATGATAGGAATACAAATGGCAAGCTTATATGGTGCCATGTGTCACCATCTCATGGTGCCACATGTCACCTTGTGAAATGGCCAAATTACCCTTATGTTTTAATTTTGAGTTCTCAACCCAAAATCATTATTTCTTCTCTTCTAATCAATTTATATCAAATATAAATTAATTAATTAATCTCCATTAATTAATTTCTTACAATTAAATTCATATTTAAACACTTTAAATATAAATTTAACTTGTACTATACATCCAATAACCTAGATTTGGTTTCAAGCCATGCTAGGGACATTGCAATCTTATTGCAAACCAAACCTATTTAATTAATCAATTAAACTCTTTAATTAATCAATTAAATCACATTTAACTTGGTGATTAACTTGTATATGTGTGTGACTCACTAGGCTTATCACTAATTGGCAATGAGATATGATATTAACTCTTAATATCATCATAACTCTTTCTTACCATAAATGATTTCTCTAAATCATTTTAGGCACCTCATAGACCATGGTTAACACCTAGCATAGCATGCCATGGCCACTCAATCAGTAAAAAGGAATATCTTAAATGAACCTATAATCATATGTTACCATGCACTAGAATCTCTTTGTTACAAAATCCCAAATCGAGCTGGAGTTAAGGTTTATTTCAAACCCCATTTGCTATGAATATTATATTCTCTTTTAATTTCAGTTCTTGATTAATTAGATTTTCTTGTCAGAAACTTTTTTCTGACTAAATCTATCTGTCCTGGCTAGGAACTTAAAACATCAAGAACAATTAAATGAACATAGGATTTTATTCCTATTTACTTAGGGTAACAGATTCCATCTTGATCAACACCTATCTCCATATATAACTAGTAGGAGCCAACACATGCCCATATACCCATACACAGTATAAGTATGAAAGCAGTATCAAACTCAAACTACCTATATACAACATAACTGTGTTATCTCAAGTCTAAAGATTATATGCACTAATATGATATAAGAGAATGCATTGACAAGAGTAAACTCCATGTGCTTGTCATATGCGTCACTGGTTCGGCCTACTTATCATGTATAAGTGCCTATCATGTTTATTATATGGCATTAGACTCACCATTCCATCTTACTTATATCTCATATAAATGCCTTGGGAACAAACATGAATACAATCTTTCTGGATAAGTCATGTTCTGTGTGAAGTATCCTCGATTGTGAACCAATTTAAGATACTTTGTGCTAGAAATACTATCACTCATATTCTTAACAACTTAAGAATATAATTTCTCAAAAAATATCAATGGACCTTTTCTATTACACATAAATATATTATATAAATGGAAAAGTGAAATTGCCTTTTATTAATAAAATATGTACAAGATACATACTAAATGATATACTCTAGGGGCATACTACTAACACAAGGCCCATTGGCCCATTTCCTCATACAAGGGTCTTGAAGTCCTCTTTAGGTTTTCCATCTTACTTTTGGGTCCACTTGCCTTATTTGAGGAGATCTTCTTCCTTGTTTGAGTACTCGCCTTATTTGTCTACTTACCATATTTACAAAACTGACCAAATTTATGACTTACCATATTTAAAGAATTAAATAAGGAATTAAACAAGCAAATAAGGAAAATTATTAAAAAGCAAGAAACTTTCCTAATTGGCTATGGTGCAAATCGATTATGGTTATGCACTAACCCTAGTCATCTTCTTCTTTGGTCTAAAGGTGTTATTAATGTCCCAAAATAGAAAATAAACAAGTAAAATAGGTTAGTAAAGATCAAGCAACAAAATAGGCAAAATTGATGAAAGTAAGTTTAAGATTTCACCTTTTTTATTTCTAGCATCGCAGTATTTAAAAAAAAAAAAAAAGAAAACATGCATAAAAGTGCATGAACGCTTATGGTAAAAAGCATAACATATCAATGAAGAATTTAGAAAAATGAAGCAACAAAAAAGAATAAGAGAAAAATTAAATTCAAATTTGTAAAACACTGCTGTTTACATGTTTTTAGATTTTGTCCTACCTTTTTAAAATACGTTTTGATACAAATATGTAAATAATTAGAGAAAACTCAAAGAATAAAAGTTTTAAAGAACATTTTGAACTCCAATTTGGGCTTAAGAGTCACTTAAAAAGGTGAAGTCATTTATGCCTTTTCAAAGTTTTGGATTGTGCAAAAACATACTGAATCAATTAAAAAAATTTTAAAAATCATAACTCAAAATCTACAAATCAGATCAAGAAGAATTTTATATGAAAGTTGCATGAATTTTCATGACGAGTCTGGTAAAAATAATTGTAGGACTTGAAAACCTATCTAGCTATGACTCATAAGCTAAGTAGTAGCACTTCCTCTTGAAGAACATAAAGAGAAATATAAGTTTGCCTTTAAAATTATTTCACCTTAAACATAAAAAGAAACTAAAGAACACTTAAATAAGCATGAAAAAGATGTTATATTTGTGTTCTACATGATTAAGTTAAGTTCTATGTCATATCTCATCTTTTAAACTTAAAACAAAGCAAGAAAAGAAAGGAAAAAGGAAAAGTAGCCAAGAATGGCATGCATGGAAGAGAGAGAGAGAGAGAGAGAGAGAGAGAGAAAGACAGAGGAGAGTGGGAGGTTGAGAGTGGCTACCAATTACTTGATGATGGTAAAAAGATGTGCACTTAGATATGTATTTACAGACATCTTGCTTTTTAGGAAGTCTAAATATTGGTTTAACTATGAAGAATATTGACCTTTTGATCAAGCTCCCCAATTAGTTGATATGATTTCCTAAAGAGCAAAGAAAACTTTCTGTTCTCTCTCTTTCTCTCTCTCTCTCTCTCTCTTATAATCAGCCAAGGTGGATTGGTTGCCTAAAATAATTATTCTATTTTATTTTTATTTATTCTCTAAAAAGAAAGAGTAGAAAAATTTCTTATTTAAATAAAAAAGAGCTAGTAACTTCTTTTTTAGCTAAAAGAGTAGTTTTCTTCCTTATTTATGCTCTGATATCTTACCAAGGGAGATATAGCTACCTTCTTTGTTTTTTTTTTTTTTTTTTTTTTTAATTTAATCTTTTAAATATCTCTCTTATTTCCTTCTTTTTGTGGTTTGATTTTCCCTTAAGTGCAAAAGGAAGACCAGATTCACTCCTTCCTTTCTTATATTGTCTGAATATGGGCTTTGAGCAAGGTCTTAGTGGGCCATATTCAGGTCTTACTGCAGCACTGGCTTAGGTCCAACTGAAGCGTAAAAGGTCCATGCCTTTGCGTTCAAGCCTTTCTACTATTTCCAACATATTTTTTATTTTTCTTTTGTAAACCTAATTAATTTTCATGTTTTTATTTTAATTATGTAGAACATCATATACCATTTCTTTCAACATTTTTAGCTTTTCTAAGGTCCTTAAAGCTTTCATCATTGGCCTCCTTACTGCCTCAAATGTATATGTTCTTTAGGGAATAACATGAAGGAGTGGAAGCATGAAAAATATAAGTTTATATCATTGAATTCAAAAATTTTTCATCTAGGATCACATATATCATGCAAGATTCATTTTTATCTATTTGATTTCAATGATAAAAAACATATTAAAACTCTTTTAATATGTTTTTGGATCTACATTTTCCATTTAAGATTTTAGAATTAATCAGATTAATTCATTAGAACTCTAGATTAGATTAAGAACAAGTGCAATAACCTTTTGATGCACTGCAGTGTATTTGGCACCTTTGGGATGCGCCTTAGGACACCAGGTGTTGTCCCTCTAGCTTGTCCACACCAAGATCACCAATGGCAGCCCTTGAACAGCTTTTAAAGCTTTCCAAATCAATTAGAAAATCAAGTTTTGCCTTTTGAGAGATTACAGACGTAAACAGGACACTAGAAATGATTTATAGTATTTTTAATTCAAGAGATTGTTGTCTAATCTCTTTGAATTGAAGAGAGATGAAGAAGAAGAGAGGATGAGGCAATCAAAGGTGGTAGCACCAAAGAAGAATAGTAGCTTATGATTTTTGTTCTTTCATCCTTACACTTATATAGCTAGGTCATCACTTAAAACCCTTGCCACATGTCACCTTCTGATTGGCTCTAGGTTTAATTGACCCAATCACATTGTGCCAAGTGTCAAACCTATATTTAATCTTGACCTTGATCATCTTACATGATTAAAAGACATATGGCAAGCTTATGTGTAGTGCCATGTGTCACCATCTCATGGTGCCACATGTCACCCTGTGAAATGACCAAAATACCCCTGTGTCTTAATTTTGAGTTCTCAATCCAAAATAATTATTTCTCTTCTTTTAATCAATTTATATCAAATATAAATTAATTAATTAATCTTTATTAATTAATTTCTCATTAATTAAATTTATATTTAAACACATTAAATATAAATTTAACTTATACTATACATCAAATAACCTAGATTTGGTTTCAAGCCATGCTAGGGACTTTGCAATCTAATTGCAAACCAAACCTATTTAATTAATCAATTAAACTCTTTAATTAATTAATTAAATCATATTTAATTTGGTGATTACTTGTGTATATGTGTGACTTACTAGGCTCATCAATAATTGACAATGAAATATGATATCAACTCTTAATATCATCAGAACTCTTTCTTACCATAAATGATTTCTCTAAATCATTTTATGCAGCTCATAGACCATGGTTAACACCTAGCACAGCAAGCCATTGCCACCCAATTAGTAATAAGGTTTATCTTAAATGAACCTATAATCATATGTTACCATGCGCTATAATCTCTCTGTTACAAAATCCCAATTCGAGCTAGAGTCATGATTTATGTCAAAACCCCATTTGCTATGAATATTATGTTCTCTTTTAATTCCAGTTCTTGATTAAAAAGATTTTCTCATTAGAAACTCTTTTCTGAATAAATCTATCTGTCCTGGCTGGGAACTTGAAACATTAAAAACAATTAAATGGACATAGGATTTTATCCCTATTTACTTAGAGGAACATATTCATCTTGATCAACACCTACCTCCATATAAAACTAGTAGGAGCCAACACATGCCCATATACCCATACACAGTATAAGTATGAAAGCAGTATCAAACTCAAACCACCTATATACAAGATAACTGTTCTATCTCAGGTGTAAAGATTATATGCACTGATACGATTTATGATAATGCATTGACAAGAGTAAACTCCATGTGCTTGTCATATGTGTCACCGGTTCGGCCTACTTATCATGTATAAGTGCCTATCATGTTTGTTATATGGCATAAGACTCACCATTTCATCTTATTTACATCTCATGTAAATAACTTGGGAACAAACATGATTACAATCTTTTTGGATAAGTCATGTCCTTATTGTGAAGTATCCTCGATTGTGAACCTATTTATGATACTTTGTGCTAGAAATACTGTCACTCATATTCTTAACAACTTAAGAATAGAATTTCTAACAAAATATCAATGGACCTTTTCTATTACACATAAATTTATTATGTAAACGGAAAAGTGAAAATGCCTTTTATTAATAAAAACATGTACAAGATACATACTAAATGATATGCTCTAGGGTATACTACTAACATAACAAGTCTATAGCACTCCACGGAACTCTCGATAGATTTCTTGCTACCTCCAATGTTTTCCTCATGGACAGGCCTTCATCCATTAATCCTAATGATTATCACTATTCTCCCTGTGCACACAAACCAAACTGCTTGCCTGCTTACTTTGAACTAACTTTCTATGGACTATTCAAGTTCCTCTAGCACAGTTATGGGAGTGTTGGTATCCCATCCTAACAAAGCTATTACTCCAAGTACCTCCATTAGCCTTTATTACTTGTAGTGTGTTTGTTGTATTTTATTCTGACTTGTCCTGTGCTTACATTAATTCTATTTTCAATTTTTGCTTTGTTTGCTCTAGTTGGTAGCTCTATAGCTTATCCATTTCTTCATGTACAACACATTTTTTTTTCACTATTTCCTTTATTATGTTGGCTGAATATGGGCTTGGAGCAAGGTCTTAATGGGCCTTGCTCTGGTTAGCATTCCCTAGGCTTGCTCTAGCATAGTGCAGCACTGGGTTGGGTCTAACTGAAACACAGAAGGTCCATGCCTTATTTGTTTCTAACATATTTTATTATTTATTTTTTTTTCTTTTGTAAACCTTGTAACACCCCTCACCCATCTATAGTGTAGCTGAGCAAGGCATGTCACACTCAATGCCGGAGCACCCTAACTTATCTTAGTTTATTTCTTTATTAATTTTGAACTCGTTATATTTTAAAATAATTCATATTCTATTGAGAAACTAACGGAGTTTCCCTTATTTTATTACTTTTGACGTGATTCACTATTCACCTGCTTGAAATTTTCAATAATATTTTACAATAAAAATCTCATCAATAATTCTCATAATCATCTCATCATTTCATGCATCATCTATATATTTCAATTATGTCTTCAAACCCATGCAATCTCATTCATGCTCAAATTACATAATTTATAAAATAATTACATAATTTCGTAATGTAGACGATATATAAATTAATTACATATGAAAAAGCTAATTTATTAATTTACATCACATTCCTATTAATTACCTTTTTATAATCTATATTACAATACAATAACTAAGCATTTTATACAAAATACAAAATATGAACTATATGGGGCCTATCTACATGCATTGTTGAGGAGGTGACAACGTTGAATACTTCTGACACTTCTGCAGATTTGGACTCCAAAAAAAGTCCCAGTCAAATGTCCAATGGATTTTAGCATTAGTACCTGCGCGAAGAAAACAAATCCATTCCGCTAAGCATTTCTGTTTAGTGGTGCAATAATATAACAAAGAAAATAATATACAAATAAAAAAGACTGAAGTATAATTCTAAAATATAATTTAGATCCTTGGGTATCAATTAAATTTGATATTATATTTCTAATATCAATTATCTTATATTCTATTTTGTCCCTTTTTGGAAGTGCTGAGTTTATACAGTAATAATATTCGATATACAGATTAATTCTAGAGTATTGTATTTTTGGTTCCTACCATTCTGAAAATTTCATTTGTACTACTTGATTGAGTTATGTTTCCATTGCTAATATTTTTCTTCATTTCATTCAATACTAATGTTCTTAAATAATTTCAATAATTTACTTTGCCCAGGTAACCTATGACAGGCTGACTAAACTAGATAACGGGCCATTGGCACTGGACACCACGGTGCCTCGAGCCGTCATACCATGCGATGTGGAACATCAACCACGTATGCAGTCAGTATGGCTAAAAAGTCATGATATAATATAATCAGGCATAAAAGTCATGAGTGCGGGCAAAAAGCCATGAGTACGGGCATAAAGCCATGAATACAGGCGTAAAGCCATGAATACAGGCATAAAGCTTTACGCAGTACTGCTAAAACAATACCCTATTGGCATGCCAATCTATCCAATCTGACACACGTGTCTAGGCAATACATAGGCACATAGTACCATTAAATGTTAATATATTGTATTTTATGACTTCATTATTTCATGAAAAATTCAATTATAATTTATAACATTTCAATTCTATTCCTAACAGAAGTATAAATTTTACCTTCATCATAATTTATATATTTATTCATTATATCATTTGTGTCAATCACAATTCACAACAATGGTTTTCATTTACCATTGTACTCAAAGTACTTTTCCTTTTTACAATAATGAGAACTAATGACTTGTTCATACATTAATATGATTTATTTATTTATTCATTATGTCATTCATATGATCACAATTTATAGCAATTATTTCATTATATATTCCATTATATATATATTTGTTGTAACATTTTAAACTTTATTTCCTAGTGGAAGTACAATATCTAGACTCATTTTTATCTAATGCATATATTCATGAATATCATTTATATAATTCACAATTTATCAATTATATCATCTATTTTTCTTTTCTAATTCCTTATCTAATTTATTACATTATTTTACATGTCCCTAGGTTTAAAAATTCAGTTTTTGTGTCCTATGTTTACTGTTCCATTGGTCTAAGCTACAGTGAGAATTTGGTAAACTTTTTTTCATCAAAGTTGTTCCTTTATGTGTCTTCTTTAATTCCTTTTTTGAATAACTCCATTTGGAGTTTTTTTAGCTCAAGTTATGGTCATTTTACCATATACCGGCCGGATTGACCTATACCCAAAATTTTTGGGCAATCTGGTTCTGCCAGATTTGGTGTCGTAACTTGGACTAGCAATTTGAATTGGTTAGATTCAGAATTTGAGTTTGTGTTCTTCATGAAAGTTATTCTAAATTGTCTAACATTTCCATTGATATATGATTCAGGTCATTTGGATATTTCTACACTAAGGTATGGCCAAATGAACAAACACTGTTCATTTGGTCAATTTTCCAGGGCAATATGTGTGTTACCCGGATTAGGTCAATTTTTAGGGCAACTTAGGTTGGTTTTCTAGGCATGGTTTCTTCACAAAAAATGTGGTTTAAGGTCTTAAATTTCATCTCCAATTAGCCTCACACCAATTGGAGCTGTATAGCTCTACTTATGTTCATTTAAACACACTGGACTCATAGGTCCAAAATTCCCTACACATGAACAACACTCCCAATACTACCTTCCCACACTACTACCATCAATAATTCACATTCCATGCACTTCAATTAGTCCATAATTGGTCTCAACATCAACAATTTATCAACATATCATTAAATTCCTAATTTTTATATCAAACCCTTGCTCCAATTCAAGATTTACACAACACGTATCACATTAGGCATACTAATCAATTTCTAATTGATTTCTACACATCAAACACCATTTCTAAACCATTCAAATCTATAAAAAACCATCAAACTACCACTCCCATAAAGCTGGCCAAAAATCCAACTCTTCATTCATGCATTATTTATATCATTTTTCATGAAATTTCACCTTCATTCAACTTAGTTTTAACTTTTAAAGAAGAAAGAAAGCAAGAGTTAGGCACTAACCTATTTGGTGATTTTCTAAGCTTATTCACACCTCACTTTCTTTCACTTTCTTTTCTTCTAATTGCTGCCCAAGTCTTGCTCTAGGTGTGAGGAGAAGATTTTGTGAAGGGAAGCTAGGGTTTTGAGGTGGTTTGGTGGATGAACTTAAGCTTGTTACCAAACATCAATGGAGGTTTTTCTCTTCTTTCTCTTTCTCTCTTCTCTTGGTTTGGCTGGTTGAAGACAAAGTGCAGATTTCTTTTCATTTTTTTCCCATTTTATCTCTTTTTAATTGGCTTATTGAGTTATGATTGGTGGAGCTTTTTAAATGACATCATATTATGTCATAATTCTCATTTTAATTCATTTTCTTTTCTTTTCTTTTTGACTTATTTTCAATTAAATTTTTAGCATTATTTATTTATATTTTATGTCATAATAACTATTTATTTAACTGGACAAGTTTGCTTAACAGACTAAAATTGTCTGTACCGATCTAAAAATTTTTCCTAACCTTTTCTTGGCATTCAAATGCTACCTAGGGCTCTGTCTGGCATCCCAGAAATTATTTCATAGAATTTCCCTCGGGTTTAGGGCTACTAGTTGTCTTCACCGCAACTTCCCGTTACGGTCCCCCATCACCGGGGCACCAGCTCATTTAACTTCGTTGTATTTCGTTTCTAAAATTTTTCCTTAATTTTTTCTTACTATTATTTGGTCTATTTATGACTCCTCACTCTAGTTTAATTATAGTTCCAAACATTTCAACTGTCCTAACCGACATTGGTCACTAGAACAGTAAAACGTACAAACTATCTAAAGTGAGGGTGTTACAAACCTATTTAATTTTTGTATTTTTATTTTAATCATATAGAGTATCATATACCACTTCTTTCAGCATTTTTATCATCTCTGAGGTTCTTGAAGCTTTCATCATTGGGCTTTTCACTACCTCAGATGTATGTATTCTTTAGGGAACAAAACATAGGGGTCTACAACACTCCACCAATACTCTTGAGAGATTTATTGCTACCTCAAGCGTTGCCTTCATGGACAAGACTTAATCCACTAACCCCAGTGAGTATCACTATTCTCCTTGTGCACACAAACCAACCTACTTTCTTGATCGCTTTGAACTGACTTTACATGTACTAATTAGGTTCCTCTAGCACAATTATGGGAGCACTGGCATCCCATACTTACAAAACTATTACTCTAAGTACGTCCTTTAATCTTCATTACTTATAGTGTACTTATTGTATTCTATTTTGGCTTATCTTTTGCGTACAGTGACTCTATTTTCAGCTTTTGGTTTGTTTACTCTAGTTGGCAACTCTAGAACTTTTCCATTTATTCAGGTATAACACATCATTTTTTTTTTTTGCTTGTGGACTGATAAGGAAGCTTGATTAGAGAGATTTGTAGCTTCCCTGAGGTCCAGATGCTAGCAAGCCAAGGAGTGGTTCACTAGGAGATAATAACTTGCTGTGCAGAGGAGAAAGCAGTATGAACAATGAGATTGTCTCCATGCCTCCTTCCACATTTAACTTTCTTTAATGGAGTTATGCCTCCTATACTTTTTTTTTTTTTTAGCTTTATCTAGTACACTTGTAACTCTTCTTGAACTCAGCATCTTGCTTGACTTGTTGATTGAATGGATAGTCATGTTTTGGCTTTTGAGATTTGATGATTGGGGCTAAGCTCTTGCTTGTGATTGTGAGTTGATGAATAGGACTATGCCTTTTCTTGTGCCACTATCACCCACTTCACCATGCATATGAATTGTTTTTAGCAGGTACCCAAAAGGCTGCAAAGCTCTTTTTTATTCTTTATTTTACTTGTTTGTGCATGATAGGAATAGTAGAATGACTTTTTGAAAGTTTGTTTACTCATTGTATTATTACTTTGGCTTTGATAACCATAAACATGGCAGTCATGAGGCCAGCCCTATGTAGGCTATGTTAATGGCCTTGCACTATTCTTTTTAAGCCTTTTGATTATGCTACCTCTAAAATACTAGGATAATATTTTAAGGTAGCATCTATTGAGGCACTTCTTATATGGGACTTTGTTTAGGCTAGCTAGCTGGTATACATCATACTTTAGAACTCTGTGAACCCAGAATGGTGCCTCCTAGTTAGATGATCATTTTCCCAATTCTCTATTTTTTTTTATCCCTGGAAGCAAGATGAGTTCCCACACTAGCTCACCTTCTATGAAACTTTTCCTTTTTATCGTTTGTTGTATGCTCGAGTCACTTTCTACTACCCAATAGAGCTTTTCATGCTAAAATCCTTTTTGCGATGTCATTTAGCTTTTAGTTGCTATAATCTCCTTTTCTGTGTCCCAGTAAGTAGTTTAAGAAATTTCTTATGCTAAATTAGACTCTATTCACTAGTAGGTTTATCTTTGGGTGACAGCACAAATCAAATTCTTTTGTTTGGTGCATTTGGCTTTTGATGCCTAGGTCAAGTGATCTGCCTCATTGGTGTAACCTTTCTTATTGGTCTCATTTGTTATCTATCAAGAACCTTGTAAATTTGCTGCTTTAGAACCTAGGCTAGTTTCAACTTTGGTCTAAGAACTTCTTATGTTTACTTCTCAGATTTCCCATTCTTTAATCGCGCCTTTAAATCAATATGAGTGGCATTGATGGGTGCCACTAGTGGAAAAAGATCCTCATTAATTAACATTGACATTTCGCTTTTGTTTAAAAACTTGAAAACCCCTTTGTTGATCTTGTTTTGGATCAAATTCCTAAATGCCCAATAGTAATTATTGTAATGAGTCCAAACATAATGATACTTGCAATAATCCTTACCCTTCACCTCTTCTTTAGATGGCAACTTGTATCCTTGTGGAAGAGTCAAGAATTTTTCTTTCCTGATAACCATTAAATGAATTTATCGCTTAGTAGGTGTAGCCATTAGAGTTGTTTCTCTACTGTAAGGTGGTTAGTTACATTGCTTCTCCTATGTTGGTATTACTTGCACCTTATTTGTAACATCCCGAACCATCGAGTTATGAATAGTACCATTTTTGGTCTGTGACTAGTACTATTTAAAGACACCTTGAGGAACAAAAATAAAAGGAAATTTTATAGAGATAGACACAATAAAAATTCAAATGAACTTAAAACATAAGGACTCATTGGGTATTATGAAAAAGAAGGATTATGACCCGATGAGGGGCATTTTGGTCAATTCACTTCAAGAGTTGACTTTTGACCAAAATGTAAATTAAATTAAATGAAAATAATATATTAAATTATGAATAAATTTTGAGGAAAATAAAGTGTAAATGTAGAAAGAAAAGAAAAGAAATAAAAAGATTAAATTTAATTACATTTATGACAATTAAAATTTATAGTTAAATAAAAAAAATTTGGGGGATAATTATATAAGGGATAAAACAAATTTTCACTAAAAATTAAAAAGCCATTTCTTCTCTTTCTCCCCCATTGTGCCGCCCCTACACTCTCTCCCTCTCCTTCTCTTTTTCTTTCTTCTTTCTTCATTCTTTCACTTACAACCTCTCTCAACCCTTAATTTTCCCCACTTTTCTCTATGGGTTTTAGAATCTAATTGGTAGAAAACATCAAATTTATCTTTGATTGAGAGATTAAAAGCTAAGAGAACAAGAGAATTGGAAGAAATTGAAGATTAGAAGGGGTCACTTGAGGTAAGTTTCTTTTATTGCTTAATTAGTGTTACAAACTTTAAATCAAGTTAGATTGTGATAAAATTTCATGAGAAATTGAAAAGAATCACACATGGAACCTAAACTAGGGTTTTGGTCAATTTGGGAAAAATTAGGGTTTTATATATTTTAATGTAATTGATGATGAAATCAAGCTTAGTTGAAGTAGTACGCATGATTGGGGTAATGTAATTGCATGAGAATTTCATAAATTGAATTATGGAAGATTAGGGTTCATGAGAAAATTAGGGCTTTTATGCTAGGGAGTGAAATTAATGAGGGTAATGCTAAATTATGACTAATTAGAAAGAATTGGATGTGGTTTAATGTTAGTTGGAGGAAGAAAATGATGGAATGGCGTAGATTAGGGAAAATTGCAAACTAGGTGTAACACCCTCACTTAAGCTAGTCTGTACATTCGATTGTTTCGATGACCAATATCTATCCGGACAGCTAGAATGCCTAGAACTATTTATAAACTAGACTGAAGAGTCATAAATAACCCAAATAATGGTAAGGAAAAATTTTAAAAAATTTAAGAAATAAAATATAATGAAGTTAAATGAGCCGGTACCCTAGTGATGGGTGACCTTGACAGGAACTTACTGTCTTCATAGCTAGAAGCCCTAAACCCGGTAAAAAATTCATGAAATAATTTTTGGGACTCCAGAGAAGAGTCATTGAGGTTTCGATGGCATTAGAATGCCAAGAAAATGCTTAAAAATTTTTTTAAATAAGTACAGATAATTTTAGTCTGTTAAGCCAAACGGAGGACATTTTAGTCATTTTGCCTTCAGAGACGATTTTTAACCGACTTGTCCATTTATGTAAGTGAATTATAAGACAAAAAATATGAATAAATATTGCTAAAAATTAAATTGAAAATAAGTAGAAAGAAAAGGAAAGAAAATGAGTTAAATGGGATTATGACATCATTATGAGGTCCTTTAAAAAAGGCTCCACCAATCAAATTAAATTAAGCCTTATTAAACCAATCTAAAAATAGTTAAATGGGCTGAAAATAAAAAGGAATTTTTGCTCCTTCTTCCTCCCATAACCTAGTCGTTCCTCTTCTTTCACACTTTCCACCATTTTTGCTCAACAAGAGCTTTCTCTCTCCTTCACTTTCACCATAAAACCCTAACCTTTCTTCATTAAAACTTCTCCTCACACCTTAAATTGCCTCTAGGCAGCAATTTGAAGGGGGAAATTGAGAAGATTTAACAAGTTTGGGATAGCTCAAGTTGAGGTTAGTGCCTATTTCTTCTCCTTTTCTTTTGATTTTATGCTAGTAACATCATTTATGCTAGGAAATTGAGAAAATTGAATAAATATGTGCATGTTTGGGCCTCTACAAATTTTGACAGCTTTATGGGGGGGAGTAGTTCTGATTATTTTGATGGATTAAAGTGGATTAGAGGTAGTGCTTGAAGTGTATATGTAGAGTGATAATGAATCAGTATGTTTAATTGATGTATGTGCATGAATTGACGTTTGAAAATTAGGGTTTGAGGCATGAAGTTAGGGTTTTACTCATGTGTTGGTGAATGGAAGTCCTAATGGTAAATTAGTGACCATTTGGCTGTGTTTGATAAGGAATTGAAGTGAATTACAGCTTTGAATTTGAGGTTGGGTATGCTGCCTCATAGGACCTGCAGGGCTGGATGTGAGTCCAGCAAGTTTGAGCAGCTATAACTTGAGCTGTGTAGGTTCAATTGCTACAAAGCCAATCGAACATGAAACTAGACACATAATGGCACAACTTTGATGAAGAAACCTTGCCCAGAAAACAAACTTAGGATGACCTAAAAATTGGCCAAAACCGGGTAACCAATTCTGGACCTAGTAAAAATGATCAAATGAATAGTCTGTTCATTTGGCCATAACTCAGTATAGAAATATCCAAATGACCTGAATTTTGTATTGATAGAAAGCTTGGACAATTTAGAACAACTTTCATGAATAAATAAACTCAAATTCTGAACCTAACCAATTCAAATTGCTAGTCCAAATTAGGATAGCAAATTTGCCCAGAAAATCTGGGTAAAGACCAATCCAGCCAGTTATGGTAAATTGACCATAACTTGAGCTACAAAACTCCAAATGGAGTGATTCAACAAGAAAATTAAAGAAGACATATAAAGGAACAACTTTGATGAAGAGAATTTTGTCAAATTTCCACTGTAACAATGACTAATGGAACAGTAAACTTAAGGTATGAAATCTGAAAATTTTCAATAACATAAAATAAGCTTTGAAATGGTATTAGAAATCAATGCCAACAAAAATAAAAAGCAAAATGTGGTATCTTGGTGAACTTAGGTTCAACAAATCTATTATCTATTAAAAAGTCAACTTTTGTGTAGGAATAGTTAAGTAAATAATAACCTCAATGAAATGAATGCAAAGGACCAAAATTTAAATTGCTAATGATACCTCACTTAAATCATTTAAGGTTTGTTTAAATCATGTGATTAGTTTGATGGGATTTGTAGGCTCATCACAAATAGAACTTAGGAGAAATAGTTGATACAATTTGAAATGTGAATTGTAAATTACTATAAATGAAATATTAAAGGTATAAATGATGTGTAAACAATATTTGGGGACTTTCCCTTTTTATTAAATAAAAATAAAAATTTGCTTGAACCTAGGTACATGTGAATTGGTGTGATAGATTAGAGATGAAATTGTAAATGAACTATACAAATGAAATTTATGAACATATGCATTAGATAAAAATGAATTTGGACATTGTATTCCTACTAGGAAATAAAATAAAACCTATTGACACTTAATGGTGTATGACTGAAATTAAGAGTAATCATAAATACTTAGTAAGCAAAACATTTCTTAAATTTCAAATGATAAATTATATAAATAGTGTAATAAATAAATGAACCATATTAATGTATGAATGAGACATGAGTTCTCATTATTGTAGAAGGGAAAAAATATTTTATTTACAATAGTATATGAGAACCATTGTTTTGAATTGTGATCATTATGGATAACATAATGAATATATAAATTACGATGAATGCATAAATTATGTAAATATTAGACTTAGAGATTTATGTTTCTATTATGAAAAAGATTAAAATGCTAGAAATTATAATTAGAACCTTTAATGAAATAATGAAACTTATGAACACTTAATGGTACTATGTGCCCATGTATCGCCTAGACATGTGTGTCAGATTGGATAGATTGGCATGCCAATAGGGTATTGTTTTAGCAGTATTGCGTAAGGCTTTATACTCGCACTCATGGCTTTTATGCCCAATTATATGTTATCATGGCTTTTTAGCCATACTGTTTGCATACGTGGTTGACGTTTTGCGTCCCATGGTATGATGGCCCGAGGCATCGCATTGTCCAGTACTAACGACCCGTTATCTAGTTTAGTTAGCCTGTCATAGGTTACTTGGGTAGTGTAAATTATTGAAATTATTTAAGTATATTAGCAATTAAAAATATTAAAAAGTATTAAATAAAATGTGAAAAAGAGATTAGCAATAGAAACATAATAAAAATACAATTTATAGAATCGTAGAGAGACCTCAAATACAATACTCCTAGAATAAAATGTACATTGAATATTATTACTGTAAGGTTATAAACTTAGTACTTCCAAAGAGGAACGAATTAGCATATAAGATAGTTAATACTAGAAATGTCATTTTAAATCAATTTGATACTTGAATATTTAGAATGCTTGATTCTTTCTTTATTTGTATATGTTATTTTCTTGTTATATTATTGCACCACTAAGCAGCAATGCTTAGCGTGATGGATTTGTTTCCCCCGTGTAGGTACTGAAGCTAAAACCTAGTGGACATTTGACTGGGATTTTTGGAGTCCAGATCTGTAGAAGTGTCAGAAATGCTCAAAATTGTCACCTCCTCAGCAATGCATGTAGATAGGCCTCACATTAGTCATTTTATGCATTTTGTATATTATAAATATTTCGTACGTTGTAATGTAAACTAAGAATTTATAAGTAATATTTATGTGAAGTAAATTAATAAATTGATTAGTTCATATATAATTAATTTGTATATCATGTAAATTATAAATTTATTCAATAGTTTGCAAATTATGTAAATTAATGGAAATATGAGAATTTTGATATGTGAATGGAATATGAAGGAAAGTGGATGGAAATGAATATAAGAATTGAAATACATGGATGATATTGAAATATGAGATGATTATGAGATTTTATTTTAAAAATATTGTTGAATTTCAAACAGGTGAATAGTGAAAGACGCTAAATGGTAATAGAAACAGGGGAAACCCCGCTGGTTTCTCCATAAAAAGATAATTGATATTAAAATATAACGAGAACAAAATTTTTAAAGGAATAAAGTAAGATAAAATAGGGTGCTCAGGCACCAAGTGCGACATGTCTTGCTCGGCCACACTATAGTCGAGTAAGGGGTGTTACACTAGGACTTATGTAAAATTGGGGCTTTTATAGTATGCTATGCAATTGAGGTTTATAAGACCTAATTATGGTCATTTGACATAATTTAGTTGAGAATGTATATTGAATGGATGAAGTGCACATGATTGGTAAAGTAAATGTTATAAAATGGCGTGAATTGTGAAGTTGGGAAATTAGGAGTTTGAGGAAAATTTGGGGTTTTTGTGCTAGAAAGTGCTATGGATGTAGTAATGCTAAATTATGGTCATTTGGGGTGAATTAAATGTGAATTGAGGTTGGTTAGTGATAGTAATTGAAGAAATAAAAATTTAACCTTAGGGCATAATTTTGCACACTGAGTTCAGTGTGTTTGGAAGCCCATAACGTGAGTTACACAACTCCAATTAGTGTGAAACTAATTGGAAATGAAACTTAAGACATAGGGCTAGAATTTTCATGAAGATACCCTACCCAGAAAAAGACCATAAACTGCTATAAATGAACCTTTAAACTAGAAGCCAAAATCTAGAAATCTAAAAATTTACCAAATGAACAATAAAATTTGCAAGCCCATAAATCTCTCTAGAAAACTCTGATTTAGGTGATTCTTTAACCAATGGAAAACTAAAACATAGTAGAACATTTCATATGAATAACTTAAGGCCAAATTATGGACTTAACCCTACCAAATTGCTGAGCAAAGTTGAGTTAATAAATCTGTCAGAGCAATAAACAATAACATAAATAGTAAAATTTAACCACCCGTAACTCTCTCTAGAAAACTCCGATTTTGGTGATTCTTGAACCAATGAAAATCTAAAACATATTAGAACATTTCATATGGAGAACTTGGAGCCAAATCATAAACTTAACCCAATCAAATTATTAGCCAAATTTAAGTCACTAAAGTTGTCAGAATTAGTCCCATGTGAACAGTAATCACTATTTTGGTCATAACTTGAGCTACACTTCTCCAAATTAGGCGATTCAGAAAGGAAAATAAATTTGAGACTTAGTTGAACAGTTTTCATGAAGAACACATCAACCAATTACGAATGGAACTAGGTAAAAATTTGGGTTCAAGGCTTAGAGCTCTAAGCTGTCCACAATTTCAATACACATTGAAATTTCAAATCTAACTTAGGGAGACATTAGACCTTTATTTGATGAGAACTTGGCAGCAATTGAGATGAGTATTGAGGCATTCTATTTGCGTGTTTTCAGTGGAAAAAGACGTTGGAACGGGCAAGGTGAAGTAAGTAACGAGAAAGAAGAAATATTGAAAGTTTGTGCACAACTAACATTTTCTTCATTTTTAAACTTGTAAATTGTTTGGAATGTGTTTATTTGAATGAGTTTGCTTTGAACAAGTTTACTTTGATTGAAATATGATTTTTCTCTTGCATTTGAGAAATTTGAGTGTTGCCACCTCTATATAAATTTTATGATGATTTGAAGGTGTTTATTAGTTTTTAAAATGATTGTTGAGTGGGAAACTTTTGAAAACTGTTTTGAAACCACAGTTAGCATGACAGTCCCTTTCAGAACTCCTTAGTAGTAACAGCTACTTGGGTTTGAAAATTGATAGTGATTATGTCTCCCACTAATAACGGTTAATAGGGTAAGACTACATGAATACTCATTAGCCAGCTAGCCCTTCCCTCATTAATAACGGTTAGTGAGGTCGAGATTGCTTTGTCGTGGTATACTACACGGCACTGATCGTGAAATTTTGTATCATGGCCTGAACTGTGTATTGATGTTGGCAACACTAATGCTTTGTGAGTTGTGATTTATGAAGTGTGATTTCTCATTTAAAATGTGATTCCAATAAATGGTTCTTATGGACTTAGAACTATTGTGATGTTTTCATGCTTAAGAAAAATGTGATTTATTATGCTTTGAGAAGTTTTACTTTATTTTAAGTTTTAAAGTTATTAGTTGTACACCACTGAGTGATATACTCAGCAATAGCTTATTTCTATTGTCGCAGGTAAGGGAAAGAAGAAGGCTACTGAGTGAGAGACTTGGAAGCAGTATTTTGGTTTTGACTATGGGTATATATAGTAGGTATATCCTTGTAATTTCCTTTTGATGTAATTTTGTATCTATATATATGATGTACAGACATTGAGCAGTCTGTATTAAAAAGCATTTTGAGTTGTAAATATTTACACTTCATTTTGGGACTTATGTAACTGTAGCTTTTGAAATATTAAGTTTATTTTCCCCTAGTGAATGTCAACTTGAAATATAATTAAACTTATTATGCTTGTGAAACGGGTTGAGGGAAATCTTTTACTTTATTTATTTTATGATTTCCATAGGTTATAAATTTGGGTTTGCTAAAGTTTTAACTACCACCATGTAGTTTTTCGCAAAAGAATTGATAAGCTAAAAAGCTATTTTTTATTTGAAATCCCTTGTAACATATTTAATGAGTTATCGGTTGGTGTAGTTTAGTAATTCATCAGGTATGCTATCGGAGCATGTCATGCTTGACAAGAGAACAGGTGTGACATTGTAACATCCTCATTTTCGTAGTCTGTACGTTCTACTATTCCAACAGCTAATGTCTACCCCAGAAAGTCGAAATGTCTGGAACTACACTGTAATGACAGTGAGGAAGTATAAAATAATGAAATATGTGAAAAGAAAAATTAAGGAAAAATAAAAGAGATAAAATGTGACTAAGTTAAACGAGCCAAACTCGTAGTGATGGGTGACCGCACTGGGAAGTTACGGCGAGGACCGTTGACTAGCCCTGGACCGCGGGGAACTCGGAGAAATATTTTCAGGACATAATTAAAGGTCTACTGAGATGTAATTGACATAGAAAATTTCAAAGAAAAATTAATAAGTTAGTATAAACGAAAAACGAAAATTAAGGAATTGGCAGTATAAGGAGTAAATCGGTAGCACCGAAAAAGTCCAAATTTGACTCAAAGAGGGGCATTTTGGTCATTTGACATCTAGAGTTGCCTTTTGACCTAAATGTCCATTAAAAATAAGTAGTATTAGATTTTGGGAACCCCATGAAAAAAGAAATTAAATGTGTAATGAAAATTAAGGAAAATATGGGGCGATTAAATTGAATTATGAAACTTTGGATTATTAAAATGTTAATCTAAGTTAGTGGGGTTAGGTGGCACTATATAAGGTACATGAGGACAGTAATCAGCCCATTTTTCATCATCTTCTCTACTCACCCTTCCCATGGTCGAATTGGAGCTTTAAACTTCTTCCATGGCCGCCCCATGTTCAAGCTCCATTCCCCTACCTTTAAGCCATTATTTCTTCAAGCTTCCTCCATGAAAAATGATCCTTACACCATGGGCAACCTATAAGCAGCAAAAAGGAGAGGAAATTTCAAGGATTTGTCAAGCTCTAGTTGAGGTTAGTGCTAGTTTTTCTTCCCTTGCTTAATTAAAGTTTGTATTGAGGTTATGGTGAGTAGTTTGGTTGAAAAATTTAAGGAATTGACTGAGTATATGGTGTGTGTAATTCTTGGTAGCCATGAAAAGGGAAGGTAAGTGAATTATTCTTATATGTAATTGATGGTATTTGATGGGAATTAGTGTGGATTAAAGTAATTTGTGATGCTGGTAAGTTAATCTTATGTGTAACTTGTGATTGAGCTTTTGAAATGGGGATTTGTATTGTTGCTTCATTTTGGGCAGCCATGAGAACATGGGAGATTAATTATCTCATGAATTTAATTGATGTTTTGGGATGTTGATAAGTAAGCAAATGAGGGTTATACTTGGATTGATGAAAATACTTGCGCTAGAAATTTATTAAATGTGAATTGTTGAATTAGAACATTTGAATTAAGGATTTAAAAGTGGGACTTTGATGCTTTAGTAAACTGCCATGTTGGGCAGCCTTAAATATCATGAATTTGTGTGTGAGTTTATGAAATTTATTAATGAAATATGATGGTGTTGAATGGTGGGCAATTTGTGTAATTGCCATGGAAGTGTATGTGTAATATAAGTGTTGATGTACATTGAATTTGGTTTGAAGTAAATGTTAAACAATAATGGTGTATTGTGTGCATTGAGCACTTGAGTGTTCTACCCAAAATGCTTGCTAGAATTGTGTATAATATATATATAAGTGCCATGATTAAATGTTGAAGTATTGGGAGGAGGAGGATTGTCAAAATTGGAAGTGTGATGTTCAAATGCAAGTTGTGTATGTTGGCAGCACCTAAATTAGGTCATAAGTGCAAAACTATAAACCCCATTGGTATAAGGCCAATGGGGGGTGAAATTAGACACCAAATAGGCCAACTTTCATGTAGAAATGTTGCTAAAATTCTGCCTAGAAACTGACCTTAAAAATGACCAAATTCGGAATGGCAACTTTGCAAACCCAGATTTTTGACCATATGAACAGTAGTCATTAGGATGACCATAACTCACTTAAAACAGGTCCAATTGGCCTACGGCTATATGTGTTGTGTTATTATACTTGGCTTATTACCAGATTTATTATATGGCTTTTTAGCCACACTATTTGCACATCGGGAGACACTTTGTGACTGATGGTGTGACGGCCCAAGGTACTAGGTACCCAGTGCTAGTATATCCGTTTATCTAGTCTGGTTAGTGTATAGGCTACATGGGCAGTCAATTAAAATATTATTCAATTCAGGCAGTTAAGTTAAGTGAAGTATACGGAAATTTCAGTACAATTAAATTAAGCATTGAATGAAATGAGTAAAAGAGATTAGCAATAGAAACATAACAAAAATATAATTTACAGAACCGTAGAGACTTAAAATACAATACAGTTAGAATAATTGATTCCTGGATATCTGAATTATGATTTATTTCTTTCTTTATTTGTATATATTATTTCTTGTTATATTATTGCACCACTAAGCAGAAATGCTTAACGGGATGGAATTATTTCCTCGCGTAGGTACTTCAACTGAGATTTTGGAGTCTAGATCTGCAAAAGTGTCAGAAGAGTTCAAGATTGTCACCTCCTCAGCAATGCATGTAGATAGAGCTCATTTTAAGCATGTTTTCTAATTTGTACATTATAATTACTGCTTATATTGTAATGTGAATTAGTAACTGTAATTTCATTTGTATATCCTGTACTTGATAAATTTATGTACTTAATTGGCAAATTATATAAGTTAATGAAATATAAGAATTCTGATATTTGAATTGATTATCTAATCATAATGATTCTGAATGAGATTGAATTTGAGAAATTTTGAAACTGAATCTGAGTTTGAGAAACTGATGAGAATGCTTTAAGATAATCTGAGTTATGAATTTGAGCATATATTGAAATTGTTTTTGGCAGGTTCAGAAGAACTGTTAGTCCAAATTACAGCCATCACTCTACCGGATTATCATTAAAATTTTTTAATTTTCTAAATTAGTCAGATTTTGATAAACAGTAAAAATAGCCTAAACCTCAGATAAAGTTTTTGAACAAGTAAATCAAGAACTATAATGAAATCAGATAAGATTAGGTGCTCCGGCACTCCGTGTGACACGCCTTGCTCGGCTACATTGTAGACGGGTGAGGGGTGTTACAGACATGTTTTAGTGGTATTAGAGCTTTGGTTTTCATACAAGTTTTGAATGCGTATTTGAAATATTTTGATAAGTACAACTGATCAATTGTCATTAATTGATACATACAGTGCATTACATCACGAATATGGACTAATAGAGGGAAATCTACTTGTGTTGGTTTTCCAGGGAGTAGAATTCTTTGTGCTTGGGTATGTAAGAGGGAGATCACACAGTACAGCAATCCGTAGCAGCTGAGGTACAGGGGGAAGCCCCAACTCCTCAGAATGTTAGTGGGTTAGTTGCACTCGTCCTGCCCATGCAGTTTTCTACTCAGTTCGCTCAGTAGATGGCTGCACTATTTCAACAATTGGCTAGCAATATACCAGTCCAAGCTCCAATACAAGCACCTCCAGTGTAATCACCACCTCCAGCCAGACAGTATAAAAAGTTAATAAAGTATGGGGTAATAGAGTTCAAGGGTACAGTGGACCCATTGGAAGCAGAACAATGGCTAGAGAGAATGGAAAGAGTATTCAAGAAATTACACTACACAGATGATCTGAAGTTTGAATACTCCATTTCTTTATTACAAAGGGATGCTTATGAATGGTGAAAGACTATTCCCCATTGAAGGAACGGAAGCGTGAAAAACACAAGCTTATACCATTGAATTCAAAAATTTTCACCTAGGGTCACATGCATCATGCAAGATTTATTTTTATCTATTTGATTTCAATGATAAACAGCATATTAAAACTCTTTTAATATGTTTTTGGATCTGTATTTGCCATTTAAGATTTTAAAATTAATCAGATTAATTTTAGAACCCTAGATTAAATCAAGAACGATTACACTAACCTCTTGATGCACCGCAAATGTCTCGCGCTTTGAGATTCGTCTTCGTGACACCGATGTTGTCCCTCTAGCTTGTCCACACCAAGAACACCTATGGCAGCCCTTGAATAGCTTCTAAAGCTTTTTCTATTAATTAGAAAATCAAGTTCTGCCTTTTAAGAAATTAAAGATGTAAACAGGACACTAGAAACAATTTCTAGTGTTCTTAATTCAAGAGATTGATGGCTAATCTCTTTGAATTGATAAGAGATGAAGAAGAAGAGATAAAAACCCTCAAAGTGGCGTGACAAAGGAGTGTGGCTGCTGGTTGTGTTTTATTTTTACCATAACAACACTTAAATAGCTAGGTTAACACATTAAACTCTTGCCACATGTCACCCTTTGATTAGCTCTAGGTTTAAGTGACCCAATCACATTGTGCCAAGTGTCAAACCTATATTTAATCTTGATTTTAATCATCTTACATGATTAAAAAACATTTGGCAAGCTTATGTGTTATGCCATGTGTCACCATCTCATGGTGCCACGTGTCATACTGCAAAATGACCAAAATGCCCCTGTGTCTTAATTTTGAGTTCTCAACCCAAAATAATTATTTTTCTTCTTCTAATTAATTTATATCAAATATAAATTAATTAATTAATCTCTATTAATTAATTTCTCATTAATTAAATTCATATTTAAACACTTTAAATATAAATTTAACTTATATTATACATCTAATAATCTAGATTTGGTTTCAAGTCATGCTAGGGACTTTGCAATCTAATTGCAAACCAAACCTATTTAATTAATCAATTAAACTCTTTAATTAATTAATTAAATCATATTTAATTAGGTGATAACTTGTGTATGTGTGTGACTTACTAGGCTCATCACTAATTGGCAATGAGACATGATATTAACTCTTAATATCATCAGAACTCTTTCTTACCATAAATGATTTCTCTAAATCATTTTATGAACCTCATAGACCATGGTTAACACCTAACATAGCATGCCATGGCCACCCAATTAGTAATAAGGTTTATCTTAAATGAACCTATAATCATATGTTACCATGCACTAGAATCTCTCTGTTACAAAATCCCAACTCAAGCTGGAGTCATGGTTTATGTCAAACTCCATTTGCTATGAATATTGTGTTCTCTTTTAATTCCAGTTCTTGATTAAAAAGATTTTCTCATCAGAAACTCTTTTTTAAATAAATCTATCTGTCCTGGCCAGGAACTTGGAACATCAAGAACAATTAAATAAACATAGGATTTTATCTCTATTTACTTAGAGGAACAGATTCCATCTTGATCAACACCTACCTCAATATATAACTAGTAGGAGCCAACACATGCCCATATACCCATACACAGTACAAGTATGAAAGCAGTATCAAACTCAAACTACCTATATACAAGATAACTGTGCTATCTCAGGTTTAAAGATTATATGCACTGATATGATTTATGACAAAACATTGACAAGAGTAAACTCCATGTGCTTGTCATAAGTGTCACTGGTTCGGCCTACTTATCATTTATAAGTGCCTATAATGTTTGTTATATGGCATGAGACTCACCATTCCATCTTATTTATATCTCATATAAATAGCTTGGGAACAAACATGAATACAATCTTTCTGGATAAGTCATGTCCTTATTATGAAGTATCCTCGATTGTGAACCTATTTATGATACTTTGTGCTAGAAATATTGTCACTCATATTCTTAACAACTTAAGAATAATATTTCTAACAAAATATCAATGGACCTTTTCTATTACACATAAATATATTATATAAACAGAAAAGTGCAAATGCCATTTATTAATAAAATATGTACAAGATACATACTAAATGATATGCTCTAGGGCATACTACTAACAATCTCCCACTAGCACTAGAGCCATTCATTACAATATCTTAGACCTATCTTCTCAAGATGTCGGTCTAACTGAGTCTGTGACATAGGCTTAGTGAATGGATCAGCTGGATTTTCAGCTGATGCTATTTTCTGCATGGCTACATCGCCTTGCCCAACTATATCTCTGATAATGTGGTAGTGCCTTTCTATGTGTTTGGATTTTGGGTGAGACCTTAGTTCCTTAGCTCAGATGACTACTCCATTGTTGTCACAAAGGTAATGGAACCGCTGACTCAATGGAAGGAACTACCGTAAGTTCTGTCACGAACTTTTAATCCAAATAGACTTCCTTTGCAAAGATCTCGATGCAGAATATACTCACCTCAGTAGTGGAATCTGCAATGCGTGCTCGCTTGGAACTCTTCCAACCGATCGCACCTCCATTACAAATGAACACATATCCGAGGTAGACTTTCTATCATCGATATCCGATTGGAAATCGTAATCGTGATAACCATCCAATTGCAAGTCTCCACCTCCATAAATCAAGAATAAATCCTTAGTTCTTCTCAAGTACTTAAGAATATTCTTGTGACTATCCAGATGTTTCAAACCTGATTGGATTGATACCGCTAGTCAAACTAACGAGATATGCGATATCCGGCCTAGTACACAACATTGCATACATTAAACTTCCAATAGCCGAAGCACATGGAATCCTGGCCATCTTATCTCTTTCTTCAGGTGTCTTTGGAGACATCTCTTTAGAAAGATGGATACCATGTCTCACTGGTAACAATCCTCTCTTGGAATCAAGCATGTTAAACCTCTTTAACACCTTTTCCAAGTATAGACTTTGGGATAAACCAATTATTCGTTTCGCTCTATCTCTATAGATGCGAATCCCAAGAATATAGGTTGCCTCCCCTAAGTCTTTCATGGAGAATGTATTTGACAACCATACCTTTATAGTCGTCAACATACCTGTATCATTACCCATCAACAGTATGTCATCCACATATAAGACAAGGAAAGTGATAGCACTGTCACTAACCTTCTTATATACACATGGCTCATCCTCATTTTTGATAAAACCAAAGGATTTAATAGCTTCATCAAAACGGATGTTCCAACTCCTCGAAGCTTGTTTCAACCCATAAATGGATCGCTTTAGCTTGCATACCTTGGAACCATCTCGGGATTCAAATCCCCTAGGTTGTTCCATGAAAATGTTTTCTTCAATGTATCCATTGAGAAAAGCTGTTTTGACATCCATCTGCCAAATCTCATAATCATAGTATGCAACTATTGCTAATAAAATCCTAATTGATTTAAGCATGGCAACAGGCGAGAGAGTCTCCTCATAGTCGATTCCTTGCCTTTGGCGAAATCCTTTCGCTACTAGCCTTGCCTTATAGGTCTCTGCCTTTCCATCAGAACCAATTTCTTCTTGAAAACCCATTTGTTCCCTATAGGTATAATACCTTCAGGTGGGTCAACAAGATCCCAAACTTGATTCTTATACATGGAATCAATCTCGGATTTCATAGCATCAATCCATTTTGAAGAGTCTATATCTGATATAGCTTCTTCATAGGTAAGTGGATCATCTCCATGATCTACTTCTTCATGAGTAGACAACTCTTGTTCTTCTTCATGAAGAAAATCATATCTCACTGGTGGGTGAGATACCCTGGTTGTTCTACGAGGAACAGCTGTAGATGTTTCATCAACGGGTATTGGTTGATTAGATGGATCTATATCCATCTGATCTGTTGGTTGGTCAGAATTCTCCAATTCTAACTCTATTTGCCTTCCTTTGCCTCCTTCTTGAACAAACTGTTGTTCAAGAAATGTGGCATCTCTACTTATCACAACCTTTTGTGAAGTAGGCAAATAAAAATAATATCCAAAACTATCTTTTGGATATCCAACAAATCGACCTTTTTCTGATCTGGTCTCCAATTTATCGTGTTCACTTTTGATATAAGGACAACCCCAAATCTTAACATGCTTAAGACTTGGTTTTCTTCCATGCCATATCTCATAAGGTGTGGAAGAAACTGATTTTGATGGAATCCTATTCAGAATTACAAAGCTGATTCTAATGCAAATCCCCAAAAGGAGATTGGCATATCAGTATAGCTCATCATACTACGTACCATATCCAATAGGGTACAATTTCTCCTTTCAAATACACCATTCAGCTGTGGCGTTCCTGGAGGAGTCAGCTGAGAAACAATGCCATGCTCTCTCAAGTATTCATCAAATTCAGTACTCAAATATTCACCTCCACGATCTGATCGAAGAACTTTAATATTCTTTCCTGTTTGATTTTCTACTTCAGATTTAAATTCTTTGAACTTTTCAAAAGATTCATGTTTGTATTTCATCAAATACAAATACCCAAACCTTGATTTATCATCAGTAAAGGTAATAAAATAATGAAAACCCCCTCTAGCCATTTCTTTAAATGGACCACATACATCACTATGTATTAGCTCCAAAATATTTTCAGCTCTTAGCCCTTGTCCAACAAAGGGTGACCTAGTCATTTTACCCTGAAGGCAAGATTCACAAGTTGGAGTAGGCTCAGAGCCAAATAAGGATAGAATCCCCATTTTCTCTAGTTTTGCAATCCTATCTTCTGCAACGTGACATAACCTTAAGTGCCAAATATATTTTGAACTTGAGTTGGTTTTCACCATGGCATTGTATTCATTTAGATTGCTATACTCTGGCCAGTGGAAACACTTTCTTACTGGCAATGGAAACACTTTCCTGTTGGCAGTGGAAACAATTTCCTTTGCCTCCATCAGCTTTAGTCTTCCTTTTCTGTTTAGCTATTTTCTTGGAAGGACCAGGAAACTGAGGTTTCTTTTTCCTATTGCCCTTCTTCTTGTTGGACTTTCCAGTAGAAGAAGATGCAACCAAAGCTACCTCTTTTCCTTTATTGCCTGGCATATTCTTTTGGGTAATAACCAGCATGTTGAGTAAACCAACTAAGGTGCATTCCTGTCTAGTCATATGGAAATTTGTCACAAAATTCCCAAAAGACTCAGGAAGGGACTGAAGGATCAAATCCGTCTGTAGTTGGAAATCCATGTTAAAGTCAAGATGTTCCAACTGCTCAATCATCCGAATCATCTTGTGGACATGATCCCCAACATTCTGTCCCTCAGACTTCCTCATACGGAATAGCTGTCTAGATATCTCATACTTAGCATTCTTGCTGTGCTCACCATACAACTCTTATAGGTGAAGGAGGATCTCACTCGCACTCTGCATGTTCTCATGTTGCTTCTGTAACTCATTACTCATGGAAGCAAGCATGTAACACTTAGCTCTCATATCATGCTCCTTCCATTTGTCCAAAGTTTCATGTTCCTCTTGTGTGGCCTCTGGAGGTAAGGGACCAGGAACATTTGAATCTAGAACATATCCTATATGTTCAAGGTTCAGGACAAGTTTCAAATTTCTTAGCCAATTAGACAGATTAGGTCCTGTCAACCTATTGTGATCAAGTATGCTTGCAAGGATATTGGATGGTGGTGGTTGTTTTGTGCTCATTTTTATCAGAAAATTAACTGCAGAAAATAACCAGATTAATTAGTAAATGTATCATGTAATTAACCAAAATGATTATGGTCTTTTAATCAAATTGGTCCTCCCACTAACTTAGCGAATCCTACACTTCCAAAGTAGAAAACGAAAATCCTAGTTGGATGGATTTCTAGTGGGTGATTGAATTCTTATAATTCTATTGATCATCCTCAGGTACATCCTTTATTGGAATTACAATAAACTATAAGTGAGCAACTCTTTGCCCATCACATCTCATGTGAGGTTCAATCCTTTACCTAGCCCCTAATGCTCAAAATCTCATGTACATCCATTATTGACTTATCTTGCATTAGTTAAGTTGATCCCATTGAGCCAGTAATTATGCAAATAATTTTAATGTCCTCAGGTACATCCAATATTGGCCACTAAACCATTTACATATTTACAACATCTCATGCTTAACAATTATTCTTAAGAAAATCTCTTAAATAAATTGCATCTTATGCAACTATTTAAAATTTCTTAAAATAATTGCCCCAATGGAGGGCCTATGTTATAATTACTTTAATTATAGCATTTCCAACTTAATCATTTGTTTGGAAGATTTTATGGTCATTCTATATACTATTAAGGTCTCACTTTGCACATTATCCATTTAGCATGTATATATCATATAATTGCATACATTCCCATACATCTCATGCATTCATGGATAAGCAGTAAATATGGTATGATCATGGACTTTCTAAGGGATTCAATTCTGAGCCACCAAGAATTGAATCAGGGCATTCCTAGATGCATTTCATTCATTCATTTTACAAGAGTTGCTGAAGGAGTACATAATCAACACTTGATCTTGAATTCCTCCCACTGGTCCCACCAATGCTCTTGACCTCCTTGAACTTCTTGCAATCCAATATTACAAAGTAATCCTTGGCATACCAAGGCGAATTTACAAGAACTTAAATAAATGAAATTACAACCCAAAAATTATTACAAACTTAATAATACATGCCCAAAATAAATTAAAATAAATTAATTAATTTACAATCCCAAAGAAACATAAAAGAAATAAATCCAATCACATTGGTCTTTTATAGTCCATGATCATCCATCATGCATATCACTATTTAACAATTAAATAAAACATACATACTTAAATTAAATTGAATATCTCATATTCAACTTAAAAATCCAGATTTGAATATGATTCAAATAAATTTAAAAGTTCAGATTTGAATCTCATTCAAACAAATTTAAAAATTCAGATTTGAATCACATTCAAACAACTTAAAAAATTTAGATTTGAATCTCATTCAAACATTTTTTAAAAAATCAGATTTAAATCACATTCAAATATTTTTTAAAAAATCAGATCTGAATTTTATTGAATCAATTTTAAAAAATCAGATTTAAATATGATTCAAACAACTTTAAAAATTCAGATTTGAATCACAATCAAACAACTTTTAAAATTCAGATTTGAATCACATTCAAACAATTTTTAAAATTAAGATTTGAATCATAATTTAATTGTGTGATTAAAACAACTAATTAAACACTTTAATTAGTCAAAGAATAGGCCTTAGATCATACAACAATTGCAGAATTAAAAGCCAAACCTTGAACCACCCATGGAACCATTGTTGCCGCCACCAATGGTGGCTTCACCATGTGTGCCGCCACACCTCTTGATCCAACCAGCAATGAATCTCTTGATATCATGATCAAACACACAATTAAATTATATAATCAACAATCTAAATGGCAAATATAGTGGCTCTGATACCAATTGAAGGAACGGAAGCGTGAAAAACACAAGCTTATACCATTGAATTCAAAAATTTTCACCTAGGGTCACATGTATCATGCAAGATTTATTTTTATCTATTTGATTTCAAGGATAAAAAACATATTAAAACTCTTTTAATATGTTTTTGGATCTGTATTTGCCATTTAAGATTTTAAAATTAATCAGATTAATTTTAGAACCCTAGATTAAATCAAGAACGATTACACTAACCTCTCGATGCACTGCAGCGTGTCTGCGCCTTTGAGATTCGTCTTCAGGACACCAGATGTTGTCCCTCTAGCTTGTCCACACCAAGAACACCTATGGCAGCCCTTGAATAGCTTCTAAAGCTTTTTCTATTAATTAGAAAATCAAGTTCTGCCTTTTAAGAGATTAAAGATGTAAACAGGACACTAGAAACAATTTCTAGTGTTCTTAATTCAAGAGATTGATGGCTAATCTCTTTGAATTGATAAGAGATGAAGAAGAAGAGATAAAAACCCTCAAAGTGGCGTGACAAAGGAGTGTGGCTGCTGGTTGTGTTTTATTTTTACCATAACAACACTTAAATAGCTAGGTTAACACATTAAACTCTTGCCACATGTCACCCTTTGATTAGCTCTAGGTTTAAGTGACCCAATCACATTGTGCCAAGTGTCAAACCTATATTTAATCTTGATTTTAATCATCTTACATGATTAAAAAACATTTGGCAAGCTTATGTGTAATGCCATGTGTCACCATCTCATGGTGCCACGTGTCACACTACAAAATGACCAAAATGCCCCTGTGTCTTAATTTTGAGTTCTCAACCCAAAATAATTATTTTTCTTCTTCTAATTAATTTATATCAAATATAAATTAATTAATTTCTCATTAATTAAATTCATATTTAAACACTTTAAATATAAATTTAACTTATATTATACATCTAATAATCTAGATTTGGTTTCAAGTCATGCTAGGGACTTTGCAATCTAATTGCAAACCAAACCTATTTAATTAATCAATTAAACTCTTTAATTAATTAATTAAATCATATTTAATTAGGTGATAACTTGTGTATGTGTGTGACTTACTAGGCTCATCACTAATTGGCAATGAGACCTGATATTAACTCTTAATATCATCAGAACTCTTTCTTACCATAAATGATTTCTCTAAATCATTTTATGAACCTCATAGACCATGGTTAACACCTAGCATAGCATGCCATGGCCACCCGATTAGTAATAAGGTTTACCTTAAATGAACCTATAATCATATGTTACCATGCACTAGAATCTCTCTGTTACAAAATCCCAACTCAAGCTGGAGTCATGGTTTATGTCAAACTCCATTTGCTATGAATATTATGTTCTCTTTTAATTCTAGTTCTTGATTAAAAAGATTTTCTCATCAGAAACTCTTTTCTGAATAAATCTATCTGTCCTGGCCAGGAACTTGAAACATCAAGAACAATTAAATAAACATAGGATTTTATCTCTATTTACTTAGAGGAACAGATTCCATCTTGATCAACACCTACCTCCATATATAACTAGTAGGAGCCAACACATGCCCATATACCCATACACAGTACAAGTATGAAAGCAGTATCAAACTCAAACTACCTATATACAAGATAACTGTGCTATCTCAGGTCTAAAGATTATATGCACTGATATGATTTATGACAAAAAATTGACAAGAGTAAACTCCATGTGCTTGTCATAAGTGTCACTGGTTCGGCCTACTTATCATTTATAAGTGCCTATCATGTTTGTTATATGGCATGAGACTCACCATTCCATCTTATTTATATCTCATATAAATAACTTGGGAACAAACATGAATACAATCTTTCTGGATAAGTCATGTCCTTATTATGAAGTATCCTCGATTGTGAACCTATTTATGATACTTTGTGCTAGAAATATTGTCACTCATATTCTTAACAACTTAAGAATAATATTTCTAACAAAATATCAATGGACCTTTTCTATTACACATAAATATATTATATAAAAAGAAAAGTGGAAATGCCATTTATTAATAAAATATGTACAAGATACATACTAAATGATATGCTCTAGGGCATACTACTAACACCCATAGCCTAGTAGAGCCTCTATTTCTAACTTGAGAAGATTTTCTGAGAGAGTTTAGATAGAAATATGTCCCTGATACCTATGTGGATATGAAGCTACAAGAGTTTATGAGTCTGAAGTAGCGTGATAGGACTGTGGCAGAGTATGAGAGGGAGTTCTCTCGCCTAAGTCACTATGCTGGGAATTTACTCACCACTAACAGAGACAGATGCAAGCGCTTTGAAGCAGGATTGAGGCCTAGCTTACGAATGCAAGTGGTTGGGTTTCGACATGAGAACTTCTCAGAACTGATATCTCAAGCCCTGGAATTAGAAAGGATTGAGTTATAAGGGGCCATTAGAAAGGGAACAGAAGAAAAAAACAAGAGTGGGAAGACTTCTGGTCAAGCTTTTGGCAGTGGCTCGGGTAAGAGGAATAGTTTTGGAGGACCAAGTAACAGAAGATCTAGTAGGGGAAGATTCTCAGGGCAGAGGCCACCTAGATCCGGACAGCAGACATCTAGGGATTCCTTTCTGTCCGTATCTATGAGACTTGTGGCAGAAATCATGGAGGAGTATGTTATAAGGCCATAGGAGCCTGTTACAACTATGGTAGAAGTGGGCATTTTGCTAGAGATTGCACTAGTGCCTGCAGATCTGGGCCACCTACCACCATTAAGGGGTCTGTTTAAGGTTTTGCTTCTAGAGGACAACATACAGTTAGTAGAGGCCGAGGCTGGGGTAGAGGTAACACTTCTAGCAGCCAGGGCATAGTGAGCCAACCAGAGCAGAGTGGTGCACCAGCCAGGGTGTACACCATGCTCCAGAGGGATGAAGCTGAGACATCAGATGTTGTGGCTAGTAATTTCTCCATCTTTGGTAGAGATGTATATGTGCTGTTTGACACTGGTTCTACACATTCTTATGCTAGTGCCAGTATTGCATGCTCTGTTGCTATTCTTTGTGTGAAATTGGATTATGATGTGCTAGTGACTAGTCCTTTAAGAAAAGAGGTTAGGGTGAACAAATTTTATGAAGATTATCCTTTGGTGGTCTAAGGACATACATTCCTATTAGACTTAATTGAAATGCCCTTTCGAAATTATGGTATCATCTTGGGCATAGATTGGTTAGCCAAGCATCATGCCATAATTGACTATAGATTGAAAATAGTTACTTTTGGTCTTCCTAAGTATGTAGATGTAGTGATACACGGGGAGAGGCAATTATTGCCATCCAACATCATTTCAGCTGCACTTCCTAGAAAGATGATTAGAAAGGGATGTGAAACTTATCTAGCTCATGTGATAAACACCCAGGTGGGGAGTCCAGATCTTGAAGATATTCCTATAGCATGGGATTTTTCGGATGTCTTTCCGGAAGAGTTGTCGGGATTACCTCCAGAAAGAGAGGTGCAGCTTAAAATTGAGATTATGCCTGGTGTGGAGCCAATCTCCATCACTCCTTATAGGATGGCACCTGCTGAGTTGAAAGAGTTGAAAGTGCAATTGCAGGAATTGCTAGATAAGGGTTTCATCTGCCCTAGCGTGTCACCTTGGGGAGCACCAGTATTATTTATGAAGAAAAAGGATGGTACTCTCTATCTATGCATAGACTACAGACAGTTGAATAAGGTGATCATAAAAAATATATATCCTATGCCACAGATTAATTATCTATTTAATTAGTTGAAGGATGCAACTGTATTCTCTAAGATTGACTTGAGATTGGGCTACTATCAGTTGAGGGTGCAGGAGCAGAGAATTCCTAAAACTACCTTTCAAGACTCGGTATGGCCACTATAAATTCTTGGTGATGCCATTCGGGTTGACTAATGCTCTAGCTGCTTTTATGGGCCTGATGAACACCATCTTCAGGCCATATTTGGATCAGTTTGTAGTGATGTTCATTGATGATATTTTGGTGTTCTTAAAGAATGCAGAGGAACATGACAACCACTTGAGGATAGTATTGTAGTCTGTGAGGGAGAAACAGTTGTATGCCAAACTGTCGAAATGTGAGTTTTGGCTGAAGGAGATTATATTTTTAGGGCATATTGTATCTGCAAAGGTTATCCAGGTGGATCCAAGCAAAGTAGAAGCCATTCTTAGTTGGAAGCCACCCAAAAATGTCACCGAAGTTCAGAGTTTCATTGGCTTAGCGGGGTATTATCGAAGGTTTATGAAGGGATTCTCCATGCTAGCATCACCACTGACTAAGCTACTTAGGAAGGATGTGAAATTTCAGTGGACTGATTGGTGCCAGAAGAGTTTTGATGAGTTCAAGAGGTGTTTAATTGAAGCTCCAGTCTTAACTTTGCCTACCTTGGGTAAAGAGTACACCATATACAGTGATGCTTGTCATAATGGATTGGGTTGTGTGTTGATGCAAGATAGGAACATCATTGTCTATGTTTTATGCCAGCTTAAACCGCATAAGAGGAATTATCCTACACATGACTTAGAGCTGGTAGCCATTGTCTTTGCCTTGAAAATCTAGAGACATTACTTGTGTAGGGAGAAATGGTACATATACACTGATCATAAAAGTTTCAAGTACTTCAGCATGCAGAAGGAGTTAAATTTGAGGCAGAGGAGATGGTTAGAACTGATAAAAGATTATGATTGCTTGATAGACTATGAGCCTTGAAAAGCTAATGTTGTAGCTGATGCTTTAAGTCGCAAGACTATGGCTGGTTTAAGGGTTTCTCCATTATCCATGATGCATGAGTTAAGGGCATTGCATGCTAACCTGGAGATTGATGAAGATGGGTAGATGGTAGCTACTTGGCAAGTGAAGCCAATGTTGATAGAACAAATTAAAGCAGCTGCACAGAATGATGATAAGTATGTGAAGTTGATGGAAGAGGCTCGGGATGGCAAGAAACCAGAGTTATTAGTAAATGATGAGGGCTTATTGTTATATCAAGGCAGAATATGCATTCCTAATAATGTTGAATTGAGGCAAATCATTTTAAAGGAAGCACAGGATTCACCTTTTGCTATGCACCCTGGTGGAACCAAAATGTATAAAACTATGAAAGGGCACTATTGGTGGAGGGGAATGAAGAAAGACATTGCAGAATATGTTGCCAAATGCCTAACTTGTCAGCATGTAAAGGCAGAACACCAAGTGCCTATGGGTTACTACAGCCATTGCCAATTCCCGAGTGGAAATGGGAAAGAATCACTATGGATTTCGTGATAGGACTTCCACGTACACAAAAGAATCATGATGCAGTTTGGGTTATTGTTGATAGACTGACCAAGTTTGCACACTTTTTACCAGTGAGGATGTATTATAGCCTGGAAAGATCGGTCAAACAATACATTGATGATGTGGTGAGGTTGCATGGAGTGCTAGTGTTTATTATATCAGATAGAGAGCTAAGGTTCACTTCTAGATTCTGGGTTAGACTCCAAAAAGCCTTAGGAACTATATTAAACTTCAGTACAATATTCCATCCATAGATAGATGGCCAGTTTGAAAGGATCATTTAGATTTTGGAGGACATGTTTAGGGCTTATATGATTGAATTTGAGGAAAGTTGGGACTCACACTTGCCTTTGATTGAATTTGCCTACAACCACATTTACCAGTCAAGTATTGGAATGCCTCCTTATGAAGCACTTTATGGCAGAAAGTGTAGAACTCCCTTGTATTTGGATGAAGTGGGCGAGAGAAAGTTGATTGGCCCAGAACTAGTGCAACAAACGGAAGAAAAGATTAAACTCATTAGAGACAGACTCAAGGCTGCATTGGATAGACAGAAGTTCTACATTGATTTGAAGAGAAGAGATATTCAATATAATGTGGGTGACAAAGTATTCCTTAAAGTTTCTCCTTGGAAGAAGAACATGAGGTTTGGTAGGAAGAGGAAATTGAGTCCTCTCTTCTAGAAAGAGTGGGTCCATTGGCATATAGAGTTGCATTGCCTCCGGAGTTGGAAAAGATTCACAATGTCTTCCATGTCTCCATGTTGAGGAGGTACAGACCAGACCCCTCTCACATTTTGCCAGTAGAGTAGATTCAGGTGAATCCAGACTTGACATATGATGAAGAGCCCATAAAGATCTTGGCGTATGAGGTGAAGCAGCTAAGGAACAAGCAGATACCACTGGTCAAAGTGTTGTGGAACCATCATTTAGGCTAGGAGGCTACATGGGAGCGTGAGGAGGACATGAGGAGGCAGCACCCACGGCTATTCAGAGACTGAGACCAGGTAAATTTCAAGGACAAAATTTTATTTCGAGGACCAAACCATCGAGTTATGAATAGTACCATTTTTGGTCTGTGACTAGTACTATTCAAAGACACCTTGAGGATAAAAAATAAAAGGAAAATTTATAGAGATAGACACAATAAAAATTTAAATGAACAAAAAATATAAGGACTCATTGGGTATTATAAAAAAGAAGGATTATGACCTGATGAGGGGCATTTTGGTCAATTCACTTCAAGAGTTGACTTTTGATCAAAATGTAAATTAAATTAAATGAAAATAATATATTGAATTATGAATAAATTTTGAGGAAAATAAAGTGTAAATGTAGAAAGAAAAGAAAAGAAATAAAAGATTAAGTTTAATTACATTTATGACACAATTAAAATTTATAGTTAAATAAATAAAATTTGGAGGATAATTATATAAGGGATAAGACAAATTTCCACTAAAAATTTAAAAGCCATTTCTTCTCTTTCTCTCCCATTGTGCCGCCCCTACACTCTTTTTCTCTCCCTCTCTTTTTCTTTCTTCTTTCTTTATTCTTCCACTTATAACCTCTCTCAACCCCTGATTTTATCCACTTTTCTCCATGGGTTTTCTATCTATCTAATTGATAGAAAACATCAAATTTATCTTTGATTGAGAGATTAAAAGCTAAGAGAATAAGAGAATTGGAAGAAATTGAAGATTAGAAGTGGTCACTTGAGGTAAGTTTCTTTTCTTGCTTAATTAGTTATACAAACTTTAAATCAAGTTAGATTGTGATAAAATTTCATGAGAAATTGAAAAGAATCACACATGGAACCTAAACTAGGGTTTTGGTCAATTTGGGGAAAATTAGGGTTTGATGTATTTTAATATAATTAATGATGAAATCAAGCTTAGTTGAAGTAGTATGCATGATTGGGGTAGTGTAATTGCATGGGAATTTCATAAATTGAATTATAGAAGATTGGGGTTCATGGGGAAATTAGGGCTTTTGTGCTAGGGAGTAAAATTGATCTGGATAATGCTAAATTATGTCTAATTAGCAAGAATTGGATATGGTTTAATGTTAGTTGGTGGAAGGAATTGATGGAATGGTATGGATTAGGGAAAATTGCAAACTAGGACTTATGTAGAATTGGGGCTTTTATACTATGCTATGCAATTGAGATTTATAAGACCTAATTATGGTCATTTGACATAATTTAGTTGAGAATGTATGTTGAATGGATGAAGTGCACATGATTAGTGAAGTAAATGTTATAGAATGGTATGAATTGTGAAGTTGGGAAATTAGGAGTTTGAGGAAAATTTGGGGTTTTTGTGCTAGGAAGTGCTATGGATGTAGTAATACTAAATTATGGTCATTTGGGGTAAATTAAATGTGAATTGAGGTTGGTTAGTGGTAGTAATTGAAGAAATGAAAATTTAACCTTAGGGTAGAATTTTACACACTGAGTTCAGTGTGTTTGGCAGCCCATAACGTGAGCTACACTACTCCAATTGGTGTGAAATCAATTGGAAATGAAACTGAAGACATAGGAACTAAAATTCGCATGAAGATACCCTACCCAGAAAATAACCATAAACTGCCCTAAATGAACCTTGAAACTAGAAGCCAAATTCTGGAAATCTGAAAATTTACCAAATAAATAGTAAATTTTGCAAAGCCATAACTCTCTCTAGAAAACTCCGATTTAGGTGATTCTTCAACCAATGGAAACTTAAAACATAGTAGAACATTTCATATGAAGAAATTAAGGCCAAATTATGGACTTAACCCAACCAAATTGCTGAGCAAAATTGAGTTGATAAATCTGCCAGAGCAATGAACAGAAACATAAATAGTAAATATTAAATAGTCATAACTCTCTCTAGAAAACTTAGATTTGGGTGATTGTTGAACCGATGGAAACCTAAAACATATTAAAACATTTCATATGAAGAACTTGGAGCCAAATTATGAACTTAACCTAACCAAATTGTTAGCCAAAGTTAAGTCACCAAAGCTGCCAGAATTAGCCTCACATAAATAGTAATCACTCTTTTAGTCATAACTGTTAGTAGTATGCCCTAGAGCATATCATTCAGTATGTATCTTGTATATATTTTATTAATAAAAGGCATTTCCACTTTTCCGTTTACATAATATATTTATGTGTAATAGAAAAGGTCCATTGATATTTTGTTAGAAATATTATTCTTAAGTTGTTAAGAATATGAGTGACAATATTTCTAGCACAAAGTATCATAAATAGGTTCACAATCGAGGATACTTCATAATAAGGACATGACTTATCCAGAAAGATTGTATTCTTGTTTGTTCCCAAGTTATTTATATGAGATATAAATAAGATGGAATGGTGAGTCTCATGCCATATAACAAACATGATAGGCACTTATAAATGATAAGTAGGCCGAACCAGTGACACTTATGACAAGCACATGGAGTTTACTCTTGTCAATGTTTTGTCATAAATCATATCAGTGCATATAATCTTTAGACCTGAGATAGCACGATTATCTTGTATATAGGTAGTTTGAGTTTGATATCGCTTTCATACTTGTACTGTGTATGGGTATATGGGCATGTGTTGGCTCCTACTAGTTATATATGGAGGTAGGTGTTGATCAAGATGGAATCTGTTTCTCTAAGTAAATAGAGTTAAAATCCTATGTTCATTTAATTGTTCTTGATGTTTCAAGTTCCTGGCCAGGACAGATAGATTTATTCAGAAAAGAGTTTCTGATGAGAAAAATCTTTTAATCAAGAACAGGAATTAAAAGAGAACATAATATTCATAGCAAATGGAGTTTGACATAAACCATGACTCCAGCTTGAGTTGGGATTTTGTAACAGAGAGATTCTAGTGCATGGTAACATATGATTATAGGTTCATTTAAGGTAAACCTTATTACTAATTGGGTGGCCATGGCATGCTATGCTAGGTGTTAACCATGGTCTATGAGGTTCATAAAATGATTTAGAGAAATCATTTATGGTAAGAAAGAGTTCTGATGATATTAAGAGTTGATATCATGTCTCATTGCCAATTAGTGATGAGCCTAGTAAGTCACACACATACACAAGTTATCACCTATTTAAATATGATTTAATTAATTAATTAAAGAGTTTAATTGATTAATTAAATAGATTTGGTTTGCAATTAAATTGCAAAGTCCCTAGCATGACTTGAAACCAAATCTAGATTATTGGATGTGTAGTATAAATTAAATTTATATTTAAAGTGTTTAAATATGAATTTAATTGATGAGAAATTAATTAATAGAGATTAATTAATTTATTTATATTTGATATAAATTAATTAGAAGAAGAAAATAATTATTTTGGGTTAAGAACTCAAAATTAAGACACAGGGGCATTTTGGTCATTTTGCAGTGTGACACGTGGCACCATGAGATGGTGACACATGGCATAACACATAAGCTTATAAATGTTTTGAATCATGTAAGATGATTAAAATCAAGATTAAATATAGGTTTGACACTTGGCACAATGTGATTGGGTCACTTAAACCTAGAGCTAATCAAAAGGTGACATGTGGCTAGGGTTTAATGTGTTAACCTAGCTATTTAAGTGTGGTTATGAAAAGAAAACATAACCAGCAGCCTCTCCTCTCATATGTCACGCCACTTTGAGCCTCTCCAGCTATTTCTCTTCATCTCTCATCAATTCAAAGAGATTAGCCATCAATCTCTTGAATTAAGAACGCTAGAAATTGTTTCTAGTGTCCTGTTTACATCTCTAATCTCTTAAAAGGCAGAACTTGAATTTCTAATTAATAGAAAAGGCTTTAGAAGCTATTCAAGGGCTGCCATAGGTGTTCTTGGTGTGGACAAGCTAGAGGGACAACATCTGGTGTCCTGAAGACGAATCTCAAAGGCGCAGACACGCTGCAGCACATCAAGAGGTTAGTGTAATCGTTCTTGATTTAATCTAGGGTTCTAAAATTAATCTGATTAATTTTAAAATCTTAAATGGCAAATACAGATCCAAAAACATATTAAAAGAGTTTTAATATGTTGTTTATCATTGAAATCAAATAGATAAAAATAAATCTTGCATGGTGCATGTGACCCTAGGTGAAAATTTTTGAATTCAATGGTATAATCTTGTGTTTTTCACGCTTCCGTTCCTTCAATAACTTGAGCTACATAACTCCAAATTAGATGATTCAAAAAGGAAAATAAAGACCCATATGAACAATTTTCATGAAGAACACATCATCAAATTTGTAACACTCCTCACCCGTCTACAGAATAGCCAAGTAAGGCGTGCTACACGGCGTGCCGGAACACCTAGTCTGTGATTATTTCATTTACTGAACTCAATTTGATTTTAAGATGCCTTTTATGTAATATTCATATCATGCTGATACTATTTTCATACTTTGATAAAATTAGTGTTTCAAGACTGGTAATTAAAATTTGGTAAGATGCTGTCTATATTTAGGACAAACTGTCCTTCCAAACCTGTTGAAAACAATTTAATATGATGATATCAAAATCTCAAATATTTCATAGTCTCTATTTCTCAGTAAAGTCAATAGACTTTTATAGTCATTAAATAGTTCCATAATACAGTCCATAATAATTTAAATATATATAGAAAATCTCCATGTTATTTAATATGTACAAAATATTACAAACTTTAGAGCTTTCATAACATTACAAAATACAGGGCCGAATTTCAAATATACAACAAAAGTACAAAATACAAGATATCTTAAGTCCTACCATGTATGCAATGCAGTACAGATGACTCTGGACTCCTGTGCAAATCTGATATCTCACCCGGTCGTAGGTCTGCTGGGCTCCCCAGCTGTGTCTCCAATACCTACGCATTACAAAAGCAATGCTCTAAGCAATTTTGCTTAGTGGTGCCAAATATAAAGAAATATACACTAAAATAGAGTAAATAAAGTGTTTACGAATTTTTGGTGGTGCTATATGTCAGTAGACTGGATTTATGTATTTGAATTTAAGAGTACTTGAATTACTGCCCGTGTAGCCTATATACTAACCGTGTAGCCTATATACTAACAAGACTGGATAAACGGATATACTGGCACTGGGTACCTAGTACCTCGGGCCGTCACACCATTGGTCACAAAGTGTCTCCCGGTGTGCAAATAGTGTGGCTAAGAAGCCATATAGTCAATCTGGCGATAAGCCAAGAATAAATACACAATATGTATAGCCATAGGCTATTAAAGTCACAGTGCGGCATAATAAGCCGTAAAAACACAGTATGGCATGAAGCCATTTACAGAACAGCTGTCAAAATCCTATTGGCATGCCAACCTATCCATACTAGTCAACTAGGCAAAATAGGGCACATTATTAACTAATTGTTTAATTCTTCAATTTTTTGGAGTTTACTAACTATTATATAATTCACAAGTCAATGCATATATTGACCTTTTTAGGTAATATGGATAAGTTGTTTCTAGCATCAATATGTCACAATTTATATCTCAATATGCTGCCAATATAGTGCAATTTACCACTTTTACAAGTTGGCATTCATTGCCAAAATGCTTCAAGCATCATTGTATGCAAAATGTCAAATTCTCAATTTTTGTGTGCTAGATTGGTCTAGCTTAAAGTCCTATTTCCCTTGGTTTTTAGCTTCTGGTCAAAGAAGCAAAATTGTAGCTCTATGTCTTATTGCACGCGGGGCAAAATTTCAGGTCATTCTGAGATGTATAGACCAAGATATGGTCAATTTACTAAAGCTGGACAGATTGCACCTTTAGTGCAAAATTTGGTCAATTTTAGGTCAGTTTTGGTTCGGCAGTTTTTGTACCCGAACTTATGCAAGCCATTTGACTTGGTTCTGGCCATTTCTGGGCTTTGGTGTCTTCATAAGAATTGTAGATCTATGTCTAAACTAACCATGGTAAAAATTTCAGGTCAATTGGACTGTTTTGAGTGAGTTATGGTCATCCAAAGGACTACTGTTCATATGATCAAAAATCTGGGTTGCAAGGTTGCTAATCCAGATTTGGTCATTTTTAAGGTCAGTTTCTAGGCAGAATTTTGACAACATTTCTACATGAAAGTTGGCCTATTTGGTGTCTAGTTTCACCCCTTATTGGCCTCATACCAATTAGGTTCATAGTTTGGCACTTATGGCCTAATTTATGTATTGCCTTCACACACAACTTGCACAAAGCACATACACTTCCAATTTGATATTCCTTCTCCTCCTCATTTCTTCAATATTCAATCAATAACACTTCCATATATATATATTGTACACAATTCTAGCAACAATTTTGGGCAGAATATTCAAGTGCTCAGTGCACACAATTCACCATTAATTCAACATTCACTTCCACCAAAATTTAACACATCTCAATGTCAATATTACACATACACTTCAACATAATCATACTTCAATATCACTTACACTTGCTGACCACAATTTAACCTTAACATATTTCATTAATAACTACATGTTCACACACAAATTCATGCTATTAGGGGCTGCCAAATATGGAAGTTTGCTCAAGGCATCTAAGTTCCATTTCGCACCCTTAATTCAAACACTACATGCATATGCTTAGATACAAACTTACTACAACTTTCATTTAAATTAATCAACCTTCATTTCCATTCATTAGAAGTAAAAATAACTCAATCTCAACAAAGGTTCATGGCTGCCAAAAATGGACAAGTCCATTTCTCATTATTTCTTTCATTTCTCTTCACCAAAATACTCACCTCAACCTAAACACAAGGTTTACTAAAGCAAGGGAGAGGTTTTGGACACTTACCACTTGTGAGCTTCCTTCAAACTTCACCAAATCTTGCTTTTCTTGTTGTCAATATCTTTCCCAAGGTGAGTAGGCAAGCTTTAATGAAGGAAAGAAGTGGAAAGGATGGCTTGATCATGCACCCATGGAGGTTGCATGTGGGGTGGCCATGGTGATTTCCATGGTGGAATTCGTTTCGGCAAAGTAAAATGGGATGATGAAGAAGATGATGGTGAGTGCTATTTGCTGTCTCAAGGCTATGATAAGGGTCCCAATATCCAAGTTAGTGGAGCACTAACTTGGATTTTAATGTTACTTATTCAAAGTTTCATAAATTGGATTTTATCCCCCATTTCTTTCACTATTCTTATAATGTATCACAATTTAATTTTTTATGACAATTTCTAAGTGTAATATCATTTTTTTTTTAATGGAGATTGAGGTCAAAAGGCAACACTATGTGTCAAATGACCAAAATACCCCACTTCGGGTTATATTCCCAATTTTTCGGTAACATCAATTTTTGTCTATTTCTCGATTTTTTATTTTTCTTTGTACTAATCTATTAATTTTTCTTTGATATTTCTAGTGTCAATTACATTTCAATAAACCTTTATTTATGTCTCAAAATTAAATTCAGAGGGTTCCCATGGTCCCGGGTCAAGAACGGCCTTCCAGGCAAATACCCATCATCATGTGCCGACTCGTTTAACTTAGCATCATTTTCTCTCTTTCATTTTTGTTTGATTTTTCTTGTATTTTCTTTTTATTTATTTCATCATTATATGTCTGTTCACTATCACCGAATTGTAGTTCTGGACATCCTGACTTGCCTGGACTATTATTTGACTACTGGAGCAATAGAACGTACAGAACACGTATAGGGAGGATGTTACAACTCTTCCCTTCTAAATAAAAATTTTGTCCTTGAAATTTACCTGATGTGAAGAGCTGAGGGAACTGTTGTCTCATTATCTCCTCACTCTCCCATGTTGCCTCTTCCGTGTTGTGGTGTGTCCATAGGATTTTCACTAGTGGAATTGTCTTGTTTCTAAACTCTTTTACCTCTCGTGCCAAGATTTTAATTGGTTCTTCTTCATATGTCAGGTCAGGTTATAATACAATTTCTTCTGTTGAGATCACATGTGAAGGATCTGATCTGTATCTTCTGAGCATCGAGACATGGAACACATTATGTATCTTGTCCAGCTCAGGTGGTAAGGCTAATCTGTAGGCTACTGGTCCCACACGTTCAATAACTTCATATGGGCCAATAAACCCAGGGCTTAATTTTCCCTTTTTCCCAAATCTCAACACTTTCTTCCACGGTGATACTCTGAGAAATACTTTCTCGCCAACTTCATATTCAATGTCCTTTCTTTTCAAGTCAGCATAAGATTTCTGTCGGTCTGAGGCAACTTTCAAATTGGCCTTTATTAGTTTCACCTTTTCCTCTGTCTGTTTTATCAAGTCTAGCCCCACTAGCTTATCTTCACCCAATTCAGTCCAACATACAGGTGTTCTGCATTTTCTCCCATACAGTGCTTCATAGGTTGCCATTTGTATGCTAGCTTGATAGCTATTATTATATACAAATTCTGCCAGTGGAAGGTATCTGTCCCAACTTCCTTCAAACTAAATAACACAACTTCTCAGCATATCCTCGAGGACCTGGATTATTCTTTCCGACTGTCCATCCGTCTGAGGATGAAAAGCCGTATTAAAATGGAGTTGTGTGCCCAAGGATTCTTGTAATTTCTTCCAAAATCTAGATGTAAACCTCGGGTCTCTATCAAATATAATGGAAAGTGGAATTCCATGTAGTCTAACTATCTCACTGATGTACAATTTTGCTAGCTTTTTCAGTGAGTAATCAGTTCTAATTGGCAGAAAATGTGCTGATTTGGTTAACCTATCCACAATCACCCATATTGCATCATGCTTCTTCTGAGTGAGAGGTAGACCACTGACAAAGTCCATAGTGACTCGGTCCCATTTCCATTCAGGTATGTTTATGGGCTGTAACAAACCTGATGGAACTTGATGTTCTGCTTTGACTTGCTGACATGTCAAGCATCTAGTTACATAGTCAACTATGTCATTCTTCATACGTGGCCACCAGTATCGGAGTTTCAGGTCATGGTACATTTTTGTGCTTCCTGGGTGCATAGCATACACACTGTTATGTGCTTCTTTCAGAATACTGGTTTTCAATTCTTTATCATCTGGAACACACACTCTTTCTTTATAGTACAGGCACCCATTTTTTTTCACTTCATATTCAGTTTCCTTCCCGTCAGTGATTTTGCCCACAACAGCCATTAATTTCCCATCTGTCTTCTGCCCATCCTGTATCTATTGTAACAGATTCAGCTTCACTTACAACTCAGCCAAAATAACTCCATCATGAGTTAAGGATAGTTGGGCATTCAGAGATCTTAATGCTACAATAGATTTTCTGCTTAAAGCATCAGCGACTACATTTGCCTTCCCAGGGTGGTAGTCAATCACACAATCATAATCTTTCAGGAATTCAATCCATCGCCTCTGTCTCAAATTAAGTTCCTTCTGGGTTGGCAGATACTTTAGACTCTTATGGTCTGTGTATATGTAGCATTTTTCTCCATACAAGTAATGCCTCCATATCTTCAATGCGAAGATAATTGCTGCTAACTCCAAATCATGAGTAGGGTAATTCTTTTTATGTGGCCTTTACTGCCTGGAAGCATATGCAACCACTTTCCCTTCTTGCATGAGTACACACCTTAACTCATTATGTGAGGCATCACTGTAGACTACAAAGTCTTTTCCAGACATTGGCTGTGTTAACACTGGTGCCTCTGTCAACATAGCCTTCAGCCTCTCAAAACTGGCTTGACACTTGTCATTCCAGTCAAATTTCATATTCTTGTGTAGTAATTTGGTCATTGGAGCAGCTATCAAGGAAAATCACTTTACAAATCTTCTATAATATCCAGCTAACCCCAAGAAACTTCTGATCTCAGTTGTATTTCTGGGAGGCTTCCATTCCATCACTGCTTCAATCTTCTTGGGATCCACTCTAATCCCTTCAGCTGATACTACATGTCCAAGGAATGCAATCTCATTCAACCAGAACTCACACTTGGACAATTTAGCATACAATTTCTTCTCTTTTAGAGTCTGCAGAACAATTCTCAAATGCTCATCATGTTCTGCTTTATCCTTGGAATACACCAGGATGTCATCAATGAAGACCACTATGAACTGATCTAAGTATGGATGGAAGATATGGTTCATAAGGTCCATGAATGCTGCTGGAGCATTTGTTAACCCAAATGGCATCACCAGGAATTCATAATGCCCATACCGGGTTCTAAATGCAGTCTTAGGCACATCTGCATCCTTAACCCTTAGTTGATGATACCCTGATCTGAGATTAATCTTAGAAAACACACCAGCTCCCTTTAACTAATCAAACAGATCATCAATTCTAGGCAATGGATACTTGTTCTTCACTGTTACTCTGTTTAACTGCCGGTAGTCAACACATAACCTCAGTGTCCCATCTTTCTTCTTTACAAATAGTACCGGAGCTCCCCAAGGTGACAAACTGGGGCGTATGAACCCCTTGTCTAGTAATTCTTATAGCTGGATTTTTAACTCTTTCAATTCAGCAGGTGCCATCCTATACGGAGTAATTGAAATTGGAGCTGTACCCGGCATAATCTCAATAGCAAATTCAACTTCCCTTTCTGGTGGCAAACTAGGTAATTCCTCAGGAAATACCTCAGAGAAATCCCTTACTGTGGGTATGTCAGACAAGTAAAGTTTACCCTACCTAATGTCAACCACGTGTGCCAGATAGGCTTCACACCCTTTTCTCAGCCATCTCCTTGCAACTGTAGCTGAGATGACATTGGACAAGAAGTCTGTCCTTTCACCCACTACTATTTTTTCTTTGTTCTCAGCAGTTTTCAGAGAGATTCTCTTCAATTTACAATCTACTATTGCTTGATGATGGGATAACCAGTCCATTCCCAAAATCACATCAAACTCATGGAAAGGCAATTCGATTAAGTCTGCTGAGAACTCTTTCCCTTGAATCTTCAATGGATAGCCCTTATACACCTTGTTTACTACCACACTGTGCCCTAGCAAATTTGTGACCAGGATGTCTTGGTCACTTTCCTCCACTGGTATTCCCTTTTCTACGGGCAGATACAAATATATGAATGAGTAGATCCAGATCCACTAATGCATGCACAGAAGTATTATAAAGGAGGAACGTACCCTTGATAACATCTGGAGCATCCTGTTCCTCCTGTGCCCTTATAGCATATGTTTTGGCTGGTTTTCTGCCTTCTGCTCTCTCCACAGACTTTGACACAGGTTTCTGTGAAGTACCGGCTACCTCAGCCTTACCCGGCCTTCTACCCCTTAGAGCTGGAGGGGCAGGCCTATCAATTGATACCGGAGTGGATGTAACAGTTCTACGTGGACAATCTCGGACTAGGTGGTATGTAGATCCACACCGTAAACAAGCACCTATCTATTAGTAGTATGCCCTAGAGCATATCATTTAGTATGTACCTTGTACATATTTTTATTAATAAAAGGCATTTCCACTTTTCCGTTTACATAATATATTTATGTGTAATAGAAAAGGTCCATTGATATTTTGTTAGAAATATTATTCTTAAGTTGTTAAGAATATGAGTGACAATATTTCTAGCACAAAGTATCATAAATAGGTTCACAATCGAGGATACTTCATAATAAGGACATGACTTATCCAGAAAGATTGTATTCATGTTTGTTCCCAAGTTATGTATATGAGATATAAATAAGATGGAATGGTGAGTCTCATGCCATATAACAAACATGATAGGAAATTATAAATGATAAGTAGGCCGAACCAGTGACACTTATGACAAGCACATGGAGTTTACTTTTGTCAATGTTTTGTCATAAATCATATCAGTGCATATAATCTTTAGACCTGAGATAGTACAGTTATCTTGTATATAGGTAGTTTGAGTTTGATACTGCTTTCATACTTGTACTATGTATGGGTATATGGGCATGTGTTGGCTCCTACTAGTTATATATGGAGGTAGGTGTTGATCAAGATGGAATCTGTTCCTCTAAGTAAATAGAGATAAAATCCTATGTTCATTTAATTGTTCTTGATGTTTCAAGTTCCTGGCCAGGACAGATAGATTTATTCAGAAAAGAGTTTCTGATGAGAAAATCTTTTTAATCAAGAACTAGAATTAAAAGAGAACATAATATTCATAGCAAATGGAGTTTGACATAAACCATGACTCCAGCTTGAGTTGGGATTTTGTAATAGAGAGATTCTAGTGCATGGTAACATATGATTATAGGTTTATTTAAGGTAAACCTTATTACTAATTGGGTGGCCATGGCATGCTATGCTAGGTGTTAACTATGGTCCATGAGGTTCATAAAATGATTTAGAGAAATCATTTGTGGTAAGAAAGAGTTCTGATGATATTAAGAGTTGATATCATGTCTCATTGCCAATTAGTGATGAGCCTAGTAAGTCACACACATACACAAGTTATCACCTAATTAAATATGATTTAATTAATTAATTAAAGAGTTTATTTGATTAATTAAATAGGTTTGGTTTGCAATTAGTTTGTAAAGTCCCTAGCATGACTTGAAACCAAATCTAGATTATTGGATGTATAATATAAGTTAAATTTATATTTAAAGTTCTTAAATATGAATTTAATTAATGAGAAATTAATTAATAGAGATTAATTAATTAATTTATATTTGATATAAATTAATTAGAAGAAGAAGAATAATTATTTTGGGTTGAGAACTCAAAATTAAGACATAGGGGCATTTTGGTCATTTTGCAGTGTGACACGTGGCACCATGAGATGGTGACACATGGCATAACACATAAGCTTGCCAAATATTTTTTAATCATGTAAGTGATTAAAATCAAGATTAAATATAGGTTTGACACTTGGCACAATGTGATTGGGTCACTTAAACCTAGAGCTAATCAAAGGGTGACATGTGGCAAGGGTTTAATGTGTTAACCTAGCTATTTAAGTGTTGTTATGAGAAAATAAAATACAACCAGCAGCCACACTCCTTGTTCACGCCATTTCGCAGCCCTCCCTCTATTTTTCTTCATCTCTCATCAATTCAAAGAGATTAGCCATCAATCTCTTGAATTAAGAACACTAGAAATTGTTTCTAGTGTCCTATTTACATCTCTAATCTCTTAAAAAGCAGAACTTGAATTTCTAATTAATAGAAAAGGCTTTAGAAGCTGTTCAAGGGCTTCCATAGGTGTTCTTGGTGTGGACAAGCTAGAGGGACAACATCTGGTGTCCTGAAGACGAATCTCAAAGGCGCAGACACGCTGCAGTGCATCAAGAGGTTAGTGTAATCGTTCTTGATTTAATCTAGGGTTGTAAAATTAATCTGATTAATTTTAAAATCTTAAATGGCAAATACAGATCCAAAAACATGTTAAAATAGTTTTAATATGTTTTTTATCATTGAAATCAAATAGATAAAAATAAATCTTGCATGGTGCATGTGACCCTAGGTGAAAATTTTTGAATTCAATGGTATAAACTTGTGTTTTTCACGCTTCTGTTCCTTCAATTGATATCAAAGCCACTATATTTTCCATTTAGATTGTTGATTATATGATTTAATTGTGTGTTTGATCATGAGATCAAGAGTTCATTGCTGGTTGCAAAGCAAGGTGGCGGCATACTTGAAAAAACACCATCAATGGTGCGCATGGTTTGGCTTCCATGGGTAGTTTAAGGTTTGGCTTTTAATTCTGCAATTGTTGTATGATCTAAGGCCTATTCTTTGACTAATTAAAGTGTTTAATTAGTAGTTTTTATCACACAATTAAATTATGATTCAAATCAGAATTTTAAAAATTGTTTGAATGTGATTCAAATCTGAATTTTAAAAGTTGTTTGAATGTGATTCAAAACTGAATTTTTAAAGTTGTTTGAATCATATTTAAATCTTATTTTTTAAAGTTGATTGAATAATATTCAGATATGATTTTTTAAAAAATGTTTGAATGTGATTCAAATCTGATTTTTTTAAAAATGTTTGAATGTGATTCAAATCTGAATTTTTAAAGTTGTTTGAATGTGATTCAAATCTGAATTTTTAAATTTGTTTGAATGAGATTCAAATCTGAATTTTTAAATTTATTTGAATCATATTTAAATCTGGATTTTTAAGTTGAATATGAGATATTCAATTTAATTAAAGTATGTATGTTTTATTTAATTGTTAAATAGTAATATGCATGATGGATGATCATGGACTATAAAAGACCAATGTGATTGGATTTATTTCTTTTATGTTTCTTTGGGATTGTAAATTAATTAATTTATTTTAATTTATTTTGGGCATGTATTATTAAGTTTGTAATAATTTTTGGGTTGTAATTTCATTTATTTAAGTTCTTGTAAATTCGCCTTGGTATGCCAAGGATTACTATGTAATATTGGATTGCAAGAAGTTCAAAGAGGTCAAGAGCATTGGTGGGACCAGTGGGAGGAATTCAAGATCAAGTGTTGATTATGTACTCCTTCAGCAACTCTTGTAAAATGAATGAATGAAATGCACCTAGGAATGCCCTGATTCAATTCTTAGTGGCTCAGAATTGAATCCCTTAGAAAGTCCATAATCATACCATATTTACTGCTTTCCCATGAATGCATGAGATGTATGGGAATGTATGCAATTATATGATATATGCATGCTAAATGGATAATGTGCAATGTGAGACCTTAATAGTAATTAGAATGACCATAAAATCTTCCAAACAAATGATTAAGTTGGAAATGCTATAATTAAAGTAATTATAACATAGGCCCTCCATTGGGCCAATTATTTTAAGAAATTTTAAATAGTTGCATGAGATGCAATTAATTTAAGAGATTTTCTTAAGAATAATTGTTAAGCATGAGATGTTGTAAATATGTAAATGGTTTGGTGGCCAATATTGGATGTACCTGAGGACATTAAAATTATTTGCATAATTACTGGCTCAATGGGATCAACTTAACTAATGCAAGATAAGTCAATAATGGATGTACCTGAGATTTTGAGCATTAGGGGCTAGGCAAAGGATTGAACCTCACATGAGATGTGATGGGCAAGGAGTTGCTCACTTATAGTTTATTGTAATTCCAATAATGGATGTACCTGAGGATGATCAATAGAATTATAAGAATTCAATCACCCACTAGAAATCCATCCAACTAGGATTTCCGTTTCCTGCTTTGGAAGTGTAGGATTCGCTAAGTTAGTGGGAGGACCAATTTGATTAAAAGACCATAATCATTTTGGTTAATTACATGATACATTTACTAATTAATCTGGTTATTTTCTACAATTAATTTTATGATAAAAATGAGCACAGAACAACCACCCCCATCCAATATCCTTGCAAGTATACTTGATCACAATAGGTTGACAGGACCTAATCTGTCTGATTGGCTAAGAAATTTGAAACTTGTCCTGAACCTTGAACATATAGGATATGTTCTAGATTCAAATGTTCCTGGTCCCTTACCTCCAGAGGCCACACAAGAGGAATATGATACTTTGGACAAGTGGAAGGAGCATGATATGAGAGTTAAGTGTTACATGCTTGCTTCCATGAGTAATGAGTTACAGAAGCAACATGAGAACATGCAGAGTGCGAGTGAGATCCTCCTTCACCTACAAGAGTTGTATGGTGAGCACAAAGAGAATGCTAGGTATGAGATATCTAGACAGCTATTCCGTATGAGGATGTCCGAGGGATGAATGTTGGGGATCATGTCCACAAGATGATTCGGCTGATTGAGCAGTTGGAACATCTTGACTTCAACATGGATTTCCAACTATAGACGGATTTGATCCTTCAGTCCCTTCCTGAGTCTTTTGGGAATTTTGTGACAAATTTCCATATGACTAAACAGGAATGCACCTTAGCTGGTTTACTCAACATGCTGGTTATTGCCCAAAAGAATATGCCAGGCAATAAAGGAAAAGAGGTAGCTTTGGTCGCATCTTCTTCTGCTGGAAAGTCCAACAAGAAGAAGGGCAATAGGAAAAAGAAACTCTGATTCCTAGTCCTTCCAAGAAAATAGCTAAACAGAAAAGGAAGACTAAAGCTGATGGAGGCAAAGGAAAGTGTTTCCATTGCCAACAGGAAAGTGTTTCCATTGCCTGTAAGAAAGTGTTTCCACTGGGCAGAGTATAGCAATCTAAATGAATACAATGCCATGGTGAAAACCAAATCAAGTTCAAAATATATTTGGCACTTAAGGTTATGTCATGTTGCAGAAGATAGGATTGCAAAATTGGAGAAAATGGGAATTCTATCCTCATTGGGCTCTGAGCCTACTCCAACTTGTGAATCTTACCTTCAGGGCAAAATGACTAGATCACCCTTTGTTGGACAAGGGCTAAGAGCTGAAAATATTTTGGAACTAATACATAGTGATGTATGTGGTCCATTTAAAGAAATGGCTAGAGGGGGCTTTCATTATTTTATTACCTTTACTGATGATAAATCAAGGTTTGGGTATTTGTATTTGATGAAATACAAACATGAATCTTTTGAAAAGTTCAAAGAATTTAAATCTGAAGTAGAAAATCAAACAAGAAAGAGTATTAAAGCTCTTCGATCAGATTGTGGAGGTGAATATTTGAGTACTGAATTTGATGAATACTTGAGAGAGCATGGCATTGTTTCTCAACTGACTCCTCCAGGAACGCCATAGTTGAATGGTGTATCTGAAAGGAGAAATCGTACCCTATTAGATATGGTACGTAGTATGATGAGCTATACTGATATGCCAATCTTCTTTTGGGGATTTGCATTAGAATCAGCTTTGTATATTCTGAATAGGGTTTTATCAAAATCAGTTTCTTCCACACCTTATGAGATATGGCATGGAAGAAAACGAATTCTTAAGCATGTTAAGATTTGGGGTTGTCCAGCTTATATCAAAAAGCTGAACACTGATAAATTGGAGACCAGATCAGAAAAGGTTGATTTGTTGGATATCCAAAAGATAGTTTTGGATATTATTTTTATTTGCCTACTTCACAAAAGGTTGTGATAAGTAGAGATGCCACATTTCTTGAACAACAGTTTGTTCAAGAAGGAGGCAAAGGAAGGCAAATAGAGTTAGAATTGGAGAATTCTGACCAACCAACAGATCAAATGGATATAGATCGAACTAGTCAACCAATACCCATTGATGAAACATCTACAGCTGTTCCTCGTAGAACAACCAGGGTATCTCACCCAACAGTGAGATATGGTTTTCTTCATGAAGAAGAACAAGAGTTGTCTACTCATGAAGAAGTAGATCATGGAGATGATCCACTTACCTATGAAGAAGCTATATCAGATATAGACTTTTCAAAATGGATTGATACTATGAAATCCGAGATTGATTCCATGTATAAGAATCAAGTTTGGGATCTTGTTGACCCACCTGAAGGTATTGTACCTATAGGGAACAAATGGGTTTTCAAGAAGAAAATTGGTTCTGATGGAAAGGTAGAGACCTATAAGGCAAGGCTAGTAGCGAAAGGGTTTCGCCAAAGGCAAGGAATTGACTATGAGGAGACTTTCTCGCCTGTTGCCATGCTTAAATCAATTAGGATTTTATTAGCAATAGCTGCGTACTATGATTATGAGATTTGGCAGATGGATGTCAAAACAGCTTTTCTCAATGGATATATTGAAGAAAACATTTTCATAGAACAACCTAAGGGATTTGAATCCCAAGATGGTTCCAAGGCATGCAAGCTAAAGCGATCCATTTATGTGTTGAAACAAGCTTCGATGAGTTGGAACATTCGTTTTGATAACGCCATTAAATCCTTTGGTTTTATCAAAAATGAGGATGAGCCATGTGTATATAAGAAGGTTAGTGACAGTGCTATCACTTTCCTTGTCTTATATGTGGAAGACATATTGTTGATGGGTAATGACACAGGTATGTTGACGACTATAAAGGTATGGTTGTCAAATACATTCTCCATGAAAGATTGAGGGGAGGCAACCTATATTCTTGGGATTCGCATCTATAGAGATAGAGCGAAAAGAATAATTGGTTTATCCCAAAGTCTATACTTGGAAAAGGTGTTAAAGAGGTTTAACATGCTTGATTCCAAGAGAGGATTGTTACCAGTGAGACATGGTATCCACCTTTCTAAAGAGATGTCTCCAAAGACACCTGAAGAAAGAGATAAGATGCCCAGGATTCCATATGCTTCGGCTATTGGAAGTTTAATGTATGCAATGTTGTGTACTAGGCCGGATATTGCATATGCTGTTAGTTTGACTAGCAGGTATCAATCCAATCCAGGTTTGGAACACTGGATAGCTGTCAAGAATATCCTTAAGTACTTGAGAAGAACCAAGGATTTATTCTTGATTTATGGAGGTGGAGACTTGCAATTGGATGGTTATACTGATTCTGATTTCCAATTAGATATCGATGATAGAAAGTCTACCTCTAGATATGTGTTCATTTGTAATGGAGGTGCAGTCAGTTGGAAGAGTTCCAAACAGAGCACGACTGTAGATTCCACTTCAAAGGCTGAGTATATTGCTGCATCAGATGCTGCAAAGGAAGATGTTTGGATAAAGAAGTTCGTGACAGAACTTACAGTAGTTCCTTCTATTGAGTCAGCAGTTCCACTACACTGTGACAACAATGGAGCAGTAATATAGGCCAAGGAACTAAGGTCTCACCCAAAATCCAAACACATAGAAAGGCACTACCACATTATCAAACATATAGTTGGGCAAAGGCGATATAGCCATGCAGAAAAATAACATCAGCTAAAAAATCCAGCTGATCCATTCACTAAGCCTATGTCACAGACTCAGTTAGACTGACATCTTGAGAAGATAGGTATAAGATATTGTAATGAATGGCTCTAGTGCTAGTGGGAGATTATTAGTAGTATGCCCTAGAGCATATCATTTAGTATGTATCTTGTACATATTTTTATTAATAAAAGGCATTTCCACTTGTCCGTTTACATAATATATTTATGTGTAATAGAAAAGGTCCATTGATATTTTGTTAGAAATATTATTCTTAAGTTGTTAAGAATATGAGTGACAATATTTCTAGCACAAAGTATCATAAATAGGTTCACAATCGAGGATACTTCATAATAAGGACATGACTTATCCAGAAAGATTGTATTCATGTTTGTTCCCAAGTTATTTATATGAGATATAAATAAGATGGAATGGTGAGTCTCATGCCATATAACAAACATGATAGGCACTTATAAATGATAAGTAGGCCGAACCAGTGACACTTATGACAAGCACATGGAGTTTACTCTTGTCAATGTTTTGTCATAAATCATATCAGTGCATATAATCTTTAGACTTGAGATAGCACAGTTATCTTGTATATAGGTAGTTTGAGTTTGATACCGCTTTCATACTTGTACTGTGTATGGGTATATGGGCATGTGTTGGCTCCTACTAGTTATATATGAAGGTAGGTGTTGATCAAGATGGAATCTGTTCCTCTAAGTAAATAGAGACAAAATCCTATGTTCATTTAATTGTTCTTGATGTTTCAAGTTCCTGGCCAGGACAGATAGATTTATTCAGAAAAGAGTTTCTGATGAGAAAATCTTTTTAAACAAGAACTGGAATTAAAAGAGAACATAATATTCATAGCAAATGGAGTTTGACATAAACCATGACTCCAGCTTGAGTTGGGATTTTGTAACAGAGAGATTCTAGTGCATGGTAACATATGATTATAGGTTCATTTAAGGTAAACCTTATTACTAATTGGGTGGCCATAGCATGCTATGCTAGGTGTTAACCATGGTCTATGATGTTCATAAAATGATTTAGAGAAATCTTTTATGGTAAGAAAGAGTTCTGATGATATTAAGAGTTGATATCATGTCTCATTGCCAATTAGTGATGAGCTTAGTAAGTCACACACATACACAAGTTATCACCTAATTAAATATGATTTAATTAATTAATTAAACATTTTAATTGATTAATTAAATAGGTTTGGTTTGCAATTAGTTTGCAAAGTCCCTAGCATGACTTGAAACCAAATCTAGATTATTGGATGTATAATATAAGTTAATTTTATATTTAAAGTGTTTAAATATGAATTTAATTAATGAGAAATTAATTAATGGAGATTAATTAATTAATTTATATTTGATATAAATTAATTAGAAGAAGAAAAATAATTATTTTGGGTTGAGAACTCAAAAATAATTATTTTGAGAGACACAAGGACATTTTGGTCATTTTGTAGTGTGACACGTGGCACCATGAGATGGTGACACATGGCATAACACATAAGCCTGCCAAATATTTTTTTTTAATCATGTAAGATGATTAAAATCAAGATTACATATAGGTTTGACACTTGGCACAATGTGATTGGGTCACTTAAACCTAGAGCTAATCAAAGGGTGACATGTGGCAAGGGTTTAATGTGTTAACCTAGCTATTTAAGTGTTGTTATGAGAAAATAAAATACAACCAGCAGCCACACTCCTTGGTCACGCCATTTTGCAGCCCTCCCTCTATTCTTCTTCATCTCTCATCAATTCAAAGAGATTAGCCATCAATCTCTTGAATTAAGAACACTAGAAATTGTTTCTAGTGTCCTGTTTACATCTCTAATCTCTTAAAAGGCAGAACTTGAATTTCTAATTAATAGAAAAGGCTTTAGAAGCTGTTCAAGGGCTGCCATAGGTGTTCTTGGTGTGGACAAGCTAGAGGGACAGCATCTGGTGTCCTAAAGACGAATCTCAAAGGCGCAGACACGCTGCAGTGCATCAAGAGGTTAGTGTAATCGTTCTTGATTTAATCTAGGGTTCTAAAATTAATCTGATTAATTTTAAAATCTTAAATAGCAAATACAGATCCAAAAACATATTAAAAGAGTTTTAATATGTTGTTTATCATTGAAATCAAATAGATAAAAATAAATCTTGCATGATGCATGTGACCCTAGGTGAAAATTTTTGAATTCAATGGTATAAACTTGTGTTTTTCACGCTTCCGTTCCTTCAATTGGTATCAGAGCCACTATATTTGCCATTAAGATTGTTTATTATATGATTTAATTGTGTGATTTGATCATGAGATGATTGATCCATTATTGGTTGGATCAAGAGGTGTGGCGGCATGCTTGATGAACTCCAACATGGTGCGCATGGCTTTGGAAGATCATGGTGTGCATGGTTGTTATTAAATTCTGCAATTGTTGCATGGTGAAAGGTTCATCATATGACTAATTAAAATGTTTAATTAGGAATTTTAATCACACAATTAAATTATGATTCAAATCAAAAATTTTAAAAATTGTTTGAATGTGATTCAAATTTGAATTTTAAAAGTTATTTGAATGTGATTCAAATCTGAATTTTTAAAGTTGTTTGAATCATATTTAAATCTGATTTTTTAAAATTGATTGAATAAAATTCAGATCTGATTTTTTAAAAAATATTTGAATGTGATTCAAATCTGATTTTTTAAAAAAAATTTTGAATGTGATTCAAATTTTAATTTTTGAAGTTGTTTGAATGTGATTCAAATATGAATTTTTAAATTTGTTTGAATGAGATTCAAATCTGAATTTTTAAATTTATTTGAATCATATTCAAATCTGGATTTTTAAGTTGAATATAAGATATTCAATTTAATTTAAGTATGTATGTTTTATTTAATTGTTAAATAGTGATATGCATGATGGATGATCATGGACTATAAAAGACCAATGTGATTGGATTTATTTCTTTTATGTTTCTTTGGGATTGTAAATTAATTAATTTATTTTAATTTATTTTGGGCATGTATTATTAAGTTTGTAATAATTTTTGGGTTGTAATTTCATTTATTTAAGTTCTTGTAAATTCGCCTTGGAATGCCAAGGATTACTATGTAATATTGGATTGCAAGAAGTTCAAGGAGGTCAAGAGCATTAGTGGGACCAGTGGGAGGAATTCAAGATCAAGTGTTGATTATGTACTCCTTCAGCAACTCTTGTAAAATGAATGAATGAAATGCACCTAGGAATGCCCTGATTCAATTCTTGGTGGCTCAGAATTGAATCCCTCAGAAAGTCCATGATTATACCATATTTACTGCTTATCCATGAATACATGAGATCTATGGAAATGTATGCAATTATATGATATATGCATGCTAAATGGATAATGTGCAAAGTGAGACCTTAATACTAATTAGAATGACCATAAAATCTTCCAAACAAATGATTAAGTTGGATATGCTATAATTAAAGTAATTATAACATAGGCCCTCCATTGGGGCAATTATTTTAAGAAATTTTAAATAGTTGCATGAGATGCAATTAATTTAAGAGATTTTCTTAAGAATAATTGTTAAGCATGAGATGTTGTAAATATGTAAATGGTTTGGTGGCCAATATTGGATGTACCTGAGGACATTAAAATTATTTACATAATTACTGGCTCAATGGGATCAACTTAACTAATGCAAGATAAGTCAATAATGGATGTACCTGAGATTTTGAGCATTAGGGGCTAGGTAAAGGATTGAACCTCACATGAGATGTGATGGGCAAGGAGTTACTAACTTATAGTTTATTGTAATTCCAATAATGGATGTACCTGAGGATGATCAATAGAATTATAAGAATTCAATCACCCACTAGAAATCCATCCAACTAGGATTTCTATTTTCTACTTTGGAAGTGTAGGATTCGCTAAGTTAGTGGAAGGACCAATTTGATTAAAAGACCATAATCATTTTGGTTAATTACATGATACATTTACCAATTAATCTGGTTATTTCTGCAATTAATTTTCTGATAATAATGAGCACAGAACAACCACCACCATCCAATATCCTTGCAAGCATACTTGATCGGAATAGGTTGACAGGACCTAATCTCTCTGATTGGCTAAGAAATTTGAAACTTGTCTTGAACCTTGAACATATAGGATATGTTCTAGATTCAAATGTTCCTGGTCCCTTACCTCCAAAGGCCACACAAGAGGAACATGAAACTTTGGACAAGTGGAAGGAGTATGATATCAGAGCTAAGTGTTACATGCTTGCTTCCATGAGTAATGAGTTACAGAAGCAGCATGAAAACATGCAGAGTATGAGTGAGATCCTCCTTCACATACAAGAGTTGTATGGTGAGCATAGCAGGAAAGCTAGGTATGAGATATCTAGACAGCTATTCCGCATGAGGGACAGAATGTTGGGGATAATGTCCACAAGATGATTCGGCTGATTAAGTAGTTGGAACATCTTGACTTCAACATGGATTTCCAACTACAGATGGATTTGATCCTTTAGTCCCTTCCTGAGTCTTTTGGGAATTTTGTGACAAATTTCCATATGACTAAACAGGAATGCACCTTAGCTGGTTTACTCAACATGCTGGTTATTGCCCAAAAGAATATGCCGGGCAATAAAGAAAAAGAGGTAGCTTTGATTGCATCTTCTTCTGTTGGAAAGTCCAATAAGAAAAAGGGCAATAAGAAAAAGAAACTTCAGATTCCTAGTCCTTCCAAGAAAATAGCTAAATAGAAAGGGAAGACCAAAGCTGACAAAGGCAAAGGAAAGTGTTTCCACTGCCAACAGGATAGTGTTTCCATTGGAAACAGGAAAGTGTTTCCACTGGCCAGAGTATAGCAATCTAAATGAATGCAATGCCATGGTGAAAACCAACTCAAGTTCAAAATATATTTGGCACTTAAGGTTATGTCATGTTACAGAAGATAGGATTACAAAACTGGAGAAAATACCCCTCATTGGGCTCTGAGCCTACTCCAACTTGTGAATCTTGCCTTCAGGGCAAAATGACTAGATCACCCTTTGTTGGACAAGGGCAAAGAGCTGAAAATATTTTGGAGCTAATACATAGTGATGTATGTGGTCCATTTAAAGAAATGGCTAGAGGGGGTTTTCATTATTTTATTACCTTTACTGATGATAAATCAAGGTTTGGGTATTTGTATTTGATGAAATACAAACATGAATCTTTTAAAAAGTTCAAAGAATTTAAATCTGAAGTAGAAAATCAAACAGGAAAGAATATTAAAGCTCTTCGATCAGATCGTGGAGGTGAATATTTGAGTACTGAATTTGATGAATACTTGAGAGAGCATGGCATTGTTTCTCAGCTGACTCCTCCAGGAACACCACAGCTGAATGGTGTATCTGAAAGGAGAAATCGTACCCTATTGGATATGGTACATAGTATGATGAGCTATACTGATATGCCAATCTTCTTTTGGGGATTTGCATTAGAATCAACTTTGTATATTCTGAATAGGATTCCATTAAAATCAGTTTTTTCCACACCTTATGAGATATGGCATGGAAGAAAACCAAGTCTTAAACATGTTAAGATTTGGGGTTGTCTAGCTTATATCAAAAAGCTGAACACTGATAAATTGGAGACCAGATCAGAAAAAGGTCGATTTGTTGGATATCCAAAAGATAGTTTTGGATATTATTTTTATTTGCCTACTTCACAAAAGGTTGTGATAAGTAGAGATACCACATTTCTTTAACAACGGTTTGTTCAAGAAGGAGGCAAAGGAAGGCAAATAGAGTTAGAATTGGAGAATTTTGACCAACCAACAGATCAGATGGATATAGATCCATCTAGTCAACCAATACCCGTTGATGAAACATCTACAGTTGTTCCTCGTAGAACAACCAGGGTATCTCACCCACCAGTGAGATATGGTTTTCTTCATGAAGAAGAACAAGAGTTGTCTACTCATGAAGAAGTAGATCATGGAGATGATCCACTTACCTATGAAGAAGTTATATCAGAAATAGACTCTTCAAAATGGATTGGTGCTATGAAATCCGAGATTGATTCCATGTATAAGAATCAAGTTTGGGATCTTGTTGACCCACCTGAAGGTATTATACCTGTAGGGAACAAATGAGTTTTCAAGAAGAAAATTGGTTCTGATGGAAAGGTAGAGACCTATAAGGCAAGGCTAGTAGCGAAAGGGTTTCGCCAAAGGCAAGGAATCGACTATGAGAAGACTTTCTCGCCTGTTGCCATGCTTAAATCAATTAGGATTTTATTAGCAATAGCTGCATACTATGATTATGAGATTTGGCAGATGGATGTCAAAATGGCTTTTCTCAATAGATACATTGAAGAAAACATTTTCATGGAACAACCTAGGGGATTTGAATCCCAAGATGGTTCCAAGGTATGCAAGCTAAAGCGATCCATTTATGGGTTGAAACAAGCTTCGAGGAGTTGGAACATCCGTTTTAATGAAGCCATTAAATCCTTTGGTTTTATCAAAAATGAGAATGAGCCATGTGTATATAAGAAGGTTAGTGACAGTGCTATCACTTTCCTTGTCTTATATGTGGATGACATACTGTTGATGGGTAATGACACAGGTATGTTGACGACTATAAAGGTATGGTTGTCAAATACATTCTCCATGAAAGACTTAGGGGAGGCAACCTATATTCTTGGAATTCGCATCTATAGAGATAGAGCGAAGAGAATAATTGGTTTATCCCAAAGTCTATACTTGGAAAAGGTGTTAAAGAGGTTTAACATGCTTGATTCCAAGAGAGGATTGTTACCAGTGAGACATGGTATCCATCTTTCTAAAGAGATTTCTCCAAAGACACTGAAGACAGAGATAAGATGGCGAGATTCCATATGCTTGGCTATTGGAAGTTTAATGTATGCAATGTTGTGCACTAGGCCGGATATCGCATATCTTTGTTAGTTTGACTAGCGGTATCAATCCAATCCAGTTTGGAACATGGATAGTCACAAGAATATTCTTAAGTACTTGAGAAGAACTAAGGATTTATTCTTGATTTATGGAGGTGGAGACTTGCAAATGGATGGTTATACTGATTCTGATTTCCAATCAGATATCGATGATAGAAAGTCTACCTCTGGATATGTGTTCATTTGTAATGGAGGTGCGATCGGTTGGAAGAGTTCCAAGCGAGCACGCATCAGAGATTCCACTACGTAGGTGAGTATATTCTTTGCATCGGATCTTTGCAAAGGGAGTTTGGATAAAGAAGTTCGTGTGAGAACTTACAGTAGTTCCTTCCATTGAGTCAGCGGTTCCACTACCTTTGTGACAATAATGGAGCGATCATACTGAGCTAAGGAACTAAGGTCTCACCAGAAATCCAAACACATAGAAAGGCGCTACCACATTATCAGAGAAATAGTTGGGCGAGGCGATGTAGCCATGCAGAAAATAGCATCAGCTAAAAATCCAGCTGATCCATTCACTAAGCCTATGTCACAGACTCAGTTAGACCGACATCTTGAGAAGATAGGTCTAAGATATTGTAATGAATGGCTCTAGTGCTAGTGGGAGATTGTTAGTAGTATGCCCTAGAGCATATCATTTAGTATGTATCTTGTACATATTTTTATTAATAAAAGGCATTTCCATTTTTACGTTTATATAATATATTTATGTGTAATAGAAAAGGTCCATTGATATTTTGTTAGAAATATTATTCTTAAGTTGTTAAGAATATGAGTGACAATATTTCTAGCACGAAGTATCATAAATAGGTTCACAATCGAGGATACTTCATAATAAGGACATGACTTATCCAGAAAGATTGTATTCATGTTTGTTCCCAAGTTATTTATATGAGATATAAATAAGATGGAATGGTGAGTCTCATGCCATATAACAAACATGATAGGCACTTATAAATGATAAGTAGGCCGAACCAGTGACACTTATGACGAGCACATGGAGTTTACTCTTGTCAATGTTTTGTCATAAATCATATCAGTGCATATAATCATATCACTTCACAAAAGTTGTGATAAGTAGAGATGCCACATTTCTTGAACAACAATTTGTCCAAGAAGGAGGCAAAGGAAGGCAAATAGAGTTAGAATTGGAGAATTCTGACCAACCAACAGATCAGATGGATATAGCTCCATCTAGTCAACCTATACCCGTTGATGAAACATCTACAGCTGTTCCTCATAGAACAACCAGGGTATCTCGCCCACCAGTGAGATATGGTTCTCTTCATGAAGAAGAACAAGAGTTGTCTACTCATGAAGAAGTAGATCATGGAGATGATCCACTTACCTATGAAGAAGCTATATCAGATATAGACTCTTCAAAATGGATTGATGCTATGAAATTCGAGATTGATTCCATGTATAAGAATCAAGTTTGGGATCTTGTTGACCCACCTGAAGGTATTGTACCTATAGGGAACAAATGGGTTTTCAAGAAGAAAATTGGTTCTGATGGAAAGGTAGAGACCTATAAAGCAAGGCTAGTAGCGAAAGGGTTTCGCTAAAGGCAAGGAAAAAACTCTGAGGAGACTTTCTTGCCTGTTGCCATGCTTAAATCAATTAGGATTTTATTAGCAATAGCTGCGTACTATGATTATGAGATTTGGCAGATGGATGTCAAAACAGCTTTTCTCAAAGGATACATTGAAGAAAACATTTTCATGGAACAACCTAAGGGTTTTGAATCCCAAGATGGTTCGAAGGTATGCAAGCTAAAGCGATCCATTTATGGGTTGAAACAAGCTTCGAGGGGTTGGAACATCCGTTTTGATGAAGCCATTAAATCCTTTGGTTTTATCAAAAATGAGGATGAGCCATGTGTATATAAGAAGGTTAGTGACAGTGCTATCACTTTCCTTGTCTTATATGTGGATGACATACTGTTGATGGGTAATGACACAGGTATGTTGACGACTATAAAGGTATGGTTGTCAAATACATTCTCCATGAAAGACTTAGGGGAGGCAACCTATATTCTTGGGATTCGCATCTATAGAGATAGAGCGAAACGAATAATTGGTTTATCCCAAAGTCTATACTTGGAAAAGGTGTTAAAGAGGTTTAACATGCTTGATTCCAAGAGAGGATTGTTACCAGTGAGACATGGTATCCATCTTTCTAAAGAGATGTCTCCAAAGACACCTGAAGAAAGAGATAAGATGGCCAAGATTCCATGTGCTTCGGCTATTGGAAGTTTAATGTATGCAATGTTGTGTACTAGGTCGGATATCGCATATGCTGTTAGTTTGACTGGCAGGTATCAATCCAATCCAGGTTTGGAACACTGGATAGCTGTCAAGAATATTCTTAAGTACTTGAGAAGAACTAAGGATTTATTCTTGATTTATGGAGGTGGAGACTTGCAATTGGATGGTTATACTGATTCTGATTTTCAATCCGATATCGATGATAGAAAGTCTACCTCTGGATATGTGTTCATTTGTAATGGAGGTGCAGTCAGTTGGAAGAGTTCCAAACAGAGCACGACTGCAGATTCCACTACAGAAGCTGAGTATATTGCTACATCAGATGCTGCAAAGGAAGCTGTTTGGATAAAAAAGTTCGTGACAGAACTTACAGTAGTTCCTTCCATTGAGTCAGCAGTTCCATTACACTGTGACAACAATGGAGTAGTCATACAGGCTAAGGAACTAAGGTCTCACCAAAATCCAAACACATAGAAAGGCACTACCACATTATCAGACATATAGTTGGGCAAAGGCGATATAGCCATGTAGAAAAATAGCATCAGCTGAAAATCCATCTGATCCATTCACTAAGCCTATGTCACAGACTCAGTTAGACCGACATCTTGAGAAGATAGGTCTAAGATATTGTAATGAATGGCTCTAGTGCTAGTGGGAGATTGTTAGTAGTATGCCCTAGAGCATATCATTTAGTATGTATCTTGTACATATTTTTATTAATAAAAGGCATTTCTACTTTTCTGTTTATATAATATATTTATGTGTAATAGAAAAGGTCCATTGATATTTTGTTAGAAATATTATTCTTAAGTTATTAAGAATATGAGTGACAATATTTCTAGCACAAAGTATCATAAATAGGTTCACAATCAAGGATACTTCATAATAAAGATATGACTTATCCAGAAAGATTGTATTCATGTTTGTTCCCAAGTTATTTATATGAGATATAAATAAGATGGAATGGTGAGTCTCATGCCATATAACAAACATGATAGGCACTTATAAATGATAAGTAGGCCGAACCAGTTACACTTATGACAAGCACATGGAGTTTACTCTTGTCAATGTTTTGTCATAAATCATATCAGTGCATATAATCTTTAGACCTGAGAAAGCGCAGTTATCTTGTATATAAGTAGTTTGAGTTTGATACTGCTTTCATACTTGTACTGTGTATGGGTATATGGGCATGTGTTTGCTCTTACTAGTTATATATGGAGGTGGGTGTTAATCAAGATGGAATCTGTTCCTCTAAGTAAATAGAGATAAAATCCTATGTTCATTTAATTGTTCTTGATGTTTCAAGTTCCTGGCCAGGACAGATAGATTTATTCAGAAAAGAGTTTCTGATGAGAAAATCTTTTTAATCAAGAACTGGAATTAAAAGAGAACATAATATTCATAGCAAATGGAGTTTGACATAAACCATGACTCCAGCTTGAGTTGGGATTTTGTAACAGAGAGATTCTAGTGCATGGTAACATATGATTATAGGTTCATTTAAGGTAAACCTTATTACTAATTGGGTGGCTATGGCATGCTATGCTAGGTGTTAACCATGGTCTATGAGGTTCATAAAATGATTTAGAGAAATCATTTATGGTAAAAAAGAGTTCTGATGATATTAAGAGTTGATATCATGTCTCATTGCCAATTAGTGTAGGTGTTAACCATGGTCTATGAGGTTCATAAAATGATTTAGAGAAATCATTTATGGTATGAAAGAGTTCTGATGATATTAAGAGTTGATATCATGTCTCATTGCCAATTAGTGATGAGCCTAGTAAGTCACACACATAAACAAGTTATCACCTATTTAAATATGATTTAATTAATTAATTAAAGAGTTTAATTGATTAATTAAATAGGTTTGGTTTGCAATTAAATTGCGAAGTCCCTAGCATGACTTGAAACCAAATCTAGATTATTGGATGTGTAGTATAAATTAAATTTATATTTAAAGTGTTTAAATATGAATTTAATTAATGAGAAATTAATTAATAGAGATTAATTAATTAATTTATATTTGATATAAATTAATTAGAAGAAGAAAAATAATTATTTTGGGTTGAGAACTCAAAATTAATACCCAGGGGCATTTTGGTCATTTTGCAGTGTGGGCATAACACATAAGCTTTCCAAATGTTTTTTAATCATGTAAGATGATTAAAATCAAGATTAAATATAGGTTTGACACTTGGCACAATGTGATTGGGTCACTTAAACCTAGAGCTAATCAAAGGGTGACATGTGGCAAGGGTTTAATGCGTTAACCTAGCTATTTAAGTGTTGTTATGAGAAAATAAAATACAACCAGCAGCCACACTCCTTTGTCACGCCACTTTGAGGGTTTTTTATCTCTTCTTCTTCATCTCTTATCAATGCAAAGAGATTAGCCATCAATATCTTGAATTAAGAACACTAGGAATTGTTTCTAGTGTCCTGTTTACATCTGTAATCTCTTAAAAGGCAGAACTTGATTTTATAATTAATAGAAAAAGCTTTAGAAGCTCTTCAAGGGCTGCCATAGGTGTTCTTGGTGTGGACAAGCTAGAGGGACAATATCTGGTGTCCTGAAGACGAATCTCAAAGCGCGAACATTGCAGCGCATCAAGAGGTTAGTGTAATCGTTCTTGATTTAATCTAGGGTTCTAAAATTAATCTGATTAATTTTAAAATCTTAAATGGCAAATACAGATCCAAAAACATATTAAAAGAGTTTTAATATGTTGTTTATCATTGAAATCAAATAGATAAAAATAAATCTTGCATGATGCATGTGACCCTAGGTGAAAATTTTTTAATTCAATGGTATAAACTTGTGTTTTTCACGCTTCCGTTCCTTCAATATCATCCTCCAACATTCACCCTTATGCCATTTTTGGCAATGTGGACAAGTAACAGATACTGTTGGGGCTGGTCCCCTGTACCCTGTTCCTGGAGAGCTAGCCATTGAAGGGGTGGACTAGCCTCTCCTTGGTACAAACTGATATTTGGGCCTCTATGACTGACCCTGACTTGGTGCTCTACTAAAACTCTGAGTAGGCGAACCTCTGAATTTCTTACTAGGGGCAGAAGATGTACGATCGACCACGACCTCTTTTAACTGTCCATACATTACTCGCTCATTCATTCTAACTTTTTCAACCTTCAGTGCAGCTTCCACTAACTTGGCAAACTCTGTAATCCCCAAGGCTGTAATCATTACTTTAATGTTATCATTGAGTCCTTCCTCAAATCTCTTACATCTCTCTGCCTCATTAGGGACTATTTCCCGCCCATAGCGGCTCAGTCTGACAAATTCTCTTTCATATTCAGCCACTGTCAGCTGTCTCTGGCGTAGGGTAATAAACTCCCTTCTCTTCTCCTCCAAGTATACACTGCCCACATACTTCTTTCTGAACTCAGTGAGAAAGAAATCCCAAGTTATCTATTCTGGTGGCACCTCACTAGTTATTGTATCCCACCACTGGTATGCATCATCTTGCAGTAGTGATACAGCAACTTCCAAATTCTACTCTGGAGTACAATGAAGTTGTTTCAAGACTCTTCCAGTTCTGGCCCAACCGCCACCGTGATGTGGAATCATCTTCTCTTTTGCCCAGAAAGTCCACTGCTCCAAACTTCCTGAGTCTCTCCATATGAGATTTTTGATGTGGAGGTGGTGGTGGTGGCATAACTCCTACCATCTGTCTAAAGAACTCAGCCATTTGCTAAAATGTGACTGGTGCATTTGGTACTGGTGGAGCAGGTCCCTCCTGTCTCCTGGTTTAGTCATAGATGGAGCATGACTTTCCACTTCCTCATCGACCGCTCTCTGCGATGTGGAGTCCATATTCTGATCAAAATAACAAAACAAATCAAAAGCTTTGCATTAGAGTCATCTTAACACTTACAATGCAATGCATGATGTGCAATCAATCTAGGTCCAGAAATGCCTAAATCGTGCTCTGATACCACTAAATGTAACATCCCTCACCCGTCTATAGAATAGCCGAGCAAGGCGTGCTACACGGCATGCCGGAACACCTAGTCTGTGATTATTTCATTTACTGAACTCAATTTGATTTTAAGAAGTCTTTTATGTAATATTCATATCATGCTGATACTATTTTCATACTTTGATAAAATCAGTGTTTCAAGACTGGTAATAAAAATTTGGCAAGATGCTGTCTATATTTAGGACAAACTGTCCTTCCAAACCTGTTGAAAACAATTTAATATGATGATATCAAAATCTCAAATATTTCACAGTCTCTATTTCTCAGTAAAGTCAATAGACTTTTATAGTCATTAAACAGTTCCATAATACAGTCCATAATAATTTAAATATATACAGAAAATCTCCATGTTATTTAATATGTACAAAATATTACAAACTTTAGAGCTTTCATAATATTACAAAATACAGGGCCGAATTTCAAATATACAACAAAAGTACAAAATACAAGATATCCTAAGTCCTACCATGTATGCAATGCAGTGCAGATGACTCTAGACTCCTGTGCAGATCTGATGTCTCACCCGGTCGTAGGTCTGCTGGGCTCCCCAACTGTGTCTCTAACACCTACGCATTGCAAAAGCAACGCGCTAAGCAATTTTGCTTAGTGGTGCCAAATATAAAGAAATATACACTAAAATAGAGTAAATAAAGTGTTTACGAATTTTTGGTGGTGCTATATGTCAGTAGACTGGATTTATGTATTTGAATTTAAGAGTACTTGAATTACTGCCCGTGTAGCCTATATACTGACCAGACTGGATCAATAGATATACTGGCACTGGGTACCTAGTACCTCGGGCCATCACACCATCGGTCACAAAGTGTCTCCCGGTGTGCAAATAGTGTGGCTAAGAAGCCATATAGTCAATCTGGCGGTAAGCCAAGAATAAATACACAATATGTATAGCCATAGGCTATTAAAGTCACAGTGCGGCATAATAAGCTGTAAAAACACAGTATGGCATGAAGCCATTTACAGAACAGCTATCAGAATCCTATTGGCATGCCAACCTATCCATACTAGTTAACTAGGCAAACTAGGGCACATTATTAATTAATTGTTTAATTCTTCAATTTTTTGGAGTTTACTAACTATTATATAATTCACAAGTCAATGCATATATTGACCTTTTTAGGTAATATGGATAAGCTGTTTCTAGCATCAATATTTCACAATTTATATCTCAATATGCTGCAAATATAGTGCAATTTACTATTTTTACAACTTGGCATTCATTGCCAAAATGCTTCAAGCATCATTGTATGCAAAATGTCAAATTCTCAATTTTTGTATGCTAGATTGGTCTAGCTTAAAGTCCTATTTCCCTTGGTTTTTAGCTTTTGGTCAAAGAAGCAAAATTGTAGCTCTATGTCTTATTGCACGCGGGACAAAATTTCAGGTCATTCTGAGTTGTATAGACCAAGATATGGTCAATTTACTAAAGCTGGACAGATTGCACCTTTAGTGCAAAATTTGGTCAATTTTAGGTTAGTTTTGGTTCGGCAGTTTTTGTACCCAAACTTGTGCAAGCCATTTGACTTGGTTCTGGCCATTTCTGGGCTTTGGTGTCTTCATAAGAATTGTAGATCTATGTCTAAACTAACCATGGTAAAAATTTCAGGTCAATTGAACTGCTTTGAGTGAGTTATGGTCATCCAAAGGACTACTGTTCATATGGTCAAAAATCTGGGTTGCAAGGTTGCTAATCCGGATTTGGTCATTTTTAAGGTCAGTTTCTAGGCAGAATTTTGGCAACATTTCTACATGAAAGTTGGCCTATTTGGTGTCTAGTTTCACCCCCTATTGGCTTCATACCAATTGGGTTCACAGTTTGGCACTTATGGCCTAATTTATGTACTGCCTTCACATACAACCTACACAAAGCACATACACTTCCAATTTGATATTCCTTCTCCTCCTCATTTCTTCAATATTCAATCAATAGCACTTTCATATATATATATATATATATATATATATATATATATATATATATATATATATATATATATGAAAGTGCTATTGATTGAATATTGAAGAAATGAGGAGGAGAAGTGTATCTTTGTATATATATATATATATATATATATATATATATATATATATATATATATATTGTATACAATTCTAGCAACAATTTTGGGCAGAATATTCAAGTGCTTAATGCACACAATTCACCATTAATTCAACATTCACTTCCACCAAAATTTAACACATCTCAATGTCAATATTACACATACACTTCAACATAATCATACTTCAATATCACTTACACTTACTGCCCACAATTTAACCTTAACATATTTCATGAATAACTACATGTTCACACACAAATTCATGCTATTAGGGGCTGCCAAATATGGCAGTTTTCTTAAGGCATCTAAGTTCCATTTCACACCCTTAATTCAAACACTACATGCATATACTTAGATACAAACTTACTACAACTTTCATTTAAATTAATCAACCTTCATTTCCATTAATTAGAAGTAAAAATAACTCAAGCTCAACAAAGGTTCATGGCTGCCAAAAATGGACAAGTCCATTTCTCACTATTTCTTTCATTTCTCTTCACCAAAATACTCACCTCAACCTAAACACAAGGTTTACTAAAGCAAGGGAGAGGTTTTGGACACTTACCACTTGTGAGCTTCCTTTAAACTTCACCAAATCTTGCTTTTCTTGTTGCTAATATCTTCCCCAAGGTGAGTAGGCAAGCTTTAATGCAGAAAAGAAGTGGAAAGGATGGCTTGATCATGCACCCATAGAGGTTGCATGTGGGGTGGCCATGGTGATTTCCATGGTGGAATTCATTTCGGCAAAGTAAAATGGGATGATGAAGAAGATGATGGTGAGTGCTATCTGCTGTCCCAAGGCTGTGATAAGGGTCACAATATCCAAGTTAGTGGAGCACTAACTTGGATTTTAATGTTAATTATTCAAAGTTTCATAAATTGGATTTTATCCCCCATTTGTTTCATTATTCTTATAATGTATCACAATTTAATTTTTCATGACATTTTTCCAAGTGTAATATCATTTATTTTTAATGGAGATTGAGGTCAAAAGGCAACACTATGTGTCAAATGACCAAAATACCCCACTTCGGATTATATTCCCGATTTTTCGGTAACACCGATTTTTGTCTGTTTCTTGATTTTTCATTTTTCTTTATACTAATCTATTAATTTTTCTTTGATATTTTTAGTGTCAATTACATTTCAATAAACCTTTATTTATGTCTCAAAATTAAATTCAGAGGGTTCCCCGTGGTCCTGGTCAAACAGCGGCCTTCCCAGTCTGATTACCCATCATTTGCTTAGCTCGTTTAACTTAGCATCATTTTCTCTCTTTCATTTTTGTTTGATTTTTCTTATATTTTATTTTTATTTATTTCATCATTATATGTCTGTTCACTATCACCGAAGTGTAGTTCAAGACATCCTGACTTGCCTGGACTATTATTTGACTACCGGAGCAATAGAACGTACAGAACATGTATAGGGAGGATGTTACAAAATTATGAATGGAACTAGGTAAAAATTTGGGTTCAAGGCTTAAAGCTCCAAGCTGTCCACAAATTCAAAACACTTTGAAATTTCAAATCTAACTTAGGGAGATATTAGACCTTTATGTGTTGAGCACTTGGCAGCAATTGAGATGAGTATTGAGGCATTCTATTTGCATTTTTTTAGTAGAAAAAGAAATTGGAACAGGCAAGGAGAAGTAAGTAACGAGAAAGAAGAAATATTGAAGGTTTGTGCGTAACTAACCTTTTCTTCATTTTTAAACTTGTAGCAGCAATTGAGATGAGTATTGAGGCATTCTATTTGCATTTTTTTAGTAGAAAAAGAAGTTGGAACAGGCAAGGAGAAGTAAGTAACGAGAAAGAAGAAATATTGAAGGTTTGTGCATAACTAACCTTTTCTTCGTTTTTAAACTTGTAAATTGTTTAGAAAGTGTTTATTTGAATGAGTTTGCTTTGAATAAGTTTACTTTGATTGAAATATGGTTTTTCTCTTGCATTTGAGAAATTTGGGTGTTGCCACCTCTAAATGGATTTTATGATAATTTGAAGGTGTTTATTGGTTTGTAAAAATGATTGTTGAGTGGGAAACTTTTGAAAACTATTTTGAAGCCATAATTAGCATGACAGTCCCTTTCAAAACTCCCCAGTAGTAATGGCTACATGGGGTTGAAAATTGATAGTGATTATGTTTCCCACTAATAATGGTTAGTGGGGTAAGACTACATGAGTACTCATTAGCTAGCTAGCCCTTCTCTCATTAATAACGGTTAGTGAGGTTGAGATTGCTTTATCATGGTGTACCACATGGCACTGATCGTGAAATTTTGTGCCATGGCCTGAACTGTGTGTTGATGTTGACAACACTAATGCTTTGTGAATTGTGATTTATGAAGTGTGATTTCTCATTTGAAATGTGATTCCAATAAATGGCTCTTATGGACTTAGAACTATTGTGATGTTTAAATGCTTAAGAAAAATGTGATTTATTATGCTTTGAGAAGTTTTACTTTATTTTAAGTCTTAAAGTTATTAGTTGTACACCACTGAGTGATATACTCAACAATAGCTTATTTATGCTGTCGCTGGTGAGGGAAAAGAGAAGGCTACAGAGTGAGAGACTTGGAAACAATATTCTGCTTTTTACTGTGGGTATATATAGTAGGTATACCCCTGTAATTTCCTTTTGATGTAATTTTGTATCTATATATATGATGTACGAATATTAAGCAGTTTGTATTAAAAAACATTTTGAGTTGTAAATATTTACACTTCATTTTGAGACTTATGTAATTGTAGCTTTTGAAATATTAAGTTTATTTTCCCCTAATGAATGTTTACTTGAAATATAATTAAACTTATTATGCTTGTGAAATAGGTTGAGGGAAATCTTTTACTTTATTTATTTTATGATTTCCATAGGTTATAAATTTGGGTTTGCTAAAGTTTTAACCACCACCATGCAGTTTTTCGCAAAAGAATTGATAAGCTAAAAAGCTATGTTTTGTTTGAAATCCCTTGTAACATATTTAATGGGTTTTTGGCAGGTGTAGTTCGGTAATTCATTAGGTATGCTACGGGAACATGTCATCCCTTACAAGGGAACAGGTGTGACATTATTAGACTCTTATTAATTAATGGCAACGTAAATACCTATACCCTAAGTAGTCTAGCTTTAAATAAATTTCCCATAGACCCTCAGCTAACCCATTCTAGTTGAATAAACATTGGTGTGAAGCCAGTCCCAAAAGTAACTTTGAATGTAGCTTTAAAGCTAGCTTTAATTTGTTTAGTCACTTTTTGAGCAATTTGAGAGCTGATGCTATATATGTTAAACGCATTTAAAGTCACCTCTTATGCTAAAACTGACTCAATGTCTTGACCTTGTTTTTTATTAATTTCAGCTTCATCAGTTACTTCATCAGGGTTAGACCCCCTAGCTTTTTTTTTTCCCCATAATTCCTTATTTTGGGCATAATGTCAAAAACTCTTGTATAACAATGTTAACTAAATGTTAACAAAGAGCAATTGAGAAAGTTGTTGTGAGATAGTCCCACTAGGCATACCAAAAACTATTTGTATTGTTTGGCTAAGAACAGTGGTGTAGAATGTGTGATGTTGACACTTAAGTAGAATTGTGGTTCCATTGGGTGGACTAAAAATTGTATGTGCGCTAAATTGATTTTACTCAATTTGAGCATGTTAAAAGTAGGTATGGCTTTTTTCTCATGTGGTGTTATATTACCGACGTGCTAGGGATGCTAACATCCCAAATGTGCAATGTTAATGTGTTGGTCTAATGTTAATGTGTTGGTCTGACTTCTAATTTGAATGATTGGAGGGAAATAAAGGACCAAATTCTCCCTAGGGTTCCTTAACTCCACTAGGATGTGCTTCATCAAAATCTATAAAACAATCAACTTTGTGAAATTTGAGAAAATGGGATTGGCTATTGGAAAATTAAAAGATTACTTATGCATGAAAAAGTAAAGATTGTGCTTAAAAAATGAAGGTTGACCATGGCTGAACACTTCGAAAAGTAAATCTGTGCAGGAAAGGTAAATTTTGCACTTGATTGAAAGTGTAAATTGCTTGTTGAGAAAATGTAACTATGTACAGAAAATTTAAATGATATATTTGAAAAATTGAAAGACTAATTTGCTTGAAAATGTAGGCACTTTTAAAAAAGTGTAAACTAGTGTCAGTAAATTAAAAGCTTATTTGCAAAATTTGAAAAATGTGCATTTGAACTGAAATTTCATTAAAAGTTGAAGAACTTGATTATCAAAACTGAAAAGTTTGTAGAAGAACTATAAAATGATTGCTTGTAATGAAAGTAGAAGGCTGAATTGAACTGATACTAGACTGAAAAATAAAGACGATTGCTGAAATGTTAAAAAAAAAGTTGATTTAAAAGAAATGAACTAAGTCATTATGCTTGCCTAGTGTGTTGATTGATTAGTTGATTGTCCACAAAACTGAAGCCTTGATGCTTTATTTATAGAGTTGAGTTGTTTGGTGGCCAAGTCTATTGCATTGGGTTGTTACTCTATGCATTAGTATTTAACTCACAGCATCAACTTTTTGCACCTTAACTTAATTGCTGCACTAAGTCTTCATAAAAAATCATGTGATTCTCATGTTGGTACTTGCTCTCTAAGTTGCAACCACCTTATCCATTAATGATGCACCACTTTCTCCACTAGTACAACTAAATAACTACCTTACAATAAAACATCTCCTATAGCTTGATTTTAGGTAACCACCAAGTAATGCTCTATTATCCAATAACTGCTTCCTTTATTCAGGTAACTATCTATTAATTCAGATAACCAACTTAACTACTTCCAACTCCAAATAATTATTGCACTTCTTTTTTGTCTTCTACCAGCTTAAGCCATGGGCTTAATCATTTTAATTGGATTATAATGACCCAGCTTGGGGCTACTATCGACATTAGGAAATAGGTTAGCCTAAGGCTACTGAAACCTGCATCAAGCCTAAAACCTGTCAAAAACATTTCTTTATGACAAAACTCATAACAATTCAATAATTATACTTTAGCTTTCCCTATATAAACATTTATCTTTAACTTTGAAATTTGAGCCTTTTCATAACATTTAGGAATGCTAAAGTTAGTCCATTTAGGCATGCCTAAATCATAAAAGAGTGGTTAAAGTTAGAGAATACATATGTGTTATAGTATTACACATTTCGTAGATCATAATAAACCTACAATGAAGCTCATAAACTAAACTACTACATTATATGTCCAAATACAACTTATCCAAGCATACATCAATCAATATTAAGCCACTGCATAGCTATCCTCTCTGTTGGTACTTCTGTTCCTATTGTTCTGGACCTGGGGTTAAAGGAAGGAGATAAGTTTTGGAAAGCTTAGTGAATAAACTAATAATTCATCATTACTAATTTCATTCATTTCATACATATGGAATGCATAAAAGTATATGATTTGACGCATCACAAACAATTCACATAAGATAGGCTTATCACTAGTGATTTCCTAAAACCAAGTGCCTAACTAATAAAGATGCTGCTTATGATTTCCTCTTATCACATAACATATTCCAATATGCCTAGCTCATAACTATAAGAAAAAAAAGATTTTTTAACAAAAAAATTGGTCAATAAATTTATTTATTTACAGATTTGTGGTGAAAACTAGTCCGTCACAATTTTGGTGGTCACTTATTTTTTATGAAGGACAAAAAAAATCTATCATAAATTTTTGATGGCATTGTGATAGAAAATTTCTTCGTCCATCACAAAATGTTGAAGGTCCCAAGGAGCGTCTATCACAAATTAGTAACGGATTACAAACAGATCATCCGTCACAAAATGGTTTCCATCACTAATATTAAGGATGGATCATTTGGTGAAGGATTGGTTTCCATCCCTATTTCATGACAGATTTGAGAGAAAATATTTCAGTCTTAGGAATTATTCCATCACTAATCCATCATAAAATAAATTTTAATTTTTTTATAATTAATGAATAATAATGAAATAATATTTTATCAAAAGGAATTCAACCTAATTATATTTATATAATTAGTAATTAAAAAAAATAATAAATATATATTACAAAGAAAATGTATATAAATAACATACAACTATAGATTTGGTGTGCTCTATTCAAAGGGATCAGCAGAAGGGTGGGATGATGTCACTATCTGCCTCATCGTATTCCTAATCTCCTCCAGTGTAGACTGAAGTTTCTCTTCACTCTGTTGCCTAATGTACATTACCTCCTCCTCAATGCATTATTAGAGAATCCGCTCTTGATTTTCCCTCATGCATGAAATCTCCTCCTTAAACACTCTAATGTGCTCATTAATAAAACAATCTGTCACCATAGTTGTCTTGTGTGAATTGGCAAAGCTGATGAAGAAGTATGGATAAAAGTCAAATCCTGAAGGCCCAAACCATACATGCACTGCTTTTTTCTCTCCACCCATGGCCTAAAAATATAAGAAATTCACATGAATTGAGATCTCCTATGAATCATCGTCCTACGAATTTGAAGTAGTATAAATAGAAGTAGGAACCACCATAGTCTCTATCTGATCCTATAAATAATTATTAGAGTTAATAAGTAATTACAAGTAATAGTAAATGTGAAAATAGAATTTAAATATTAATATACAAACTCAACAATTAACTAAATTTGGGCTGAGTATTGTCTGTACCAGTACATGTCATACCTGCTAATAAAGGCAAAATATGATTTCTGCAATTAAAATAACACTTCTAATATTATCTTTATACTATCAAAAACTACGATATTTATGCAAAAACGTAAGCACTCTAGAACATTCATGATATAAACAAATTTATAATAACCAATCAATAAGATTACATTGAATCCTAGCACTCTCAAATTAACTTTGAAAATGAAATCTAAATATTAAGATAAAAATAACAATAAATATGAAAATAAAAATTAAATATTAATATATGAGCTTAATAATTAACAAAATTTTAGTGAAGTACCGTCTGTACCGGAACATGTTATACAACAAATAAAAGGAAAATAATGCTTTTGCAATTAAAATAGCACTTCCAATATCCTCCTTATTCCACCAAAAACTATAAGATTTATGCACAAATACAAGCACTTCCAAAACATTCACAATATAAACAAATTTATAACAATCAATCAACAAGATTACATTGAAGTACAACACTCTTATATTAACTTTGAAAATGAAATCTAAATACTAAGATAAAAATAATAGTAAATATAAAAGATGAAAATTAAATATTAATATATAAACTCAATAATTAACTAAATTTTAGCAGGGTACTATCTATACTGGAACATGTCATACCTACTTATAAAGGGAAAATAATTTTTCTACAATTAAAATAGTACTTCTAATATCCTCCTTATATCACCCAAAACTATAACATTTATGCACAAATATAAATACTTCTAAAACATTCATAATATAAGCAAATTTATAATAATCAATCAACAAAATTACATTAAATTATAACACTCTTACATTAACTTTAAAATTAAAATCTTAATATGAAGATAAAAATAACAACAAATATGAAATGAAAATTAAATATTAATATATAAATTTAATAATTAACTAAATTTCAGCAGAGCATTGTTTGTACGAGAACATGTCATGCCTACTAATAAAGGCAAAATAATGTTTCTGTAATTAAAATAGCATTTCCCATATCCTCCTTATAACCACCTAAAACTTAACATTTATGCACAAATACAAACACTCCTAAAACATTAACAATATAAGAAAATTTATGACAACTAATTAACAAGATTACATTGAATCATAGTACTTTTACATTAACTTTAAAAATGAAATATGAATATTAAGATACAAATAACAGTAAATATGAAAATGAAATTTAAATATTAATTTATAAACTTAATAATCAACTAAATTTTGGGAAAGTATCGTTTGTACTGGAATATGTCATACCTACTAATAAAGGCAAAATAATGTTTTTACAATTGAAATAACACTTACAATGTCCTCCTTATACCACCCAAAATTACAATAGTTGTGCATAAAAACAATCACTTCTAAAATATTCACAATATTAACAATATAATCTAATTCACAATAATCCATATGAAAATAATAAAATATAAAAAAATACTTACGTTAATGCTTTGAGACCTGGCATTAATAAAGGTGTCATCTTTTCTTCTATGCAGCTTCTTAAATAGCTCCTAGGAATTAGGTTCATAGTGCAGTTCTTCCGCCTAAAATATATATAAATTTAAACAAATTTATGTATAATTGAATACTAAAATAGTAAATAATAATTAATTAATAAATTAAAAAATTGAATGCAATACCATTTTCAATATGTGCTCCACTATAGACCTAGAACCATTAGTATACTTGCTTAAACTAGTGCCTGAACCACTAGTCTCACTATGTCAGTTCTTAGCGGTGATATGGGATTTAGCAATCCACTCTAGAGTGGACTAGTGTGCCATCTAGCTATCCCATACATTCTGTGCAACACAATTAGGTTTTCCTTCATTCTTCTGCCAAGTGTACAATTTCTTATTATACAGCACAAATGCCACTTTATCCTAAGTATCTTTCATTATGCCATCATCAGTTGCATTCCGTTGATATTTTTCTTTTCTAAAAAAATAAGTGTTTCAATTAATAAAGTAATTTCACACACACACACACACACACACACATTAATATAGTCAAATTGTATAGGCATTTAAAGCTAACATTTATTGCATTTTCACTCATATTTAGCTAGTTTAGTACATAGTTTTAAGCATTTTTAATTATATTTTGGAAAACCTGTTAATCAAATCTAATCCTTTGATTTTTATATTATATCAAGTGTATAGGTGAAACCCAAGAACTAAAGATGAGTCTAGAAGAGATCTAAAGGCCGAAAGTTCAAGTTTTGGAAGCAAAAGAAAATGCATAGGGCATGTAATCATATTGCATGACATTACAGATTAAAGAAGTCTATGGCTCATGCAAAGTGACTCGTGCAATCCCTTGTGCCCCATGCAACCTTTCGTACAAAAGAAATCCAAAAAATAAGGGCAACAGAACATTACACGGCCTTGCCCCATGAAACATTGCACAAGCCATGTAATGACTCTGGATAAGAATTCAAACTCGACTTTTCTTCCTTCTCACTCGATCTAAGAGGACTTCTAAGGCATTTAAGACTCCAAAATAAGGTTTTTTATACTAGATATATAATAAGTCAGGATTTTAGCGTGAAGTACTTTTTTTACTTTCAAGAGAGCACATTATCTTGAAAGCAGGCGAAAGGAGAAATGGATCTACAAGGTTTTAAAAGGAAGTTTGAACTGAAATTCTAAAAGTCCAAGACTGTAATTCTCCATCTGAGTTTTTTCACTCTATTTTCTTCTCATGTCTTTTCTTTATTATTTAATAAACTTGATTGTAAAACTCATCATGTGTTAGTAGGTTGTTTTTATTCTATGGTTAAAGACGTAGTACTTTTAATTCAATTATGGATTTGGGTTTATTTTATTTAATAAATTGGGTATTTTATTCTTTGATTCAATCTCTTGTATTCTTAATGCAGTTTTTGTGTTGAGCTCCACTTAGTATTGACTTTATATAGTAATTGAAGGATTGAAAAGTGAATATTAATATTGGAATAATAGGATTTTGAAAATAGGATTCTTGATCTAGAGATAAACTAGAGTTCTATATGGATATAATAATTAATCATAAGAGCATAATGAGTTTTAATTAATTTAATCACTATGAAAGTAGGGTTTGGGTTAATTAAAATACAACTTGAGTGCTTTGAGAGAGGACTTATGATAACTTATGATTAATTTCCTTCAAAGTAATAATCCCCAACTTATTGAATGAATTAGATTGAATCTGTAATTGATTAAAGTGCGAACCCCTAGCTCTAGATTGCTTTTATTAATTGATATTCAAGTTTAGTTAATTATTTTATATTTTATTTTGTTTAATTAGATTTAAATTACTACTTTCCTATAATTTGATTATCTAGATAATTATAATTGTCGTGTAGTTTGGTACTCAATATAATCCTTATGGGAACAATACTCACTTATTACTTTATTAATTGTTAAGGATCCATGCACTTGCGGGATTTTGCATAACAAGTTTTTTGTGTCGTTACCAAGGATTGATGCTTTGATATTAAATAATAGGCAATTTAATTAGTTTAGAAATTTTATTTTATTTTATTTTAATTGTTATACCTAACTTGGCTTGTTGATCACTTTTTAAGACCTTTTGTTTGGTTTATGACCAAAAGAGATATAGAAATAGATGGAACTCTAAAAGCCATTACAAAGGGGAAGAAGCAACAAGAGGATGAATCTTCAACAATGGCAGAGCAGGACATCAATTCTCTGAAAGACTATGGTGCACCTAACATTGAAGTATTTCAACCAAGTGTAACACGACCTACAGTGGCCACTAATAACTTCATTTTTACTGAGTCAGATATCTAGTGTATTTCATTTGCCGATTCTTCTGTTAACAAAAGGAAGGGTGCAAATGTGAAAAGAAAAAGAAAAAAGTAATAGTAAAAAAGTTTGGCAATAATTTCTCTCTCCTTCTTCTAACCCTTCTTTTTCCTCTTCTTTACCTTCTCTTCCTTTTACTTGTTATAATTATCTTTGCTTTTCTTCTTCTTCTTCTTTTTCCTGTAGCTAGCCTTTTTATAGCCTCATAGTTGCTCCACATCCATTACTCTTCCATTTTCAATAGGTTTCTCGATCTGTAAGCCCACTGGTCTTTAACAACCTAGTTCAATCGGCTTCAATCACTTTAACCTATGAGAAATACCATTTTCAAGACAAACTTTTTCAAAATATTTATTCTCAATCTCTTTCCCATGATCACTCCAGATAATGATAATGGAAAAACCCTTTTCATTTTATACTTTTTTGCAAAAGGAAGTAAACAATTCATGTGCTTCATCCTTATGAGCTAAAAGGAATGTCCATATAAATCTTGTGAAATCATCAACCATAACTAATGCATATGCTTTGCCTCCTAAATTCAATGTTGTGAATAGACCAAACAAATGAAGATATAAAACCTCAACGGGTCTAGATGTTGAAACCATATTTTTTTTGTTTAAAAGAAGATATTGTTGTATGCGAAGAAAACAAGCTTCACATATGTGACTTTTTTCAAAACTTATTTTTTACAAACCTTTTACAAGATCTTTTTTGGACAATTTTAAAATCAAATGCATGCTTACACATCCTAATCTCATATGCCATAACCAATAATTGCTATTAACTGAAATAAAAGAATTTTCCATCAACATTTTTAAGGCTTTTTAAGTTAATCAAACAAACAGTTCTAACTCTAGATCCAATAAACACAACATTATCACTATGAGTACTATGAATTTCACAAAAAGGAATGATGGAAGATTATTTTATACCCTTTATCACATAGTTTACTTACACTCATTAGGTTGTATTTCAGTCCTTATGCTACAACCACTTCTTCCTTGCATAGATTTGTGCCAATTGATCCACTTCCAATTATCATAGCTTTGCCTTTGTCTCCAAACTTCACATGCTACCATTTTTTCATTGTGAGCTTTGTGAAAAAGTTTTGTCCCCTATCATATGCCTAGAGAAAGTGGTATCTACAAACTATTTATCTGATTAATGCTTATACTACTAGGGCAGATGACTTTTGATGTAATATAAGGACCTTCCTAATTACTGTCGAGCATACCTATCCCGATTACTCCTCCCAAGACATCAATTCTCTTCATTAATAGATCCATAACAATGAAATATGAATGCTTGATATTTTGATTATGCATTTGATCCATCTTCTGTTTACACTCGACCATATGAATGTAGGCAAAATCTCAAAGGATTGTTGCGTGGTTTAGATTAAATTGAAGGTCTTCTTTGCTTGCTGTGACCTCGAGATTCTTAATCTGAGCACTGAGCACACTGATTTCTATTAGACTGAAAGTCTTTGAACCATATGTGGGGGAAAATGGAGTTTCTCTTGTAATTGATCTCTAAGTTGTTTGATATGCCCAAATGATATGTGGTAACTCATCGGGCCATCTCCTTTCGGCTTTGTCTAATCTCTTCTTCAAACCAAAAAAGACAGTTTGGTTAGTGACCTTTGTCATCCCATAGTTCTATGGATGATATATTGAGGCAAAACAAAGATCTCTTCATTTTTGTTAACAAAAAGCTCTAAATTTAATTCCTTAAAACTGCATGCCATTGTTAGTGATGATCACCTTAGGCACCTTGAACCTATAAAAGGTACTCTTCTTAGCTAAAGAGATCTCTTTATCAATCAAAATGAGTTGTATGGCCTCTACTTCTACCCACTTTGTAAAATGGTCAATAGCAATAATGATGTACTGGCTAGATCCCAAATCTTTGGGGAATGGACCTAGTATCTCAATACCCCATTAATAGAATGGCTATGGACTGCTAATGGCAGAACGCTTCCCAGTTTCTATCCTTAGAAAAAAAAAAAAGGTTATGCTCCTAGCACTTTCTACATTTCTAAAGAAGTTCTTTAATGTCATCTATTACTAAGGCCAAAACAAATCCTTACCTAAAAGCCTTTTAGTAATAGTCTCAGCTCCTTCATGACTTTCGCACAAACCTTTATGTATATCAGTTAATATCGCCAAACCATCCTTGGGAGTGATGAATTTTAGCTAAGGCCTCAAAAAAAGACTATTTGTAAAGACATCCAATTATGATACTATAACCTGAAAACTTTTGTATTATCTATTTTACCTCTTGTGGATCATCTAGAAGTGTTCCTTTCTCCAAATAACCTCACGGTTAGGCTTTATTTTCTTTCTACTCTTGTTTAGCAAGCAATTGGGCCTATAAGTTATGTGCCACTATGCTTCCACTACTATGCTTAAGAAAACTTCCTCGTGCATTGGCTTTATCCTCTCACCCCTTTTATCCATACTTCATAGTTCATATTTGGTATTCCCTACATTATAATGTTTCATAAAGTGTCCTCTTAAAGTAACTACCATTATAGGCACTCCATTAAAGATCACTATTGGTGCTGTGGGACTAGTGAAGTCTTAACAAGACTCTTTATTTAAGCATCCTTATCTCTTATCTTGCCTTTCTCTATGATAGGGTTAGTTTCACTATCTGAAGCTCTAATTCTCACCCTCTACTTGTCTCTCTTTGTATAGGGCACTTATATCTTCTCTAGTACATTAACTACTCATGGGTTAGCTAGTAAAACCATAGAGGTTAAGGTAGGAGTGTTAAGGACTTGAAATAATAAACTCTCAAATTAATCTGATTATCAAGAGAGCTTGTTGAGATGTCCAAGGATCGTACTTGTCATCTTTTTAGTTTAACATAGACATGTTAAAAGGAATAGTGACCTTCCTTGTATGATTCAATTTATCTAGCTGAGGTGCTTTTCGCTACCTCATAGTCACCAACCAAACCCTTGATCTTTCAAATTAAGTGTTGTACAATCTTTAATCAATGCCCTCTGCACTCTATTTTTCACACCTTATCCCTTGTAAGGCATGACATGTTCCCGTAGTATACCTAATGAATTACCGAACTTCACCTACGATAACCCATTACTTATGCTACAAAGGATTTTAAAACAAACCATAGGTTTTTATCTTATCAATTCTTTTTTGGAAAATCGCATGAGAATAGTTAAAATTCCATATAAACATTCATTGGAAATAATGGTAGACTAAATATTGCAAAAGTTACATTTTCATAAGTCTCAAAGTAAAATACAAGATAGTTACAAATTCAAAATGTGATAGCAATGCAATGCTTTTAAATACAAACTGCTCAATGTTCGTACATCCATACATATAGGTACAAAATACATCTAAAGGAATCATAAGGGTATACCTAATGTAAATACCCACAAACAATACCAAAATGCTGCTTTTAAGTCTCTCACTCGGCAGCCTTCTCCTTTCTCTTACCTACGACAGCATAAAGAAGCTATCACTGAATATATCACTCAGTGGTACACAACTAATAACTTTAAAACTTAAGGTAAAACACAATTTATCAAAGCATAATAAATCACATTTTTCTTAAGCATGAAAACTTTATAATAGTTCTAAGTCCATAAAGGCCATTTATTGGAATAACATTTCAAATGAGAAATCACACTTCGTAAATCATAATTCACAAAGCATTAGTGTTGCCAACATCAACACAGTTTAGGCCATGACACAAAATTTCACGATCAGTGCCGTGTTGTACACCATGGCAAAGCAATCTCAACCTCACTAACTGTTATTAATGAGGGAAGGGCTAGCTAGCTAATGAGTACTCATGTAGTCTTATGCCACTAACCATTATTAATGGGAGACATAATCAATATCAATTATCAACCCCAAGTAGTCGTTACTACTGGGGAGTTCCGAAAGGGACTGTCATGCTAAATGTGATTTCAAAACAGTTTCCAAAAAATTTCCCACTCAATAATCACATTTATAAACCAAACACATTTAAATTCATCATAATATCCATATAAAGGTGGCAACACCCAAATTTCTTAAATGCAAGAGAAAAATCATATTTCAGTCAAAGTAAACTTGTTCAAAGCAAACTCATTCAATTTAACACATTCCAAGCAATTTACAAGTTTAAAAATGAAGAAAATGTTAGTTGTGCACAAACCTTCAATAATTCTCCTTCCTTATTACCTACTTCTCCTTGTTCATTCCAACTTCTTTTTCTATTGAAAATACACAAATAGAATATCTCAATACCAATCTCAATTGCTGCCAAGAACTCATTACATTCATGTCTAATGCATCCCAAGTTAGCTTTGAAAATTTTAGAATATTTTGGTTTTGGGACAGCTTAGTGCCCCAATTTTTGAACCTAATTTGTACCTAGTTTCGATCATAATTTAGTGAGGTGTTCTTCATGAAAATTTTTTGTTTAGGTCTTAGCTTTATTTAAATTTTTGAATCGCCTAATTCGAAGCTGTGTAGCTCAAGTTATGACCAAAATACAGTTACTATTCACGTCACTATTTATGCTGCAGATTCAGTTCTAGCAGATTTATCAATCCAACTTTGTTTAGCAATTTGATCAAGTCCATAATTTGGTCTAATCTTCTTCATAAGAAATGTTCTACTATATCTTAGGTTTCCATCGGTTCAAAATCGCCTAAATCAGAGCCTTTTAGAGAGAGTTATGGCCATGCAAAATTTACCATTCATATGGTAAATCTGCAATTCTGTAGATTCTATGATTCAACTTTGCTCAGCAATTTAATTGGGTTAAGTCCATAATTTGGCCTCAAGTTCTTCATATGAAATGTTCTACTATGTCTTAGGTTTCCATCGGTTTAGGAATCGCCTGAATCGGAGTTTTTTTAGAGAGAGTTATGGCCATGCAAAATTTACTGTTCATATGATAAATTTGCAGTTTTGCAGATTCGGTGATTCAACTTTGCTCAGCAATTTGATTGGGTTAAGTCCATAATTTGGCCTCAAGTTCTTCATATGAAATGTTTTACTATGTCTTTGGTTTCCATTGGTTAAGAATCGCCTACTAGAGAGAGTTATGGCCATGCAAAGTTTACTATTCATATGATCAAATTCTGTAGATTCTAGAATTTTGTCTCTAAGTTCAATGCTCATTTTGGATAGCTTAAGGTCATTTTCAGGGCAGGGTATCTTCACAAAAATTCTAGCCCTATGTCTTAAGTTTCATTTCCAATTGGTTTTACACCAATTGAAGTTGTGTAGCTCAATTTATGCGCGATCAAACACACTGAACTCAGTATGCAAATTCTGTCCTAGGTTCAAAATTTTCATTTCTTCAATTATTGTCACTAACCAACCTCAATTCACATTTAATTCACCAAAAATGACTATAATTCACCAAAAATGACTATAATTTAGCATTGACATATCAATGGCACTTCCTAGCACAAACCCCACAATTTTCAAATACCAAAGTTTACAATTTTTCCTGATCCTACCATTTCATTACCTCCATTCATCAACCCAATGTCAATGCAAACTAAATGTAACACCCTCCCGGTAATCATTCCGTACATTCTACTGTTCCGGTGACCGGTGTCGGTCCGGACAGCTAGAACGTTCGGAAAAATAATTAAACTTAAGTGAGGGACCATAATTAACTCAAATATTAATAAGAAAAATTTAGTAAAAAATTTTAGAAATAAAATACAACCAAGTCAAACGAGTCGGTGCCCTAGCGATGGGTAACCAGAGGGAAGTTGCGGTTCTCGCAACGAGGAGCCCTAGACTCAGGGGAAAAATTATAAAATAATTTTTGGGACTCCAGAGAAGGGTTATTGAGGTTCCCATGGCATTAGAATACCAAGAAAATACCTAGAAAATTTTTTCAATCGGTACAGACAATTTTGACCCGTTAAGCCAAACGGAGGGCATTTTGGTCATTTCGCCTTCAGAGGTGATTTTTGGCCGACTTGTCCAGTTGAGTAAATAATTAATATGACATAAAATATGAAGAAATATTGCTAGAAATTAAATTGAAAATGAGTAGTGGAGGAAAGAAAAGAAAAATGCAACATATGCAATTTATGACATCAATGTGATGTCATTTAAAATTTCCAACCAATCACCATTAAGCCCTCATTTGACTAACTAATAAAGAGACAAATTGAAGACTAAATTCATAAAAAAACCAGCAGCTATCCTTCTCTCCTCAAGTGCAGCCGAAATCCATCTTCCTCCCTCCATTGATTTTTTTTCAATCAAGCTCAATTTCTCCTTTGTTTCAACCATTAAACCCTAAACCCCTTTATTAAAACTTAACCACACCTCTTGGGGAAGTGTTTGGCAGCCTAGAAAGTGAAGGAAAGTGAAGTTTTGAGTGGGGAAAAATCTGCCCTAATCAAGGTTAGTGCATTAGACACTTAAAACTTCTTATTTTCATGAATTGTAACTTGTATTGAGTGAGAATTGCAACTAAAATGAACAAGAATTATGTGTATACATACTATGAACTTTTGGCAGCCCTTGTGAAGGAATTATTTTGATTGTTTTGATGGACTTAAAGTGGGCTATAGATCAAGTTTAAACCATGTGTGCATGTGATTATTGAAAGGAGCTAGTATTTAAGGTGTTGTGAAAACCTATAATGGAACTAGGGTTTTGAAGAGTGAAAAATTGACTTGGCTTAGGAAATTGTTAGAGCACATTTTAATGGTCAATTAGTGACCATTTTAGGTATGTTGACCATAAAATGGACTGAAAAATAGGATTGCAAAGTGAAGTTGCAGGCTGCCCTAGGACAGCAGCATAGGGACTGAAAATTCAGTCCATTTGCACTGCCATAACATGGGCTGTGTTAGTCCAATTGGTGTTTGGCCAATTGGAAATGAAACTAGGCTTATAATGGCACATTTTTGCTGAAGAAACCATGCCCAAAAGACCAAAGCAAGAGGACCAAAACTTGGCCCCAATCCGGATACCCTGCAACTGGTTCTGCAGAATTGACCAAATGAATAGTAACTGTTCATTTGGCCATAACTCACTGTAGATATGGTCAATTGACCTGCAATTTTTACAGAAACAAGTTAAGACATAGAAAAACAACTTTCATGAAGGAACCTACCCCAAATTATGGCCAGAACCTAACCCAAATGGCAGTGGAAGTTACTGTTCCTGTTACTGTAGATATGGTATTTTCTGCAGAATGGGAATCCGGCCAGCTGTGGTTTTTGGACCATATCTGGAGTTACAAAACTCCAAATGGAGTGATTCAAAAAAAATAAATTCAACTAGACAAAATAAGGAACAACTTTTATGTTTTACATTTCTTCAAATTCCCACAGTAACAGTGTCCAATGGAACAGTGAAATTTACTCACCAAAACTGAAAATTCTGCTTGGGTTGAGTTACACTTTGGAATGGTATTAACACTTAATGCCAACAAGTTTGGAATGCCAAATGTGGTATGTAGGGAGTGCCAAAGTCAATGTACATATTTTTATTCTAAAAGTCAACATTTTTGTTGACCAATAAGATGAATAGTGACACTAAAAATTTGAAATTCACAAATTGAAGAATTTAAAAGTTTCAAATGCCCTAGTATACCTAACATGATTGGTTTGGATAGTTTGGCATGCCAATAGGGTTCGATTAGCGATCGCACATGGCAATATGCCATTACGTGATTTTATGGCTTTTAGCCATTCGACTTTGTATTGAGCTTTGACCTTGTGCTCGATATATTTCTGACTTATTAGTTACATTTACTGCCGGGAGATGCATATGTGACCGATGGTGTGATGGCGAGGTACTTGATACCAGTGCGGTTTACCGTTATCCATCCATCGTCTAGTGTAGGTTACTTGGGCAACCAAATGAATGAAAGTGAACAAAGTTCTGAATTAATGTATATATAACCATACTAAACAAATGAATCATACACATTCACTATATATTCGTTTTCTTGCTATTTTCTTTTATTATATTATTGCACCACTAAGCATTATTGCTTAGCGCGTTGCTTTTGCCACGCGTAGGTACTGAGATCCCGATCGTGAGCCCAGTAGACCGCAGACTGGGTGAGTTCATCCTGCAGATCAGCACAGTGTCCGTGTCACCTCACTACCTGCAATGCATTGGTAGGGCACTAGGTGTCATTTTGTCATTTTGTAATTAAATTTTTATTTTCTCATATGTATTTGGGATTATGTAATGTATTTTGAGGTTCATGTAAATAATAAAGATTTATGGTTATGTATGGAAGTAATTTGAGCTTTTAATTGTTATTTATATATATGAGAACCCTGAGAAATGGATGTTTGAGAAATGAAAAGGCTATTGAGAACTGAAATTGAGAAATATTGTTGAGTTTTTGATATTGAGACTCTGTTGATGAATTGAAGTTGGGTTTGTTTGAAAATTATTTGGAAGTGTTTTCACAGGTTCCGAAGAACGGTTTTCTCCATTTTTAGCCGGTACTCCGCCAGATTTTCTTTAAAATTTTCGGAACCTTAAATGAATAATACTTTTGATAAATGGCTTAAATAAATTGTATTTCATAAATTATATGCAAAAGCATGATATAAATTAATTGAGGAATATTAGAGTGTGCCGGTACACCGTGTGGCATTACTTACTCGGGTATACTGTACACGGGTAAGGGGTGTCACATTTAGTGGTATCAGAGCACGGTTTAGGCATTTCTTGTCCTAGATTGAGTCCATACCATGCATTGCATTTGTAAGAGTCGAGGTGACACTAATGCAGATCTGTTTGTTTTTCTTATTTTGAATAGGATATGGACCTTACATCACAGAGGGCAGTTGAGGAGGAAGTGGAGAGTCATGTTCCACTGTGCTTGGTGAGGCGGGGTAGGGAGAACCTACTCCGCCCGGCTCAGCGAGCACGCTCAACCTCCACAGGCCATGTTCCAACAAATGGCCGACTTCTTTAGACAAATGGCTGGAGTAATGCTAGCACCACCACCACCACCAGCTCCACAACCAAAATCACACCTGGAAAGGCTAAGAAAGTTTGGGGCGGTGGATTTCTATGGCAAGAGAGAAGATGACTCGGTGGCAGCTGAGAATTGGTTGAACAGAACAGGCAGAGTCTTAAAACAACTTCACTGCACCCCAGAGCAGAACTTAGAAGCTGTTGTATCCTTGTTACAAGACGATGCCTACGAATGGTGGGACACTATGTCCAGTGAAGTGCAGCCAGAAGCTGTAACTTAGGACTTTTTCCTCTTCGAATTCAAGAAGAAGTATGTGGGTACTGTATACCTGGAAGAGAGAAGGAGAGAGTTCATTAATCTGAGGCGCAGCGGTGGTCAGTGGCCGAATACGAGAAGGAATTTGTCCGATTAAGCCGCTACGGAAGGGAGATAGTCCCTAATGAAGCTGAAAGGTGCAAGAGATTTGAAGAGGGACTGAATGACAATATCAAAATACAGCTCACTGCCTTGGGAATCACAGAATTTAGCAAGCTAGTGGAAGCGGCAATAAGGGTTGAAAAAGTGAGAATCAGTGAGCAGACCAGAAGGGAGAGACAGCAGAAGAGGGGACCGGTCGGTCTAGCTCGGCTCCCGCATTTGGGAAGAAGTTCAAGGGTCCTCCTGCACAGAGTTCAGCTCAACTACAAGGCCAAGGTCAGTCTCAGGGGCCCAGGCCACAGTTCACCCCTAGGAGAGGTCAGTCCACACCATCAGTGGGCAGCTCTCCAGGGATGGGGTTCAGGGGACCAGCCCCAACATCTTCTGCATGTCCACACTGCCTTAAATGGCACAAGGGGGAGTGTTGGAGAATCGTGCCTGTTTGAGATGTGGGTCGACAGAGCATCACCGAGTGGCTGTCCACACAGATTACTACAATCGCTCCAACACAAGCGACGGACACTGCTCCGCACTACGAGAGGTAGAAAATCGGCAAGTCGGAAGGCTGTTGGACCATCACGAGGCCAGACATCGAGCGGCGAGAGGCCAGATAACAGACCACCTGCCAGAAATTATGCCCTGAGAGCTCAGGAGGAGCAAGATGCCCCGGACGTCATCAGGGGTACGTTCTCCCTCTACAATACTCCTGTGCATGCATTGGTGGATCCAGGATCCACTCATTCCAATATTTGCATCAACCTACCCGTAGAAAGGGGGATACTAGTAGGGGAGAGTGACCAAGACATTCTGGTCACTAATCCATTGGGCCACAGTGTAGTGGTGAACAAGGTATAAAAAGGTTGCCCGTTAAGGATTCAAGGGTATGAATTCTTGGCAGACCTGATTGAGTTGCCCTTCCACGAGTTTGACGTGATTTTAGGAATGGATTGGTTGTCACGTCATCAAGCAATAGTTGATTGCAAATTGAAGAGAATTTATCTAAAAACTTCAGAGGGTAATGAGATCACAGTTGTGGGGGAAAGGACAAATTTCTTGTCCAATGTCATCTCAGCCATAGTTGCAAGAAGAATGATGAGAAAAGGCTGTGAAGCCTACCTAGCACATGTGGTGGATACTAGGCAGGCTAAGCCAAACTTGAGTGACATACCCACAGTGAGAGACTTCCCAGAAGTATTTCCTGAAGAGTTGCCTGGTTTGCCACCAGAAAGGGAAGTCGAATTTGCTATTGAGACAACTGTAAGATCTGACACCCATTTCCATTGCTCCTTATAGGATGGCACCCACTGAATTGAGGGAGTTGAAAACTCAGTTGCAAGAGTTGCTTGATAAGGGGTTCATACGCCCCAGTGTGTCACCATGGGGAGCACCAGTGCTGTTTGTGAAAAAGAAGGATGGGACTTTGAGGCTATGCATTGATTACCGGCAGTTGAATAAAGTGACTGTGAAGAATAAATATCCGTTACCTAGAATCGATGATCTGTTTGATCAGTTGAAGGGGGCAGGAGTATTTTCCAAGATTGATCTCAGATCAGGGTATCATCAGTTGAGGGTGAAGGATGTAGATGTGCCCAAGACTGCATTCAGGACCCGGTATGGGCATTATGAGTTCTTAGTGATGCCCTTTGGCCTAACAAATGCACCAGCGGCATTCATGGACCTTATGAACCGTATCTTCCATCCATACCTGGATCGGTTCGTAGTGGTCTTTATTGATGATATTCTGGTGTATTCCAAGACCAGGAAAGAACATGATGAACATTTGAGGATTGTTCTGCAAACCCTGCGGGAAAAGAAGCTGTATGCTAAGTTGTCCAAGTGTGACTTTTGGCTGAATGAGATAGCATTCCTTGGACACATAGTGTCAGCTGATGGGATTAGGGTGGATCCCAAGAAAATAGAAGCAGTGATGGAATGGAAGCCTCCCAGGAATACAACTGAGGTTAGAAGCTTCTTGGGGCTAGCTGGGTATTACAGAAGATTTGTGAAGGGATTTTCCCTAATAGCTGCTCTAATGACCAAGTTATTACACAAGAATGTCAGATTTGACAGGAATGACAAGTGTCAGACCATTTTTGAGAAGTTGAAGGCTATGTTGACAGAGGCACCAGTGTTAACACAGCCAGTGTCAGGAAAGGACTTTGTGGTCTACAGTGATGCCTCTCATAATGGGTTAGGGTGTGTATTGATGCAAGAGGGGAAAGTGATCGCCTATGCTTCCAGACAGCTAAGGCCACATGAACAGAACTACCCTACCCATGATCTAGAGCTCGCAGCAATTATCTTCGCACTGAAGATATGGAGGCATTACTTGTATGGGGAAAAGTGTTACATTTACACGGACCACAAAAGTCTGAAATACTTGCCAACCTAGAAGGAGCTCAACCTTAGACAGAGGCGATGGATCGAGTTCCTGAAGGATTATGACTGTGTAATTGACTACCATCCTGGGAAGGCAAATGTAGTTGCTGATGCTTTGAGCAGAAAATCCATGACAGCCTTGAGATCATTGAATGCCCGTTTATCTTTGATTCGAGATGGAGCTATTTTGGCTGAGTTGCAAGTGAGGCCAAACCTGCTACAACAGATTTTAGATGGGCAAAAGGCAGATGAAAAGTTAATGGCCATTATGAGCAAGATCTCAGAGGGAAAAGCAACTGATTATGGGGTGAAAGCAGATGGGTGCCTGTACTACAAAGGAAGACTGTGTGTACCAGATGATGGGGAATTGAAAGCCAGTATTCTAAAAGAGGCACACACTAGTGTATATGCTATGCACCCAGGAAGTACAAAGATGTATCATGATCTGAAGCTCCAATATTGGTGGCCTGGTATGAAGAAGGACATAGCTGACTACGTGACTAAATGCTTGACATGTTAGCAAGTCAAGGCAGATCATCAAGTTCCATCAGGTTTGCTACAGCCTATACACATACCTGAATGGAAATGGGATCGGGTCACCATGGATTTTGTAAGTGGTCTACCTCTCACCCGGAAGAAACATGATGCAGCATGGGTGATAGTTGATAGATTGTGAAGTCGACACACTTCTGCCGATTAGGACCGACTACTCACTAGAGAGGTTAGCGTAATTGTATATCGCTGAGATAGTTAGGCGCATGGAATTCCACTTTCCATCATATCCGATCGAGACCCAAGGTTTACATCGAGATTTTGGAAGAAGTTGCATGAATCCTTGGGTACACAACTCCATTTCAAGCCTGACTTTCCATCCTCGCACGGATGGGCAATCGAAAGAGTAATCTGTAAATAATTGAAACCAATGAAATTGATACAAATATTGAATTGAAATGATAACAATAGCGTGAAATACTTGTCGTGTCCTTGAGGATATCTTTGAGGAGTTGTGTCATTGAGTTTGAGGAAGTCGATAGATACCTCCCATCGCGTAATTTGCATACAATAATAGCTACCAAGCTAGTATCCAAATGGCCGTATGAAGCATTGTATGGGAGAAAATGTAGAACTCTAGTGTCTTTGGACTGAATTGGGGAAGACAAATCGGTAGGGCCGGACACAGTGAAACAGTGAGGAGAAGGTAAAATCAATCAAAGCCAACTTAAAGGTTGCCTCGCATGCATGTAAGTCTTATGCCGACTGAAGAGAAAAGAAATAGAATATGTGGTTGGCGACAAAGTGTTCCTCCCGGTGTCACCGTGGAAGAAAGTAGGTAGGTTAGGACGAAAAGGTAAGTTAAGCCCTAGGTTCATTGGCCCATATGAAATCATCGAACGTGTGGGTCCAGTGGCCTATAGGCTAGCTTTACCACCAGAGCTGGACAAGATTCACAATGTGTTTCACGTATCCATGCTCAGAAGATACCGCTCAGATCCTTCACATGTCATCTCCGGAGAAGAAATTGAAATACAACCGGATTTGACATATGAAGAAGAACCTCTACGGATCTTGGCTCGGGAAGTGAAAGAGTTGAGGAACAAATAGATTCCACTGGTGAAAGTGCTTTGGAGGCACCACAAGGAGGCAACTTGGGAAAGTGAAGAGACGATGAGGCAATAGTTCCCTCAACTGTTTGCATCAGGTAAATTTCGAGGACGAAATTTAAATTAGAGGGGAAGAGTTGTAACACCCTCCCGGTAATCATTCCGTACATTCTACTGTTCCGGTGACCGGTGTCGGTCCGGACAGCTAGAACATTCGGAAAAATAATTAAACTTAAGTGAGGGACCATAATTAACTCAAATATTAATAAGAAAAATTTAGTAAAAAATTTTAGAAATAAAATACAACCAAGTCAAACGAGCCGGTGCCCTAGCGATGGGTAACCAGAGGGAAGTTGCGGTTCTCGCAACGAGGAGCCCTAGACCCGGGGGAAAAATTATAAAATAATTTTTGGGACTCCAGAGAAGGGTTATTGAGGTTCCCATGGCATTAGAATGCCAAGAAAATACCTAGAAAAATTTTTCAATCGGTACAGACAATTTTGACCCGTTAAGCCAAACGGAGGGCATTTTGGTCATTTCGCCTTCAGAGGTGATTTTTGGCCGACTTGTCCAGTTGAGCAAATAATTAATATGACATAAAATATGAAGAAATATTGCTAGAAATTAAATTGAAAATGAGTAGTGGAGGAAAGAAAAGAAAAATGCAACATATGCAATTTATGACATCAATGTGATGTCATTTAAAATTTCCAACCAATCACCATTAAGCCCTCATTTGACTAACTAATAAAGAGACAAATTGAAGACTAAATTCATCAAAAAACCAGCAGCTATCCTTCTCTCCTCAAGTGCAGCCGAAATCCATCTTCCTCCCTCCATTGATTTTTTTTCAATCAAGCTCAATTTCTCCTTTGTTTCCACCACTAAACCCTAAACCCCTTCATTAAAACTTAACCACACCTCTTGGGGAAGTGTTTGGCAGCCTAGAAAGTGAAGGTAACTGAAGTTTTGAGTGGGGAAAAATCTGCCCTAATCAAGGTTAGTGCATTAGACACTTAAAACTTCTTATTTTCATGAATTGTAACTTGTATTGAGTGAGAATTGCAAGTAAAATGAACAAGAATTATGTGTATACATACTATGAACTTTTGGTAGCCCTTGTGAAGGAATTATTTTGATTGTTTTGATGGACTTAAAGTGGGCTATAGATCAAGTTTAAACCATGTGTGCATGTGATTATTGAAAGGAGCTAGTATTTAAGGTGTTGTGAAAACCTATAATGGAACTAGGGTTTTGAATAGTGAAAAATTGACTTGGCTTAGGAAATTGTTAGAGCACATTTTAATGGTCAATTAGTGACCATTTTAGGTATGTTGACCATAAAATGGACTGAAAAATAGGATTGCAAAGTGAAGTTGCAGGCTGCCCTAGGACAGCAGCATAGGGACTGAAAATTCAGTCCATTTGCATTGCCATAACTTGGGCTGTGTTAGTCCAATTGGTGTTTGGCCAATTGGAAATGAAACTAGGCTTATAATGGCACATTTTTTCTGAAGAAACCATGCCCAAAAGACCAAAGCAAGAGGACCAAAACTTGGCCCCAATCCGGATACCCTGCAACTGGTTTTGTAGAATTGACCAATTCATTTGGCCATAACTCACTGTAGATATGGTCAATTGACCTGAAATTTTACAGCAACAAGTTAAGACATAGACAAACAACTTTCATGAAGGAACCTACCCCAAATTATGGCCAGAACCTAACCCAAATGGCAGTGGAAGTTACTGTTCCTGTTACTGTAGATATGGTATTTTCTGCATAATGGGAATCCGGCCAGCTGTGGTTTTTGGACCATATCTGGAGCTACAAAACTCCAAATGGAGTGATTCAAAAAAATAAATTCAACTAGACAAAATAAGGAATAACTTTTATGTTTTACATTTCTTCAAATTCCCACAGTAACAGTGTCCAATGGAACAGTGAAGTTGACTCACCAAAACTGAAAATTCTGCTTGGGTTGAGTTACACTTTGGAATGGTGTTAACACTTAATGCCAACAAGTTTGGAATGCCAAATGTGGTATGTAGGGAGTGCCAAATTCAATGTACATATTTTTATTCTAAAATTCAACATTTTTGTTGACCAATAAGATGAATAGTGACACTAAAAATTTGAAATTCACAAATTGAAGAATTTAAAAGTTTCAAATGCCCTAGTATACCAAACATGATTGGTTTGGATAGTTTGGCATGCCAATAGGGTTCAGTTAGCAGTACTGCACATGGCAATATGCTATTCTGTGATTTTATGGCTTTTAGCCATTCTGACTTTGTATTGAGCTTTGGCCTTGTGCCTGATATATTTACAACTTATTAGCTGTTCTGTTGCACACCGGGAGATGCATATGTGACCGATGGTGTGATGGCCCGAGGTACTTGATACCCAGTGCCAGTTTACCCGTTATCCAGTCCAGTCGTCTAGTGTAGGTTACTTGGGCAACCAAATGAATGAAAGTGAACAAAGTTACTGAATTAATGTATATATAACCATACTAAACAAATGAATCATACACATTCACTATATATTCGTTTTCTTGCTATTTTCTTTTATTATATTATTGCACCACTAAGCATTATTGCTTAGCGCGTTGCTTTTGCCACGCGTAGGTACTGGAGATCCCGATCGTGAGCCCAGTAGACCGCAGACTGGGTGAGTTCATCCTGCAGATCTGCACAGTATCCGTGTCACCTCACTACCTGCAGTGCATTGGTAGGGCACTAGGTGTCATTTTGTCATTTTGTAATTAAATTTTTATTTTCTCATATGTATTTGGGATTATGTAATGTATTTTGAGGTTCATGTAAATAATAAAGATTTATGGTTATGTATGGAAGTAATTTGAGCTTTTAATTGTTATTTATATATATGAGAACCCTGAGAAATGGATGTTTGAGAAATGAAAAGGCTATTGAGAACTGAAATTGAGAAATATTGTTGAGTTTTTGATATTGAGACTCTATTGATGAATTGAAGTTGGGTTTGTTTGAAAATTATTTGGAAGTGTTTTCACAGGTTCCGAAGAACGGTTTTCTCCATTTTTAGCCGGTACTCCGCCGGATTTTCTTTAAAATTTTCGAAACCTTAAATGAATAATACTTTTGATAAATGGCTTAAATAAATTGTATTTCATAAATTATATGCAAAAGCATGATATAAATTAATTGAGGAATATTAGAGTGTGCCGGTACACCGTGTGGCATTACTTACTCGGGTATACTGTACACGGGTAAGGGGTGTCACACTAAATAAACATCAAATGACCATAATTTAATACTACACACACCAATTTCACTCTCTAGCACCAAAAATCTAATTTTCCCATGAACCCTAATATCCCATAATTAAATTTATACACATTTCATGCAATTTCTTTGCCCTAATTATGTATACTACTTCAACTAAGCTTAATCTCATCATAAATTTCATTCAAAGACATCAAACCCTAACTTTTCTCCAATTTGTCCAAAACCCTAGTTTAGATTCCATACATGTTTTCTTTCATTTTCTTATGAAATTTCATGCTTTCTCATGTAAATTCATCACATCCAAACTTGATTCAAAGCATATTTGGTTAATCAAGCATGAAAAAGAGAGCTTACCTCACTTGATGATTTTTCCCACTTCTAATCTCTTCCAAATCTTGCTCTTCTTGTTTTTAATCTCTCAATCAAAGATCTCTTTGATGTTTTCTTTTAGTGGGCTATGGAATTTATCAAGGGAATTGAAGTGAATCAAGACTTGGAAGGGAAAACAATGGTGGAAGAAGATTGGAGAAGAAGAGAAAAGAAAAGAGAGGGAGAGGGAAGATGGGTGGTGGCATGGAAGAAGGGAAAGAAGGAGACTTGTCTTTTTTTATACTTATTTATTGCTTTTTAATTAAATAATTAAGTTAAATTGTCAAAAGCCCATAAGTCATTAATTTTAATTAGGTCAAAAATGAAATTTAAATTCTAGATTTTTTCCTCTTTTATTTTCTTTCCACTTTTACTCTAATTTTTCCCTCAATATTTCTTCATAATTCAATATTTTATTTTTATTTAATTAAATTGACATTTTGGTAAAAAATCAACTCTTAATGTGAATTGACCAAAATGCCCCTTATCGGGTCATAATCCCTCTTTTACAATATACCCGATGAGTCCTTATATTTTTGGGTCACTTGAATTTTTATTGTGTCTATCTCAATTAATTTTTTATTTATTTTTGGTCCTCAAGGTGTCTTTGAATAGTACTAGTCACGGACCAAAAATTGTACTATTCATAACTCGGAGGTTCAGGGTGTTACACTGTTACTTCTTTTACTACACATGCTTTTCACTTATTACGTTTCCCCTTTTTGATCTCTCCTTCTCTCTTATCTTAAGCTTACAACACGAGGAGCATTCTCAACTACACCACTTATTTGATTCTAATTTGCTTTATCACTTTCTTACTTGATGTTTGGGGGATACTTATCCCATCATTGGCACTACAAATTTACTTTTTTTACTTCCATTAATGACTGGCTTAATTGCTAGTCTTGCCATCCCTAGAGTTCCAACTATACAGTTTGTTATTATAGTATCTCTCTCTTAAATAGCCTTAACTATATGTTGATAGCTTGTTCTTCCTCACTTTATGGTTCAAAGAAGCTATAAATCCTAGTAGCTTAATAAGTTATCTCTTGTCATCTTCCAATATTTCTTTCCCCTTCAAAGTCACTATCACTTAGGTAAAATATCTAAAATTCACACTTTAAAAAATTGAGTGGGAGCTAATATCTTTAACTCCCTAATTACTAAGGGAATGTCGCTAATAGGGTGGAATATAGTTGAAAGAAAAAAAATTTCATAGTGCAAGAAAAATTACTTTTGGTGGCCATAGATTAGTCTTTCGGCTATCAAAGGTGCCATGCATATTCATGTTACTATTTACATGACTATCCATGCAACTATTCACGTAGTTCAACTGCTGAATTTAGGAATTTTTGAACATTTTCACCCATGCATCTTGTTAGGTTTTGGAGCACATTTCTCATCCTAGGGACCTTTTAGGCTAGTTGTAAGCATTTCCTTGGTCATTACTTAGGCCTTTGTACTTTCTGGTGGCCTAGGATCATTAATTTAACCAATCCTTTTGTTTGTTTGTGCTCTTTGCCTCTACTATCCCATCAATTTAAAGGTTCCTTAACCACATCTTCTACTATAGTTTACTTGTAGTCTTTATGGCTTTATCTATCTTTTCCTTCTTCATTACACCTTAATTATGTTCTTTGGTTGACTTTTCTTCAACCATTTAGACCTATTTCATTATCTCACTTGACAGTTTAGGATGCCACAGTGTGCATCCCTACTGCTATCCCTCTAAGGGTACTTTATAGTCTAGTATTCCCTTTTTATAGGCTAATGGAACATAGTCCTATGGTCACTTTATGAATAATGGGGTAGATGCTAATTGACCCAATTCTTATCCTTTTAGGTGTTAAACTCGTACATCACTTCTAGCTAACATTGTATTTGCATCTCAAACCGTTAGGTATAGTTCTTAAATATGTAGTTCCTGAATCTATCTGTAACATCCTCCCTGTATGTGTTTTGTACGTTCTATTGCTCCAGTGGCCTAATATCAGTCCAGGCAAGTCAGGATGTCTGGAACTACACTTTGGTGATAGTGAACAGACATATAATAATGAAATAAATAAAAAGAAAATACAAGAAAAATAAAAAAAATAAAAGAGAGAAAATGAAACTAAGTTAAACGAGCCGGTACCGTAGCAATGGGTGATCACACCGGGAAAGCCGTTGCTAACCCCAGGATCGCAGGAAACCCTCAAAATTATATTTCGGGACATAATTGAAGGTTTATTAAAATGTAATTGACACTATAAATATCAAAGAAAAATTAATAAATTAGTACAAAGAAAAATAAAAAATTGAGAAACAGATAAAAATCAGTGCTACCGAAAAATCAGGAATATAAGCCTAAGAGGGGTATTTTGGTCATTTGATGCCTAGAGTTGCCTTTTGACCTCAATGTCCATTAAAAAAAAATGATATTATACTTTAGAAATGTCATGAAAAATTAAATTGTGATACATTATGTAAATAGTGAAAAAAATGAGATAAATGAGCAAATAAGGAAACTTGGAATAATTAAACATTAAAAATAAGATTAGTGCTCCACTAACTCCTAACTTGGGAGAAATATGGGACCTTGGGACAGTAGATTCCATTCATTGTCATCTTCTTCTTCAACCTCACTCTCACTTGCCGAAATGAATCCTCCATGAAAGCTCCATTGCCACCCCACATGTAAAGCTCCATTCTTCCATTTTCATGCCATAATCCTTATAATTTCTTTCATTAAACTTGGTCCACACCTCTTGGGTAGATTATAGGGAACAAAAAGGAAGAGACTTGGTGAAGTTATCACAAGCTCCAAAAGTGGTAAGTGTCCAAATCCTCTCCCTTGCTTTAGTAAACCTTGTGTTTAGGTTGAGGTGAGTAATTTGGTGAAGAGAAATGAAGAAAATATTGAGTTATGAACTTGTCCATTTTCGGTAGCGATGATAGTTTGTTGTGTTTGAGTTTTGCTTACCTCTAATGGATGGGAATTAAGGTTGATTAACTCAAATGGAAGTTGTAGTAGGTTAATGTCCAAGTATGTGCATATTAGTGCTTGAATTAAGGGTTTGAAAATGGATTTTGATACTTTGGTAAACTACCGTGTTTGGTAGCCTATAATGTTATGAAATTGTGTGTGAGTTTATGTAATTTATTGATGAGATATGATGGTGTTAAATTGTGGGCAGCATGTGTAGTTGCCATGGAAGTGTATGTGCAATATTGGTGTTGAGGCATGTTGAATTTCAGTGGAAGTAAATGTTGAACTTTAATGGTGTATTGTGTGTATTGAGCACTTGAGTGTTCTGCTCAAAATGCTTTGCTGGAATTGTGTACAATATACATAGAAGTGCCATGATTGAATATTGAAGTATTGGGAGGAGGAGGATTGTTAAAATTGGAAGTGTAATGTTCAAATACAGGTTGTGTGTATTGGCAGTACATAAAATAGGTTATAAATGAAAAACTGTGAACCCAATTGGTATGAGGCTAATGGGAGGTGAAACTAGACACCAAATAGGCTAACTTTCATGCAGAAATATTGCCAAAATTCTACCTAGAAAATGACCTTAAAAATGACCAAATTCAGAATTGGTAAGTGTAGGCCCAGATTTTTGACCATATGAACAGTAGTCATTAGGATGGCCATAACTCACTCAAAACAAGTCCAAATGACTTGAAATTTTTACCATGGATAGCTTAGACATAGAGCTACAATTCTTATGGAGACACCAAAGCCCAAAAATGGACAGAACCAAGTCAAATAGCTTGCAAAAATTCGGGTACCAACACTGCCAGAACTAAATGTGACCAAAAATTGACCAAATTTTACACTAAAAGTGCAATCTGTCCAGTTTTAGTAAATTGACCATATCTTGGCCTATACAACTCAGAATGACCTGAAATTTTGCCAAAGGTTCAATAAGACATAGAGCTACAATTTTTCTTCTTTGACCAAAAGCTAAAAATCAAGAGAAATAGGACATTAAACTAGACAAATCTAGCACACTAAAACTGAAAATTTGACATTTACATACAATGATGCTTGAAGTAATTTGTCAATGAATGCCAACTTGTAAAAATGGTAAATTGCACTATATTGGCAGCATATCGAATCACAAATTGTGACATGTTGATGCTAGAATCAACTTGTCCATATTACCTAGAAAGGTCAACATTTACATTGACTTGTGAATTTTATGATAACTAGTAAACTTAAAAAAATGAAGAATTAAACAATTGATTTGTAATGTGCCCTAGTTTGCCTAGTTGACTAGTTTGGATAGGTTGGCATGCCAATAGGATTTTGGTAGCTGTTCTGTAAATAGCTTTATGCCATACTGTATTTTTACAGCATATTATGCCACACTGTGACTTTAATAGCCTACGGCTATACGTATTGTGTTATTATACTTGACTTATCGCCAGATTAACTATATGGCTTTTTAGCCACACTATTTGAACACTGGGAGACACTTTGTAACCGATGGTGTGACGGCCCAAGGTACTAGGTACCCAGTGCCAATATATTCGTTTATCTAGTCTGGCCAGTGTATAGGCTACACGGGTAGTTAATTTAAGCACTATTAAATTCAAATAGCTAAATTTAGTTTATTGACATACAGCACTACCAAAATTAGCAAAAATGAAAGGTTAGTAAATAAAAATAGAATCAACAACTGTAAAGAATATCGATGTCATAAATTCATAAAAAATTCATTTACTTTATTTTAGTGTATATTTCTTTATATTTGGCACCACTAAGTAAAATTGCTTAGCGCATTGCTTTTGTAACGCGTAGGTATTGGAGACACAACTGGGGAGCCCAGCAGACCTACGACCGGGTGAGACATCAATCTGCACAGGAGTCCAGAGTCATCTGCACTACACTGCATACCTGGTAGGACTTCGAATCTTGTGTAATGACTATCAGTTGTATTTTGATATTTTGTTATGTAATATGTATAGATATCATAAAACTTTAAAGTTTGTAATAATTTGTATATATTAAACTCCTATGGATAGTGTTTTGATAAATGTAAAATATGATGGACTGCATTTTAAAATTATGAAATTGTGAGACTGAAAAATTAGTTGGATGGTTGAGATTATCATATTGAACTATTTTTAACAGGTTTAGAAGTACATTTCGTTCAAAATACAGATGGCACCATGTCGGATTTTTATTACCATTTTTGAAACACTGATTTTATTAAAGTATGAAAATAGTATCAGCATGATATGAATATTACATAAAAGACTTCTTAAAATCAAATTGAGTTCTGGAAATGAGTTGATTACAGACTAGGTGCTCCGGCACGCCGTGCAGCATGCCTTGCTCGGCTATACTGTAAACAGATGAGGGGTGTTACACTATCTCTCCTACTTAGTAAGAGTTGACATCTCTGCATCCTTAACACTAGGGGTGTGCACTATTCGAATTGAACCGACTAAATCGAACTAAACTGCCTTATTTTGGTATTTTGATTCAATTTTTATAGTGGTTTAGTTCAGTTTGATTTTACTTTTTAGAATTTTGATTATTTTGGTTTGGTTTGGTTTTAAAGTTAAAAAAAAATTGATTGAACCGAACTGAATAGAATAATGCCAAAACTCTGTGTTTTGGGATTTAGAGTTAAAGACCTTAATACCTTATCACTTAAATTGCTCTCTCTTATTTAGACTTTCCTCCCCTACGATGTGATTCTTCTCTTCTCACTCAGTCCGTTATAATCTCACTCAGCCCTCTCTTCTCTCTCCCTTCTTGATGAAAAGGTAGAGACCTATAAAGCAAGGCTAGTAGCGAAAAGGCTTTGCCAAAGGCAAGGAATCGACTATGAGGAGACTTTCTCGCCTATTATCATGCTTAAATCAATTATGATTATATTAGAAATAGTTGCATACTATAATTATGAGATTTGGCAGATGGATGTCAAAACAGCTTTTCTCAATGGATACATTAAAGAAAACATTTTCATGGAATAACCTAGGGGTTTTAAATGCCAAGATGGTTCCAAAGTATGCAAGCTAAAGCTGTAACACCCTTATGTTCGGTAGTGCGTTCTACTGTTCCGGTGACCAGTGTTGTCCGGACAGCTAGGATGCCTAGAACTACACTTCGTTATGAGTGAGGAGACATAAAATAATGAAATACAAGAAAAGAAAATACAAGAAAAACAAAGGAAAAATAATAGCAAAGAAATGTAACCAGGTTAAGCGAGCCAAGAACCCTAGCGATGGGTGACCGCACCGGGAAGTCACTGCGTGGACCGTTGACTAGCCCTGGACTGCGGGGAACCCTGGAAAATATTTATAGGACTTACAGAGACATCAATTGAAGTATAAATATCATTAGAAATATCAAAGAAAAATTAAATAATTAGTACAAAGAAAAGTGAGAAATCGAAAAACAGATAAAACCCGGTGTTACCGAAAAATCGGGAATGCAACCCGAACAGGGGCATTGTGGTCATTTGACATCCCGAGTTGTCTTTTGACCTAAATGTCCATTAAAAATAAATAATATTACACTTGTAAAATATAATGAAAAATTAAATTGATGGTACCTAAAGTAAATAGCAAAAATTATGGGTTAATGTGGAATAAATGAAAGTTAAACTTATAATATGCTTTAAATTGTGTAAGTGGACCACTATAGAATAAATTAAACATTAAATGGCAGGTGTAAGTCCATTATACAATCTGAAGTCTTCATCTTCTCAATTTCCCTCAACCATGCCGAAATGAAGAAAGTGAGAACCTCCATTGCCGTTTTGCTTAAACCTTCATCCACTCCTTCATTTCACCTCTAAACACCTAGGTTTCTTCATCAAAGTTTATCTCCACATCATAAGGAAGAGTTTGATAGCAATATCAAGAAGTTTAGTGAAGGTTTAACAAGTCCTAACAATAAGTAAGTTTGTATTTTTGAATATTGCTTTGTTAAACTTTGTATACATGTTATGGGTGTGTGCTTTGTGAAGGAATTTTTAAGTTTTGAGGAGTTCTTGATATATCCAATTTTGGACAGCCATGGAGTTGTATATTTGATGATTTATTTTTACATATATTTGGTGGGAATTCATGTTGAGGAGGGTGATTTAATGTCCTAGTAAGTTAATTCCACATGTATATGGTGATTGTGCACTTGAAACGGAAGTTGACGAATTGTGGGAAACTTTGGCTTTGTGGAGCATTTCGGTAGCCTTGGGACTCCTTAATGAATGTTTGAATTCATGAAGATGTTGGATGAATTGTGATATTGAGGGTTGATGAACATGTATGTAAATTGGTTGTGGAAATTGTATGTAATAATTAGGAGTTTTATGTGTATCTATTGTGGTATTTAGACTTTGTGAGTTAGGACTTCAGTTGGTGTATTAAGGATGTTTGTATTCTGCCCAAAGTAACTTTAAGGTGAAGTACTAAATGGTTTTGGTAATGTACCAAATCAGAATTGGTAAGGGAAGTGGACTTAGAGTAAGGTAAATGTGTAATTGATACATGTATAAGCAATGTAATTAAGGACAGCATGCATTTTAGCCATAACTTTAAATGTGTAACTCCAATTGGTATGAGACCAATTGGGGGTGAAACTAGGCACAAAATGTGCCAACTTTCATGAAGGAAACATACCAAAATTCTGCTTACAAGATAACTTGAAAAATGACCAAATCCGGATTAAGTACAACTGAGACCTAAAAATTGACCAATTGGGCAGCAGTTAGTGTTTAGGCCATAACTCACTCAAAACAGGTCCAATTGACCTAAAATTTTAAACATGAATAGTTAAGACCCATACCTACAAGTCTTATGAAGACACCAAAGCCCAGAAATGACCATAAGCAAGTCAAACAGCTTGCAAAAGTTCGGGTCCAAAAACTGGCCGAACCAAAGTTGACCAAAATTGACCTAAAATGACCTAATTTGATGCCATTTGACCAGCAATAGTAAAATGACCATAACTTGGTCTACATAACTCAGAATGACCTAAAATTTTGCCCCGCGTTCCATAAGACATAGATCTACAAGTTTGTAGTTTTGACCGAAACCTGAAAACCGAGGGAACTAGATCGTCCGGCTAGGTCAAACTAGTATCCCGGAATCCAGCAATTTGCAATAAAATACACTAAACAAGGAAATGAACTTGGTAACATGTACCAACCCTAAAAGACTATCGAATGTGACATATTAATGACACTAAAACCTAATTTACCTAGAACACATCGAGGGTCGGTATATTAGGTGATTATACAAATAATAGCTTTCAGTGAATTACTTATCAAGCATTATCGATAGAGACAGTTTAATTTAGTACTGAAACACTTCAAATTGTGTTTCTCAGTTAGTAAAGACTCAGGGAAAGGGAAGGAAGCACTGAGTCCAGACCAGGAGACAATTATCAGAGGTTTGTGCGCAACAACTATTTCTTTTGAATTTTTCAATTGAAATGAATTATGACTATTTGTACATTATTGTTTTAAATTGTGGAAATGTGTTTGAATGGATATTTATTGCTTGAAAAGCACTCTAAATGGTTTGAAATTGTGAGAAATTGTTTGAATGATATTAATGGATACTTATTGATTGAAAAGCATTGGAAATGGTTTGAAATCACAGCTATCATGTATATTGATTGTATTCCTCGCTAGCTTGTCTAGTGGGACGAATTGAATTCCCTCTCTGGCTGAAGTGTTGAGGTGTGTGCCTGTTGAGGACGAATTGGATGAGTACTCATATTTTTTCTAGCTAGCTATGTTATTCCTCATTAGTCATCGACTTTTGGGACGAATTGAATACCTCATTAGCCATCGGCTTTTGGCACGAATTGAACTTTGGAACATGATTAAGCTGTGTGTGATTTATTGATTTGTATTATGAGATTGTGAAATGGAGTTAAATCCTTATTGACATTTACTGTCTTTTGAAGTTAAATATGTTTTGATCTCTGAGATTTATTGTAATATTGTGTTAAATTCCTTCTGACACTCATTGTCTTGAATTTAACTATGATTTTACATATCCATCATTTAAATGATTTATGAATTGTGATTTAAGTTGTATTTGGTTAATGTTGTGCACCACTGAGACATTGTCTCAGTGATAGATTTTTATTGCTATCGCAGGTAGACAGACAGACAAGGTAGCAGACTAGGCTGCTAATACCTCCAGCGAGAGATTACCGGGTATAATGAGTATACCAACATTTTGCATTTTGTACTGTAATGTATGACCACTGTATGTACATATTGTTTTTGGTTTTGAGCAGTTGTAAATTCAAATTGTACCTTGAAGTTGTAAAATAATTATGAGTTATTTTGGCTTGTAAAAATTATATTATATTTCTTGTATCGCAGTCTTTGAAAAATCACTGTGGATTTGAGTTGAGAAATATGTTGGAGTTGAGATTTAGAAAAATATTGAAGTGCTTTTTACAGGTTTTCTGAAGAACTGTTTTATCCAAAATACAGATGGCACTTTGCCAAAATTTTTACAGAAATTCCAAATAATTCAAATATGTTAGTTTTATCACTTCAATTCAAAAAGGTTTTTAACACCTGTAAATAGTGCTCACCACTGTAAAAGAAGTAAGAAAAGTTTTTAAAAATCCCTTGTAATGTATTTAATGGGTTATCAGTAGACGGAGTTGGTAATTCAATAGGTATACTACGGGATCATGTTATGCCTTACAGAGGGGTAGGGTGTGACAAAAGCAATCCATTTATGGGTTGAAACAAGCTTTGAGGAGTTGGAACATCCATTTTGATGAAGCCATTAAGTCATTTGGTTTTTATCAAAAATGAGGATGAGCCATGTGTATATAAGAAGGTTAGTGATAGTGTTGTCACTTTCCTTATCTTATTTGTGGATGATATTCTGTTGATGGGTAATGACATAGGTATGTTGACAGTTGTAAAGGTATGGTTGTCAAATACATTCTCCATGAAAGACTTAGGGGAGGCAACCTATATTCTTGGGATTTGCATCTATAATGATAGAGCGAAAAAAATAATTGGTTTATCCCAAAGTCTATACTTGGAAAAGGTGTTAAAGAAGTTTAACATGCTTGATTCCAAGAGAGGATTATTACCAGTGAGACATGGTATCCACCTGTCTCCAAAGACACCTGAAGAAAGAGATAAAATGGCTAGGATTCCATATGTTTTGGCTATTGAAAGTTTGATGTATGCAATGTTGTGTACTAGGCAGGATATTGCATATACTGTTAGTTTGACTAGCAGGTTTCATTCCTATCCAGGTTTGGAACACTGGATAGCTATCAAGAACATCCTTAAGTACTTGAGAAGAACTAAAGATTTATTCTTGATTTATAGAGGTGGTGACTTACAATTAGATGGTTATACTAATTCTGATTTTCAATCAGATATCGATGATAGAAAGTCTACCTCTGGGTTTGTGTTCATTTGTAATCTAGGTGCAGTCAGTTGGAAGAGTTCCAAATAGAGTACGACTGCTGATTCCACTACAGAGGCTAAGTATATTGCTGCATCAGATGTTGCAAAAGAAGCTGTTTGGATAAAGAAGTTTGTAACATAACTTGTAGTAGTTCCTTCCGTTGAGTTAGCAGTTCCACTCTACTATTACAACAATGGAGCGGTCATACAGGCTAAGGAACCCCGGTCTCACTAGAAACCTAAACACATTGAAAGGCGCTACCACATTATCAGAGAAATAGTTGGGCAAGGTGATGTAGCCATGTAGAAAATAGCATCAACTAAAAATCCAACTAATCCATTCATGAAGCCTATGTCACAAGCTCAGTTAGAGCGACATCTTGAGAAGATGGGTCTAAGATATTGTAATAAATGGCTCTAGTACTAGTGGGAGATTGTTAGTAGTATGCCCTAGAGCATATCATTTAGTATGTATCTTGTACATATTTTATTAATAAAAGACAATTTCACTTTTCTGTTTACATAATGTATTTAGAAATTCTATTCTTAAGTTGTTAAGAATATGAGTGACAGTATTTCTAGAACAAAGTATCATAAATTGGTTCACAATCGAGGATACTTCATAATAAGGACATGATTTATCCAGAAAGATTGTAATCATGTTTGTTCCCAAGGTATTTATATGAGATATAAATAAGATGGAATGGTGAGTCTCATGCCATATAACAAACATGATAGACACTTATACATGATAAGTAGGCCGAACCAGTGACGCATATGATAAGCACATGGAGTTTACTCTTGTCAATGCATTGTCATATATCATATCAGTGCATATAATCTTTGGACCTGAGATGACACTATTATCTTGTATATGGGTGGTTTGAGTTTGATACTTCTTTTATACTTGTACTGTGTATGGGTATATGGGCATGTGTTGGCTCCTACTAGTTATATATGGAGATAGGTATTGATCAAGATGGAATCTGTTATCCTAAGTAAATAGGGATAAAATCCTATGTTTATTTAATTATTCTTGATGTTTCAAGTTCCTGGCCAAGATAGATAGATTTAGTCAGAAAAGAGTTTCTGACAAGAAAATCAAATTAATCAAGAACTGGAATTAAAAAAGAACATAATATTAATAGCAAATGGGGTTTGACATAAACGATGACTGCAGGTCGAATGGTAACATATGATTATAGGTTCATTTAAGGTATTCCTTATTATTGATTGGGTGGCAATGGCATGCTATGCTAGGTGTTAACCATGGTCTATGAGGTGCCTAAAATGATTTAGAGAAATCATTTATGGTAAGAAAGAGTTCTGATGATATTAAGAGTTAATATCATATCTCATTGCCAATTAGTGATGAGCCTAGTAAGTCACACACATACACAAGATAATCACCAAGTAAAATATAATTTAGCTGATTAATTAAAGAGTTTAATTAATAAATTAAATAGGTTTACTTTGCAATAAGATTGCAAAGTCTCTAGCATGACTTGAAACCAAATCTAGGTTATTGGATATATAGTATAAGTTAAATTTATATTTAAATTATTTAAATATGAATTTAATTGTAAGAAATTAATTAATGGAGATTAATTAATTAATTTATATTTGACATATATATTTAAAGTATTTAAATATGAATTTAATTGTAAGAAATTAATTAATGGAGATTAATTAATTAATTTATATTTGATATAAATTGATTAGAAGAGAAGAAAAAATGATTTTGGGCTGAGAACTCAAAATTAAAACATAAGGGTAATTTGGTCATTTCACAGGGTGACATATGGCACCATGAGATGGTGACACATGGCACCATATAAGCTTGCCATTTGTCTTCCTATCATGTAAGATGATCAAAGAAAAGATTAAGTCTAGCTTTGGCACTTGGCTCAATGTGATTAAGTCAATTAAAATTTAGATGCAATGTGGTGATGACATGTGGCAAGGGTTTTAAGTGATGACCTAATTATAAAAGGAAAAAGAAGAAAAATTCAGCCACTCTCTCCATTCTTTCTTATGTGTGGTGGCACCTATTCTTCTTCCTCTTCTTTTTATCTTGTCTCATCAATTCAAAGAGAATTACCCAAATTTCTTTGAATTAAAATTGCTAGAAATTATTTCTAGTGTTCTATACACAAATACAACCTCTCTAAAGGTAAAAACCCAATTTATAATTGGTTGGAAAGGCTTGAGAAGCAAGATTGGGGGCTGCCTATTGGTGATCTTGGTGTGGACAAGTTAGAGGGACAATACTTGGGGTCCTTGGTACTTCCTAAAGGTGCCAATCACATCCATAGTGCATCAAAGAGGTTAGTGCTCTAACTTCTCTTTTAAACTAGGGTTTAAATGAATTAATTTGTTAATTCACAATCTTGAATGGCAAACATAGATCCTAATACATATTAAAATTATTTTAATATGCAATTGAGCATTGAAATTAATTAGGCACATAAGAGATGTGGTATGATGCATGTAACCCTAGAAGAAAATTTCTTGAAATTCAATGCTCTAATGAATAACTTTCATGCTTCTGCTCCTTTCATAGGATGTGCTCTATTTTTCTCCTATTCTTTAACAATGAAAAATTCTCCAATCCTATTGGCTTTGATTAATGTAGTTCCCTTTTTATATATATATATTTTTTGACCTGCAAATGCAAATAAAACATGAAGGTAGAGAAATAAAAACCATTTAGATGTTTTTAGTTCTAAATTGAAGCTAAGATGTGGCATTTGGTCTATTTGGTTTGAACTGAATTGAACCAAATTAGGGCAATTCAGTTATATTTGGTTTTCCATGCTTTTCAGTTTGGTTCGGTTTGTAAAATATGGTAACTCAGTGTATTCAGTTTTAGCAGTTTGATTTGGTTTGAATTGAATGCTCAGTGTTATCCTCAATGTAGTGGCTTACAGGGTATGTGTATTACCAATATCCTTATCACTTACCTTTTCTAATTCTACACTATCTTGAAACCCTCTAGGTTTCTTACCTCAATTCACTATGCTTAACTTATCTAAAATGCTCTATTTACTTCTCTCATTAACTCTATGCTTTTCCTGACCTAATGGTCACACTAAGTGATTGCACCCTTTTTTCATAGTCTTTGTTAAGGCATGCACATCTCTCACATTCTCATTGTTGGCCCTTTAGACCTCTTTAGCTTACACTACTTCTGGTGCACATGCCCTTTTCTTTGCTAAGCCTGAACCCTGATTCTCTTTATTATTATATCTATTTTATCCCTAGGTGCTTAAGGGTTAATCATCACTAGCTTGTTGCTATTGTCCTTTCTCTTGGTTAGCGAGTACTCTCACTTTGGATAGAAGGAAGCCAAAAATGAACTCAAGCAGTGATAGTTATGATCTTTAATTTATCGTCTCTTCTTTTATGCTTAAGTTATAGGTTATCCTCTACCATATAGTGGAGAGGTGCTATGAGGGTTTCCTTTTTTCTATTATTGTCCTAGTAGTCAAGTTTAAGGTATTAAGTACTCTCCCTAAGCAAAGCATATGTGAAGACATCTATATTTTATGGTATTTTGTTAGTAGTATGCCCTAGAGCATATCATTTAGTATGTATCTTGTACATAATTTTATTAATAAAAGGCATTTCCACTTTTCCGTTTACATAATATATTTATGTGTAATAGAAAAGGTCCATTGATATTTTGTTAGAAATATTATTCTTAAGTTGTTAAGAATATGAGTGACAATATTTCTAGCACAAAGTATCATAAATAGGTTCACAATCGAGGATACTTCATAATAAGGACATGACTTATCCAGAAAGATTGTATTCATGTTTGTTCCCAAGTTATGTATATGAGATATAAATAAGATGGAATGGTGAGTCTCATGCCATATAACAAACATGATAGGCACTTATAAATGATAAGTAGGCCGAACCAGTGACACTTATGACAAACACATGGAGTTTACTCTTGTCAATGTTTTGTCATAAATCATATCGATGCATATAATCTTTAGACCTGAGATAGCACACTTATCTTGTATATAGGTAGTTTGAGTTTGATACTGCTTTCATACTTGTACTGTGTATGGGTATATGGGCATCTGTTGGCTCCTACTAGTTATATATGGAGGTAGGTGTTGATCAAGATGGAATCTGTTCCTCTAAGTAAATAGAGATAAAATCCTATGTTCATTTAATTGTTCTTGATGTTTCAAGTTCTGGCCAGACAGATAGATTTATTCGAAAAGAGTTTCGATAAGAAAATCTTTTAATCAAGAACTGGAATTAAAAGAGAACATAATATTCATAGCAAATGGAGTTTGACATAAACCATGACTCGGCTTGAGTTGGGATTTTGTAATAGAGAGATTCTAGTGCATGGTAACATATGATTATAGGTTCATTTAAGGTAAACCTTATTACTAATTGGGTGGCCATGGCATGCTATGCTAGGTGTTAACCATGGTCTATGAGGTTCATAAAATGATTTAGAGAAATCATTTATGGTAAGAAAGAGTTCTGATGATATTAAGAGTTGATATCATGTCTCATTGCCAATTAGTGATGAGCCTAGTAAGTCACACACATACACAAGTTATCACCTATTTAAATATGATTTAATTAATTAATTAAAGAGTTTAATTGATTAATTAAATAGATTTGGTTTGCAATTAAATTGCAAAGTCCCTAGCATGACTTGAAACCAAATCTAGATTATTGGATGTGTAGTATAAATTAAATTTATATTTAAAGTGTTTAAATATGAATTTAATTGATGAGAAATTAATTAATAGAGATTAATTAATTAATTTATATTTGATATAAATTAATTAGAAGAAGAAAATAATTATTTTGGGTTAAGAACTCAAAATTAAGACTCAGGGGCATTTTGGTCATTTCACAGTGTGACACGTGGCACCATGAGATGGTGACACATGGCATAACACATAAGCTTGCCAAATGTTTTTAATCATGTAAGATGATTAAAATCAAGATTAAATATAGGTTTGACACTTGGCACAATGTGATTGGGTCACTTAAACCTAGAGCTAATCAAAAGGTGACATGTGGCTAGGGTTTAATGTGTTAACCTAGCTATTTAAGTGTGGTTATGAAAAGAAAACATAACCAGCAGCCTCTCCTCTCAATTGTCACGCCACTTTGAGCCTCTCCAGCTATTTCTCTTCATCTCTCATCAATTCAAAGAGATTAGCCATCAATCTCTTGAATTAAGAACACTAGAAATTGTTTCTAGTATCCTGTTTACATCTCTAATCTCTTAAAAGGCAGAACTTGAATTTCTAATTAATAGAAAAGGCTTTAGAAGCTGTTCAAGGGCTGCCGTAGGTGTTCTTGGTGTGGACAAGCTAGAGGGACAACATCTGGTGTCCTGAAGACGAATCTCAAATGCGCACACTGCAAAGACATCAAGAGGTTAGTGTAATCGTTCTTGATTTAATCTAGGGTTCTAAAATTAATCTGATTAATTTTAAAATCTTAAATGGCAAATACAGATCCAAAAACATATTAAAAGAGTTTTAATATGTTGTTTATCATTGAAATCAAATAGATAAAAATAAATCTTGCATGGTGCAGGTGACCCTAGGTGAAAATTTTTGAATTCAATGGTATAATCTTGTGTTTTTCACGCCTGTTCCTTCAATTGGTATCAGAGCCACTATATTTGCCATTTAGATTGTTGATTATATAATTTAATTGTGTGTTTGATCATGAGATCAAGAGATTCATTGCTGGTTGGATCATGAGGTGTGGCGTCACACATGGTGAAGCCACCATTGGTGGCGGCAACAATGGTTCCTTGGGTGGTTCAAGGTTTGGCGTTTAATTCTGCAATTGTTGTATGATCTAAGGCCTATTCTTTGACTAATTAAAGTGTTTAATTAGTTGTTTTAATCACACAATTAAATTATGATTCAAATCAGAATTTTAAAAATTGTTTCAATGTGATTCAAATCTGAATTTTAAAAGTTGTTTGAATGTGATTCAAATCTGAATTTTTAAAGTTGTTTGAATCATATTTAAATCTGATTTTTTAAAATTGATTCAATAAAATTCAGATCTGATTTTTTAAAAAATATTTGAATGTGATTCAAATCTGATTTTTTAAAAAATGTTTGAATGTGATTCAAATCTGAATTTTTGAAGTTGTTTGAATGTGATTCAAATCTGAATTTTTAAATTTGTTTGAATGAGATTCCAATCTGAATTTTTAAATTTATTTGAATCATATTCAAATCTGGATTTTTATGTTGAATATGAGATATTCAATTTAATTTAAGTATGTATGTTTTATTTAATTGTTAAATAGTGATATGCATGATGGATGATCATGGACTATAAAAGACCAATGTGATTGGATTTATTTCTTTTATGTTTCTTTGGGATTGTAAATTAATTAATTTATTTTAATTTATTTTGGGCATGTATTATTAAGTTTGTAATAATTTTTGGGTTGTAATTTCATTTATTTAAGTTCTTGTAAATTCGCCTTGGTATGCCAAGGATTACTATGTAATATTGGATTGCAAGAAGTTCAAGGAGGTCAAGAGCATTGGTGGGACCAGTGGGAGGAATTCAATATCAAGTGTTGATTATGTACTCCTTCAGCAACTCTTGTAAAATGAATGAATGAAATGCACCTAGGAATGCCCTGATTCAATTCTTGGTGGCTCAGAATTGAATCCCTTAGAAAGTCCATGATCATACCATATTTACTGCTTATCCATGAATGCATGAGATGTATGGGAATGTATGCAATTATATGATATATGCATGCTAAATGGATAATGTGCAAAGTGAGACCTTAATAGTAATTAGGATGGCTATAAAATCTTCCAAACAAATGATTAAGTTGGAAATGCTATAATTAAAGTAATTATAACATAAGCCCTCCATTGGGGCAATTATTTTAAGAAATTTTAAATAGTTGCATGAGATGCAATTAATTTAAGAGATTTTCTTAAGAATAATTGTTAAGCATGAGATGTTGTAAATATGTAAATGGTTTGATGGCCAATATTGGATGTACCTGAGGACATTAAAATTATTTGCATAATTACTGGCTCAATGGGATCAACTTAACTAATGCAAGATAAGTCAATATTGGATGTACCTGAGATTTTGAGCATTAGGGGCTAGTAAAAGGATTGAACCTCACATGAGATGTGATGGGCAAGGAGTTGCTCACTTATAGTTTATTGTAATTCCAATAATGGATGTACCTGAGGATGATCAATAGAATTATAAGAATTCAATCACCCACTAGAAATCCATCCAACTAGGATTTCCGTTTTCTACTTTGGAAGTGTAGGATTCGCTAAGTTAGTGGGAGGACCAATTTGATTAAAAGACCATAATCATTTTGGTTAATTACTTGATACATTTACTAATTAATCTGGTTATTTTCTCAGCTTAATTTTCTCGATAAAAATGAGCACAAAACAACCACCACCATCCAATATCCTTGCAAGCATACTTGATCACAACAGTTGACAGACCTAATCATGCGATTGGCTAAGAAATTTGAAACTTGTCCTGAACCTTGAACATATAGGATATGTTCTATATTCAAATGTTCTTGGTCCCTTACCTCCAGAGGCCACACAAGAGGAACATGATACTTTGGACAAGTGGAAGGAGCATGATATGAGAGCTAAGTGTTACATGCTTGCTTCTATGAGTAATGAGTTACAGAAGCAACATGAGAACATGCAGAGTGCGAGTGAGATCCTCCTTCACCTACAAGAGTTGTATGGTGAGCACAGCAGGAATGCTAGGTATGAGATATCTAGACAGCTATTCCGTATGAGGATGTCTGAGGGACAGAATGTTGGGGATCATGTCCACAAGATGATTCGGCTGATTGAGCAGTTGGAACATCTTGACTTCAACATGGATTTCCAACTACAAACGGATTTGATCCTTCAGTCCCTTCCTGAGTCTTTTGGGAATTTTGTAACAAATTTCCATATGACTAAACAGGAATGCACCTTAGCTGAATTACTCAACATGCTGGTTATTGCCCAAAAGAATATGCCAGGCAATAAAGGAAAAGAGGTAGCTTTGGTTGCATCTTCTTCTGCTGGAAAGTCCAACAAGAAGAAGGGCAATAAGAAAAAGAAACCTCAGATTCCTGGTCCTTCCAAGAAAATAGCTAAACAGAAAAGGAAGACTAAAGCTGATGAAGGCAAAGGAAAGTGTTTCCACTGCCAACAGGAAAGTGTTTCCATTGCCAACAGGAAAGTGTTTCCATTGTCAGTAAGAAAGTGTTTCCACTGGCCAGAGTAAAGCAATCTAAATGAATGCAATGCCATGGTGAAAACCAACTCAAGTTCAAAATATATTTGGCACTTAAGGTTATGTCATGTTGCAGAAGATAGGATTACAAAATTGGAGAAAATGGGGATTTTATCCTCATTGGGCTCTGAGCCTACTCCAACTTGTGAATCTTGCCTTCAAGGCAAAAATGACTAGATTACCCTTTGTTGGACAAGGGCTAAGAGCTAAAAATATTTTGGAACTAATACATAGTGATGTATGTGGTCCGTTTAAAGAAATGGCTAGAAGGGGTTTTCATTATTTTATTACCTTTACTGATGATAAATCAAGGTTTGGGTATTTGTATTTGATGAAATACAAACATGAATCCTTTGAAAAGTTCAAAGAATTTAAATCTGAAGTAGAAAATCAAACAGGAAAAAATATTAAAGCTCTTCGATCAGATCGTGGAGGTGAATATTTGAGTACTGAATTTGATGAATACTTGAGAGAGCATGGCATTGTTTCTCGGTGACTCCTCCAGAACGCATACGGTGAATGGTGTATCTGAAAGGAGAAATCGTACCTTATTGGATATGGTACGTAGTATGATGAGCTATACTGATATGCCAATCTCCTTTTTGGGGATTTGCATTAGAATCAGCTTTATATATTCTGAATAGGATTCCATCAAAATCAGTTTCTTCCACACCTTATGAGATATGGCATGGAAGAAAACCAAGTCTTAAGCATGTTAAGATTTGGGGTTGTCCAAATTATATCAAAAAGTCAACACCGATAAATTGGAGACCGGATCGTAAAAGGTCAATTTGTTGGATATCCAAAAGATAGTTTTGGATATTATTTTTATTTGCCTACTTCACAAAAGGTTGTGATAAGTAGAGATGCCACATTTCTTGAACAACGGTTTGTTCAAGAAGGAGGCAAAGGAAGGCAAATAGAGTTAGAATTGGAGAATTCGACCAACCAATGCATCGGATGGATATAGATCCATCTAGTCAACCTATACCCATTGATGAAACATCTACAAATGTTCCTCGTAGAATAACCGAGGGTATCTCACCCACCGGTGAGATATGGTTTTCTTCATGAAAAAGAACAAGAGTTGTCTACTCATGAAGAAGTAGATCATGGAGATGATCCACTTACCTATGAAGAAGCTATATCGGATATAGACTCTTTAAAATGGATTGATGCTATGAAATCCGAGATTGATTCCATGTATAAGAATCAAGTTTGGGATCTTGTTGACCCACCAAGGTATTGTACCTATAGGGAACAAATGGGTTTTCAAGAAGAAAATTGGTTACGATGGAAAGGTAGAGACCTATAAGGCAAGGCTAGTAGCGAAAGGGTTTCGCCAAAGGCAAGGAATAGACTATGAGGAGACTTTCTCACTGTTGCCATGCTTAAATCAATTAGGATTTTATTAGCAATAGTGCATACTATGATTATGAGATTTGGCGGATGGATGTCAAAGCGCTTTTCTCAATGGATACATTGAAGAAAACATTTTCATGGAACAACCTAAGGGATTTGAATCCCAAGATGGTTCCAAGGTATGCAAGCTAAAGCGATCCATTTATGGGTTGAAACAAGCTTCGAGGAGTTGGAACATCCGCTTTGATGAAGCCATTAAATCTTTTGGTTTTATCAAAAATGAGGATGAGCCATGTGTATATAAGAAGGTTAGTGACAGCTATCACTTTCCTTGTCTTATATGTGGATGACATCGTTGATGGGTAATGATACGGGTATGTTGACGACTATAAAGGTATGGTTGTCAAATACATTCTCCATGAAAGACTTAGGGAGGCAACCTATATTCTTGGGATTCGCATCTATAGAGATAGAGCGAAAAGAATAATTGGTTTATCCCAAAGTCTATACTTGGAAAAGGTGTTAAAGAGGTTTAACATGCTTGATTCCAAGAGAGGATTGTTACCAGTGAGACATGGTATCCACCTTTCTAAAGAGATGTCTCCAAAGACACCAAGAAAGAGATAAGATGGCCAGATTCCATATGCTTGGCTACTGGAAGTTTGATGTATGCAATGTTGTGTACTAGGCCGGATATCACATATGCTGTTAGTTTGACTAGCAGGTATCAATCCAATCCATGTTTGGAACACTGGATAGCTGTCAAGAATATCCTTAAGTACTTGAGAAGAATTAAGGATTTATTCTTGATTTATGGAGGTGGAGACTTGCAATTGGATGGTTATACTGATTCTGATTTCCAATCAGATATCGATGATAGAAAGTCTACCTCTGGATATGTGTTCATTTGTAATGGAGGTGCAGTCAGTTGGAAGAGTTCCAAACAGAGCACGACTGCAGATTCCACTCATCGAGGTGAGTATATTGTTGCATCGATGCCGCAAAGGAAGTCGTTTGGATAAAGAAGTTCGTGATGAACTTACGAGTTCCTTCCATTGAGTCGCCAGTTCCATTACCTTTGTGACAACAATGGAGCGATCGTCTGAGCTAAGGAACTAAGGTCTCACCAAAATCCAAACACATAGAAAGGCACTACTACATTATCAGAGATATAGTTGGGCAAGGCGATATAGCCATGCAGAAAAATAACATCAGCTGAAAAATCCAGCTGATCCATTCACTAAGCTTTTGTCACAAGTTAAGTTAGATCGGCATCTTGAGAAGATGGGTCTAAGGTATTGTAATGAATGGCTCTAGTGCTAGTGGGAGATTGTTAGTAGTATGCCCTAGAGCATATCATTTAGTATGTATCTTGTACATAATTTTATTAATAAAAGGCATTTCCACTTTTCCGTTTACATAATATATTTATGTGTAATAGAAAAGGTCCATTGATATTTTGTTAGAAATATTATTCTTAAGTTGTTAAGAATATGAGTGACAATATTTCTAGCACAAAGTATCATAAATAGGTTCACAATCGAGGATACTTCATAATAAGGACATGACTTATCCAGAAAGATTGTATTCATGTTTGTTCCCAAGTTATTTATATGAGATATAAATAAGATGGAATGGTGAGTCTCATGCCATATAACAAACATGATAGGCACTTATAAATGATAAGTAGGCCGAACCAGTGACACTTATGACAAACACATGGAGTTTACTCTTGTCAATGTTTTGTCATAAATCATATCAGTGCATATAATCTTTAGACCTGAGATAGCACAGTTATCTTGTATATAGGTAGTTTGAGTTTGATACTGCTTTCATACTTGTACTGTGTATGGGTATATGGGCATCTGTTGGCTCCTACTAGTTATATATGGAGGTAGGTGTTGATCAAGATGGAATCTGTTCCTCTAAGTAAATAGAGATAAAATCCTATGTTCATTTAATTGTTCTTGATGTTTCAAGTTCCTGGCCAGGACAGATAGATTTATTCAGAAAAGAGTTTCTGATAAGAAAATCTTTTAATCAAGAACTGGAATTAAAAGAGAACATAATATTCATAGCAAATGGAGTTTGACATAAACCATGACTCCAAATTTGAGTTGGGATTTTGTAACAGAGAGATTCTAGTGCATGGTAACATATGATTATAGGTTCATTTAAGGTAAACCTTATTACTAATTGGGTGGCCATGGCATGCTATGCTAGGTGTTAACCATGGTCTATGAGGTTCATAAAATGATTTAGAGAAATCATTTATGGTAAGAAAGAGTTCTGATGATATTAAGAGTTGATATCATGTCTCATTGCCAATTAGTGATGAGCCTAGTAAGTCACACACATACACAAGTTATCACCTATTTAAATATGATTTAATTAATTAATTAAAGAGTTTAATTGATTAATTAAATAGATTTGGTTTGCAATTAAATTGCAAAGTCCCTAGCATGACTTGAAACCAAATCTAGATTATTGGATGTGTAGTATAAATTAAATTTATATTTAAAGTGTTTAAATATGAATTTAATTGATGAGAAATTAATTAATAGAGATTAATTAATTAATTTATATTTGATATAAATTAATTAGAAGAAGAAAATAATTATTTTGGGTTAAGAACTCAAAATTAAGACTCGAGGGCATTTTGGTCATTTCACGATTGTGACACGTGGCACCATGAGATGGTGACACATGGCATAACACATAAGCTTACAAATGTTTTTAATCATGTAAGATGATTAAAATCAAGATTAAATATAGGTTTGACACTTGGCACAATGTGATTGGGTCACTTAAACCTAGAGCTAATCAAAAGGTGACATGTGGCTAGGGTTTAATGTGTTAACCTAGCTATTTAAGTGTGGTTATGAAAAGAAAACATAACCAGCAGCCTCTCCTCTCAATTGTCACGCCACTTTGAGCCTCTCCAGCTATTTCTCTTCATCTCTCATCAATTCAAAGAGATTAGCCATCAATCTCTTGAATTAAGAACACTAGAAATTGTTTCTAGTGTCCTGTTTACATCTCTAATCTCTTAAAAGGCAGAACTTGAATTTCTAATTAATAGAAAAGGCTTTAGAAGCTGTTCAAGGGCTGCCATAGGTGTTCTTGGTGTGGACAAGCTAGAGGGACAACATCTGGTGTCCTGAAGACGAATCTCAAAGGCGCAGACACGCTGCAGCACATCAAGAGGTTAGTGTAATCGTTCTTGATTTAATCTAGGGTTCTAAAATTAATCTGATTAATTTTAAAATCTTAAATGGCAAATACAGATCCAAAAACATATTAAAAGAGTTTTAATATGTTGTTTATCATTGAAATCAAATAGATAAAAATAAATCTTGCATGGTGCATGTGACCCTAGGTGAAAATTTTTGAATTCAATGGTATAATCTTGTGTTTTTCACGCTTCCGTTCCTTCATATTTATCATAAGCTACTTAAAGTCCCTCACTAGTTGTCAAGGCTGTACATTAGTTGAGACATTTGGCCCCTTTGTTCCAGGGTACCAAAGCCTTGTACCAAGCTTGATAGCTCTATTCTTGCCATAACCTCTCACTATTTTCTATCTTTACCCTTGAATTCTCACCCTTATTAGGGTATCAAACACATTTAGTCTCTGAATAATATTGGTGTCACACCTTACCCCTCTTTATGGTATAACATGATCTCATAGAATATCTAATGAACTACCGAACTTCACCTATCGATAACTCATTAAGTATCCTACAAGGGATTTTAAAACCATTTTTTTACCTTTTGAAAGTGGTGAGCATTTTGGTAGGAATTAAAAACATTTAATTAAAGTTTCAAAACTAGTAAAAAATTTTGTCCATTTTTATTTTTCCGTAATTTTTAGGAAAAATTTCGGCAGAGTGCCGTCTGTATTTTGAGAAAACAGTTCTTCAAATACCTGAAAAAAATACTTTCAATAATTATTTTCACAACTCCCAACCCAAAGCAACTCAAGTCAACACAATTTAATTTAATTCTACAACTCAACCAAAAATTTGTCATCTCAAAATACTTTGCACAACAAAACTTTCAAATGTTCAATTTTGGTGACCTATTTTGCACTGTTCCCTTGGTCATGTTGCTGTTAGAATTTGGCTAAGTTCTCTTCATAGAAATTGTTTCTTATTGTCTTAACTTTAATTTTCTTTTTGAATCACTCCATTTGGAGTTTTGTAGCTCAAGTTATAGCCATTTAAACATGGCTGGCCGGATTGGCCAAACCCAGATTTTCTAGGCACCAAACCTGTTACTGGTAGTTTTAGGTCACTAATTTTAGGTGGCTAAATGACTTGGTTAAGGGCATAATTTGGGTTTGTATTCAGCATGAAAGTTGTAGGTCTATATCTCAGTTTTCTACTGGTAAAATTTTAGGTTATTTCGACCTTCCTAGCCCAAGTTATGGCCAAATGAACAAACACTGTTCATTTGGTCATTTTTGTACAGGGTAGAACAATCAATTCTGGATTTGGCTAATTTGTTCACTATGCTATGGTCACTTTTTGGGCATGATTCCTAAATGAAAAATGTGCCATTTTTTGTCTATTTTCATTCCCAATTGGCCTCATAGTAATTGGGTTGGTAATGTTTCAGTTTTGGTCCCTGAAAAGGACCTTGGTCATGCTACCTATAGAATGTCCATAACCAATCCAAATTTCCATTTGATTCCAACACTTCCAACATACCACAATTGGTCACATATGACTATTTTTCAGCTCAAACAAGGTCAAACACATCATTTGACCAATTCTCAAAGTTTTGTCTCTCAAACCCTAGGTCCAAAACCCTAACTCACTAATTTTGTTACATTTTACTAAATTAAAACATATAAACATACTTTCTCAACTTATTCAAGCTTTCTAACATGTTTAATTCAATCAAACTCATGCAAATCATTCTCCTATATAGGCTAGCTGAAATTCACATATAGTCCTCCAATAATTGTTTTCTTTTCTATTTTTCATAATTTCTAAGTTTATTCAACTATAAACACCATAATTAAACTAGAACTGCAAAGTTTAGCTTACTAACCTTTCTCTTCGAAATTCAACCACCCAATCCTTCACTTTTCTTTCAAAATTTCTTAATCAATCTTCTTTTCTAGTTGCCCAAACAAGGTTTAATTAAGGAGCTTGCAATTTCTATGGCTGAAAGTAGGTTTCTTCAAGCTCACAAATGAGCTTTCATGGAGGTTTAGAGAGGGAAAGGGAGCCGGCTTGGTGAGGGAAGGAAGAAGACTTTTTATTTTTTTTTTCTTTTCTTTTATGCATTTTTAATCTAAATAAATTCATAATTATCCTAAAATTCTAAATTTTTAATTATTAAGTTTATTGGATCATGCATGATGTCATGCATGATGTAATAAACTTTTTCACTTTTTCCTCCTTTTTTTCCTTTATTTTTCTTTAGTTCTTTAATTTAATTCCCGATTCCGAAATTTTCTTTTTTCTGATTTTATTTGACAATTAGGTCAGGAGTTAGCTCTAGGGGTCAATTGACCAAATTGCCCCTCGCCAGTTCTATCTAGTTTGCAAATAATTCAATATTTCTTCCGGATCCCTTACCTAATTATTTGACCAGTTTAACAGTTCTTTTTCATGATTTTATCTTTTCCACTGTGTTCGTAATAGTCCTAAGGACTGTGGCATCACATTTTACGGTTCGAAATTTGAGTTTAAATCGACCTCATTATCTTTTCTGAGAGCGTCACCCATCGCTGTGACTCTCGGCTCATTTAACCTCTTATGTTCTGTTTTTCTTATTTATACTTAACTAATTGACAATTACTTATTATTTATGTTCAAGGCTTCTCTAGGTGTCTTAGACATGGTTCTAATCCCCTTAATTATCTAGACAGACACCGGTCACCGAAATAGTGAAATATACCAGGCTATGCAAATAGGGGTGTTACAATTCTCCCCCCCCCCCCCCCTTTAAAATAAATTTCGTCTCGAAATTTTACTTGCCATTAATCTCTGAATAGCTGTGGGTGCTGTCTCCTCATGTCCTCCTCTCGTTCCCAAGTAGCTTCTTGGCCCGAGTGATGGTTCCACAGCACTTTTACCAATGGTATCTGCTTGTTCCATAGCTGTTTCACCTCATAAGCCAGAATCTCTATGGGTTCTTCTTCATATGTGAGGTACGAATTCACTTCAATTTCTTTCAGTGGTAGTACGTGGGATGGATCTGATTGATAACTCCTCAACATAGATACATGAAAGACGTTATGTATCTTCTCCAACTCTGGAGGTAGTGCCAAGCGATATGCCAAATGACTCGCTCTCTCCAGAACCTCATATAGCCCTAAAAAATGAGGACTCAGTTTCCCCTTTCTGTCGAATCTCATAATCATCTTCCAAGGGGAAACTTTGAGGAATACTTTGTCACACACTGTATACTCAATATCCCTAAGCTTTAAATCAATATAGGATTTCTGACGGTTTGATGCAGTCTTAAGTCGATCTCTGATCACCCTGATCTTCTCCTCGGTCTGCTGAATAATTTCGGGCCCAATCATTTTCCTTTCAACTACATCATCCTAACACGGGAGAGTTCTGCATTTTCTAAAATTCAAAGCTTCATATGGAGGCATCCCAATGCTTTATTGGCAGCTGTTGTTGTAAGCAAACTCAATCAAAGGCAAGTGTGTGCCCCAACTGCCTTCAAATTCAATCACACAAGCCCGTAGCATGTCCTTTAAGATCTAAATTACCCTCTCAGACTGGCCATCTGTCTGTGGGTGGAATGTTGTACTAAAGTTCAATCTAGTTCCTAGGGCTCTCTGAAGACTACCCCAGAATCTAGAAATGAACCTAGGATCTCTATCTGACACAATGGATACTGGCACTCCATGCAGTCTTACTGTCTCATCAATGTACAACTTGGCCAATCTTTCTAAACTATAGTCCATCCGGACTGGCAGAAAATGAGTAGACTTGGTCGGTTTGTCAATAATGACCCATACTGCATTATGACTCTTCTGTGCCCTCGGAAGTCCCATCACAAAATCCATTGTTATTCTCTCCTATTTCCATTATGGTACTAGTAGTGGATGTAACAAACCAGCTGGTACTTGATGCTCTGCCTTTACTTGTTGACAAGTTAGGCATTTGGAAACAAATTCTGTCACATCTCTTTTCATACCCATCCACCAGTAATGCTCCTTTAGCCCTCTATACATTTTTGTATCACTAGGATGCATAATAAAAGGAGACTCATGTGCTTCCTTCAAAATGATCTGTCTCAAGTCAACATCATTAGGAATGCGTATTTTGCCCTGGTGTAGCAATAGACCGTCATCTCTTACTGAGAATTCTAGTTTCTTACCCATTCTGACTTCTTCTAATAGCTTCTCATACTTCTGATCATTCTTAGCAGCCATTCTGATCAGATCAATCAACACTGGCTGTATATGCCATGCAACTGCTGTCTGCCCCTCATTATTAATCTCTAAGCTGGCATGTAAGACTCTCAATTCATGCACCATAGACAAAGGAGTAACTCATACACTTGCCATAGTCATGCAACTTAAGGCGTCAGCTGCCACATTAGCTTTCCCTGGCTGATAATCTATCATACAATCATAGTCTTTTATCAACTCTAATCATCTCCTCTGTCTCAAATTCAACTCTTTCTAAGTACCCAGATACTTCAAACTCTTATGATCTGTGTAAATGTAGCATTTCTCCCCATACAAATAGTGTCTCCAGATCTTAAGAGCGAACACAATAGCTGTTAGCTCCAAGTCATGTGTCGGATAATTCCTCTCATGCGGTTTCAGCTGGCGTGATGCATAGGCAATGACATTTCGATCTTGCATCAGTACACAGCCTAACCCATTGTGAGAAGCATCACTATAAACTATATATTCTTTACTCGGTGTAGGTAAAGTCAGGACTAGAGCCTCAGTTAAATACCTCTTCAATTCATTAAAACTGTGCTGGCATTTATCTGTCCACTGAAATTTCACATCTTTTCGAAGTAATTTGGTCAATGGAGATGCTAACATAGAGAATCTCTTCATAAATTGATGGTAGTATCCAGCTAAACCCAGAAAACTGTGAATCTCCGTGATATTCCTAGGTGGTTTCCAATTAAGGATAGCTTCTATGTTACTAGGATCTACCTTAATACCTTCTGCTGATACTATGTGCCCCAAAAAGGATATCTCCTTCAGCCAAAATTCACACTTTGACAATTTGGCGTATAGCTATTTCTTCCTCAAAGTTTGCAATGCAATCCGCAGATGTCTATCATGCTCTTCTGCATTCCTTGAATAGACCAATATATCATCTATGAATGCCACAACAAATTGGTCGAGATATGGTCTGAAGATAGTGTTCATCAGATTCATAAAAGTAGCAGGAGCATTAGTTAACCCGAATAGCATAACCAAGAACTCATAATGGCTATAGCGGGTTCTAAAGGCAGTTTTAGAAATACTTTGCTCTTGTACTTTTAGCTGATAATAACTTGATCTCAGGTCAATTTTGGAGAACATAGCTGCACCCCTCAACTGATCAAACAAGTCATCAATGCGGGGCAATGGGTATCTGTTCTTTATTGTCACCTTATTCAACTGCCGATAGTCTATGCATAATCAGAGAGTGTCATCCTTCTTCTTTACAAACAACACTGGCGTTCCCCAAGGTGACACACTAGGGCGGATGAAGCCCTTGTCAAGCAACTCTTGCACCTGTACTTTCAATTCTTTTAGTTCTACTGGTGCCATTCTATATGGTGTTATGGAAATTGGGTCCACACCAGGCATAACATCAATCTCAAACTACACCTCTCTTTCTAGAGGTAATCCTGGCAATTCATCAGGGAACACATCCGAAAAGTCACATACTGTGGGGATGTCCCTCAATGCTGGACTACCCACTTGGGTGTCTATCACATGTGCCAAGTTTGCCTCACACCCCTTCCTAATCATTTTTCTGGCCAGTGCAGCTAAAATGATGTTTGACGGCAATAACTGCCTCTCCCCATGTATTACTACATCACCATACCGAGGGAGACTAAAAGTGACTGTCTTTAGTCTACAATCAATCACTGCATGATGCCTGGCTAACTAATCCATGCCCAAGATAATATCATAATCTCTAAAGGGCATTTCAATTAAATTTGATAGAAAAACATGTCCTTGGATCACCAAAGGACAGTCTCTATAGGTTCTATTGACCCTAACCTCCTGACCTGTTGGACTAGTTACTAGCACATCATAGTCCATTTTTACACACTGGATAGCAGTAGAACACATCACACTAGCATTGACATATGAATGTGTGGAGCCAGGATCAAACAACACATATGCATCTTGGTCAAGGATAGAGAAAATACCAGCTACTACATCTGATGTTTCAGCCTCCTCTCTCTATTTCATGGCATAGACTCTAGCTGGTGCACCACTTGGTTCTAGCTGGTTAACAGTACTCTGACATCCATGAGTGCTACCAGGACCCTTACCTCTGCCTCTACCTCGACCAGTTGGCTATGACCCTCTAGGTGTAGAGACTTGGGCTTATCCCTCAGATGTGGCAGAAGGTCCAGATCGGCATGGACTAGTACAATCTTTAGCAAAATGTCTGCTCTCTCCACAGTTAAAACATGCACCTGTGGCCTTGAAACACACCCCACCGTGTGTTCTACCACAAGTCTCACACTGTCGAACTGATAAAGCTCCTCGAGATGCCTGCTGGGTTTATTGACCAGACCGGGGTGGTCTTTGGCCAGAGAATCTACCTCTACCAGATCTGCGAGAGCTAGATCCCCCAAACTGTTTTCTCCTCCCAGAACCACTCTCAGTAGCCCGGCCAGTAGCCTTTTTAGTCTTTTTTATCTCTTGACTGCCCTTCTTCACTGCCCCTTCTGATTTTATCTTTTCAAGTTCCAAGGCTTGTGAAATCAGCTCAGATAAATTCTAGTGTCTGAATCCCACAACTTGCATTCTTAAGCTAGGCCTCAACCCAGCCTCAAAACTCTTACATCTGTCTCAGGGGGTGGAGACTAAGCTTCCAGCATAGTGACTTAGCCTTGAAAAATCCCGCTCATACTCTGCTATTGTTCTGTCCCCTTGCTTCAAGCTGAAGAATTCTTGCAATTTCATAACTACATAAGCATCGGGAACCCATTTCTGCCTAAATTCCCTCAAGAAGTCTATCCATGTCAGCACAGGTGGCTCAACCAGGCTGTAGAGCATGGTTTTTCACCATTCATATGCATCCCTTTGCAATAAAGAAACAGAGTACTTGAACTTCAACTCTTCTACACACTGCAGTTTTCTGAAAACTCGTTCCATTCTCTCTAACCACTGTTCTGCCTCCAGTGGATCCACAGTGCCCTTAAACTCGGTGGCCCCAAATTTCATTAATTTTTCATACTGCCAAGTCGAGGGCTGTGGTTGTGCTGTAGGTGCTTGCATCTGAGCTTGAGGTGGCACATTTCTCACCATTTGTTGGAAAAACGTAGCCATCTGCTATGCAAACTGAGTAGGAAACTGTGATGCTGGAGTAGGAGCTGCAGTGGCTGACCCACTCATGTTCTGGAGTGCTGGGGCTTCCCCTTAGACCTCAGCCTCGACAGATTGCTCCACGGAATGATCTCCCTCTTCCATTCTGTTTCTAAAAAATTTCTACTTCCTGAGATCAAACACAAGGAGGTTGACCTCCATTAGTGCATATTCATGATGTAAATATGTCATATGTATCAATTAAAGACACTTGAGTAGTTGTACTTATGAAAAAAATATTCACATACATAGTCAAAATTCATTACAAAACCAGGCTCTGATACTATTAAAACATGTCACACCTTACCCCTCTATAAGGCATAACATGATCCCGTAGAATACCTAATGAACTACTGAACTTCACCTACCGATAACTCATTAAGTACCCTACAAGGGATTTTAAAACCATTTTCTTACTTTTTGGAAGTGGTGAGCATTTTGGTAGGAATTAAAAACATTTAATTAAAGTTTTAAAACTAGTAAAAATTTTTGTCCATTTTTATTTTTTCGTAGTTTTTAGAAAAATTTCGGCAGAGTGCCGTTTGTATTTTGAGAAAACAGTTCTTCAAATAGCTAAAAAAAAAACTTCCAATAATTATTTTCACAACTCCTAACCCAAATCAACTCAAGTCAATACAATTTAATTTAATTCCATAACTCAACCAAAAATTTGTCATCTCAAAATACTTTACAAATTCATTCACATTGCATATAGTACTTAATTTACAAATACTGATCTTAATTTATAAAAAGAAAATCCAAAATAACATTATTACAATTTACTATACAACTGCTCAACTTTACATTAATACATATGACATTACAATATTTATATCAAATAACTACAAGGTATAATTAAATACCCATACAAAAAGATTGGCGAAGGCCTTGCCAATTCAGCAGCTCACTCTGCTACTTTGTCCTTGCCCTTATCTACAATAGCAAAATAAGCTATCACTGAGTATAAAAATACTCAGTGGTGCACAATAAAAATTGGAAATGCAATACATAAAACATTCATTGACAAATCACAATTTAAATATTTCACAATTATCAAACTCATTATAGCACAATTTTGGTCAAATAATTTAATAAATAGAGTGTTGCCAATTCATACACAACTTAAGCCATGACACAAAATTTCCAATCAATGCCATGTTGTACACCATGACACTAATCATAATCAATGAGGGAGGTGGCTAGCTAGTTAATGAGTACTCATCCGATCTACAATCTCAACTGGTAAACGAGAGAGGGAGGAAAATAATCGATCTCAACCCCATAAATGGAGGAGGAATAATAAGGCACTGTCATGCTAAGTGTGAATTAGAAATCAATTTAAAGTAATTTATTCAAATATTGCATGCAAAATCAAATCAATTTCCAAAGTCACATTTTCATTCACAAAGTGGCAACACAAAAGTTCTTAAACTCATAATTAACACGGAAATTTCATAGTGCATACTAAATCAAATTTTCAATGAGAAAATGCCTAAATAGGGTTTATTGTGCACAAACCTGACGTAAGTCGCCTCTAGGCCTTGACTTAGTCCCTTAGACCTTCCGGGTCTTTTTCAGCTGAAACATGAAATTTATAGTGCCTCAGTATCTTTGTCTCACAATAATTCTAATAATTAATCCCAATATGCTTGAACTTACATTCTTGAAAATTTTCATATTGGGGTTACTATTCGTGGTACTATTTAAGTCAAAATATTGACTTTCTTATGCTTAATAGGTATGGGAAATCCAATTATACCCACATACCACATTTTGGTTACCTAACTTGTTGGCTTTGGTTATTTTCTCAAAACTTAAGTCTTTTAGGCAAAATTTCAAATTTTCAGTTTTGGTGACCTATTTTGCACTTTTCCATTGGTCATGTTGCTATTAGAATTTGGCTAAGTTTTCTTCATAGAAATTGTTTCCTATTGTCTTAAATTTATTTTCCTTTTTGAATCACTCCGTTTGGAGTCTTTAAGCTCAAGTTATAGCCATTTAAACATAGCCGGCCAGATTGGACTAACCCAGATTTTCTGGGCACCAAACCTGGTTCTGGCAGTTTTAGGTCACTAATTTTGGGTGGCTAAATAATTTGGTTAAGGGTATAATTTGAGTTTGTGTTCTTCATAAAAGTTTTCGGTCTATATCTCAGCTTTCTACTGGTAAAAATTCAGGTCATTTGGACCTGCCTAGCCCAAGTTATGGCTAAACTGTTCATTTGGTCATTTTTGTACAGGGTAGAACACTCAATTCTGGATTTGGCCAATTTGTTCACTATGCGATGTTCATTTTTTGGGCATGATTCCTAGATGAAAAATGTGCCATTTTGTGTCTAGCTTCATTCCCAATTAGGCTTACACCAATTGGATTGATAATTTTTCAGTTTTGGTCCCTCAAAAGGACCTTGGTCATGCTGCCTGTAAAATGTCCATAACCAATCCGAATTTCCATTTGATTCCAACACTTCCAACATACCACAGTTGGTCACATATGACCATTTTTCAGCTCAAACAAGTTCAAACACAGTATTTGACTAATTCTCAAAGTTTTGTCTCCCAAACCCTAGGTCCAAAACCCTAACTCACTAATTTTGTTACATTTTACTAAATCAAAACATATAAACATACTTTCTCAACTCATTCAAGCTTTCTAACATGTTTAATTTAATCAAACTCATGCAAATCATTCTCCAATATAGGCTGGCCAAAATTCATATATAGTCCTCCAACAATTGTTTTCTTTTCTATTTTTCATAATTTCTTAGTTTATTCAACTGTAAACACCATAATTAAACTAGAACTACAAAGTTTAGCTTACTAACCTTTCTCTTTGAAATTCAACCACCCAATTCTTCACTTTTCTTTCAAAATTTCTTGATCAATCTTCTTTTTTAGTTGCCTAAACAAGGTTTAATTAAGGAGCTTGCAATTTCTATAGCTGAAATTAGGTTTCTTGAAGCTCACAAATGAGCTTTCATAGAGGTTTAGAGAGGGAGAGGGAGCCGGCTTGGTGAGGGAAGGAAGAAGTCTTTTTTTTTTTTCTTTTCTTTTATGCATTTTTAATCTAAATAAATTCATAATTATCCTATAATTCTAAATTTTTAATTATTAAGTTTATTGCATCATGCATGATGTCATGCATGATGTAATAAACTTTTTCACTTTCTCCTTTTTCCTCCTTTTTTTTCATTTATTTTTTTTAGTCCTTCAATTTAATTTTCGATTTTGAAATTTTCTTTTTTCTGATTTTATTTGACAGTTAGTTCAGGAGTCAGCTCTAGGGGTCAATTAACCAAATTGCCCCTTGCCAGTTTGATCCGGTTTGCAAATAATTCAATATTTCTTCCAGATCTCTGACCTAATTATTTGACCAGCTTAACAATTCTTTTTCATGATTTTCTCTTTTCCACTATGTTCGTAATAGTCCTAAGGACCGCGGTGTCACATTTTACCGTTTGAAATTCGAGTTTAAATCGACCTCACAGTCCTTCCCGAAAAGGTCACCCATCGCTGTGACTCTTGGCTCATTTAACCTCTTATGTTCTGTTTTTCTTATTTATATTGAACTAATTGACAATTACTAATTATTTATATTCAAGGCTTCTCTAGGTGTCTTAGACATGGTTCTAATCCCCTTAATTATCCGGACCAACACCCGTCACCGGAATAGTAAAATATACTAGCCTATGCAAATAGGGCTGTTACAATTGACACTCCATTAGGGTGTACCAATTTTTGGGTTATGGATAATGCTCTTAGCTTTTTATTTCACTGATGGAAAATAAAGTTGTACTTTACAACTTTGCGTTCATCTTGATCCTTATTGCATCTTATCTCTTATTTTGGAACTTATGCCCTTATTATAGTACTTAGAGCATATACTTCTTAGCCTTACCATGTTTTCGCAGGGAACTTCACTTTAAGGGTTATGAATCTCAATCATAGCCTCATGTCTCTCTAAGAGAGTAGGACCAAACTTTACATGGCAATAACATATAGGGAGGTATTATGGTTATCATACTAATATCTCAATTAGGATTATCACTTTATAAGTTATGATCTTTATTCATAATTTTCTACCATTTCTTAAATATCAAAGCCATACTATGCACAACATAAATCTATAGGGCAAAACTACTTCATTCATTCTTAGGAAAACAATTATTGTGTTGCCATATTCTGTGTAAGGTTCCAGTTTGGATACTAGTTAGTCCCACTTATAGGGGATGTGCCATACACTTTACTCTTTACTTTTTATTACTTTTAAACTATTGCCCTAAGGGCAAGAACCCTTATTAGGAGTTTATGACTCCTTTACAAGATCACACTCATGCTCTAATTATTAATGTGCTATAATGGGGACTTAATTGCATGTACGTACTCTGTAGATGTTAATGCATGATACTGATAAGTGCATAATTTATTAATTTTACTCCCATTACATTTAGTGTTTTTAGTATGTTTTTATGCATAATTCAGTTGACTAAAGTATATTTATCATTTAGGCATATTTTTAGATAGTTGTGGAATAATTGTGTTAAATGGAGAAATTTTCAGCATTTGACCTTTACTATATTTTTCAGGTGTTTCTAAAGTTGTGGGTCTCCAAATTGAGTGCTTTTTAATCCATTGAAAAGCTAAGATAGAGCACTACAAATGAAAAAGAGGGACCAAAACCCAAATCAGTCTCCAAGGTTGACAAAATGAGCTATGGATCTATTGCAAAAGCTCGGACTTGATGTGTCACGACCAGTTTTAGTATTTATTTTATATCTGAAGTTCCAAATGTCCAAATGAAGCAAGCCTAAGCCCAGTACAACTTCTATAAAGGGCTAGATGTGAGATGAGGCCATTTTAATTGTGAAAAACAGCAATGAAGTCGTCAATATGGGCTGGATTGTCTGTCTGAACTAGTCCCGATTTTTGGGCCATAACTTGGGCTATAGACCTTGGATTTGGTGAATGAGTACCCATTGGAAAGCTAAGAAATAGGGCTACAACTTTCCTGAAGAGAGCAGAGATAGATTCGGAAAGGAAGTCACTGAAAATTGGCATTTGATTTCAAAGATGTGAATGCAGGCTAAAAATCTGTCTTTTAAATTTTAAAACTTTTCCTAGTTTAGTTCCTATCTTTGGGATTAGGTTTTTTATTATAAATGCGTCTTTGGGTAGCAGCTAAAACACATCCAATTCAGACCTTCGTTCTCCATTCTCTTTTTAGATTTCTTCTTTATTTTTCCTTTATTTTTCTATAAGCCATGAACATGAGTGGCTAAGTTTTTAATTCAGTTCAAGGGATTCAAGTTCTTTTGCATGATTTGTGAGACCAAGTTGTTAATTTAATTTATATCTTTTTGAATATCTATTGTTTTCTAATTTCATTATCTTTGATCTATTGAATGATTTGCTAAAAAGGCCTATTAGTTAATTGTTTGATGTGGTCAATTGCTAGTTCATCTTCATAATCCATAATTGTTGTGTAAGATTGAACATGAGTGGCAATTAGGTTTTATTGATTATGATCCAAGTTTTCGATAATAACCTAAGGAAACAATAGGGTGAATTAAATGATTTATGGTTCATAAATTATTGTTCAGCTTAACTACTTCCTATTCTAAAGTTAATAATTAGAGTCAACAAGAGTGCTGGGCTCGAATTGATGAGTATAGGGAAGTCAGGGGTTTACCTCACTGTTTGGTAAATCTACGTTAAGTATTCAATAAGAGATAATTGTATTTCTTTTGTCTATGATCAAATCAATGCATTGAAATGCGAATTACCTTGGACTGAAGTTTGTTTAATTGGAGAGTTTTTTATTTAATTTTAGATCTTAATTTTGCATTTTTGATTTCTTCTTTGGATTGCGAATTAAACCCCCCCCCCCAACCTTTGTTTCTTTTTCCATTAAACAAGTGCACGAAATTTAATAATTCATTCTCTAGGGTTCAACCTGGATTTACCACTTACTGCAAAAAATATTTCATAATTGGTGATTTTAGTTAATTTAATTTCTAGTGGATTCAACAACCATCAAGAATTTTGGCGCCGTTGTCGGGGTGTGAAATTCATTGGATTTTGTGTTTTTAGTGTTAGGGTATTTTGTTATTAATTTTGTTTGTGAAGTATTCTTATTTTAAGGTTTTTGAAAAAAAATTATGTTGTTACTATTCATCGACAGATTTTGGTTGAATTTGGAGGGCGGCTTATACTTATTTTGAAGGAAATGACGCTCTGATCAAGACCATTCTTTGGCCCCACCCTCTTGAGGCCAAATTCGATTATTTTCTAAGGTTTTGAGGCATTTTTCTATTTTTACTTTGATTTATTTTTGTTTATGACAAGAACTTCTCAATCTGGTGAGTTGATCTTTTATCCAGAAGTAGAAAAAAATAGCTAAACGATTGAGAAAATTGGCTAAGCAAGCTAGGCAGATTCCGAGTTCATCTGAAGCAGTCCAATCTCTAAGGGAGTTAAGTTCAGATTCAAATTTGGATTCAAATTCCGAAAATGAAACCATGGCTACTAGAACTTTGAAAGAGTTGGCTGCTCCTAATCTAAGCTAATAGCCTTTGTGTATCCAATACCCTACTTTAAATGTTGTTTTTGAGTTAAAATCTGGACTAATTCATTTGTTGCCTAAATTTCATGGTCTTGCAGGTGAGGATCCATATAAGCATCTAAAGGAATTTCATGTTGTGTGTTCCAGCATGAAACCTCAAGGAGTTTCAGAGGATCAAATCAAGCTTCGAGCTTTCCCATTCTCACTGGAAAGCACAGCTAAGGATTGGTTGTATTACCTTCCTTTCGGATCTGTCAACTCATGGAATGGGATGAAGCAGATATTTTTGGAGAAGTATTTTCCTGCTTCCTGTGCTGCCAACATAAGAAAAGAAATTTGTGGCATCTAGCAGTACAATGGAGTGAGTTTGTATGAGTATAGGGAGAGATTTAAGAAGCTATGTGCAAGCTATCCCCATCATCAAATAATTGAGTAGTTGTTGATTCAGTATTTCTATGTGAGACTTCTACCAATGGACCGCAGTATGATAGATGCTGCCAATGGAGGAGCTTTGGTTGATAAGACAACAGATGAAGTAAGGAGGCTGATTGTTAACATGGCAACAAACTCTCAGCAGTTTGGAATGAGAATGGATCACACACCTATGAAGGTTAATGAGGTAAGTAAATCTAACCTTGAGAAACAAATTTCTGATTTAACTTCTTTAGTGAGGCAGTCGGCTATAGGGAACATGCAAACTGTTAAGATATGTGGAATTTATTCAGGTTCGGGTCATGCTACTGATATGTGTCTTGCGTTACAAGAGGATGAATCAATGCAACGTGCTAATGCAGTAGGACATTATGGACAGCCAAAATGCAGGATTGATCCCCATTCAAATACTTATAATCTAGGATGGTGAGATCATCCCAATCTGAGTTATGGGAATCAACCGGTGCAAAAACCGATACTAGCAGCAAAGACCACAAGTGAATCAACCACATCCACCTCCGCCTCCCTCAAATCAAGGTATGTCACTTGATGAAATTGTTAAAGCCTTAGCTAACAATACCCAACAGTTTCAATAGGAGACCAGAAATAGCATTCAAAACATAGAGAGGCAGATTGGTCAGTTTGCTTCATCTGTGAGTAAGCTGGAAGCTCAAGGTTCTAGAAAGCTTCCATCACAAACAGTCATGAACTCTAGAGAAAATGAAAGTGCGATACTGTTGCAGAGTGGGAAAGAAGTTGATAACCAAACTCCATATGAGTCAACAAGAAAGAAGAAGCAAGGAGAAACAGAGTATGAAGTTCCTAAAGTTGAGGTAAATACTGAACCTAAACTGAATAAGGTTAATAATTTTGTTCTTCCTCCATTCCCCTGCAGGTTGGCCAAGACAAAGAAAGAAGAACAAGAGAAAGAAATTTTAGAGACTTTTAGGAAGGTAGAGGTTAATACACCTTTACTTGATGTGATCAAACAAGTTCCCAGGTATGCCAAATTTCTTAAAGAATTATGCACTACAAGGATCAAGTTGAGTACTAATGAGAAGATCAGTGTGGGGGAAAATGTGTCGGCATTAATTCAGCGAAAATTACCCCCTAAGTGTAAGGATCCAGGTTCATTTTCTATTCCCTGCAAAATAGGTGATTCTAGATTTGAAAGTGCAATGGCAGATTTAGGAGCATCTATTAATATTATGTCAAATTCAGTTTTTCAAACTTTAAGTTTAGGTCCTTTGAAAGAAACAAGTGTCATTATTCAATTAGCTAATCGTTCTAATGCTTACCCATTGGAAGTAGTTGAGGATGTGTTGGTACAGGTTGTATTCCTGCAGATTTTTACATTCTATATATGGAGGACAGTGTTCCCACATCAGAGTCAGCTTTGATTTTGTTTGGAAGACCTTTCCTAAAAATTACCAAGACAAAAATTGATGTGGATATGGTACCTTAACTATGGAGTTTGATGAAGAGACTGTCAAATTTAATATCTTTGATGCTATGAAGTATCCTGTTAATGATCATTCTATCTTTTCTATTGATGTTGTTGATACATTTGTGCAAGATGTTTTTCAGTTAAGCATGGAGGATGAGTTAGAAAGAAAATCACATTTGTATGAATTAGAGGAAATTTGCCTTAAGGCAATTGAAAATTCTAGGATCTGTAAAGAAAAGACAAAGGCATTCCATGATAAACTAAAGAAGCAGTTTGTGATTGGGCAAAAAGTTTTATTGTATAATTCCATATTGAAGCTGATGCCTGGTAAGTTGCGTTCTCATTGGATTGGACCCTTTGTTGTTACTAATGTGTTTCCTTATTGTGCAGTTGAAATTCAAAGTTTAGGAACTAACAAAGTGTTCAAGGTCAACGGTCATGAACTCAAGCCATTTTATGAGGGGTTTCAGAAGCATTCAGTGGATTAAGGAGCTTTACCATGTCGAGCTAACGATGACAAACAAAAGTGCTTCTTGGGAGGCAACCCATGGGTGGCTTGTTAGCCACAATTAGATTTGTTTTCTTTCCCTTATTTTATTTTATTTTCTAGCATTTTTTTTTCTTTTCTTTTGCATTTGGGCTTTACATTGGGGACAATGTAAGTTTTAAGTGTGGGGGAGAAGAAATTTGTTACTGCAATCTTTTTAATTATTAAAAAAATAATAATAAAAAAATAAAAAAAATAATAGTAATAATAAAAAATTTGTTCTCATAAGCTTGATTAATGATTCTATATTAACTCTAGGAGAGAAATGCTTTGTCCTTGAAATGATTTTTCTATTTTAAATTGAATTTTTGAGATTTTAGGCGAGGTAATAGTAACTTTAATGATGGATTTTCCCTCTTCTCCATACCATAGAGCAATTTTTTCCTGTATAAATCATTTAGGCTTGATTTAATAGTGAAATGATTAGTCAAGTGTGCTTTAAACTAGTGTCATGCATATTTCAGAACTTTGTTTAATCTATCAGGGCACTTTATAATATGTAGATGCATAAATTGGGGGAAATAAAAGGTTGAACTTAAAATTGCTCCGCTATTTTAGTTAAGCAAACTAACCAGGGGTCTTCATGAACCCCATGTCGATTCTTAGGCCAAAAGCTAGCTAGGATATGAGCAAGGTACTTTTCTGAAGATGACAGTTGAAATAAAAAAAAAAAAAAGTAATTGTGAAAAGAGAGAAGTACCAATTTCAAATATAAAAAAAAAGGGCATTTCTATCTCTCCTAAGATTTGCAAAGAGCTATAATTGTTGTGCCTTGATAAATTAGTCTTGTGTTTTGGTGTGTTTTGACTTAAAATTTTATGGAACTTTGATTGTGTGAGCTTAATTAATTTCAAGCCTTTTGTTTTGTGTTGGAAAATTGTTGATATATTGGTATGGTATTGATAGAATTTGTTGTGATGGTTATTACCTTACTTGCCTATTCTTTCAAATTTTTAATCTTTTTGTTAGAGAATGCTGTGATAGGGTGAAGTTAAGGAACTTCTAAGTGGAGTTGATTGAGAATTTAAGTCATGCTTGAGGACAAGCATGGAATAAGTGTGGGGAAATTTGATAAGTGCATAATTTATTAATTTTACTCTCATCACATTTAGTATTTCTAGTATGTTTTTATGCATAATTCAGTTGACTAAAGTATATTTATCATTTAGGCATATTTTTAGTTAGTTGTGGAATAATCGTGTTAAATGGAGAAATTTTCAACATTTGACCTTTGTTGTATTTTTTAGGTGTTTCTAAAGTTGTGGGTATCCAAATTGAGTGCTGTTTAATCCATTGAAAAGCTAAGATCACTACAGATGATAAAGAAGGACCAAAGCCTAAATCACTCTCCAAGATTAACAAAATGAGCTATGGATCTATTGCAAAAGCCCAGAATTGATGTGTCACGACCAGTTTTAGTATTTATTTTGTATCTGGAGTTTTAGATGTCCAAATGAAGCAAACCTAAGCCCAATTGAACCTTAAGAGCTTCTTACACAACTTCTATGAGGGGCTGGACATGAGATGAGGCCATTTTAATTGTGAAAAAGGGCAATGAAATCGTCACTATGGGCTGGACTGTCTGTCTGAACTAGTCCTAGTTTTTCGGCCATAACTTGGGCTGTAGACCTTGGATTTGGGTGAATGAGTACTCGTTAGAAAGATAAGAAATAGGGCTGCAACTTTCCTGAAGAGGGCAAAGACAGATTTGGAAAAGAAATCGCTAAAAATCGGCCTTGATTTCAGAGATGTGAATGCAGGTTCAAAATCTATCTTTTGAATTTTAAAACTTTTCTTAGTTTGGTTCCAATCTTTGGGATTAGGTTTTTTATTATAAATGCATCTTTAGGCAGTAGCTAAAACACATCCAATTCAGACCTTCGTTCTCCATTCTCTTTTTAGATTTCTTCTTTATTTTTCCTTTATTTTTTTATAAGCCATGAACATGAGTAGCTAAGTTCTTAGTTCACTTCAAGGGATTTAAGTTCTTTTGCCTGATTTGTGAGATCATGTTCTTAATTTAATTTATATCTTTTTGAATATCTATTGTTTTTTTATTTCATTGTCTTTGATCTATTGCATGATTTGCTAAAAAGGCCTATTAGTTAATTATTTGATGTGGTCAATTGCTAGTTCATCTTCATAATCCGTAATTATTGTGTAAGATTAAACATAAGTAGCAATTAGGTTTTATTGATTATGATCTCAGTTTTTGATAATAACATAAGAAAACAATATGGTGAATTAAATGATTTATGCTTCGTAAATTGTTGTTCAGCTTAACTACTTCCTATTCTTAAAGCAGTTATTAATTTGATGAGGATTGCTTAATACCAATTCAGTTAATAATTAGAGTCAACAAGAGTGTTGGGCTCGAATTGATGAGTATAGGGAAGTCAGGGGTTTACCTCACTGTTTGGTAAATCTACGTTAAGTATTCAATAAGAGGTAATTGTATTTCTTTTTTCTATGATCAAATCAATGCATTGAAATGCGAATTACCTTGGACTGAAGTTTGTTTAATTAGAGAGTTTCCTATTTAATTTTAGATCTTAATTTTAGATTTTTAATTTCTTCTTTGGATTGCGAATTAACCCTCCCCCCCCCCCAACCTTTATTTCTTGTTCCATTACACAAGTGCATAAAATTTAATAATTTAGTCTCTAGGTTCAACCTGGATTTACCACTTAGTGTAGAAAATATTTCATAATTAGTGATTTCAGTTAATTTAATTTCTAGTGGATTCGACAACCATCAGATACACAACTTTGCCCAACTCCCATATGTTTGTATTGTAATTTGTAGCTTACGATACCAACTCTTAGAATAATGACCAAGGTACTTGTTATGCAAAATCTCGCAAGTTCACGAATCGTGAATAAGTAATAAAGTGATGAGTCAAGTATCATTCCCACGAGGATAGTGTTGAGTACCAAACTATAATGCTTTTAATTATCTAAATGATTGAATTGTATAGAAATATTAATTAAATCTAAATTAAAAGAAATAAAAATCTAAAATAATTAACTAAACATGAATATTAATTAATAAAAATATTCTAGAGCTAAGGGTTCACACTTCAATCAATTATAGAAACAATTAAATTAATTTAATAAATGGGAGATTATTAATTTGAAGGAAATTAATCCTAAGTTATCTTAAGTCCTCTCTCAAGGCACTTCAAGTGTATTTTAATTAACCTAAACCCTACTTTCATGGTGATTAAATTAATTAAAATACATTATGTTCTTTGATTAATTATTATATCTACATAGAATTCCATCCTATCTCTAGATCAAGAATCCTAAGTTCAAAATCTTGATTTTCTAATATTAATCTTCACCTTTTAGTCCTTCAATTAATATCTAGAATCAATAATAAGTGGGTACTAACACATAGCATGCATTAAGTGAAGGAGCGGAAGCATGAAAAACATAAGTTTATATCATTGAATTCAAAAATTTTTCATCTAGGGTCACATGCATCAGGCAAGATTCATTTTTATCTATTTGATTTCAATGATAAACAGCATATTAAAACTCTTTTAATATGTTTTTGGATCTACATTTTCTATTTAAGATTTTAGAATTAATCAGATTAATTAATTAGAACCTTAGATTAGATCAAGAACAAGTGCACTAACCTTTTGATGCACTGCAGTGGGTTTGGCACCTTTGGGATGTGCCTTAGGACACTAGGTGTTGTCCCTCTAGCTTGTCCACACCAAGATCACCAATGGTAGCCCTTGAACAGCTTCTGAAGCTTTCCAGATCAATTAGAAAATCAAGTTTTTTCTTTTGAGAGATTACAGATGTAAATAGGACACTAGAAACGATTTCTAGTATTTTTAATTCAAGAGATTGTTGTCTAATCTCTTTGAATTGATGAGAGATGAAGAAGAAGAGAGGATAAGGCACTCAAAGGTGGCAGCACCAAAGAAGAACAACAACTTATGATTTTTGTTCTTTCATCTTTACACTTAAATAGCTAGGTCATCACTTAAAACCCTTGCCACATGTCACCTTCTGATTGGCACTAGGTTTAATTGACCCAATCACATTGTGCCAAGTGTCAAACCTATATTTAATCTTGACTTTGATCATCTTACATGATTAAAAGACATATGGAAAGCTTATGTGTAGTGCCATGTGTCACCATCTCATGGTGCCACATGTCACCCTGTGAAATGACCAAAATACTCCTGTGTCTTAGTTTTGAGTTCTCAACCCAAAATAATTATTTCTCTTCTTCTAATTAATTTATATCAAATATAAATTAATTAATTAATCTTTATTAATTAATTTCTCATTAATTAAATTCATATTTAAACACTTTAAATATAAATTTAACTTATACTGTACATCCATTAACCTAGATTTGTTTTTAAGCCATGCTAGGTACTTTGCAATCTAATTGCAAACCAAACCTACTTAATTAATCAATTAAACTCTTTAATTAATAAATTAAATTATATTTAATTTAGTGATTACTCTTGTATGTGTGTGACTTACTAGGCTCATCACTAATTGGCAATGAGTCATGATATCAACTCTTAATATCATCAGAACTCTTTCTTACTATAAATGATTTCTCTAAATCATTTTATGCAGCTCATAGACATGCCATAGCCACCCAATCAGTAATAAGATTTATCTTAAATGAACCTATAATTATATGTTACCATGCACTAGAATCTCTCTATTACAAAATCCCAATTCGAGCTGGAGTCATGGTTTATGTCAAACCTCATTTGCTATGAATATTATATTCTCTTTTAATTTCAGTTCTTGATTAAAAAGATTTTCTCATCAGAAACTCTTTTCTAAATAAATCTATCTGTCCTGGCCTGGAACTTGAAACATCAAAAATAATTAAATGAACATAGGATTTTATCCCTATTTACTTAGGGTAATAGATTCCATCTTGATCAACACTTACCTCCATATATAACTAGTAGGAGCTAACACATGCCCATATACCTATACACAGTACAAGTATGAAAGTAGTATCAAACTCAAACCACCTATGTACAAGATAACTGTGCTATCTCAGGTCTAAAGATTATATGCCCTGATATGATTTATGACAATGCATTGACAAGAGTAAACTCTATGTGCTTGTCATAAGTGTCATTGGTTCGGCCTACTTATCATGTATAAGTGCCTATCATATTTGTTATATGGCATGAGACTCACCATTCCATCATATTTACATCTCATATAAATAACTTGGAAATAAACATGATTACAATCTTTCTGGATAAGTCATGTCCTTATTGTGAAGTATCCTCGATTGTGAACCTATTTATGATACTTTGTGCTAGAAATACTGCACTCATATTCTTAACAACTTAAGAATAGAATTTCTAACAAAATATCAATGGATTTTTTCTATTACACATAAATATATTATGTAAACGGAAAAGTAAAAATGCCTTTTATTAATAAAAACATGTGCAAGATACATACTAAATGATATACTCTAGGGCATACTACTAACAATCTTCCACTAGCACTAGAGCCATTCATCACAATATCTTAGACCCATCTTCTCAAGATGTCGGTCTAGCTGAGTTTGTGACATAGGCTTAGTGAATGGATCAACTGGATTTTCAGCTGATGCTATTTTCTGCATGGCTGCATCACCTTGCCCAACTATTTCTCTGATAATGTGATAGTGCCTTTCTATGTGTTTGGATTTCTAGTGAGACCGGGGTTCCTTAGCCTGTATGACTGCTCCATTATTATCACAGTGAAGTGGAACTGCTGACTTAATGGAAGGAACTACTGTAAGTTCTGTCACAAACTTCTTTATCCAAACAGCTTCCTTTGCAGCGTCTAATGCAGTAATATAATCAGCCTCAATAGTGGAATCTGTAGTCGTACTCTGTTTGGAACTCTTTCAACTGACTGCACCTCCATTACAAATGAACACATATCCAGAGGTAGACTTTCTATCATCGATATCTGATTGAAAATCAGAATCTGTATAACCATCCAATTGCAAGTCTCCACCTCCATATATTAAGAATAAATCCTTAGTTCTTCTCAAGTACTTAAGGATATTCTTGATAGCTATCTAGTGTTTCAAACCTGAATTGGATTGATACCTGCTAGTCAAACTAACAACATATGTGATATCCGGCCTAGTACACAACATTGCATATATCAAACTTCCAATAGCCGAAGCATATGGAATCCTGGCCATTTATCTCTTTCTTTAGGTGTCTTTGGAGACATCTCTTTAGAAAGGTGGATACCATGTCTTACTGGTAACAATCCTCTCTTGGAATTAAGCATGTTAAACCTCTTTAACACCTTTTCCAAGTATAGACTTTGGGATAAACCAATTATTCTTTTCGCTCTATCTCTATAGATGTGAATCCCAAGAATATAGGTTGCCTCCCCTAAGTCTTTCATGGAGAATGTATTTGACAACCATACCTTTACAGTTGTCAACATACCTGTGTCATTACCCATCAACAGAATGTCATCCACATATAAGACAAGGAAAGTGATAGCACTATTACTAACCTTCTTATATACACATGGCCTCATCCTCATTTTTGATAAAGCCAAATGACTTAATGGCTTCATTAAGACGGATGTTCCAACTTCTCAAAGCTTGTTTCAACCCATAAATGGATCACTTTAGCTTGCATACTTTGGAACCATCTTGGGATTCAAAACCCCTAGGTTCTTCCATGAAAATGTTTTCTTCAATGTATCCATTGAGAAAAGCTGTTTTGAGATCCATCTGTCAAATCTCATAATCATAGTATGCAGCTACTGCTAATAGAATCGTAATTGATTTAAGCATGGCAATAGGCGAGAAAGTCTCCTCATAGTCAATTCCTTGCCTTTGGCGAAACCCTTTCGCTACTAGCCTTGCCTTATAGGTCTCTACCTTTCCATCAGAACCAATTTTCTTCTTAAAAACCCATTTATTCCGTATAAGTACAATACCTTCAGGTGGGTCAACAAGATCCCAAACTTGATTCTTATACATGGAATCAATCTTGGATTTCATAGCATCAATCCATTTTGAAGAGTCTATATCTGATATAGCTTTTTCATAGGTAAGTGGATCATCTCCATGATCTACTTCTTCATGAGTAGATAACTCTTGTTCTTCTTCATGAAGGAAACCATATCTCACTAGTGGGTGAGATACCCTAGTTGATCTACGAGGAACAGCTGTAGATGTTTCATCAATAGGTGTAGGTTGACTAGATGGATCTATATCCATCTGATCTGTTGGTTGATCAGAATTCTTCAATTCTAACTCTATTTGCCTTCCTTTGCCTCCTTCTTGAATAAACTGTTATTCAAGAAATGTGGCATCTCTACTTATCACAACCTTTTATGGTGTAGGCAAATAAAAATAGTATCCAAAACTATCTTTTGGATATCCAATAAATAGACCCTTTTCTGATCTGGTTTCTAATTTATCAGTGTTCATCTTTTTGATGTAAGCTGGACAACCCCAAATCTTAACATGCTTAAGACTTGGTTTTCTTCCATGCCATATCTCATAAGGTGTGGAAGAAACTGATTTTGATAGCATCCTATTCAGAATATACAAAGCTGATTCTAATGCAAATCCTCAAAAGGAGATTGGCATATCAGTATAGCTCATCATACTACGTACCATATCCAATAGGGTATGATTTCTCCTTTCAGATACACCATTCAGCTGTGGTGCTCCTGGATGAGTCAGCTGGGAAACAATGCTATGCTCTCTCAAGTATTCATCAAATTCAGTACTCAAGTATTCACCTCCACGATCTGATCGAATAGCTTTAATACTTTTTTTCTGTTTGATTTTCTACTTCAAATTTAAATTCTTTGAACTTTTCAAAGGATTCATGTTTGTATTTCATCAAATACAAATACTCAAACCTTGATTTATCATTAGTAAAGGTAATAAATAATGAAAACCGCCTCTAGCCATTTCCTTAAATGGACCACATACGTCACTATGTATTAGCTCCAAAATATTTTCAGCTCTTAGCCCTTGTCCCACAAAGGGTGATATAGTCATTTTGCCTTGAAGGCAAGATTTACAAGTTGGAATAGGCTTAGAGCCCAATGAAGATAAAATCCCCATTTTCTCCAATTTTGTAAACCTATCTTCTGCAACATAACCTAACCTTAAACGCCAAATGTATTTTGAACTTTAGTTGATTTTTACCATGGCATTGCATTCATCTAGATCACTTGGATTAATTTTGTGTTTGTCATTATTATCCAAATAATAAAGACCATCATTCATATAACCCGAACCAACATATTTACTTCCAAAATAAATATTGCAAACATCATCTCTGAACTGAAATTCATAGCCATTTCTAGTCAAACTAGATATAGAAATGATATTCTTAAAAGCATCAAGTACATATAAAATATTATCCAAACACAAAACATGTCCAGACATGTAAAAAGATTTAGATCCTATGGCTAAAGCTTCAACAGTTGAGCCATCGCTAATCCGGAGTCTAACATTTCGAGAACGCAAGCTACTACTATTTGCTAGTTCTTGCATATCATAAGAAATATGAGAACTGGCACCAGTATCTAAAACCCAAGCTATAGATGAACTATGAGTATCATCAGAATCTAAATAACAGGATATAGACATACCTTCTGAAGGTGTATCCTTCTTGTCCCTCAAAGAGGCAAGATACTCTAGGCAGTTCATTTTTCAGTGCCCATCCTTCTGGCAGTCGAAACACTTTCCTTTGCCTCCATCAGCTTTAGTCTTCCCTTTCTGTTTAGCTATTTTCTTGGAAGGACCAGGAATCTGAGGTTTCTTTTTCTTATTGCCCTTCTTCTTGTTGGACTTTCCAATAGAAGAAGATGCAATTAAAGCTACCTCTTTTCCTTTATTGCCCGGCATTTTCTTTTGGGCAATAACCAGCATGTTGAGTAAACCAGCCAAGGTGCATTCCTGTTTAGTCATATGGAAATTTGTTACAAAATTCCCAAAGACACAGGAAGGGACTGAAGGATCAAATTCGTCTGCAATTGGAAATCCATGTTAAAGTCAAGATGTTCCAGCTGCTCAATCAGCTGAATCATCTTGTGGACATGATCCCCAACATTCTGTCCCTCAAACATCCTCATGCGAAATAGCTTCCTAGATTTCTCATACCTGGCATTCCTGCTATGTTCACCATATAACTCTTGTAGGTGAAGGAGGATCTCACTCGCACTCTACATGTTCTCATGCTACTTCTGTAAATCATTACTCATAAAAGCAAGCATGTAACACTTAGCTCTCATATCATGCTCCTTCCACTTGCCCAAAGTTTCATATTCCTCTTGAGTGGCCTCTGGAGGTAAGGGACTAGGAACATTTGAGTCTAGAACATATCCTATATGTTCAAGGTTCAGGACAAGTTTCAAATTTCTTAGCCAATCAAATAGATTAGATACTATCAACCTACTGCGATCAAGTATGCTTGCAAGGATATTGGATGGTTGTGGTTGTGGTGTGCTCATTATTATCAGAAAATTAACTGCAGAAAATAACTAGATTAATTAATAAATATATCATGTAATTAACCAAAATGATTATGGTCTTTTAATGAAATTGGTCCTCCCACTAACTTAGTGAATCCTACACTTCCAAAGTAGAAAAAGGAAATCCTAGTTGAATGGATTTCTAGTGGGTGATTGAATTCTTATAATTCTATTGATCATCCTCAGGTACATCCATTATTGGAATTACAATAAACTATAAGTGAGCAACTCCTTACCTATCACATCTCATGTGAGGTTCAATCCTTTACCTAACCCCTAATGCTCAAAATCTCGGGTACATCCATTGTTGACTTATCTTGCATTAGTTAAGTTGATTCCATTGAGCCAGTAATTATGAAAATAATTTTAATGTCCTCAAGTGCATCCAATATTGGCCACCAAACCATTTACATATTTACAACATCTCATGCTTAACAATTATTCTTAAAAAAAATCTCTTAAATTAATTGCATCTTATGCAAGAATTTTAAATTTCTTAAAATAATTGCCTCAATAGAGGGCCCATATTATAATTACTTTAATTATAGCATTTCCAACTTAATCATTTGTTTGGAAGATTTTGTGGTCATCTTAATTACTATTAAGGTCTCACTTTGCACATTATCTAATTAGCATGCATATATCATATAATTGCATACATTCCCATACATCTCATGCATTCATGGATAACAAATAAATATGGCATGATCATTTACTTTTCTAAGGGATTCAATTCTGAGCCACCAAGAATTGAATCAGGGCATTCCTAGATGCATTTTATTCATTCATTTTATAAGAGTTGCTGAAGGAGTACATAATCAACACTTGATCTTGAATTCCTCCCACTGGTCCCACCAATGCTCTTGACCTCCTTGATCTTTTTGCAATCCAATTACATAGTAATCCTTGGCATACCAAGGCGAATTTATAAGAACTAAATAAATAAAATTACAACCCAAAAATATTACAACCTTTACAATACATGTCCAAAATAAATTAAAATAAATTAATTAATTTACAACCCAAAGAAACATAAAAGAAATTAATCCAATCACATTGGTCTTTTATAGTCCATGATCATGCATCATGCATATCATTATTTAACAATTAAATATAACATACATACTTAATTTAAATTGAATATCTCATATTCAACTTAAAAATCCAGATTTGAATATAATTTAAACAAATTTAAAAATTCAGATTTGAATCACATTCAAACAAATTTAAAAATTCAGATTTGAATTACATTCAAACAACTTTTAAAAATTCAGATTTGAATCATATTTAAACAACTTTAAAAAATTTAGATCTGAATTAAAATTTAATTGTGTGATTAAAACACCTAATTAAATATTTTAATTTGTCATAGGATGAACCTTAGATCATACAACAATTGTAGATTCAAAAACCAAACCTTGCGCACACCATTGGAGACCACAAAGTGTGCGCACCATTGGTATTCATCACCATGCCACCACTTTTCCTTTGCAACCAGCAATGGATCTATCATCTCATGATCAAACCACACAATTAAATCATATAATCAACAATCTAAATGGCAAATACAGTAGCTCTGATACCAATTGAAGGAGTGGAAGCATGAAAAACATAAGTTTATATCATTGAATTCAAAATTTTTTCACTTATTAGACAATAATCTCTTGAATTAAAAATACTAGAAATTATTTCTAGTGTCCTGTTTATATCTGTAATCTCTCAAAAGGCAAAACTTGATTTTCTAATTGATCTATAAAGCTTTAGAAGCTATTCAAGGGCTGCCATTGGTGATCTTGGTGTGGGCAAGCTAGAGGAACAATACCTGGTGTCCTAAAGCACATCCCAAAGGTGCCAAACACACTACAGTGCATCAAAAGGTTAGGGCACTTGTTCTTGATCTAATCTAGGGTTCTAATGAATTAATCTGATTAATTCTAAAATCTTAAATGGCAAATGTAGATCCAGAAACATATTAAAAAAGTTTTAATATGTTGTTTATCATTGAAATCAAATAGATAAAAATGAATCTTGCATGATGCATGTGACCTTAGGTGAAAATGCCTTTTATTAATAAAAACATGTACAAGATACATACTAAATGATATGCTCTATGGCATACTACTAACATTAAGAACACAAGAGATTGAATCAAAGAATAAAATACCCAATATATTAAATGAAATCAAACTAGGTCCATAATTAAATTGAGAGTCCTACATCCCTAACCCTAGAATAAAGAAACTATTAACACATGGTGAGTTTTATAATTAAGTTTATAAAATAAATAAAAGACATGAGAAGAAATATAATGAAAGAACCCATATGGAGAATTGCAACCTTGGACTTTTAGACTTCAGCTAAAAAACCCTTCTAGCAATCTTATAGATCAGATCTTATTTCTCCTTTGCCTTTTTTGAAGTTAATGTGCACTCTTGAATGTAAATTTGTTCTCCCTCCCTCAATTATCAACTTATTATATTTATATCTAGTGTAAAAACTCTTGTTTTAAAGCCCTAAAAGTCATAGAAGTCCATTTGGGTTGAGCTGGAAGGAAGAAAAGTCGAGTTAAAATTTTGGACTAGGGATAGTACACAGGTTGTGCAACGTTATATGGGGTGCCCTGTGTAATTTTTTATAGCTTGAAAATTTTAGTTTTCTTTCATCTAGAAGGTTACACAAGGTGCAGGAAGTTGCATGGGGCAGGTTACACGGGCTGTGTAATGCTTCTAACCTTTTATTCTTCACGTTTTGACCTCCAGACCTCTTCCAAACTCGTCCTTCACTCTATAACTACATAAAAACACTAGATAAAACATAAAAATTAAAAAATTGGGTTGGGTTAACATTTTTTTCTAAAATATTACTTAAATACTTAAAAATGAACATAAAAGAGACTAAATGCTAACAAGATGTAATGAATATTAGCCCTAAATGGCTATATAATTTGACTTCATCAGTACTGTGCTACCATTTAACTCACTATAAAATAAATCCTTAAACTTTTCTTTAACATTTAATTAAATCATAGGCCCTAACAGGGCATTCATCTATCATCTCTGCCTAATTTGGCAACAAGCTCTACTCTAGGGCACTCTTATTGTCTGTCATTCATTTTGTTTCACTTGTGCCTTTCACTGAGTAAGCACATCATTACACTTCATTTTACTTTTCCAGCACTTTAAAACTTCATTTTACATTACATTATTCCCATTGTTGTCGAGTCTTGAACTTGATTTCACATTTATTTTTCATTTTTCATTCACATTCATTTTGATTTTCATTCTAAGGGACGGCTATACAAATCACTTTTCTTTCTTTCTCATTTCATTCATTTCATTTCATTTCATATCTACCGATGAGCTCACTATAAGCAACTTTCATTACATTTCTAAGCCTTTTCATCAGTTCACATTTTACATTTTCTTCTTTTTTTTTTTTTTTTTTTTTTTTTTTTTGACTCAAGATTCAGATCTCAACACTAGAATGGGATCCCTTTTAAGCTAACATAGTCCTAGTCCCATACCCAAGGGTTAAGTGACTTAACAGACTATGACATAACTTAGGGTACACCTATTGACCAACTAAGCCATACTTTCAGTAGAAGGGAAAATGTTATCAAAATTATAGTCTGTGTAATAAAATACTTCTAAAATTAGTAGAAATGTAAAATTATTATACTTCCTGTTTTGAGAAACTTACTTTACTTGTATATAGTGGGGCACTCTTACTTGCTTTCATTTTCTCCCACTTTACTCATCTTTACTAGTGGCTAGGTTTAATCTCATAACCTAATGCTTGTTGCCATTTCTGTAACAACCCGAATCCAAAATGTTACTGGTGTTTGAGCACTAGAAGGCATAAAGCCACCAGAACTCATAGCAATCCTAATTTACATAATAATTCTCCTTTAAACTCAATACTCATAGTATAATTATTTTATTAAGTATATATAGTAATTACAATTATTTTACATTACAAATCATTAAGTGGCAAAGGAAAGTAGTAAAATAGCAAAATCACATATCATTACAAAATAGAGTTCCACAAAATGTACATCTACCTTTAAACAAAATTAAAGCGATAAACTCTAGAACTCAACAAACCGAAAATCATTGATTTTATCTTCTAGGCTTGTCTCTAAAGGGAAAGATAGAGAAAGGGAGAGAGCTAAGGACTCAATGAGTAAAAGCCTTCGTAGGGAAGAAAACATATAATAAAACAATTTTAACTAATCACATATAAAAATAATAGTTAAATGGTTTCACAACAAGATAATTCATGCCACTAATGGTTCCCCAACCATTCCATAATAATCATCATATATCTAAGATGCCCAACCTTTTATGAGAGCTCTTCAAGACCACCTTTTGATCATGTCATATCATATAATTTTAAACAAGTGGGGTTAGAGACATATAGACTTGCCTTACCCGGACGCCCTACATTTCATATGGTGAGTTCATAATGCATGAATTCCATTTCCTTTCCTTTTCCTTTGCTTTCCCAATGAGAACTAGTGAATCAACCATGAACTACCAACATAACACAAATTAATTATGCAAAATATCCGTGATATGAATTACTATTATATAGAATTAATCATGTAATTATAACTAGGATATATCACATAACTATAATAATATATGAACATGCATGGAATGCAATATAACAATTTAACAGAATAGTTAAAAATAGTTAAGTAGATTTAACTCATAGATTGGGTGACCATTTACCGTGATTAGATCGGCTAGGGTTGCTAATGTTATTGGTTGGATGGGCCAATATAGATAAATGCTAAAAAATCAATCCCCACATTATTCCTAACCTTTTATATTTATATCTGGTATCAAAGTACTCAATTTGGAGTCCTAACAGCTTTAGAAGTCCTTTTCGGGTCAAGCAGAAAGGAAAAAAAGTCAAATTGGGATTCTCTGCTGGCAGCCATTACATGACCCATGTAATGTTACATAAGGCAGGGCCGTGTAATGCTCTGGACAACTTAGCTTTTAAATTTTTAGAGGATAGACAATTGCACGGAGTGAGGGTGGTTGCACAGAGAATGTGACACAGCCCGTGTACTAGCTCTCTTCTATGACTATGTTGCACAGGTTGTGCTACTTGATTACTAATCATTAATTAATTATATTTATGTATTTAACTTAACTTAATTATCTTGTTGGAAATCTGGTAGCCTCCTCTATAACTAAACCTATTTTTTGCCCAAAGCAACACAAACAGAGGGTCTCAAACAGGCAACAATCACACATGCCCATCTGAGGCCTATAACAAATCCTAATCTAAGTCTAGTAGCCATTTCTCTAGTTAGGGTTTATAACTCCTTCTCTAGTCTAATTAATTTGGTCCTATATTTTAGAAATTAAAAACATATTCATGAAGGTCCTTTATAATTTCTTCAAGTTATTAAAATTTATTTTACATGATTATTACATGCCATTAATATTTTCTAATTTAATTACAAATCCCTAGCTTTAGCTAAAACTACCCAAGTTGGGATCGGGCTTACTATTGCCAATTTTGCTACCTAAAACATGTCCATGATGTCTAAAAACCCTAGGATTCACTATTAACTTTCCTAGGTTCCAAGTTGACCTGCTGGGTGCCCAAATCAAGTTGGAAGGTCAGTCTTGAGAGTTGAAATGCTATTGTTGATTTAATCGCACCTACATAAAGCCCATAATGCGTTAATAATTATCATATAATTATATTTAATTAATAAGGATCAAAAGGGTTTGAAAACCTCATCGAGTGATTTGACCGTCTAATGATCGTCTTTCTCAAATGAAGTTTAATTGAATTAAGGTTAGTCCCATTTCAAAGGATTTGGCTGGATCATTAGAGGTCTTGAATCATTGATCCAATGACTGGATCATTTTAGATCAAGCCTAGAAACTACTACTTTTTTATTACATCTCTCACTAGAAAAAAGCCATAAAAATCAGTGAGAATGAATAAAGTGGAAGGCCTAGTGGTTGCTGAGTATAACACCATCCATCTCTAGTCGATGGACTGCTGGAACAAGTTGGAAACCATTTAAAAACCCATGTCTATGCCTTCTCTCTCTTTCTCTCATTCATTTCATCACTGAAAGGAAGCTACCTACTTGTCTTTGGTCCTTCACTATCATCAGGGTTCAAAGGGATTAGGCTGCATCTTCGATGTGGTATGTTTGTGGCTAGAAGGTGGAATGGAAAGAAAAAAAAGAGAGAAAGAGGTCATGACATGAACTGTAGGTGCAAAGGGAGCATTTGATTGGTCCATTACTTTGATTTTTAATTTTTCCTCCCTCTCTCTCTCTCCATATATATATATATATATATGTTTCAAAATATCTCTAGATACTTTCTAATATATTCATTATAAAATTCTTTTTTAATAATTTGAAACAATTTTTTAATTAAATTAATATTACTAATATTATGTTACACCTTATCCCTTGTAAGGCACGACACGTTCTCGTAGCGTACCTAATGAATTACCGAACTCCACCTACCAATAACATATTAGTTATGCTACAAAGGATTTTAAAACAAACCATGGCTTTTTATCTTATCAATTCTTTTACAGAAAACTGCATGAGAATAGTGTAAATTCCATGTAAACATTCATTGAAAAATAATGATAGACTAAATATTGCAAAAGTTACATTTTCATAAGTCTCAAAGTAAAATACAAAATAGTTACAAACTCAAAATGTGATAGCAATGCAATGCTTTTAAATACAAACTGTTCAATGTCCGTACATCCATACATGTAGGTACAAAATATATCCAAAGGAATCATAAGGGTATACCTAATGTAAATACCCATAAACAATACCAAAATGCTACTTTCAAGTCTCTCACTCGGCAGCCTTCTCCTTTCCCTTACTTGTGACAGCATAAAAAAGTTATCGCTGAGTATATCACTCAGTGGTGCACAACTAAAATTTCAAAACTTAAGGGAAAACACAATTTGTCAAAGCATAATAAATCACATCCTTCTTAAGCATGAAAACATCATAATAGTTCTAAGTTCATAAGAGCCATTTATTGGAATAACATTTCAAATGAGAAATCACACTTCATAAATCATAATTCACAAAGCATTAGTATTGCCAACATCAACACACAGTTTAGGCCATGACACAAAATTTCACGATCAGTGCTGTGTTGTACACCACAACAAAGCAAATCTCAACCACACTAACTGTTATTAATGAGGGAAGGGTTAGCTAGCTAATGAGTACTCATGTAGTCTTACCCCACTAACCGCTATTAATGGGAGACATAATCAGTATCAATTATCAACCCCAAGTAGCCGTTAATATTGGGGAGTTCTGAAAGGGACTATCATGCTAACTGTGGTTTTAAAACAGTTTTCAAAAATTTCCCACTCAACAATCTCATTTATAAACCAATAAACACATTTAAATTCATCATAATATCCATATAAAGGTGGCAAAACCCAAATTTCTTAAATGCAAGAGAAAAACCATATTTCAGTCAAAGTAAACTTGTTCAAAGTAAACTCATTCAATTTAACATATTCCAAATAATTTACAAGTTTAAAAACGAAGAAAATGTTAGTTGTGCACAAACTTTGAATGCTCTCCTTTCTCTTTACTCACTATTCCTTGTCCATCCCCAACCTCTTTCTTTAATAAAAATAAACAAATAGAATATCTCAATACTAATCTCAATTGCTGCCAAGAACTCATTACATGAATGTCTAATGCATCGTAAATTAGCTTTGTAAATTTTAGAGAGTTTTGGTTTTGGGACTGCTTGGTGCCCTAATCTTGGAACCCAATTTTTACCTAGTTTTGATCATGATTTAGTGAGGTGTTCTTCATGAAAATTGTTCATTTAGGTCTTTACTTTATTTTCCTTTTTGAATCACATAATTCAGAGCTGTGTAGCTCAAGTTATGACCAAAATACGGTTACTGTTCACGTCACTATTCATCCTACAGATTCAGTTCTGGCATATTTATCTATCCAACTTCATTCAGCAATTTGATCAAGTTAAGTCCATAATTTGGTCTATTGTTCTTTATGTGAAATGTTCTACTATGTCTTAGGTTTCCATCGGTTCAAGAATCGTCTAAATTGGAGTTTTCTAGAGAGAGTTATGGCAATGCAAAATTTATTATTCATACGGTAAATCTGCAGATTTCCAGATTTCTGTAAATTCAGTGATTCAACTTTACTTAGCAGTTTGATTGGGTTAAGTCCATAATTTGGCCTCAAGTTCTTCATGTGAAATGTTCTAATATGTCTTAATTTCCCATCGGTTCAAGAATCGCCTAAATTGGAGTTTTCTAGAGAGAGTTATGGCCATGCAAAGTTTACTGTTCATATGGTCAAATTTTGTAGGTTCCAGAATTTTATCTCCCATTTCAAGGCTCATTTTGGATAGCTTAAGGTCATTTTCAGGGAAGGCTATCTTCATGAAAATTCTGGCCCTGTGTCTTAAGTTTCATTTCCAATTGGTTTCACACCAATTGGAGTTGTGTAGCTCAAGTTGTGGGCTTCCAAACACACTGAATTCAGTGTGCAAAATTCTACCTTAAGTTCAATTTTTCATTTCTTCATTTGTTCCCTCTAACCAACCTCAATTCACATTTAATTCACCCAAAATAACTATAATTTAGTATTGACACATTAATGGCACTTCCTAACACAAAACCCACAATTTTCAAATACCAAAGTTTGCAATTTTCCCTAATCCGACCATTTCATTACTTCCATTCATCAACCCAATGTCAATTCAAACTAAATAAACCTCAAATGACCATAATTTAACACTACACACACCAATTTCACTTTCTAGCACCAAAACCTAATTTTCCCATGAACCCTAATCTTCCATAATTCAATTTATGCAATCCTATGAAATCTTACTACTCACAATCATGCATACTACCTCAATTTAACTTAGATTTATCATCAATTTAACTAAAATACATCAAAACCCTAATTTTCCCTAAGTTGGCCAAAACCCTAGTTTAGATTTTTATACATGTTTCCTTTCAATTTCTCATGTTATTTCATCATACCCAAACTTGATTTAAAGCATACTTGGTAAATCAAGCATGAAAGAGAGAGCTTACCTCACTTGATAATTTTTCCCACTTCCAATCTCTTCCAAATCTTGCTCTTCTTGTTTTTAATCTCTCAATCAAAGATCTCTTTGATATTTTCTTTTAGTGAGCTGTGGAATTTATGAAGGGAATTGAAGTGAATCAAGACTTGAAAGGGAAAACAATGGTGGAAGAAGATTGGAGAAGAAGAGAAATAAAAGAGAGGGAGAGGGAAGATGGGTGGTGGCATTGAAGAAGGGAAAGAAGGAGACTTGTCTTCTTTTAAACTTATTTATTCCTTTTCAATTAAATAATTAAGTTTAATTGTCAAAAGCCCATAAATCATTATTTTTAATTAGGTCAAAAATGGAATTTAAATTCTAGATTTTTGCCTCTTTTATTTTCCTTCTACTTTTACTCTAATTTTTCCCTTAATATTTCTTCATAATTCAATATTTTATTTTCATTTAATTAAATTGGCATTTTGGTCAAAAATCAACTCTTAAAGTGAATTGACCAAAATACCCCTTATCGGGTCGTAATCCCTCTTTTACAATATACCCGGTGAGTCCTTATATTTTTTGGTCACTTGAATTTTTATTGTGTCTATCTCAATTAATTTTCTATTTATTTTTTGGTCCTCAAGGTGTCTTTGAATAGTACTAGTGACGGAACAAAAATGGTATTATTCATAACTCGGAGGTTCAGGGTGGATATGAGAATATACATATAAATACGTTGTCACACCCAAATTACACTAAATGGGATAATTGTAGTTTCAAACCAAATTTACAATAATCTCTTATAAATTAACTAATTAAACACATCATGTTGATGGAATCAGTTGAGGATTCAAAGTTATATACATACACATGTTTGTTCAGAAATAATTAAAGGATCTGGTATACTTATTTCACTGAATAATAGGAATTTCATTTCAAAATTTTATAAAGATAAATATAAATCAAACACTAAGCATATTCTGAATAACCAAGGTTCTCTTGACAATTACCGTAATCAGAAATAAAGAGCCAAAACTGATAGCTCTAATCATAAAAAATAATAATAATAAAAAGAGAAACAAAAATAAATTATTAGAAACAAAGAAAGAAAGTTATTTGTATTGGACCGCACTCAAAGGCTGCCTACATACCTCTTATGGAAGATCAAGTCACATAGGTCTTAAATTAGCTTGCATTTCTCTTCTTATGTTTTGCAAGCTTTTCATGTGTTCTATTCTTTTAGCTTATATTAGGACAACTGTTGGTTCATGTGTCCTTTGATAGCTTAGGGGTAAGTTGGTTCCTCTTTTGGTGTTTTGTCTTATGTGACAGGTTTTCTTTTATTTTGCTCCATCCCATTCATGCTTTGTGAGTATTCTAACCTTTTGTTTTATTCTCCTAATTTTAATAAAACCCTTTGCTTGCAAAAAAAGAAAAATAAAAAAAGTAAAAAAAGCACTTTCATATTATACCTTCTAATTATAAAGTTTTTTACTAAATTAAAATCCAATGGCATCTCCCTTCAAAACTTAATATTTCTCCCTATTTAAACACATGAATTTCAACACAGTTACATCCACCATTTATACCATTTAGGCTCTAATTTACACACACACACACACACATACACACTCTCTCTCTCTCTCTCTCTCTCTCTTATAGAATTCAAAGTAAAACCTTTCCTTGCCTTTACAAAATAGGTAGGATGAATATTCACAAGTGAAGCCAACACTACAAGAAGGTAAGCATGAAAACTGAAAATAATAACAACAATAATAGCTATTAGCATATCAACAAGAAAACAAGTTCACACTATTTAACAAATTTCTTATGCACACAAATGAGATTTCCTAACTTGAGCATGTATTAATTAGGTGTAATATCTAACCATTTTTGCATTTTCCAATCTCTATGAATATTGCTTTTTCTAACACTGAGCATAGAAACCCAATTCATGTGATACTAAAGGGGAAAAAAATCAAACAGAATAATGGTCTCTAAATACCAAAACCAAAACCATTTCTTATGCAAATAGCCTAATCAAATCAATACTAAAGTGTTGTTCTCATCAGATCTTTCCAGGGAAGAAAAAAAATTTTTTTTTAAATAGCATTCCAAATTAAAACAATAATAATAATAGTAGTAACGAACATAAGCTTCAAATATGCAATGCCCAAATCACCTATCTTACCAAACTTGAAAAATAAAAATAAATCTCAGCTAAATATAAATGGGTAACTAAAAAGGAATAGCCACTGTAATTAAAACTAATAGAAATATAACTAAGCAATGAGATCAATGATGCAAATAATCAATTGTTTATATATATATATATATATTATCCACGAAGGATGAGAAAAAGAAAGAAAGAGGGATATTCATACCTAGCCACTAGATATTCACACAATGTAATAAAAATGAGTGTTGGCCAATTATTTCTCTTTTCTTATTGTAGTTCACTTAATTATTATTTAAGCTAGTGAGTTCTATCTTGAAATTTGAAACTTTGATTCACTATTCTTGAGTACAATGATAAGATAGGAAAAAAAAGGGAATTTTCAAAAGAGTAAATAAAAATAAAATTCAACTATAAGATGACCAATATTCATCAATCATACCACTTTTTCATCATACCTACTATTCAACAACATTATGATAATACTATTGAAGGATAGGTAAGAGTTCTTATTTATTATTATCTTTAAAAAAAAATAAAATAAAATCATGTCTTGACCTTAACTTCCAATTCAATTTTAGCATGCATAGTCCCCAAGGACCTCTTTTAGCTAAGCTAGGGATTTTTTTCTTCTCTAATTCCCCTCTTCGTTCCTTCATTTTAATCTCTTCAGTCTACTTCTTGGTTGAAGTTTCTTTCAGTGTAATAACAAAAGTCTGTGTCACACCTTATCCCTTGTAAGGCACGACATGTTCCCATAGCATACTTAATGAATTATCGAACTCCACCTACTGATAACCTATTAGTTATGCTACAAAGGATTTTAAAACAAACCATAGCTTTTTATCTTATCGATTTTTTTTATGGAAAACTGCATGAGAATAGTTAAAATTCTATGTAAACATTCATTGAAAAATAATGATAAACTAAATATTGCAAAAGTTACATTTTCATAAGTCTCAAATTAAAATACAAAATAGTTACAAACTCAAAATGTGATAGCAATGCAATGCTTTAAAATACAAACTGCTTAATATTCGTACATCCATACATATAGGTACAAAATACATCCAAAGGAATCACAAGGGTATACCTAACATAAATACCCATAAACAATACCAAAATGCTGCTTTCAAGTCTCTCACTCGATAGCCTTTTCCTTTCCCTTACATGCGACAGCATAAAGAAGCTACCGCTGAGTATATCACTCAGTGGTGCACAACTAATAACTTTAAAACTTAAGGAAAAACACAATTTGTCAAAGCATAATAAATCACATTTTTCTTAAGCATGAAAACATCACAATAATTCTAAGTCTATAAAGGCCATTTATTGGAATAACATTTCAAATGAGAAATCACACTTCATAAATCAAAATTAACAAAGCATTAGTGTTGCCAACATCAGCACACAGTTTAGGCCATGACACAAAATTTCACGATCAGTGCCATGTTGTACACCATGACAAAGCATTCTCAACCTTACTAACCGTTATTAAGGAGGAAAGGGCTAGCTAGCTTATGAGTACTCATGTAGTCTTACCCCATTAACCGTTATTAATGGGAGACATAATCAATATCAATTATCAAACCCATGTAGCCGTTACTACTGGAGAGTTTCGAAAGGGACTGTCATGCTAACTATGGTTTCGAAACAGTTTCCAAAAATTTCCCACTCAACAATCACATTTATAAACCAATAAACACATTTAAATTCATCATAATATCCATATAAAGGTGGCAACACCCAAATTTCTTAAATGCAAGAGAAAAACCATATTTCAGTCAAAGTAAACTTGTTCAAAGCAAACTCATTCAATTTAACACATTCCAAGCAATTTACAAGTTTAAAAATGAAGAAAAGGTTAGTTGTGCGCAAACCTTCAATGCTCTCCTTTCTCTTTACTCACTATTCCTTGTCAGTCCCCAACCTCTTTCTCTACTGAAAATACACAAATAGAATACCTCAATACTAATCTCAATTGCTGCCAAGAACTCATTACACGAATGTCTAATGCATCGTAAATTAGCTTTGCAAATTTTAGAGAGTTTTGGTTTTGGGACAACTAGGTGCCCCAATCTTTAAACCCAATTTTTACCTAGTTTCAATCATAATTTGGTGAGGTGTTTTTCATGAAAATTGTTCATTTAGGTCTTAACTTTATTTTCCTTTTTGAATTGCCTAATTTGGAGCTGTGTAACGCAAGTTATGACCAAAACACGATTACTGTTCACGTCACTGTTTATCCTGCAGATTCAGCTCTGGCAGATTTATCAATCCAAATTCGTTTAGCAGTTTGATCAGGTTAAGTCTATAATTTGGTTTAATGTTCTTCATACAAAATGTTCTACTATGTCTTAGGTTTCCATCGGTTCAAGAATCGACTAAATCGGAGTTTTCTAGAGAGAGTTATGGCCATGCAAATTTACTGTTCATATCATAAATCTGCAGTTCTGCAGATTTGGTGATTCAAATTTGCTCAGCAATTTGATTGGGGGAAGTCCATAATTTGGCCTCAATTTCTTCATATGAAATGTTCTACTATGTCTTAGGTTTCTATCAGTTCAAGAATCGCTTAAATTGGAGTTTTCTAGAGAGAGTTATGGCCATCTAAATTTACTGTTCATATGATTAAATTCTGCAGGTTCCAAAATTTTGTTTCTAAGTTCAAGGCTCATTTCGAATAGCTTAAGGTGATTTTCAGGCAGGGTATCTTCACAAAAATTCTAGCCCTATGTCTTAAGTTTCATTTCCAATTGGTTTCACACCAATTGGAGTTGTGTAGATCAATTTAAGGGCTATCAAACACACTGAACTCAGTGTGTAAATTCTGCCCTAGGTTCAAATTTTTCATTTCTTCAATTATTCCCACTAACCAACCTCAATTCACATTTAATTCACCCAAAATGACTATAATTTAGCATTGACACATCAATGGAACTTCCTAGCACAAACCCCATAATTTTCAAACACCAAAGTTTGCAATTTTCCCTAATCCTACCATTTCATTACCTCCATTCATCAACCTAATGTCAATTCAAACTAAATAGACCTCAAATGACCATAATTTAACACTACACACACCAATTTCACTCTCTAGCACTAAAACTCTAATTTTCCCATGAAACGTAATCTCCCATAATTAAATTTATATACATTTCATGCAATTTCTTTGCCCCAATCATGTATACTACTTCAACTAAGCTTAATCTCATCATAAATTTCATTCAAAGACATCAAACCCTAACTTTTCTCCAATTTGGCTAAAACCCTAGTTTAGATTCCATATGTTTTCTTTCATTTTCTTATGAAATTGAATGCTTTCTCATGTAAATTCATCACACCCAAACTTGATTCAAAGCATATTTGGTTAATCAAGCATGAAAGAGAGTGCTTACCTCACTTGATGATTTTTCCCACTCCAATCTCTTTCAAATCTTGCTTTTCTTCTTTTTAATCTCTCAATAAAAGATCTCTTTGATTTTTTTCTTTTAGTGGGCTATGGAATTTATGAAGGGAATTGAAGTGAATCAAGACTTGGAAGGGAAAACAATATTGGAAGAAGATTGGAGAAGAAGGGAAAAGAAAAAAGAGGGAGAGGGAAGATGGGTGGTGGCATGGAAGAAGGGAAAGAAGGAGACTTGTCTTCTTTTATACTTATTTATTCCTTTTTAATTAAATAATTAAGTTTAATTGTCAAAAGCCTATAAGTCATTAATTTTAATTAGGTCAAAAATGGAATTTAAATTCTAGATTTTTGCCTCTTTTATTTTCTTTCCACTTTTACTCTAATTTTTCCCTCAATATTTCTTCATAATTCAACATTTTATTTTCATTTAATTAAATTGACATTTTGATAAAAAATTAACTCTTAAAGTGAATTGACCAAAATGCGCCGTATCAGGTCATAATCCCTCTTTTACAATATACCCGGTGAGTCCTTATATTTTTGGGTCACTTGAATTTTTGTTGTGTCTATCTCAATTAATTTTCTATTTATTTTTAGTCCTCAAGGTGTCTTTGAATAATACTAGTCATGGACCAAAAATGGTATTATTCATAACTCAGAGGTTCAGGGTGTTATAGTATAACTTAAAAAGAGTGCTTGAATGAAGTTTTTAATGGTACAGTGGAGAGGAATCTATGACCATGGAAGAGAATGACTGAAAAAATTCAAAAGAGAGGATAAAAGAGAGAGGAATGGAAGATTATAGAGAGAAGGTGGGTTTGGATTCCATAGCCTGCAAAAACTTCTTCTATCCCCCCTAATATTTTTCAACTCTTGGTCTATAGTTTAACACATGTCAAGAGTTGATTGAAGGAGGAAAAATTTTAAGGGACTCCTTTCTTACCTTTTCATTTTCCTTTTAGGTTCTAGAGAACTCCACAAAAATCTCCCCACGCACACACACATGCTCACATTGTTATAAATCTATATTTATTATGGTTCTCCATTTGTATTTTTGATGAATCCATTAAATTTATTTAATAGACTATTTAATATTATGTCTCTTGGGATGTAATTTGTATGCTATAAATAGGGTTTTCTTAACTTTATAATGATTATCTTTCTGGATTCATTTTCCATCCATGTAATGAAATTCTCTCCATTCTTTCTCTATATGTTTTTATCTTTTATTGTTGTTATTTTATAATAACATTTTAGCACGAGTCTCTAGGCTCAACTATACATAGGTTTCATGTTTTCTTCTCTATGATTTCGAAAGCACTAAGGCTAGATAATTACATAGCTGGTGGTTTATGATAACTCAACTAGAAGGAAATATTGTTATCCAAATTAAGAAATTACTAAAAGTGCTTTGATGTAATTTTGTTATTGATCTTTTATCAATAATAATTGTTTGTTTATTTCTAACCTTGAATTCTTTATGATAATACGTCAAATTTGTCAAATTTTGAATTGTGATTTTTTTTTTTATTATGGGCAAGAACTATTTGTCGTGGATATTATATATTGAAATTTATTGAATAATATTTCTTTCATTATTATTATTTTTATGAAAGTTAAATATCTTACAATAAAATACTCACTTGAACTCTGAAAGAGTTTGTTGAGTGTACTCAGTTATGAATCAGTTCTCAATTAAAATTATATGGAGAACAAATTATTGATAAGAATATGTTAGAAAAAACATTCTCTATTTTTCATGCCTCAAATATGCTCTTGCACTAGCAATACCATGAAAAATGCTTTAAGAAATACTTTGAATTAATTTATGTCTTCTTATAGCAAAACAAAATAACAAAGTTATTATTGAAAAAGATATCACCACCAGAAGTGGAATAATATTATTGGAAAATCATGAAACTTGTCCATCTAGTTATGCACCATTCCCTGAAGTGACTGAGATAACATTAAATAAAATTTGTTAATGTGGTCTTGGCTCTGGATGTGGATATGGTCGAAATCACCATATTTTCTACAATTGTGGTGGTCATAATAATTAATATTCTAACCATAATATTACATCTCACCACTAGAAGTGGCGGATATATCTTATCACCAGAAGTGGCAGAATAGTGAGAAATGGCAGATACTCTAGAAGTGGTAAAATTGTGATAAAAGAAATATAAATATATGGAAAATGATGTTATGCTATGCATAATGATTTTGACCATGACCAAGTTGAAACAACACATTTATATGTTGATTTTTCCCTAAAGGAAATATATAACACATTTAGATTTTAATTTTTCCTTGGAGAAAATATTGACCAAATAATGGAAATATTTAAGAATAAATAATTCTTATGTTTTATTATTTTATATTACATGATTTTATTATGGTCTTAGAATTTTATATATAATGTTATTTTTACATTAATTTGTTTCCATATATTATTTTATGAGTTTTCTTATTGTATTTATATTTCTCTTATTTATAAAGAAAATATACTAATGATAAAAATATATGCCTAATAGGCAATATTAATACAATATTTGGTAGTTTAAAATTGATTAAAGGCTCTAGAAGAGCTATGATCTAGAAGAGCTAATAGATTATTACCTAGAAGGATAAATGATGCTTTATTCTCCCGTAAATCTCAAAGAAATTTATTAAGTTTTAAAGATATTCAATTTAACAGATATCATATTAAGACAATGAATAAGGAAAATATAGAGTATATTTGCATTACTGCTATTATTTTTGGGAAGAAATGTTTGTTGGAAAAATTACTCTCTTTGTCCTCTGGATTGTACTACACAAAAATTCTTGTGATTGAAACACATGTTATAGTAAACCTGAAGTTTACTAATGTAAATTCGAAGTTTACTAATCAAAGTGACATTATTGTTTGGTGCAATACCTACTATTTTCTAATATTGGAATATGTGTCATTGACGATATATTCTAGTAAAAATTAAAATTTTATTGATAAGGGAGTAGCGATAAGATGTGAAATTATGTTTATATATGTGTGATGTGTTCAAATGTATTTAAGAATGAAAAATGTTTTAAATGTTTTATTTACAAAAATTTTTAAGTGTTTCTAGCAAAAGGACTTTCGACAGCCGAAATATGGACTTTCGATAGCCAAAGCCTTTTCTTCCTACTCAAATACGCATTTGGATAGAATAGACTTTGGCAGCCCAAAGCTGGACTTTCGGCAGCTAAAAGTCCTTAGACAGAGAGGGTATGAAAGGGTCCAAAGTTTATTTTACTACCAAAACACTTTGGGTTTTCTTCTTTTCTCTCTCTCTCTCTCTCTCTCAACTACTAGAGTATACAATGAGCTCTTTGAATAAATATCCTTGGGTTTTTCAAGATCTGGAGGTGGATTCTTCCATTTAGAAGTTTGGAAGAGTACATTCAAGCTTTGGGATTTTGGTTCTCTCACATCCAAGCTCTAAGAAAAGAGGTAATGTCCTTTTCTTCTCAATCTAATAGGAAAATCTAAGAAAGTTGGTGAGAGATTAGATTTCTCCAACTTTAATGATGCATTTTAATGTCATTCTAAGGATGGATTGGCTCTTAGCCAATTATGCCACCTTAGACTACAGGAATAAGGTAGTAAGGTTCAGAGGATATGATGGATCGAAAGTAGTATTTTAGGGAGATCAGATATCATTAGTGAGAGGGATGGTCTCCACATGCAAGCTAAGAAGATGCTCCAAAAAGGATGTAGTTTCTAGCCCATGTTAGAGAGGTTGTGTCACAACTTACCCATTTCATAAGGCATAACATGATCCCATAGTATACATAATGAATTACCAAACTTCGCCTACTAATAACCCATTAAATACACTACAAGGAATTTTAAACAATTTCTTACTTCTTTTTAAAGTGGTGAGTACTTTTGACAAGTGTTAAAACTTTTTAATCGAAGTTAAATCACACATTAGGTCTCTAAAATAGCCACAAATTTTATAAAAAATTCGGCAGAGTGCTGTCTATATTTTGTGAAAAAAGTTCTTCAAAAACCTGTAAAAAGCACTTATAATATGTTTGTTTCAATCCCCAACTCCAATAATAGCTCAACTCAAATCAATTTTCACAACACAAGTCAAACTCAAATTCAGCAATTCCAAAAATAAAGTGCAAAATAACTGAGTATTTCAAAAGCTGAAATAAGAGAATTGCAATACAACATTTTGACAGGCTAAAATAATTTACAACTTTATTTTACAACTTTACTTTACAACTGCTCAAGACTAAGTATAATATATATATATACAGTTCACATACATTACGATAAAATTTACAAGGTAGTGGTATACTCAATATACCTGGCAAAATCCCAAAGCGAAGTCACAAGCAGCCTACTCTGCTACTTTATCTGTCTATCTACCTACGACAGCAATGAAAAAGCCACTGCTGAGCAAAATTTACTCAATGGTGCACAATAACAATTTAAAATGCGGTATATAAAACATTTATTGATAATTCACAATTCAAATAATTCACAATTTCATGTCACAATTTTCAAAGCTCATATAATACAAATTTGATTAAACAATTTAATAAATACAGTATTGCCAATCAATAACACAACTTAGGTCATGACACAAAATTTTCCAAACATGCCGTGTTGTACACCACGACAAGGCATACTCATCCCATTAATCGAAATCAATGAGGGAGGTGGCTAGCTAAATAATGAGTACTTATCCAGACTCACCTCAGACTGGCAAGTGAGAGAAGGAGAAATATAGTCATACTCACCCCATAAATGGAAAAGGAATATAGTAATATTGCCATGCCAAGTGAGAATCAAAACAAGTCTAAATCACAATATTTAAATATTTCATACAAACCACAAATCACATTTTATCTCAAAATTTCCATTTGTAATGTAGGCAACACAATAATTTTCAAATAAAATTCTCAAAGCCAAAACAATAAAAAACTATTCATATTACATATTAAATCAAATTTCAATGAGAAATACATAAATAAGTTTACTATGCACAAGCACAATTTAAAACTATAATGTTCAAGTGTAATTCAGGCAACAATCAAACAAACCTCATTTTGAAATTTTCATTTCTAAAATAGGCAATAAACTTTTCTCAAATAAATTTTCCCAAGTCATAAACTCACAACTCATTTCTCCAAATAAATTTTCTAATAAAAGCAGTTAATATAAAAAGAATTGTGCACAGACCTTATTTGAGTCGCCTCTAGGCCTTGACTCAATGTTCCGTATGCTTCTCAACATCCTTTTCAACTGAAACACACAATTTACAGTGTTTCAGTATCACATCTCATAACATTTCCAATATGTTGCCAATATAGTACATTTTACAATTCTCACAAGTTGGCATTTATTGCTAATTTTATTTCTAAGGCTTTATTGAATAGTAATGGTAAATTTCTAGATTTTTTTATGCTAGATTGATCTAGCTAATTGTCTTGTTTCCCTTGGTTTTTAGGTTCTGGTCCAAAAGAGCAAATTTGTAGGTCTATATTTTATTGTGTAACACCCCTATTTGCATAGACTGGCATATTTCACTGTTCCGGTGACCGAAGTCAGTCCGAACAATTAAGGGGATTAGAACCATACTTAAAACAACTAGATAAACCATAAACACAAATAATTAGTAATGTCCAATTAGTTAAGTATAAACAATAAAAACAGAACATAAGAAGTTAAACGAGCCGAGAGTCACACTGATGGGTGACCTTCTCGGGAACGACTGCAAAGTCGTTTTAAACTCAAATTTTGAACCGTAAAATGTGACGGTGCGGTCCTTAGGACCCCTATAAAGACAGTGCAAAAGAGAAAATCATGAAAAAGAACTGTTAAGCCAGTCAAAGGATTAGGTCAGGGAGCCGAAGGAAATATGGAATTAATTGCAAACTGGGATGAACCGGCGAGGGACAATTTGGTCAATTGACCCTGAGAACTGACTCCTGACCTAACTGTCAAATAAAATCGGAGAAAAGAAAACTTCGGGATCGAGAATTAAATTAAAGAACTAATAGAAAAAAATTAAAAAAAAAAGAAAACAAAAAAGTAAAAAGGTGATGACATCATGCATGACTTCATGCATGATGCAATAAAAACAATACTTAATATATTTATTTAATTGGGATTTTTGGGTCTTCCATAAGTGAATAAAAGAAAAGAAAAGAAAAATAAAAAATTATTATCTTCCTTACCCAAACTTGCCGTCACATCCTCTCTCTCTCTCCCTCACCATTGCAAACTCCATTAAAGCTTGCCTTCAAGCTTTGAAACTCTTACCAAATCCCAACTTCTTCCATAATTACTCCAGAAAACCTTATTCCCTTCCATTGAGAAAGAAATTTAACAAGAAAGAAAGAAGAAAAGAGGAGAAAAATTGAAGATTGGATATCAAAGTTGAGGTAAGCACATCAATTTGAAAGTTTGAGATTATTTGTTGTGTTTTTAGCTTGAATTACCTGTAAATAAACTTAAAATGGAAAGAAAATTTGTTGAGGGACCAAATTGAAATTCAGCCAGCTTAGAGGTAACTTGAAATTGATGGATTTTGATACAATTAAAAAGGTAGGCAAGCTTGATTGAAGGTGTAGTTGAGGTTCATATAGTTTAATTGCATGAAATGAGCTAAACATGGAAGTTAGGGTTTCGGACCTAGGGTTTGGGAGATAAAATTTGGAGAAATGGTGAAATGGTGTTTTTCACCTAATTTGAAGTGAGAAATGGTCATTTGTGACCTAATTAAGTGTGTTACAAGTGTTTGAATCAAAGCCAAATTCGGATTGGGTATGCAGCATGACGAAAAATCCACTTTTAGGGACCAAAAATGAAATTTTACAAGTCCAATTGGTATGGGACCAATTGGGACTGAAAATAGGCAGTAAATGATACAATTTTCATTCAGGAAGCATGTCCAAAAAGTGACTAAAACCTAGTGAACAAATTGACTAAATTTGAAAAATTGCAGGCTGCCCTGCACAAACTGACCAAATGAACAGTGTCTGTTCATTTGGTCATAACTCGAGCCAGGCAGGTCAAAATGTCCTAAAATTTTACCAGTAGTTCGATGAGATATAGATCTAAAACTTTCATTGAAGAACACAAACTCAAATTATGCCATTAACCCAATCAAATCACTGTGCAAAGTTGGATCACTGAATCTGCAGACTGCAGATTTACTATATGGACAATAAAGTTTCAATGGCTATAACTCTCTCTAGAAAACTCTGATTTAGGTAATTCTTGAACTGATGGAAACCTAAGGCATAGTAGAACATTTCATATGACGAAAATTAGACCAAATTATGGACCTAACTTGATTAAATTGCTGAACGAAGTTGGAATCAATAATCTGCCAAAACAAAATTCTGCAACATGAACAGTAAAAGTAATTTGCATATAACTTGAGCTAAAAAACTCCAATTGGAGTGATTCAAAAAGGAAAATAAACTTAAGACAATAAGGAACATTTTCTATGAAGGAAGTTTTGCCAAATTCCAACAGTAAAATGACCAATGAAATAGTGCAACCTAGACACCAAAAACTGAAAATTGACAATTTTGCCTAAAAGACTTAAGTGTTGAGAAAATGACCAAAACTAACAAGTTTGGTAACCAAAATGTGGTATGTGGGTGAAGTTGGAATTCCCAGACCTATTAAGCCTTAGAAAGTAAAAAATTTGACTTGAATAGTGTAGTAAATAGTAACCTGAAACACAAAAATTTCAAGAACGTCGAGTTTAGCACATTAGAGCTAGGTAAAAATGAAGTTAAATTTATATTTGGATTTATGCTAAGTTATGGTACTGAAACACTGTGAAACTATATGTTTCAGCTAAAAAAGACTTAGAAGCTCTGAGAGACTGAGTCAAGGCCTAGAGGCGATTCACATCAGGTCTGTGCACAGTAATTTTTATTTAAATATATGATTATTGAAAATTTGATTTTTTTGAGTTAAATATGAATTGTGTTGCCATTTATGATTGTGAATATGACTTTGAAAATTGACTAGATTTCTCATAAATTATTTGAATAAATTGTTTTGAACTGATTTTGTGTTCACACTTAGCATGACAATATCACATTATTCCTCCTCCATTTTTGGGGTTGAGATCGTTCATTTTCCTCCCTCTCTGGCTTACTAGTTGAGGTCGAGATCGGATGAGTACTCATTAGCTAGCTAGCCACCTCCCTCATTGATTTCGATTAGTGGGGTTGTAGATTGCTTTATCATGGTGTACAACACGACATTGATCGGAAATTTTGAGTCATGGCTTAAGTTGTGTATGATTAGGCAACACTGTGTTTATTGAACTATTTGACCAAATTATGTTATTATGAATTTTAGTAACCTGTGAAATGTGATTGAGAAATATTTAAATTGTGATTTGAAATGAATGATTTATGTATTATATTTTAAATTTTTATTGTGCACCACTGAGTATTTTTATACTCAGCGATAGCTTATTTTGCTGTCGCAGATAAGAGTAAAGAGAAAGCAGTAGAGTGAGCTGCGGGATTGACAAAAACTCTTGATCATTTTTGTACGGGTATTGTTTTATACCATTGTAATTATTTTGATGTAAATATTGTAATGTCATAAGTATCAATGTAAAGTGAGCAGTTGTATAATAAATTGTAATAATTTTATTTTTGGATTGTATATCTGTAAATTTAATTTGTGCATACAATATTGATGAAATAGTTTGTTTTGAGAATATTTGGAGGTTGAGAGTTATGAAAAATTTATTAGAAGTGCTTTTTACAGGTTTTTGAAGAACTGTTTTCTCCAAATACAAACGAAACTCTGTCAAAATTTTTATTAAATTTGCAGTAAAATTAAAATCGACAAAGTTTTGACTAGTTTATAAGCTTTGAATAAATGATTTTAATTCCTACTAAAATGCTCACCACTTCCAAAATGTAAGAAAATAGTTTTAAAATCCCTTGTAGTGTACTTAATGAATTATCGGTAGGTGAAGTTCGGTAGTTCATTAGGTATTCTATGGGATCATGTTATGCCTCAAAAAGGGTTAGGTGTGACATGTTTTAGTGGTATCAGAGCATGGTTTTGCAATGAATTTTGACTATTTATGTGAACATTTCTTTGATTAGTGCAACTGCTCAAGTGTCTTTAATTGATACATATGACATATTTACATCATGAATATGCACTAACGGAGGTCAACCTCCTTGTGTTTGATCTCAGGAAGTAGAAATTTTGGGAAAACGGAATGAAAGAAGGAGATCATTTTGTGGAACAATCTGTTGAGGCTGAGGTTCAAAGGGAAGCCCCAGCACTCCAGAACGTGAGTGGGTTAGCCACTCCAGCTCCTACTCCAGCACCGCAGTTCCCTGCTCAATTTGTACAGCAGATGGCTGCGTTTTTCCAGAAAATGGGGGAAATGTGCCACCCCAAGTTTAGATGCAAGTACCTGTAGCACAACCACAGCCCTCAGCTCTACAATATGAAAAATTGATGAAATTTGGGGCCACCGAGTTCAAGGTTTACTGTGGATCCACTAGAGGCAGAACAGTGGTTGGAAAGAATGGAACGAGTTTTCAGAAAGCTGTAGTGTACCGAAGAATTAAAATTTGAATATTCAGTATCTTTTCTGCAAGGGGATGCATATGAATGGTGGAAGACCATCCCCCACAGCCTGGTTGAGCCACCTGTGCTGACATGGACAGACTTCCTGAGGGAATTCAGGCAGAAATGGGTTCCTGATGCGTATGTAGATATGAAATTGCAAGAATTCTTGAGTTTGAAATAAGGGGACAGAACCATAGCAGAGTATGAGAGAGACTTCTCAAGGCTAAGCCACTATGCTGGAAGCTTAGTCTCCACCCCTAGAGACAGATGTAAGAGGTTTGATTCCGGATTAAGGCCGAATTTGAGGATGCAAGTTGTGGGTTTCCGCCATCAGAATTTCTCTGAGTTGATCTCACAGGCCCTAGAATTGGAAAAGATAGAATCAGAAGGGGCAGTGAAGAAGGGTGCACAAGAGAAAGAAAAAACTGAAAAAACTATTGGATAAGCACCTGAGAGTGGTTCTGGGAAGAGGAAACAGTTTGGGGGATCCAGCTCTCACAGATCTGGCAGAGGCAGATTCTCTGGCCAAATACCACCCCAGTCTGGTCAGCAGACCCAGCAAGCACCCCGAAGAGCTCTATCAGTACGACGGTGTGAAACTTATGGTAAAACTCATGGTGGGGTTTGTTTCAAGGCTACTGGTGCATGTTTTAACTATGGAGGCAGCGAACATTTCGCTAAGGATTGTACTAGTCTGCGCCGATCTGGACCTTCTGCTACATCTGAGAGATCAGCCCAAGTCTCTGCACCTAGAGGATCACAGCCAGCTGGTAGAGGTAGAGGCAGAGGTAGGGGTCTTGGTAACACTTCTGGAAGTCAAAGCACTGTTAACCAGCCAGTATCCAGTAGCGTACCAGTCAGAGTGTATACCATGCGTCAGAGGGAGGAAGCTAAAACATCAGACGTAGTAGCTGGTATTTTCTCCATCCTTGACCAAGATGTACATGTGTTATTCGATCCTGGCTCCACACATTCGTATGTTAGTGCTAGTGTGATGTGTTCTATTGCTATTCAGTGTGTACCAATGGATTATGATGTGCTAGTAACTAGTCCATTAGGCCAGGAGGTCAGGGTAAAGAAATTATATAGGGATTGTCCTTTGGTGATCCAAGGACACACTTTTCTGTCTAATTTAATTGAAATGCCCTTCAGAGATTATGATATTATCTTGGGCATGGATTGGTTAGCCAGGCATCATGCGATGATTAACTGTAAACTGAAGACAGTCACTTTTGGTCTTCCTCAGTATAGTGATGTAATAATACATGGGGAGAGGCAGTTATTGCCTTCAAACATCATTTCAGCTGCACTGGCCAGAAAAATGATTAGGAAAAGGTGTGAGGCGTACTTGGCACATGTGATAGACACCCAAGTGGATAGTCCAGCTCTGAAGGACATCCCCAATGTATATGACTTTCCGGATGTGTTTCCTGATGAATTGCCAGGATTACCTCTAGAAAGAGAAGTGTAGTTTGAAATTGATGTTATGCCTGGTGTGGCCCCAATCTCCATAACGCTATACAGAATGGCACCAGCAGAACTAAAAGAATTGAAAGTATAGTTGCAAGAGTTAGAGTTGCTTGACAAGGGCTTCATCTGCCCTAGTGTGTCACCTTGGGGAGCACTGGTGTTATATGTAAAGAAGAAGGATGGCACTCTTCGGTTATGCATTGACTATCGGCAGTTGAATAAGGTGACAATAAAGAACAGATATCTATTGCCCCGTATTGATGACTTGTTTGATCAGTTGAGGGGTGCAGCTGTGTCCTCCAAAATTAACCTGAGATCAGGTTATTATCAGCTGAAAGTACAACAGCAGAGTATTTCTAAAACTGCGTTCAGAACCTGCTATGGCCATTATGAGTTCTTGGTCATGCCATTCGGGTTAACTAATGCTCCGGCTGCTTTTATGGATCTGATGAACACTATCTTCAGACCATACCTCGACCAGTTTGTTGTGGTATTTATTAATGATATATTGGTCTATTCGAGGAATGCAGAAGAGCATGATAGACATCTGCGGATTGTACTACTGACTTTGAGGGAGAAACAACTATATGCCAAATTGTCAAAATGTGAATTTTGGTTGAAGGAGATATCCTTTTTGGGGCACATAGTATCAGCAGAGGGTATTAAGGTAGATCCTAGTAAGATAGAAGCTGTCCTTAATTAGAAGCCACCCAGAAATATCACAGAGATTCGTAATTTTCTAGGTTTAGCTAGATACTACCGTAGATTTGTGAAGGGATTCTCCATGTTGGCATCTCCATTGACCAAGCTGCTTAGGAAAGATGTGAAATTTCAGTGGACTGATAAATGCCAGCAAAGCTTTGATGAATTGAAGAGATGTTTGACTGAAGCTCCAGTCTTGACTTTAACTACACCGGGTAAAGAATAAACAGTTTACAGCGATGCTTCTCACAATGGGTTAAGTTGTGTGTTGATGTAAGATCAAAATGTCATTACCTATGCATGACGCCAGCTAAAACCATATGAGAGGAATTATCCGACACATGACTTAGAGCTTGCAGCCATTATGTTTGCTCTTAAGATCTGGAGACATTATTTGTATGGGGAGAAGTGCTACATCTACACAGATCATAAGAGTTTGAAGTATTTGGGCACCCAGAAAGAGTTGAATTTGAGACAGAGGAGATGGTTAGAGTTGATAAAAGACTACGATTTTCTGATAGACTATCAGCCTGGGAAAGCTAATGTTGTGGCTGATGCCCTAAGTTGCAAGACTATGGCAAGTCTACGGATTACTCCTTTGTCTATGGTACATGAGTTAAAATCATTACATGCCAGTATAGAGATTAATGATGAGGGGCAAACAGCAGTTGCATGGCATGTACAGTCAGTATTGAATGATCATATCAGAATGGTTGCTCAGAATGATAAGAAGTATCAGAGACTGTTGAAAGAAGTCCAGTAGGGCAAGAAACCAGAATTCTCAATAAGAGATGATGGTCTATTGCTACACCAGGGCAGAATGTGTGTTCCTAATGATGTTGATTTGAGGCAAATCATTTTGAAAGAAGCACATGAGTCTCCTTTTGCCATGCACCCTGGTGGTACAAAAATGTATAGAGGGCTAAAGGAGCATTACTGGTGGACGGGTTTAAAAAGGGATGTGGCAGAGTTTGTATCCAAATGCCTAACTTGTCAGTAATTAAAGGCAGAGCATCAAGTATCCACTGGGTTGTTACATCCACTACCAGTGCCAGAATGGAAATGGGAAAGAATAACAATGGATTTTGTGATGGGACTTTCGAGGACACAGAAGAGTCACGATGCAGTTTGGGTCATTGTTGACAGACTAACTAAATTTGCTCATTTTCTGCCAGTTCGAATGGACTACAGTTTAGAAAGATTGGCCAAGTTGTATATGGACGAGATTGTGAGACTGCATGGAGTGCCAGTATCCATTGTATCAGACAGAGATCCTAGGTTCACTTCTAGATTCTGGGGTAGTCTTCAGAGAGCCCTAGGAACTAGATTGAACTTCAGTACTGCATTCCACCCACGCATGCATGGCCGATCGAGAGGGTAATTCAGATCTTGGAGGATATGCTACGGACTTGTGTGATTGAGTTTGAGGGCAGTTGAGATACACACTTGCCTTTGATTGAGTTTGCTTATAACGACAGCTACCAATCAAGGATTGAGATGCCTCCATATGAAGCTTTGTATGGCAGAAAATGTAGAACCCCGTTGTGTTGGGATGACGTGGGTGAAAGAAAGATGATTGGACCCGAAATTGTTCAGCAGACTGAAGAGAAAATCAGGGTGATTAGAGATCGACTTAAGATTACATCAGACCATCAGAAGTCCTACATTGATTTGAAGAGAAGGGATATTGAGTATGCAGTGGGTGAGAAAGTTTTCCTCAAAGTTTCTCCTTGGAAGAGAATTATGAGATTTGGCAGAAAGGGGAAACTGAGTCCTCGTTTTATCGGGCCATATGAGGTTCTGGAAAGAGTGGGTCCTTTGGCATATCGGTTGGCACTACCTCCAGAGTTGGAGAAGATACATAACATCTTCCATGTGCCTATGTTGAGGAGGTACCGATCAGACCCATCTCATGTACTACCAGTGGAAGAAATTGAAGTGAATCCAGACCTCACATATGAGGAAGAACCATAGAGATTCTGGCTTATGAGGTGAAGCAGCTACGGAACAAGCAGATACCATTGGTAAAAGTGCTGTGGAACCATCATTCGGGCCAGAAGGCTACTTGGGAACGAGAGGAGGACATGAGGAGACAGCACCCACAGCTGTTTGGAGATTGATACCTAGTAAAATTTTGAGACGAAATTTATTTTAAGAGGGAGAGAATTGTAACACCCCTATTTGCATAGCCTGGTATATTTTACTGTTCCGGTGACCGGAGTCGGTCCGGACAATTAAGAGGATTAGAACCATACTTAAGACAACTAAAGAAACCATAAACACAAATAATTAGTAATGTCCAATTAGTTAAGTATAAACAAAAAAAAAAAAAACAGAACATAAGAAGTTAAATGAGCCGAGAGTCACAGCGATTGGTGACCTTCTCAGGAATGAGTACGAAGTCATCTTAAACTCAAATTTTGAACCGTAAAATGTGACGCTGCGGTCCTTAGGACCCTTATAAATACAATGGAAAAGAGAAAATCACGAAAAAGAACTGTTAAGCCAGTCAAATAATTAGGTCAGGGAGCCGGAAGAAATATGGAATTAATTGCAAACCGAGATGAACCGGTGAGGGGCAATTTGGTTAATAGACCCCGAGAGCTGACTCCTGACCTAACTGTCAAATAAAATCGGAGAAAAGAAAACTTCAGGATCAAGAATTAAATTAAAGAACTAATAAAAAAAATAAATAAAAAAAAGGAAATGGAAAAGTGAAAAGGTAATGACATCATGCATGACTTCATGCATGATGCCATAAAAACAATACTTAATATATTTATTTAATTGGGATTTTTGAGTCTTCCATAAGTGAATAAAGGAAAAGAAAAGAAAAACAAAAAATTATTGTCTTCCTTACCCAAACTTGCCGCCTCATCCTCTCTCTCTCCCTCACCATTGCAAACTCCATTAAAGCTTGTCCTCATGCTTTGAAACTGTTACCAAATCCCAACTTCTTCCATAATCACTCCATAAAACCTTATTCCCTTCCCTTGAGAAAGAAATTTAACAAGAAAGAAAGAAGAAAAGAGGAGAAAAATTAAAGATTGAATATCAAAGTTGAGGTAAGCACATCAATTTGAAAGTTTGAGATTATTTGTTGTGTTTTTAGCTTGAATTACATGTAAATAAACTTAAAATGGAAAGAAAATTTATTGAGGGACCAAATTGAAATTCAGCCAACTTAGAGGTAACTTGAAATTGATGGATTTTGATACAATTAAAAAGGTAGGCAAGCTTGATTGAAGGTGTAGTTGAGGTTTATATAGTTTAATTGCATGAAACGAGCTAAACATGGAAGTTAGGGTTTTGGACCTAGGGTTTGGGAGATAAAATTTGGAGAAATGGTGAAATGGTGTTTTTGACCTAATGTGAAGTGATAAATGGTCATTTGTGACCTAATTAAGTGTGTTACAAGTGTTTGAATCAAAGCCAAATTCGGATTGGGTATGCTGCATGACCAAAAATCCACTTTAAGGGACCAAAAATGAAATTTTACAAGTCCAATTGGTATGGGACCAATTGGGACTGAAAATAGGCACTAAATGACACAATTTTCATTTAGGAAGCATGCCCAAAAAGTGACTAAAACCTAGTGAACAAATTGACTAAAGTTGAAAAATTGCAGGCTGCCCTGCACAAACTGACCAAATGAACAGTGTTTATTCATTTGGTCATAACTCGAGCTAGGCAGGTCAAAATGACCTGAAATTTTACCAGTGGTTAGATGAGATATAGACCTAAAACTTTTATTGAAGAACACAAACCCAAATTATGCCATTAAACTGAGCAAAGTTGGATCACTGAATCTACAGACTGTAGATTTACCATATGAACAGTAAAGTTTCAATGGCTATAAATCTCTCTAGAAAACTCCGATTTAGGTGATTCTTGAACCGATGAAAACCTAAGGCATAGTAGAACATTTCATATGAAGAAAATTAGACCACATTATGGACCTAACTTGATCAAATTGCTAAACAAATTTGGAATCAGTAATCTTCCAAAACAAAATTCTGCAGCATGAACAGTAAAAGTAATTTGCATATAACTTGAGCTACAAAACTCCAATTGGAGTGATTAAAAAAGGAAAATAAACTTAAGACAATAAGGAACATTTTCTATGAAGGAAGTTTTGCCAAATTCCAACAGTAAAATGACCAATGAAACAGTGCAACCTAAACACCAAAAACTGAAAATTTACAATTTTGCCTAAAAGACTTAAGTGTTGAGAAAATGACCAAAACTAACAAGTTTGGTGACCAAAATGTGGTATGTGGGTGAAGTTGGAATTTCCATACCTATTAAGCCTTAGAAAGTCAAAATTTTGACTTTAATAGTGTAATGAATAGTAACCCGAAACACAAAAATTTCAAGAACGTCGAGTTTAGCACATTAGAGCTAGGTAAAAGTGAAGTTAAATTTATTTTTGGATTTATGCTAAGTTATGGTACTGAAACACTGTGAAACTGTGTGTTTCAGCTGAAAAAGACTTGGAAGCTCTGAGAGATTGAGTCAAGGCCTACAAGCGACTCACGTCAGGTCTGTGCACAGTATTTTTTATTTAAATATATGATTCCTGAAAATTTGATTTTTTTGAGTTAATTATGAATTGTGTTGCCATTTATGATTATGAATATGACTTTGAAAATTGACCAGATTTCTCATAAATTATTTGAATAAATTGTTTTGAACTGATTTTGTGTTCACACTTAGCATGATAATATCACATTATTCCTCCTCCATTTATGGGGTTGAGATCGTTAATTTTCCTCCCTCTCTGGCTTACCAGTTGAGGTCGAGATCGGATGAGTACTCATTAGCTAACTAGCCAGCTCCCTCATTGATTTCGATTAGTGGGGTTGTAGATTGCTTTTCCGTGGTGTACAATACGGCATTGATCGGAAATTTTGTGTCATAGCTTAAGTTGTGTATGATTTGGCAACACTGTGTTTATTGAACTATTTGACCAAATTGTGTTATTATGAATTTTAGTAACCTGTGAAATGTGATTGAGAAATATTTAAATTGTGATTTGATAATGAATGATTTATGTATTATATTTCAAATTTTTATTGTGCACCACTGTGTATTTTTATACTCAGCAATAGCTTATTTTGCTATCGCAGATAAGAGCAAAGAGAAAGCAGCAGAGTGAGTTGCAGGATTGACAAGAACTCTTGATCATTTTTGTACGGGTATTGTTTTGTACCCTTGTAATTATTTTGATGTAAATACTGTAATGTCATAAGTATCAATATAAAGTGAGCAGTTGTATAATAAATTATAATAATTTTATTTTTGGATTGTATATCTATAAATTTAATTTGTGCATACAATATTGATGAAATAGTTTGTTTTGAGAATATTTGGAGGTTGAGAGTTATGAAAAATTTATTAGAAGTGCTTTTTACAGGTTTTTGAAGAACTGTTTTCTCCAAATACAAAAGAAACTCTGTCAAAATTTTTATTAAATTTGCGGTAAAATTAAAATGAACAAAATTTTTACTATTTTATAAGCTTTGAATAAATGATTTTAATTTCTACTAAAATGCTCACCACTTCCAAAATGTAGGAAAATAGTTTTAAAATTCCTTGTAGTGTACTTAATGAATTATCGGTAGGTGAAGTTCGGTAGTTCATTAGGTATTCTACGGGATCATGTTATGCCTTACAGAGGGGTAAGGTGTGACATATTGAATTTTTGCCACTAATTTGAAGTCATTTTGAGTTGTATATATCAAGATATTGTCAATTTACTAACGCTAGGCAGATTGCATTTTTTTAATGCAAAGTTAGGTCAATTTTAGGTCAAATTCAATTCTGGCAGATTTGGTACCCTAACTTGGGCAAGCATTTCGACTTGGTTCTAATCATTTTTAGGCTTCGGTGTTTTCATAAGAGTTGTAGCTCTATGTATAAAATTTCCAACGGTATAAATTTCATGTTATTTGGACCTGTTTTGAGTGAGTTATGGCCAGTTGAATGGCTACTGTTCATATGGTCAAATTCTGGGTTTGCAAAGTTGCAATTCCGGATTAAGTCACAGTTAAGGTCATTTTTAGACTTAGGTTCCTTCATAAGATATGTTCCTCTATGTCTTAGGGACCCTTATGTACAAATTTCATAATTTTTCAAGCTTGGTATAGTGAGTTAAGGCCAATGTATTGACCTAGAGTCTTAATCCTATAAAGGCAATAGTCAAACTTCAGGGCAGTATATTTGACCCTCTTTTTAGAGTGTTTACACTTAGAATTTGGCACAGGTGTTTGAATCAATGTTGTAGCCCTAAATATCATGTTTCTAGATCATATTAGCACATCCAAAATGGAATTTCCTAGTGGGAGTTATGGCAAAATGAACACATGGGTATCAATGGCATTCTGGGTTCAACTTAACATTTTCTAGATTTTAATTCCTAATTTTGGTCAACATTTTCCCCAGGATGCAATGGGTTCTGGAGCTTGGTCAAAACATAAAAATTGTTGTGCTATGTCTTATAAATCTTTTGACGCTAGTTTCACTCAATTTATAGCTTTGGAGACCAATTTATGGCATTTTTTCCAAAACTTGTCAAACATACCAATGGAACAGTGTTTTGGTCAATTTCTGGGTTGATAGTTTTGGTGACCCAACTTGTTCTAACAGTTTGACTTGGTTAAAGGCAAAACTGGGTCAAGTGGTCTTCATAAAAAGTGTTCCCCTATGTCAAAGCTTTTCAATGGCTCCAAATTCAGGTCATTCTGACCTTCCTAGGGCAAGTTATGGCCATATGAACACATACTGTTCATATGGTCAATTCTGAGCCTAATCCAGCAAGCTACCCGTATTCAAGCCCAAATTTGACCAACCTATGAACAAAATTTTGGCAGGGTTTCTTCTTGAAAAATGAAGTTTTGGATGTCCCAAAACACCTCCAATTGTCCTCATACAAATTGGGGTCACCATTTTCCACTTATGGCTTAAAATGTATACAGTCCTTAAACAGAATTCTCATACCCCAACCAATGCACATTCAACTTGTTTTAATTTCAGTTCCTCTTCCTCATTCTGGATTTGTACCAAACCATAACCATTCATCACATCACATTATGGTCAATTTGGTCAGAATATACAAGTGCTCGATTGTAACACCCTCTCGGTAGCAACTCCGTACATTCTACTGTTCCGGTGACCAGTGTCGGTCTGGACAGCTAGAACGTCCGGAAAAATATTTAAAATTAAGTGAAGGACCATAAATAACTCAAATATTAATAAGAAAAATTTAGTAAAAATTTTAGAAATAAAATACAACCAAGTTAAACGAGCCGGTGCCCTAGCGATGGGTAACCCAGAGGGAAGTTGCGGTTCTCGCAACTAGGAGCCCTAGACCAGGGGAAAAATTCATAAAATAATTTTTAGGACTCCAGAGAAGGGTCATTGAGGTTCCTATGGCATTAGAATGCCAAGAAAATATTTAGAAAAATTTTTCAATCAGTACAGACAATTTTGACCCGTTAAGCCAAGCGGAGGGCATTTTGGTCATTTCGCCTTCAGAGACGATTTTTGGCCGACTTGTCCAGTTAAGTAAATAATTATTATGACACAAAATGTGAATAACCATTACTAAAAATTAAATTGAAAATGAGTAGAGATGAAAAGAAAAGAAAATGAAAGAAAATACCTAATAATGACATCATATGATGTCATTAAAAACCTATCCACCAATCACAATTTGTTAAACTCATTAAAAGAGATAAAAGTGACCAAAAATTTGAAAAAACAATATGCATCTTCAACCTTTGGGCAGCCTAAAAAACGTTGAGAGAGAGAGAGAGAAGAGGTTCCACCATTAAAGCTTCCTTAAGCTTCATTTCCCACTTCAAACCACCTCAAAACCGTGTCCTCCCTTCACTAAAAATTTCCCTTACCACTAGAGCAAGACTTGGGCAGCAATTAGAAGAAGAGAAAGTGGAAGAAAGTGAGGTGTGAACAAGCTTAGAAAATCACCAAAGAGGTTAGTGCCATAACCTTTGCTTTTACATCTTTCTAATCATGAATTTGAGCTAAGTTAAGTTAAAAATTTGACAAAAATTGAATTAATGAAGCATGGTTATATTCCATGAAGTTTTGGTAGCCTTGACATGAGTTAGGGTTAGGAGAAATCTTTGGTTTAAAGTGACATATTGCTGCCCCTCTTATAAATTATATGATTAGTATAGCAAATTAGGAGTGGGATGCATGAATTGGAGGCTTGGTCAATTAGGGTTAGGGTTTTGGAGAGAAACTTGGACCTTGTTTAGGTAATGGTGAATAAAAATTTTAATGGTCAATAATTGACCATTTGAGGCAAGTTAATCATAATTTGAAGTGAGCTAATGCATGGCAAAGTGAAATGTGCAGGCTGCCTAGAGACAGCAGCAATGAGGCTGTGATTCCAGTCCACTTAGACAGCCATAACTTTGGCTGTGTAGGTTCAATTGGTGTTTGGAAAATTGGACATGAAACTAGACTTATAATGGCACATTTTTGCTGAAGAAACCATGCCCAAAAGACCAAAGCAAGAGGACCAAAAGTTGGCCCCAATCCGGATACCCTGCAAACTGATTCTGCAGAATGACCAAATGAACAGTAACTGTTCATTTGGCCATAACTCACTGTAGATATGGTCAATTGACCTGAACTTTTTACAGCAACAAGTTAAGACATAGAAAAACAACTTTCATGAAGAAACCTACACCAAATTATGACCATAACTTAACCAAAATGGCAGTCACAGTCACTGTTCATGGTACTGTAGATTTGGTAAATTCTGCAGAATTGAAATCCGGCCAGCTGTGGTTTTTGGACCATATCTGGAGCTACAAAACTCCAAATGGAGTGATTCAAAAAAGAAAATTCAACTAGACAGAATAAGGAACAACTTTCATGTTTACCATTTCCTCGAATTTCCAATGTAACAGTCCCTAATAGAACAGTAAACTTATGGTACAAAAACTGAAAATTCTGCCACTTAGTGTTAGGCTTAGAGATGGTAATGGTGATCACTTCCAACAAGTTTGAAATGCAAAATGTGGTATGTTTGGAGTGTCAAAACCCATGTACCTATTTTCTATCCAAAAGTCAACATTTTTGTTGACCAATGAGGTGAATAGTGACACCAAAACTTGAAATTCAAATGGGAAATTAGAAATGCATTTAGGGGACTTTAAATTGCAATTGGCAATTAATACTAGCAAATGTAAAACTCAAAATGTGGGATCTTGGTGTAATTAGAATTAATATATCCATTAAGTATAAAAAAGTCAACATTTTGGTTGACTAGTAAGGTGAATAGTAATCAAAATGATTAGTAAATTAAGATGAAGACCTTGAACCAATTCTAAGCTTAAATGCTTAGAATTGTATGACAAATGTGGACTATGCATCCTAGTCAAAATTGTTAAAAATAAATTAAGGCCATAAATTTGAAATCCATGAAATATTTATGGATTACTTGAAACATGAAAAATAAGTCACCTAATTGATATGAATAGATAGTTAGGGCTTATATGCCCATCACAAATGGAATTCATAAAATATTAATAACTCAACTTGAAATATAAAATTTGCAATTACATAAGTAGATTCTTGAATGTATAAATGAGAAAAGGAAAAATGTTTTGAATACAATGGTACATGTGAACCATTGTTTAGAATTGTGATTAATATGAATAACATAAAGAATGAATAAATGAACCATATTAATGTATGAATGAGACATTAGTTCTCATTATTGTAGAAAGGAGAAGTATTTTGAGTACAATGGTATAAAAAGGATAATTGATGTGAATTGTGATCATATAAATGATCAAATGAATGTATGAATTATAATTGAAATTTATTATGAAATAATGAAATCATAAAACACAATATATTAATGGTTAATGATATTATGTGCCCTTGTATTGCCTAGACATATGTGTCAGATTGGATAGTTTGGCATGCCAATAGGGTATTGTTTTAGCAGTACTGCGAAAGGCTTTATGCCTGTATTCATGGCTTTATGCCCGTATTCATGGCTTTATGCCCGCATTCATGGCATTATGCCAACATTCATGGCTTCTACGCCCGATTATGTGTTATCATGGCTTTCTAGCCATACTGACTGCATACGTGGTTGACGTTCTGCGTCCCATGGTATGACGGCCCGAGGCACCAAGGTGTCCAGTGTCAATGACCCGTTATCCAGTTTAGTCAGCCTATCATAGGTTACTTGGGCAGTGAAATTTATTGAGATAAGTTAAGAATATTAGCAATTTAAAATATTAGAAATTAAATAAAATAAATGAGTAAGATGACCTAAAATAAATTAGAATAGTTATTTATTAAAAAGAATCGAAATGAACTTGACAGATATTAAAATTTACTTATTATGAGATAATCTGACCTAGTCAGACTTTTTGAGGGAGTTTTGACAGAAGTGGGTTCCCGATGCATATGTGGATATGAAGTTATAAGAATTCTTAAGTTTGAAACAAGGGGACAGAACCATAGCAGAGTATTAGAGAGATTTCTCAAGGCTAAGCCACTATGCTGGAAGCTTAGTCTCCACCCCCAGAGACAGATGTAAGAGGTTTGATTATGGGTTAAGGTCGAATCTGAGAATGCAAGTTGTGGATTTTCGACATCAGAATTTCACTGAGTTGATCTCACAAGCCTTGAAACTGGAGAGGATAGAATCAGAAGGGGCAGTGAAGAAGGGTACATAAGAGAAAGAAAAGATTGAAAAGACTACTGGATAAGCACCTGAGAGTGGTTCAGGGAAGAAGAAATAGTTTGGGGCATCCAGCTCCTGTAGATCTAGCAGAGGCAGATTCTCTGGCCAAAGACCACCCCGGTCTGGTCAGTAGACCCAGCAGGCACCTCGAGAAGCTCTATCAGTACGACAGTGTGAAACTTGTGGTAGAACACACGGTGGGGTGTGTTTCAAGGCCACTGGTGCATGTTTTAACTGTGGAGGGAGAGGACATTTCGCTAAGGATTGCACTAGTCCGCGCCAATCTGGACTTTTTGCTACATCTGAAGGATCAGCCCAAGTCTCTGCACCTAGAGGGTCACAATCAGCTGCTAGAGGTAGAGGCAGAGGTAGGGGTCCTGGTAACACTCCTGGGAGTCAAAGTACTATTAACCAGCCAGTATCCAGTGGCACACCAGTTAGAGTGTATACCATGCGTTAAAGGGAGGAAGCTGAAACATCAGACGTAGTAGCTGGTATTTTCTCCATCCTTGACCAAGATGTACATGTGTTATTTGATCTTAGCTCCACACATTCATATGTTAGTGCTAGTGTGATGTGTTCTACTGCTATTCATTGTGTACCAATGGATTAAGATATATTAGTAACTAGTCCATTAGGCCAGGAGGTCAAGGTAAATAGACTATATAGGGACTGTCCTTTGGTGATCCAAGGGCACACTTTTCTGTCTGATTTGATTGAAATGCCCTTTAGAGATTATGACATTATCTTGGGCATGGATTGGTTAGCCAGGCATCATGTGATGATTGACTGTAGACTGAAGATAGTCACTTTTGTTCTTCCTCAGTATGGTGATGTAGTAATACATGGGGAGAGACAATTATTGCCTTCAAACATCATTTCAGCTGCACTGGCCAGAAAAATGATTAGGAAAGGGTGTGGGGCGTACTTGGCACATGTGATAGACACCCAAGTAGATAGTCTAGCATTGAGGGGACATCCCTACGGTATGTGATTTTCCAGATGTATTTCCTAATGAATTGCCAGGATTACTGTGACACCCCTTACCCGACTACAGTGTAGCCGAGCAAGTTATGCCACTCAGTGTGCCGAGCACTCTATTTTATCTTAATTCATTTTTATTCTTCCTTTTGAATATAACTTGTGAAATATAATTTATTTAAGCCATTTATCGAAATTATAATTTATTTGAGGTTCCGAGAATTTTATAGAAAATCCGGCAAAGTACCGGCTAAAAATGGAGAAAACAATTCTTCGGAACCTGTGAAAAACACTTCCTATGATCATATTCAATCATCTCATCACTCTCAAACTTCAATATCAAAATCTCAACATTTTTCACCATTCATTTCTCAATCATTCATCTCATGTGATAATCATGTACAAGTCACAGTTATGTATTCACTTTTCCTTTCACAAACACAATCTTCTTAACAATTTCTCTATTTGTCATTCATTCATTTCACATCATCATTAGACTCAAATCATAAATAAATTCTCACATGTGATTTATAATCACAATTTACAAGTACTTACATTAATACAAAATTATATTACATTTGTTTCAAATACACATGATAAAATAAGAGTTTAATTACAAAATTTACAAAAACCTCAAAATACAAAATGGGACCTAGTGTCCTACCAATGCACTGTGGATGGTGAGGTGACACGGACACTATGTAGAACTGTGAACTGCCTTACCGAATCTGTGGTCTACTGGGCCCTCTGTCCAAATCTTCAGTACCTACGCGTTGCAAAAGTGACGCGCTAAGCATAAAGCTTAGTGGTGCCAATAATACAAGAAAATATAATATGCAAATAAAAATAATAATTTCCTTGCTATTGTGTTCACAAGAGATGAATAATTACTAACTTATTGTTTAGTCGAGGGCTAATCATGTTTTATGATATTAACTACTTCATGCATTTCGTTAATTATTTTCTTCATGATCTTGAGCTTCTTTGTATTTTTTGTAATCATTCCTGATTCTTAATTTTCGTATTTTCTTTAATAATCAGTTCAATCACAGTTATACTTTTCCATGCCCAAGTAACCTATACTGGACGACTGGACTGGATAATGGGTCGTTGGCACTGGACACCGCGGTGCCTCGGGCCGTCATACCATGGGACGCAGAACGTCAACCACGTATGCAGTCAGTATGGCTAAAAAGCCATGATATCACATAATCGGGCATAAAAGCCATGAATACGGGCATAAAGCCATGAATACAGGCATAAAGCCTTTCACAGTACTGCTAACACAATACCCTATTGGCATGCCAAACTATCCAAACCAATCACATTAGGCCTACTAGGGCATTTTGCATTTTTAAGTTTCACATTTTTGAATTTCAAGTTTTGGTGTCACTATTCACTTCATTGGTCAACAAAAAGTTGACTTTTGCATAGAAAATAGTTGCAGTGGTTTTAACACTCCCAATGTACCACATTTTGCATTTAAAACTTGTTGGCATTAAGCATTAATACCATTTCTAAGCTTAAACCAAGAGAAGCAAAATTTTCAATTTTTGTAACTCAATTTTACTATTCCATTGGGTACTGTTGCAGTAAGAATTTGAGGAAATGTTAAACATGAAAGTTGTTCCTTATTTTGTCTAGTTGAATTTCCTTTTTTGAATCACTCCATTTGGAGTTTTGTAGCTCAAGTTATGGCCAAAATATAATTTACTGTTTACGCAATCGCTCATGCTTTGAGATTTTGGTCCGCAGATTTTTAGTCCAACTTTGGTCAGTAATTTGATCAAGTTAAATTCATAATTTGGTCTAACTTTCTTCTTATGAAACGTTCTACCGTACCTTAGGTTTCCATCGGTTCAAGAATCGCCTAAATCCGAGTTTTCTAGAGAGAGTTATAGCCATCCAAACATTACTGCTCAAGTGAAAATCTGCAGAGTTGCAGGTTTGATAACTTAACTTTGCCCAATAATTTGAATGGGTTAATGGCATAATTTGGGGTAATGTTCTTCATGAAAGTTGTTTTTCTATATCCTATCTTGTTGCTGTAAAACTTTCAGGTCAATTTGACCATTCTACGGTGAGTTATAGCCAAATGAACAGTTACTGTTCATTTGGTCATTTCTGCAGGTGCTGTTGCAGGGTATCCGGATTGGGGCCAACTTTTGGTCCTCTTGCTTTAGTCTTTTGGGCATGGTTTCTTCAGCAAAAATGTGCCATTATAAGCCTAGTTTCATGTCCAATTAGCCAAACACCAATTGGACCAACACAGCCAAAGATATGGCAGTCCAAGTGGGCTGGAATCACAGCCTCCCTACTGGTTACCCTAGGCAGCCTACCAATTCAGTTTGCATCACTCTAAATCTCTTCAAATTATGGTAAACTTACCTCAAATGGTCACTAATTGACCCTTATAAGGTTCACTTACCACTTCATAAGCCAAAACCAAATTTCACTCTCCAAAACCCTAGTTTCCCATTGTGATTCACACTAGTTACCCTAGTTAATACACTAACTCATTATCCATGTATATAAATACCTTAAACATCATATTTAGTCCACTCTAAGTCCATCAAAACAATCAATCCTATTCCTTCCTTAGGGCAGCCAAAATTCATGGTATAGATACACATGAGTTTAGTCCATTTAATTTACAATTTCATACTAAGCTCAAGTCCCTAACATAGAAATAAAGAAATATTTGTAAAAGTAAGCACTAACCTCTTGTAGGCAGATTTTTCCCAACTCAAAACTTTACTTTCCTTCACTTTCTAGGCTACCAAACACTTCCCTAGAGGTAGAGACAAGTTTTAGTGAAGGGACTTAGGGTTTTATAGTGCAAATTCATGGGAAAATGGAAGTAATTAAAGAAAACTTCCATGGAGGGTTATGGAGGAGAGGATCACATTTTGAAGAAGAAGATGGCTGCTTGTTTTTGGTCTTCCTTGTTCTTTATTTATCTCTTTTATTAATTAGTCAAATGGTTACTTAATTGTGATTGGTGGACAATTTTAAATGACCTCATAATATGTCATAATTGGCATTTTATTTTATTTTCTTTTCTTTTCTCTTCTACTAACTTCAAATTAATTTTTCATCAAAATTAATTCATATTTTATGTCATAATAATTATTTACTCAACTGGACAAGTCGGCCAAAAATCGTCTCTGAAGGCGAAATGACCAAAATGCCCTCCGTTTGACTTAACGGGTCAAAATTGTCTGTACCGATTGAAAAAATTTTCTAAATATTTTCTTGGCATTATAATGCCATAGGAACCTCAATGACCCTTCTCTGGTGTCCCAAAAATTATTTTATGAATTTTTCTCCGGGTCTAGGGCTCCTCGTTGCGAGAACCGCAACTTACCTCTGATTACCCATCGCTTGGGCACCGGCTCATTTGACTTGGTTGTATTTTATTTCTAAAATTTTTACTAAATTTTTCTTAGTAATATTTGAGTTAATTATGGTTCCTCACTTTAGTTTAAATATTTTTCCAGAAGTTCTAGCTCTCCGGACCGACACCGGTCACCGGAACAGTAGAATGTACGGAGTTGCTACCGGGAGGGTGTTACAATCACCTCCAGAAAGAGAAGTGCAGTTTGAAATTGATTTTATGCCTGGTGTGGACCCAATCTCTATAACGCCATACAGAATGGCACCAACAGAATTGAAAGAGTTGAAAGTACAGTTGCAAGAATTGCTTGATAAGGGCTTTATCCTCCCTAGTGTGTCACCTTGGGAGCGTCAGTGTTGTTTGTAAAGAAGAAGGATAGCACTCTCCGGTTATGCATTGACTATCGGCAGTTGAATAAGGTGACAATAAAGAATAGATATCCATTGCCCCGTATTGATGACTTGTTTGATCAGTTGAGGGGTGCAGCTGTGTTCTCCAAAATTGACCTGTGATCAGGTTATTATCAGCTGAAGGTATAAGAGCAGAGTATTCCTAAAACTGCCTTCAGAACTATGGCCATTATGAATTCTTGGTTATGCCATTCGGGTTAACTAATGCTCTGGCTGCTTTTATGGATCTGATGAACACTATCTTCAGACCATACCTCGACCAGTTTGTTGTGGTATTTATTGATGATATATTGGTCTATTCGAGGAGTGCAGAAGAGCATGATAGACATTTGCGCATTGTACTACAAATTTTGAGGGAGAAACAGCTATATGCCAAATTATCGAAGTGTGAATTTTGGCTGAAGGAAATATCCTTTTTGGGGCACATAGTACCAACAGAGGGTATTAAGGTAGATCCTAGCAAGATAGAAGCTATCCTTAATTGGAAGCCACCCAGAAATATCATAGAGATTCGAAGTTTTCTGGGGTTAGCTGGATACTACCATCGATTGGTGAAGGGATTCTCCATGCTGGCATCTCCATTGACCAAGCTGCTTAGAAAAGATGTGAAATTTCAGTGGACGGATAAATGCCAACAGAGTTTTGATGAATTAAAGAGATGTTTAATTAAGGCTCTAGTCCTGACTTTACCTACACTGGGTAAAGAATATACAGTTTAAAGCGATGCTTCTCACAATGGGTTAGGTTGTGTGTTGATGTAAGATCGAAATGCTATTGCTTATGCGTCACGCCAGCTAAAACCGCATGAGAGGAATTATCCGACACATGACTTGGAGCTTACAGCCATTGTGTTTGCTCTTAAGATCTGGAGACATTATTTGTATGGGGAGAAGTACTACATCTACACAGATCATAAGAGTTTGAAGTATTTGGGCACCCAGAAAGAGTTGAATTTGAGACAGATGAGATGGTTAGAGTTGATAAAAGACTATGATTGTCTGATAGACTATCAGCCAGGAAAAGCGAATGTTGTGGCTGATGCCTTAAGTCGTAAAACTATGGCAAGTCTACAGGTTACTCCTTTGTCTTTGGTGCATGATTTAAGATAATTGCATGCCAGCTTGGAGATTAATGATAATGGAAAGACAGCAGTTGCATGGCATATACAGCCAGTATTGATTGATCAGATCAGAATTGCTGTTCAGAATGATGAAAGGTATCAGAAGCTGTTGGAAGAAGTTCAGCAGGGCAAGAAACCAGAATTCTCAATCAGAAATGATGGTCTATTGCTACACCAGGGCAGGGTATGTGTTCCTAATGATGTTGATTTGAGGCAGATCATTTTGAAGGAAGCACATGAGTCTCCTTTTGCCATGCACCCTGGTGGTACAAAAATGTATAGAGGGCTAAAGGAGCATTTCTGGTGGATGGGTATGAAAGAGATGTAGTAGAATTTGTTTTCAAATGCCTAACTTGTCAACAAGTGAAGGTAGAACATCAAGTACCCACTGGGTTGTTACATCCACTACCAGTGCCAGAATGGAAATGGGAGAGAATAACTGTGGATTTTGTTCTTGGACTTCCGAGGACACAGAAGAGTTATGATGCAGTATGGGTCATTGTTGACAGACTAACCAAGTCTGCTCATTTTCTGCCAGTCCGAATGGACTACAGTTTAGACAGATTGGCAAGATTATACATCGATGAGATAGTAAGACTGCATGGAGTGCCAGTATCCATCGTGTCAGACAGAGATCCTAGGTTCACTTCTAGATTCTGGGGTAGTCTTCAGAGACCCCTAGGAACTAGATTGAACTTCAGTGCAGCATTCCACCCACAGACAGATGGCCAGTATGAGAGGGTAATTCAAATCTTGGAGGACATGCTACGGGCTTGTGTGATTGAGTTTGAGGGCAGTTGGGATACACATTTGCCTTTGATTGAGTTTGCTTACAACAACAGCTATCAATCAAGCATTGGGATGCCTCCATATGAAGCTTTATATGGCAGAAAATGTTGAATCCTATTGTGTTGGGATGGCATGGGTGAAAGAAAGATCAAGCAGACTGAGGAGAAGATCAGGGTGATCAGAGATCGACTTAAGACTGCATAAGACCGTCAGAAGTCCTACATTGATATGAAGAGAAGGGATATTGAGTATGCAGTGGGTGAGAAAGTTTTCCTCAAAGTTTCTCCTTGGAAGAGAATTATGAGATTCAGCAGAAAGGGGAAACTGAGTCCTCGTTTCGTTGGGCCATATGAGGTTCTGGAAAGAGTGGGTCCTTTGGCTTATCGTTTGGCACTACCTCCAGAGTTAGAGAAGATACATAATGTCTTCCATGTGTCTATGTTGAGGAGGTATCGATCAGACCCATCTCATGCACTACCAGTAGAGGAAATTGAAGTGAATCCAGACCTCACATATGAAGAAGAACCCATAGAGATTCTGGCTTATGAGGTGAAGCAGCTACGGAACAAGCAGATACTGTTGGTAAAAGTGCTGTGGAACCATCATTCGGGCCAGGAGGCTACTTGGGAACGAGAGAAGGACATGAGGAAACAGCACCCACAGCTATTTAGAGATTGATACCAGGTAAAATTTCGAGACGAAATTTATTTTAAGGGGGGGGGGGGGAGAATTGTAACACCCCTATTTGCATAGCCTGATATATTTTACTGTTCCGGTGACCGGAGTCGGTCTGGACAATTAAGGGAATTAGAACCACATCTTAGACAACTAAATAAGCCATAAACACAAATAATTAGTAATTGTCAGTTAGTTAAGTAAAAATAAGAAAAACAGAACATAAGAGGTCAAACGAGCCGAGAGTCACAGCGATGGGTGACCTTCTCTGGAAGGACTACGAAGTCATTTTAAACTCAAATTTCGAACCGTAAAATGTGACGCTACGGTCCTTAGGACCCTTATGAACACAGTGGAAAAGAGAAAATCACCAAAAAGAACTGTTAAGCCAGTCAAATAATTAGGCTAGGAAGCCGGAAGAAATATTGAATTATTTACAAATTGGATTGAACCGGCGAGGGGCAATTTGGTCATAACCGGAAGAAATAAAAAGGAAATTTTTTTATTTTGCTCTTCTTCCTTACCGCGAGTTCTCTTCCTCCTCACCCTCTCTTCCAATTTCCTCCATTAAAGCTTATTATCAAGCTTTTTAAACCCCAAATCACACCATAAATCTTTTGTGAAAAATAGTAGAAACCTCAAATTAAACCTCAAGAGGAAGATTAGATGGAGAATAATTGAAGAAAATTGAGAGAAATAGAAGATAAAATTATGCTCACTTAAGGTTGGTATTCTTCCTTTATTCTCTCTTTGAATTTATGTGTAAGTAGTTAAGTTACACTTGTAATTAACAAATAAATGAATAAAATCAAGCATGGTGGACCAAATAGAAATGTGGGCAGATAGGGTTTAGGTTTGAGGATGAATAATTTTGATACAAATTATGAATTAGTTAAGTGTGAATGAGTGTATAAATTCCAAATATGCATGTAGAATTCAACAAATGAGCTAAACATGGAAATTAGGGTTTTGGACCTAGGGTTTAGAGACCAAAAATGTGAGAAACTTGTAAATGGTGTCTTTGACCTAATGTGAAGTGAGAAATGGTCATTTGTGACCTAATTAAGTGTGTTAGAAGTGTTGGAATTAAAGTCAAATTTGGAGGAAGTGTGGTCATGCTGCTGCAGCATGACTAAGTCAACTTTGAAGGATCAAATATGAAATTTTACAAGTCCAATTGATATGGGACCAATTAGGGATGAAAATAGGCACTAAATTACACAATTTTCATTTAGGAAGCATGCCCAAAAAGTGACTAAAACCTAGTGAACAAATTGACCAAAGTTGAAAATTTGCAGCCTGCCCTGCACAAACTAACCAAATGAATAGTTTTTGTTCATTTGGTCATAACTCGAGCTAGGCAGGTCAAAATGACCTGAAATTTTACCAGTGATTAGATGAGATATAGATCTAAAACTTTCATGAAGAGGATAAAACCAAATTATGCCATTTACCCAATCAAATTACTGAGCAAAGTTGAATTACTGAATCTGCAGAATTGGAGATTTACCATATGAACAGTAAAGTTTCAATGGCTATAACTCTCTCTAGAAAACTCCGATTTAGGTGATTCTTGAATTGATGGAAACCTAAGACATAGTAGAATATTTCATATGCAGAAAATTAGACCAAATTATGGACTTAAATTGATCAAATTACTGAACGAATTTGGATCAATAAATCTGTAGAACTAAATTCTGGAGCATGAGCAGTAACCGTAATTTGGATATAACTTGAGCTACAAAACTCCAATTGGAGTGATTCAAAAAGGAGAATAAACTTAAGACAATAGGGAACATTTTCTATAAAGGAAGTTTTGCCAAATTTCAACAGAAAAGTGACCAATGGAACAGTGCAACCTTAGACACCAAAACTGAAAATTTGGCAATCTTGCCTAAAAGACCTAAGTTTTGAGAAAATGACCAAAACCAACAAGTTTGGTGACCAAAATTTGGTATGTGGGTGAAGTTGGAATTCCCATACCTATTAAGCCTTAGAAAGTCAACAATTTGAGTTGAATAGTATAGTGAATAGTAACTCGAAATACAAAAATTTCAAGAACGTCATGTTTAGCACATTAGAGCTAGATAAAAATGAAGTTAAATTTATTTTTGAATTTACGCTAAGTTATGGAACTGAAACACTGTGAAACTGTGTGTTTCAGCTGAAAAAGACTTGGAAGCTCGGAAAGACTAAGTCAAGGCCTAGAGGCGACTCACGTCAGGTTTGTGCACAATAAACCTTATTTAAGCCTTTTGTCATTGAAAAATTGATTTAGTGTGATTTATGAAAATTTGAAGTTAATTATGAATTGTGTTGCCATCTTGTGAATGAAATTATGACTTTGGAAATTTATTGGATTTCTCATGAATCATTTGAATAAAATGTTTGAAATTAATTTTTGATTCACACTTAGCATGACAGTATTTTATTATTCCTCCTCCATTTATGGGGTGAGATCGGTTATCTTTCCTCCCTCTCTGGTTTACCAGTTGAGGTTGTAGATCGGATGAGTACTCATTAGCTAGCTAGCCATCTCCCTCATTGATTTCGATTAGTGGGGTTGTAGATTGCTTTGTTGTGGTGTACAACACGGCATTGATCGAAAGTTTTGTGTCATGGCTTAAGTTGTGTATGAATTGGCAACACTGTGTTTCTTAAATTATTTGACTAAATTGTGTTATTATGAGTTTTGATAATTTGAGAAATATTTAAATTGTGTTTTATCAACGAATGATTTATTTATTGTATTTTAAATTTTTATTGTGCACCACTGAGTATTTTTATACTAACGATAGTTTAATTTACTGTCGCAGATAAGAGCAAGGAGAAAGCAGCAGAGTGAGCTGCGAGATTGACAAGAACTTCTTGATCCCTTTTGTACGGGTATTATTTTATACCCTTGTAATTATTTTGATGTAAATATTGTAATGTCATAAGTATCAATGTAAAGTTAGCAGTTGTATAATAAATTGTAATAATATTATTTTTGGATTTTATATTTGTAAAGTTAATTTGTGCATACAATATTGATGGAATGATATGAAATAATTTGTTTTGAGACTTTTGAGATGTATTGACTTGAGAATGTTGGGAGTTAGGAAAATTTTATTGGAAGTGCTTTTTACAGGTTTTTTTGAAGAACGGTTTTCTCCAAATACAAATGGAACTCTGTCAAAATTTTTATAAAATTTGCGGTAAAATTAAAATGGACAAAATTTTTTACTAGTATTTAAGCTTTGAATAAATGATTTTAATTCCCACCAAAATGCTCACCACTTCCAAAATGTAAGAAAATAGTTTTAAAATCCCTTGTAGTGTACTTAATGAATTATCGATAGGTGAAGTTCGGTAGTTTATTAGGTATTCTACGGGATCATGTTATGCTTTATAGAGGGGTAAGGTGTGACATGATTGGGTTGTGTGTTGATGCAAGATAAGAATGTCATTGCCTATGCTTCACGCTAGCTTAAACCGCATGAGAGGAATTACCCTACGCATGACTTGGAGCTGGCAGCCATTGTCTTTGCCTTGAAGATCTAGAGGCATTACTTGTTTGGGTAGAGATGTTATATATACACAGATCATAAAAGTTTGAAGTACTTGGGCACAGAAAAGGAGTTAAATTTGAGGCAGAGGAGATAGTTAGAGCTGATAAAAGATTATGATTGCTTGATAGACTATCAGCCTAGAAGAGCAAATGTTGTAGCTGATGCTTTAAGTCGCAAGACTATGGTTGGTTTGAGGGTTTCTCCATTGTCCATGGTGCATGAGTTAAGGGCATTGCATGCTAATTTGGAGATTAATGATGATGGGCTGATGGTAGCTACTTGGCAAGTGAAGCCAATGCTGACAGAACAAATTAAAGCAATTGCACAGAAGGATGATAAGTATGTGAAGTTGATGGAAGAGGCTCGGGATGGCAAGAAACCAAAATTATTAGTAAATGATGAGGGCTTGTTGTTATATAAGGTTAAAATGTGCATTCCTGAGAATGTTGAACTGAGGCAGACCATTTTAAAGGAAGTACATGATTCACCTTTTGCAATGCACCCTGGTGGAACCAAAATATACAGAAGTGTGAAAGAGCACTATTAGTGGAGAGGAATGAAGAAAGACATTACAGAATATGTTGCCAAATGCCAAACTTATTAGCAAGTAAAGGCAAAACACTAAGTGCCTATAGGGTTGCTACAGCCATTGCCAATTCCTGAGTGGAAATGGGAAAGAATCACTATGGACTTTGTGATAGGACTTCCATGTACACAAAAGAATCATGATGCAGTTTGGGTTATTGTTGATAGATTGACCAAGTCTACACACTTCTTGCTAGTGAGGATGGATTACAGCCTGGAAAGATTGGCCAAACTGTACATTGATGATGTGGTGAGGTTACATGGACTACCAGTGTCTATTGTGTCGGACAGAGACCCAAGGTTCACTTCTAGATTCTGGGTAGTCTCCAAAAAGCCCTAGGAACTAGATTGAACTTCAGTACAGCATTCCATCGACAGACAGATGGCCAATCTGAAAGGATCATTCAGATTTTAGAGGATATGCTTCAGGCTTGTGTGATTGAGTTTGAAGGGAGTTGGGACACACACTTGCCTTTAATTGAATTTGCCTACAATAACAGTTATCAGTCAAGTATCGGGATGGCTCCATGTGAAGCACTTTACGGCAAAAAGTGTATAACTCCCTTGTGTTGGGATGAAGTGGGCGAGAGGAAGTTGATTGGCCTAGAATTAGTGCAGTAGACGAAAGAAAAGGTTAAGCTCATTAGAGACAAACTCAAAATTACAACGGATAGACAGAAGTCCTACATTGACCTAAAGAGAAGAGATATTCGGTACAGTGTGGGTGATAAGGTGTTCCTAAAAGTTTCCCCATGGAAGAGGATCATGAGGTTTGGTAGAAAGGGGAAACTAAGTCCTTGCTTCATTAGGCTGTATGTGGTTCTGGAAAGAGTGGGTCCATTGGCATATAGACTTGCATTGCCTCCAAAGTTAGAAAAGATTCACAATGTCTTCCATGTCTCCATGTTGAGGAGGTACAGATCAGACCCCTTTCACATTTTGCCAGTAGAGGAGATTGAGGTGAATCTAGACCTGACATATGATGAAGAGCCCATAAAGATCTTGGCATATGAGGTGAAGCAGCTGAGGAACAAGCAAATACCTCCGATGAAAGTGTTGTGTAACCATCATTCAGGCCAGGACGCTACAAGGGAGCATGAGGAGGACATGAGAAGGCAGCACCCATAACTATTCAGAGACTGAGACCAGGTAAATTTCGAGGACGAAATTTATTTTTAAGGAGGAGAGAATTGTAACACCCCGAACCTCCGAGTTATGAATAGTATCATTTTTTATCCGTGACTAATACTATTCAAAGACAACTTGAGGATCAAAAATAAATAGAAAAAAAATTAATTGAGATAGACATAATAAAAATTCAAGTAAAAATATGTTAGGGAAAATTTAAGAAATGAAAACTTAAACTTTCATATCTATTATGACAAAATTAAAATGAAAGACTTATGGGCTTTTGATAATTAAATTTGATTATTTAATTAAAAGAAAAAATTAAGTGTAAATGTAAAAAAAGAGGGCAATAAAAATTTAAGTTTAATTATCCTTATGAGACAATTAAAATTTATAATTTTAAAATACTAATTTTGGGGTTATATATATATATATATATATATATATATATATATATATATATATATATATATATGTAAGAAGACAAATGTCTTTTTCATTTTTATTCTTTCATAAGGTACCACCACCCACTCCTCTCTCTTCCTCCCTCTCTCTCTCTCTCTCTCTCTTTTTCTTTTCTTCTTCCACTTCTTCCCCTCATTGATTTCCCCTCCCAAGTTTTAATTCCCTTCATAAATCCCATAACCTACTAAAAGAAAAGATCAAAGACAACTTTGATTGAGGTATTGGAGCAAGTAGAGCCAAAGAAATTGGGAGAAAAATTGAAGTTGGAAAGAAATCACTTGAGGTAAGTTTCTTTTCATGTTAGATTAGTTGTATAAGCCTTGAATGAAGTTAACTTATGATGAAATTTCATGAGAAATTGAAACATGCATGGAACCTAAACTAGGGTAAATTAGGGTTTTGATGTATTTTAGTTAAATTAATGATAAATCTAAGTTAAATTAAGGTAGTATGCATGATTGGGAGTAGTAAGATTTCATGGGATTGCATAAATTGAATTATGGAAGATTAGGGTTAATGGGAAAATTGGGTTTTGGTGCTAGAGAGTAAAATTGGTGTGTGTAGTATTAAATTATGATCATTTGAGGTTTATTTAGTTTGAATTGACATTGGGTTGATGAAAAGAAGTAACGAAATGTTAGGATTAAGGAAAATTGCAAATTTTTGTGTTTGAAAATTATGGATTTTGGGTTAGGAAGTGCCATTAATGTGTCAATGCTAAATTATAGTTATTTTGGGTGAATTAAATGTGAATTGAGGTTGGTTAGAGGGAACAATTGAAGAAATGAAAAATTGAACTTAGGGCAGAATTTTGCACACTGAATTCAGTGTGTTTGGAAGACAATAACTTGAGTTACACAACTCCAATTAGTGTGAAACCAATTGGAAATGAAACTTAAGACATAGTGCTAGAATTTTGGTGTAGATACCCTACCCCGAAAATGACCTTAAGCTACTCGAAATGAGCCTTGAAATGGGAGATAAAATTCTGGAACCTGTAGAATTTGACCATATGAACAGTAAAATTTGCATGGCCATAACTGTCCCTAGAAAACTCTGATTTAGGCGATTCTTGAACCAATAGAAACCTAAGACATAGTAGAATATTTCGTATGAACAACATTAGACCAAATTATGGACTTAACTTGATCAAATTGCTGAACAAAATTGGATTGATAATCCTTTCAGAACTGAATCTGTGGGATGAACAGTGACATGAATAGTAACTGTGTTTTAGTCATAACTTGAGCTACACAGCTCCGAATTAGGCGATTCAAAAAGAAGAATAAAGTCAAGACCTAAATGAACAATTTTTCATGAAGAACATCTCACTAAATTATGATCAAAACTAGGTAAAAATTGGGTTCAAAGATTAGGGCACAAAGTTGTCCCAAAATCAAAATATTCTAAAATTTTCAAAGCTAACTTAGGATGCATTAGACATGCATGTAATGAGTTCTTGGCAGCAATTGAGATTGGTATTGAGGTATTCTATTTGTTTTTTTTTCAGTAGAAAAAGAAGTTGGAACGGATAAGGAGAAATAGGTAACAAGGAAGGAGAATTATTGAAGGTTTGTGCACAACTAACCTTTTTCTTTGTTTTAGCTCCGTAAATTGATTTTAATGAGTTTATTTGAATGAGTTTAATTTGAAATGAGTTTATTTTGAATGAGGTATATTTTTCTCTTGTATTTGAGGAATTTTTATGTTGCCACCCCTTTTATGGGTTTTATGATTATTTGAATATGTTATTATTTTACAAATGTGATTATTGATTTAGAAACACTTGAAAGTTGTTTTGAAACCACAGTTACCATGACAGTCCCTTCGGAACTCCCAAATAGTAATGGCTACTTGGGGTTTTATAATTGATATTGATTATGTCTTTCATTAGTAACGGTTAGTGGGGTAAGACTACATGAGTACTCTTTAGCTAGCTAGCCCTTCCCTCATTAATAATGGTTAGTGAGGTTGAGATTGCTTTGTCGTGGTGTACTACACGGCACTGATTGTGAAATTTTGTGTCATGGCCTAAACTTTGTATTGATGTTGGCAACACTAATGCTTTGTGAATTGTGATTTATGAAGTGTGATTTCTCATTTGAAATATTATTCCAATAAATGGCTCTTATGAACTTAGAACTATTGTGATGTTTTCATGCTTAAGAAGGATGTGATTTATTATGCTTTAACAAATTGTGTTTTCCCTTAAGTTTTGAAATTTTAGTTGTGCACTAATGAGTGATATACTCAGCGATAGCTTCTTTATGTTGTCACATTAAGCGAAAGGAGAACGCTACCGAGGGAGAGACTTGGCAGCAGCATTTTGATATTGTTTGTGGGTATTTATGTTAGGTACACCCTTGTAATTCTTTTGGATGTATTTTGTACCTATATGTATGGATGTACGGACATTAAGCAATTTGTATTAAAAAGTACTGCATTGCTATTAAAGTATTTTGAGTTTGTAACTATTTTGTATTTTACTTTGAGACTTATGAAAATGTAACTTTTGCAATATTTAGTCTATCATTATTTTCAATGAATGTTTACATGGAATTTTAACTATTCTCATGCAGTTTTACACAAAAGAATTGATAAGATAAAAAGCTATGGTTTGTTTTAAAATCCTTTGTAGCATAACTAATGGGTTATCGGTAGGTGGAGTTCGATAATTCATTAGGTATGCTACAGGAACATGTCGTGCCTTACAAGGGATAAGGTGTGACATTTAAACACTTTAAATATAAATTTAACTAATACTATACATCCAATAACCTAGATTTGATTTCAAGCAATGCTAAGGACTTTGCAATCTAATTCCAAGCCAAACCTATTTAATTAATCAATTAAACTCTTTAATTAATTAATTAAATCATATCTAATTTAGTGATTACTTGTGTATGCGTGTGACTTACTAGGCTCTTCACTAATTGGTAATGAGACATGATATCAACTTTTAATATTATCAGAACTCTTTCTTATCATAACTGATTTCTCTAAATCATTTTATACACCTCATAGACCATGGTTAACACCTAGCATAGCATGCCATGGCCACCTAATTAGTAATAAGGTTTACCTTAAATGAACATATAATCATATGTTACCATGCACTAGAATCTATCTGCTAGAAAATCCCGACTAAAGCTAGAGTCATGGTTTATGTCAAACCCTATTTGCTATGAATATTATGTTCTCTTTTAATTTCAGTTCTTGATTAAAAGATTTTTCTCATCATAAACTCTTTTCTGATTAAATCTATCTGTCCTGGCCAGGAACTTGAAAACATCAAGAACAATTAAATGAACATAGGATTTTATTCCTATTTACTTAGAGGAACAGATTCCATCTTGATCAACACCTACCTCTATATTTAACTAGTAGGAGCCAACACATGCTCATATACCCATACACAGTATAAGTATGAAAGTAGTATCAAACTTAAACCACCTATATACAAGATAACTGTACTATCTCAGGTCTAAAGATTATATGTACTGATATGATTTATGGCAATACATTGACAAGAGTAAACTCCATGTGCTTGTCATAAATGTCACTGGTTTGACCTACTTATCATGTATAAGTGCTTATCATGTTTGTCATATGGCATGAGACTCACCATTCCATCTTATTTATATCTCATATAAATAACTTGGGAACAAATATGAATACAATCTTTCTAGATAAGTCATGTCCTTATTGTGAAGTATCCTCGATTGTGAACCTATTTATGATACTTTGTGCCAAAAATACTGTCACTCATATTCTTAACAACTTAAGAATAGAATTTCTAACAAAATATAAATGGATATTTTGTATTACACATAAATATATTATGTAAACGGAAAAGTAAAAATGCCTTTTATTAATAAAACATATACAAGATACATACTAAATGATATGCTCTAGGGCATACTACTAACAAATCCATCTAATCAACCTACACCCATTGATGAATCATCTATAGCTATTCCTCATAGAACAACCAGGGTATCTCACCCACCAGTGTGATATGGTTTCCTTCATGAAGAAGAACAAGAGTTGTCTACACATGAAGAAGTAGATCATGGAGATAATCCACTTACCTATGAAAAAGCTATATCAGATATAGACTCTTCAAAATGGATTGATGCTATGAAATTAGAGATTGATTCCATGTATAAGAATCAAGCTTGGGATCTTGTTGACCCACCTGAAGGTATTGTACCTATAGGGAACAAATGGGTTTTCAAGAAGAAAATTGGTTCTTATGGAAAGGTAGAGACCTATAAGGCAAGACTAGTAGCGAAAGGGTTTCGCCAAAGGCAAGGAATCGACTATGAGGAGACTTTCTCGCCAGTTGCCATGCTTAAATCAATTACGATTCTATTAGCAATAGCTGCATGCTATGATTATGAGATTTGGCAGATGGATGTCAAAACAGCTTTTCTCAATGGATACATTGAAGAAAAAATTTTCATGGAACAACCTAGGGGTTTTGAATCCCAAGATGGTTCCAAGGTATGCAAGCTAAAGCGATCCATTTATGGGTTGAAACAAGCTTCGAGGAGTTTAAACATCCATTTTGATGAAGCCATTAAATCATTTGGTTTTATCAAAAATGAGGATGAGCTATGTGTATATAAGAAGGTTAGTGATAGTGCTATCACTTTCCTTGTCTTATATGTGGATGACATACTATTGATGGGTAATAACACAGGTATGTTGACAACTGTAAAGGTATGGTTGTCAAATACATTCTCCATGAAAGACTTAGGCGAGGCAACCTATATTATTGGGATTTGCATCTATAGAGATAGAGCGAAAAGAATAATTGGTTTATCCCAAAGTCTATACTTGGAAAAGGTGTTAAAGAGGTTTAACATGCTTGATTCCAAAGAGGATTGATGCCAGCGAGACATGGTATCCACCTTTCTAAAGAGATGTCTCTAAAGACACCTGAAAAAAGAGATAAAATGGCTAGGATTCCATATACTTCGGCTATTGGAAGTTTAATATATGCAACGTTGTGTACTAGGCAGGATATCGCATATGCTGTTAGTTTGACTTGCAGGTATTAATCCAATTTAGGTTTGGAACACTGAATAGCTGTCAAGAATATCCTTAAGTACTTGAGAAGAACTAAGGATTTATTCTTGATCTATGGAGGTGGAGACTTGCAATTGGATGGTTATACTGATTCTGATTTCCAATCAGATATCGATGATAGAAAGTCTACCTCTGGGTATGTGTTCATTTGTAATGGAGGTGCAGTCAGTTGGAAGAGTTCCAAACAGAGCACGACTGTAGATTCCACTACCAAGGCTGAGTATATTGCTGCATCAGATGCTGCAAAGGAAGCTATTTGGATAAAGAAGTTCATGACAGAACTTGCAGTAGTTCCTTCTATTGAGTCAGTAGTTCCACTACACTATGACAACAATGGAGTAGTCATATAGGCTAAGGAATCCCGATCTCACCAGAAATCCAAACACATAGAAAGGCATTACCACATTATCAGAGAAATAGTTTGACAAGGCGATGTAGCCATGCAGAAAATAGCATCAGCTGAAAATCCACCTGATCCATTCACTAAGCCTATGTCACAGACTCAGCTAGACCTACATCTTGAGAAGATGGGTCTAAGATATTGTAATGCATGGCTCTAGTGCTAGTGGGAGATTGTTAGTAGTCTGCCCAAGAGCATATCATTTAGTAAGTATCTTGTACATATTTTTATTAATAAAAGGCATTTCCACATTTCCGTTTACATAATATATTTATGTATAATAGAAAAGGTCCATTAACATTTTGTTAGAAATTCTATTCTTAAGTTGTTAAGAATATAAGTGACAGTATTTCTAGTACAAAGTATCATAAATAGGTTCACAATCGAGGATGCTTCACAATAAGGATATGACTTATCCAGAAAGATTGTATTCATGTTTGTTCCCAAGTTATTTATATGAGATATAAATAATATGGAATGGTGAGTCTCATGCCATATGACAAACATGATAGGCACTTATAAATGATAAGTAGGTCAAACCAGTGACACTTATGATAAGCACATGGAGTTTACTCTTGTCAATGTATTGTCATAAATCAGATCAGTGCATATAATCTTTAGACCTGAGATAGCACAGTTATCTTGTATATAGGTGGTTTGAGTTTGATACTACTTTCATACTTGTACTGTGTATGGGTATATGGGTATGTGTTGGCTCCTACTAGTTATATATGGAGGTAGATGTTGATCAAGATGGAATCCGTTCCTCCAAGTAAATAAGGATAAAATCCTATGTTCATTTAATTATTCTTAACATTTCAAGTTCCTTGCCAGGACAGATAGATTTAATCAGAAAAGAGTTTCTGATGAGAAAATCTTTTTAATCAAGAACTAGAATTAAAAAAGAACATAATATTCATAGCAAATGGGGTTCGACATAAACCATGACTCCAGCTCGAATTGGGATTTTGTAACAAAGAGATTCTAATGAATGGTAGCATATGATTATAGGTTCATTTAAGGTAAACCTTATTACTGATTGGGTGGCCATGGCATACTATGCTAGGTGTTAACCATGGTCTATGAGTTGCATAAAATGATTTAGAGAAATCATTTATGGTAAGAAAGAGTTCTGATGATATTAAGAGTTGATATCATGTCTTATTGCCAATTAGTGATGAGACGAGTAACACAAGTAATCACCAAATTAAATATGAATTAATTAATTAATTAAAGAGTTTAATTGACTAATTAAATAGGTTTGGTTTGCAATTAGATTGCGATGTCCCTAGCATAGCTTGAAACCAAATCTAGGTTATTGGATGCATAGTATTAGTTAAATTTATATTTAAAGTGTCTAAAAATGAATTTAATTAATGAGAAATTAATTCATAGAGATTAATTAATTAATTAATTTATATTTGATATAAATTGATTCGAAGAAGAGAAATAATAATTTTGGGTTGAGAACTCAAAATTAAGACACAGAAGTATTTTGGTCATTTCACAAGATGACATGTGGCACCGTGAGATGGTGACACATGACATAAGCTTGCCAAATGTCTTTTAATCATGTAAGATGATTAAAATTAAGATTAAATATAGGTTTGACACTTGGCACAATGTGATTGGGTTAATTAAACCTAGAGCCAATCTGAAGGTGACATGTGGCAAGGGTTTTAAGTGGTGACCTAGCTATATAAGTGTTGTTATGACAAGAAAAATTATAACCAAATGCTGCCTCCCTTTGTGCCGCTACCCTTGAGGCTTCCATTCTCTCTGCTTCTTCATATCTCATTAATTCCAAGAGATTAGCAAACAATCTCTTGAATTAAAAATACTAGAAATTGGTTCTAGTGTCCAGTTTGTTAGTAGTATGCCCTAGAGCATATCATTTAATATATATCTTGTAAATGTTTTTATTAATAAAAGGCATTTTCACTTTTCGTTTACATAATATGTTTATGTATAATAGAAAAGGTCCATTCATATTTTGTTAGAAATTTTATTCTTAAGTTGTTAAGAATATGAGTGACAGTATTTTTAGTACAAAGCATCATAAATAGGTTCACAATCGAGGATACTTCCCAATAAGGACATGACTTATCTAGACAGCTTGTATTCATGTTTGTTCCCAAGTTATTTATATGAGATATAAATAAGATGGAATGGTTAGTCTCATGCCATATGACAAACATGATAGGCACTTATACATGATAAGTAGGTCGAACCAGTGACACTTATGACAAGCACATGGAGTTTACTCTTGTCAATGATTGTCATAAATCATATCAGTGCATATAATCTTTAGACCTGAGATAACACAGTTATCTTGTATATAGGTGGTTTGAGTTTGATACTACTTTCATACGACAAAACTCGGTGTTACCGAAAAATTGGGAATGCAACCCGAATAGGAGCATTGTGGTCATTTGACACCCTAAATTGTCTTTCGACCTAAATGTCCATTAAAAATAAATGATATTATACTTTAGAAATTTCATGAAAAATTAAATTGTGACACATTATAAGAATAGTGAAAGAAATGGGAGATAAAAACTAAATTATGAAACTTTAACTAAACAACTATTAAACCTTTACCTTAGTGCTCCACTAACTCTACTTAAGTGGACATTTAATCAACATATGGATAGAAGATAACTTCATCTTCAATGTTGGGAAGAACCAGCCGAAACCTTGGTGAAAGAAACCTCTATGGCCGAATTGCATGCAAGCTCCAATCCTCACTTTCAAGCCATAAATTCATGTAAGTCCCTTCCTTAAAAGTGATCCTCACACCATGGGCAGTAGATAGGCAGCAAGAAAGTTAAGTTTGGGTGAGGTTTTGAAGAACTTCAAAAAGTGGTAAGTGAGTGTTTTCAATTCTTGTTTCATTAAAAGTGTAACCAAGGTTGTGGGTAGTTAATTTATGGAAGAATTTTTTAAGTTTGATGTTTTAATGGAGATGTACATTTTAGCAGCCATGGAAATTCAGTATATGTAGCTTGTTTTCACTTGTTTATGGTTTTTATTGATGGCAGCATGGATATGTGTATAATGGTTTGGAATTGGGTATGCAAATAGGATATGTTCATGTGATTAAATGGACTTTGGAAAATTTTGTATTATAGTGTGCATATTGAGAATGGTTACAAGCTATCCAAAATGACCAAAAATGTGTTGTTAAAGGTGTTAATGGTAAGGTACAAACCAGAATTGGCATGAAGGAAGTAATTTGGTAAGTGTTAAATATGTAATTGGTAAGTGATGAGAAGTGTGTAGTAGGGCAGTGTATGTTTTGGCTTAGAACCTTAAGTGTGTGACTCCAATTGCTATAAGACCAATTGGAGGTGAAACTAGGCACAAAATGTGCCAACTTTCATGAAGAAAGCTTACTTGAATTCTGCCTAGAAGGTGACTTGAAAAATGACTAAATCTGGATTAGTGACTTGAAAGCTGAAAATTGACCATTTGGGTAGCAGTTAGTATTTTGACCATAACTTACCCAAAACAGGTCCAATTGACCTGAAAGCTTTACCATGAATAGTTTAGACTTAGGTCTACATTTCTTATGAAGACACTAAAGCCCATAAATGGCCAGAACCAAGCCAAATAGATTGTACAAGTTCAGGTGCCAAAACTGGCCGAACCAAAAGTGACCTTAAAATGACCTAAAGTTACCATTTTGATGCATTCTGTCCAGCATTTGTAAATTGGTCATAACTTGGTCTACACAACTCAGAATGACCTGAAATTTGGCCCGCCTGCAATAAGACATAGACCTACAAGTTTGTAGTTTGGACCGAAACCCGAAAACCGAGGAAACTAGGTCGTCCAGCTAGGTCAAAATAGTACACCGAAATCCGGTAAATTGCAATAAAATGCAATACACTTGGAAATGAAATTGGTAACATATACCAAAACTAAAAGGCTATAAAATGTGACATATTGGTAACATTAGAATTGACTCACTTAGAGTGCATCAAGGGTCAACATTATAAGTTGACTAATGAAATGAATTGAAGGGAATAGTACCAAGAAAATTTAGATATTGGATTTTATGGTTGGAAACAAATTCATTGAGTACTGAAACACTTTAAATTGTGTGTTTCAGTTGATAAGGATATTGAGAAGCATAAAGAACATTGAGCCAAGGCCTAGGAGCGAATCAAATCAGGTTTGTGCACAACTAGTTTTTAACTGATTTTGTTCTGAATATTACATATGATTAAATGACATATTTTCCTTATGTATTATGTTTAACAAGCATTGGATTTAATTCAATGATTATTGAAATTATTATAGTATGTATGAATTTAGCTTTATGAAATGGTATTTCAACAAGTGCTAAGCATTGTTGCAAATTGAATAAATTATGTTTTGGAAAATTGTGATAAAACATGTTTTTAATTGTGATGGGCAATTTGCATGGAAAAATGCAAATTTATGATTTGAATTGTGATGAACATAAAAATTATTGGATGTTGGAATTGACTTTGAATCGAATTGTATTGTGATTTATGTTCACTAAAAGGATTATGATATTGTTTTATATCTCACTATAGATGCTTGATTAGGTTATTACCCGTCTCTCTCATTTGTTGAGAAGACAATAGAGTTAGTTGTGTTTTGATTACCATGGTACATGCACAGGGCTGAGATTCTCCTCTTATTAGAGGTTAGATTTAAGTTTTATGTTATGGCCCTTTTGGAAGATTCATTATTGTGATGTGTACTGTGCACGATGATTCGACCTCTCCAACCATAGGGAGTTAGAATCACCTCGAAGATGGCTCTTTCGGATTAGTCTTGCATAGTTAGTGAGATAAAGAATGGCTTTTGAGATAAAGAATGGTTTTGAATAGTAAAGAATTGTGATTTCACTTATGATTTTTGTATAATTGATTTTGTTGGAATTACCTAAAATGTTTGGTTGTGATTTGATAAATTGAATTTCACGATCAAAGTCATTTCATACAAATGATCTATGTTATTGGCAATCAATAATTTAATTTTTGAAATTTGATGAGTATCCTGATTTCTAAATTATTTGCTATAATTTTGCTAAGGTATATTGAACTTTGTTTTAAATTATAGTTGTGCACCACTGAGTTCACCACTCAGCGATAGCTTTATATGCTGTCGCAGGTAAAAAGAGTATAGAGCAATTGAGTAAGCTTCTTTGAAGAGACATTCAGATCAGATCCAAGTATACCCATGTACTTGAGAAAATATATCAGATACAGACTCTTCAAAATGGATTGATGCTATGAAATTCGAGATTGATTCCATGTATAAGAATCAAGTTTAGGATCTTATTGACCCACCTGATGGTATTGTATTTATAGGGAACAAATGGGTTTTCAAGAAGAAAATTGGTTCTGATGGAAAGGTAGAGACCTACAAGGCAAGGCTAGTAGTGAAAGGGTTTCGCCAAAGGCAAGGAATCGACTATGAGGAGACTTTTTCGCCTGTTGCCATGCTTAAATCAATTAGGATTCTATTAGCAATAGCTACATACTATGATTATGATATTTCGCAGATGGATGTCAAAACAGCTTTTCTCAATGGATACATTGGAGAAAACATTTTCATGGAACAACCTAGGGGTTTTGAATCCCAAGATGGTTCCAAGGTATGCAAGCTAAAGCGATCCATTTATGGGTTAAAACAAGCTTTGAGGAGTTGGAACATCCATTTTGATGAAGCCATTAAATCATTTAGTTTTATCAAAAATGAGGATGAGCCATGTGTATATAAGAAGGTTAGTGGCAGTGCTATCACTTTCGTTGTCTTATATGTGGATGACATACTATTGATGGGTAATGACACAGGTATGTTGACAACTGTAAAGGTATGATTGTCAAATACATTCTCCATGAAAGACTTAGGGGAGGCAACCTATATTCTTGGGATTCGCATCTATAGAGATAGAGTGAAGAGAATAATTACTTTATCCCAAAGTCTATACTTGGAAAAGGTGTTAAAGAGGTTTAACATGCTTGATTCCAAGAGAGGATTGTTGCTAGTGAGACATGGTATCCACCTTTCTAAAGAGATGACTCCAAAGACACCTAAAGAAAGAGATAAAATGGCTAGGATTCCATATGCTTTGGCTATTGGAAGTTTAATGTATGCAATGTTGTGTACTAGGCCGGATATCACATATGCTGTTATTTTGATTAGTAGGTATTAATCCAATTCAGGTTTGGAATACTGGATAGCTGTCAAGAATATCCTTAAGTACTTGAGAAGAACTAAGGATTTATTCTTGATCTATGGAGGTGGAGACTTGCAATTGGATGGTTATACTGATTCTGATTTCCAATCATATATCGATGATAGAAAGTCTACTTCTAGGTATGTGTTCATTTGTAATGGAGGTGCAGTCAGTTGGAAGAGTTCCAAATAGAGCACGACTGTAGATTCCACTACCGAGGCTAAGTATATTGCTGCATCATATGCTACAAAGGAAGCTGTTTGGATAAAGAAGTTCGTGACAGAACTTGCAGTAGTTCCTTCCACTGAGTCAGCAGTTCCACTACACTGTCACAACAATGGAGCAGTCATACAAACTAAGGAACCCCGGTCTCACTAGAAATCCAAACACATAGAAAGGTGCTACCACATTATCAGAGAAATAGTTTGACAAGGCGATGTAGCCATGTAGAAAATAGCATTAGCTGAAAATCCACCTGATCCATTCACTAAGCCTATGTCACAGACTTAGCTAGACCTACATCTTGAGAAGATGGGTCTAAGATATTGTAATGAATGGCTCTAGTGTTAGTGGGAGATTGTTAGTAGTATGCCCTTAGAGCATATCATTTAGTTTGTATCTTGTACATGTTTTTATTAATAAAAGGCATTTCCACTTTTTCGTTTACATAATATATTTATGTATAATAGAAAAGGTCCATTAATATTTTGTTAGAAATTCTATTCTTAGGCTGTTAAGAATATGAGTGACAGTATTTCTAGTACAAAGTATCATAAATAGGTTCACAATCGAGGATACTTCACAATAAGGACATGACTTATCCAGAAAGATTATATTCATGTTTGTTCCCAAATTGTTTATACGAGATATAAATAAGATGGAATGGTGAGTCTCATGCCATTTGACAAACATGATAGGCACTTATAAATGATAAGTAGGTCGAACCAGTGACACTTATGATAAGCACATGAAGTTTACTCTTGTCAATGTATTGTCATAAATCATATCAGTGCATATAATCTTTAGACCTGAGATAGCATAGTTATCTTGTATATAGGTGGTTTGAGTTTGATACTGCTTTCATACTTGTACTGTGTATAGGTATATGGGCATGTGTCGGCTCCTACTAGTTATATATGGAGGTAGATGTTGATCAAGATTGAATCTGTTCCTCCAAGTAAATAGGGATAAAATCCTATGTTCATTTAATTGTTCTGGATGTTTCAAGTTCTTGGCCAGGACAGATAGATTTAATCAGAAAAGAGTTTCTGATGAGAAAATCTTTTTAATCAAGAACTGAAATTAAAAGAAAACATAATATTCATAGCAAATAGGGTTTGACATAAACCATGACTCCAGCTCAAATTGGGATTTTGTAATAGAGTGATTCTAGTGCATGGTAGCATATGATTATAGGTTCATTTAAGGTAAACCTTATTACTGATTGGGTGGCCATGGCATGCTATGCTAGGTGTTAACCATGGTCTATGAGGTGCATAAAATGATTTAGAGAAATTATTTATGGTAAGAAAGAGTTCTGATGATATTAAGAGTTGATATCATGTCTCATTACCAATTAGTGATGAGACGAGTAAGTTATACACATACACAAGTAATTTTCAAATTAAATATGACTTAATTAATTAATTAGAGAGTATAATTGATTAATTAAATAGGTTTGGTTTGCAATTAGATTGCAAAGTCCCTAGCATGGCTTGAAACCAAATCTAGGTTATTGGATGCATAGTATAAGTTAAATTTATATTTAAAGTGTCTAAAAATGAATTTAATTAATGTGAAATTAATTTATAGAGATTAATTAATTAATTAATTTATATTTGATATAAATTGATTAGAAGAAGAGAAATAATTATTTTGGGTTGAGAACTCAAAATTAAGATACAGGGGTATTTTGGTCATTTCACAGGATGACATGTGGCACTATGAGATGATGACACATGGCACTACACATAAGCTTGCCAAATGTCTTTTAATCATGTAAGATGATTAAAATTAAGATTAAATAGAGGTTTGACACTTGGCACAATGTGATTGGTTCAATTAAACCTAGAGCCAATCTGAAGGTGACCTGTGGCAAGGGTTTTAAGTGATGACCTTGCTGTATAAGTGTTGTTATGAAAAGAAAAATAATAACTAACTGCTGCCTCCCTTTGTGCCACCACCCTTGAGGCTCCCATTCTCTCTTCTTCTTCCTATCTCATCAATTCCAAGAGATTAGCAAACAATCTCTTGAATTAAAAATACTAGAAATTGGTTCTAGTGTCTTGTTTGTTAGTAGTATGCCCTAGAGCATATCATTTAGTATGTATCTTGTACATGTTTTTATTAATAAAGGGCATTTCCACTTTTTCGTTTACATAATATATTTATGTGTAATAGAAAAGGTCCATTGATATTTTGTTAGAAATTCTATTCTCAAGTTGTTAAGAATATGAGTGACAGTATTTCTAGTACAAAGCATCATAAACAAGTTCACAATCAAGGATACTTCACAATAAGGACATGACTTATCCAGACAGATTGTATTCATATTTGTTCCCAAGTTATTTATATGAGATATAAATAAGATGGAATGGTTAGTCTCATGCCATATGACAAACATGATAGGCACTTATACATGATAAGTAGGTCGAACCAGTGACACTTATGACAAGCAGATGGAGTTTACTCTTGTCAATATATTGTCATAAATCATATCAGTGCATATAATCTTGATATAATCACAAGAGGCGCCTTTTGATGGAATGCCCTAGAGAGTTGGAAGAACTCCAAGGTTAAGCGTGCTCGCTTGAGAGAAATCCTAGGATGGGTGACCCCTAGGAAGTTCTCCATTCCACCAATGGGACAAAATGGTGAGGCTTACGGCCAAAGCAGACAATTCCTCTAGTGGTTGGAGCCTGACCGTTACAATTTGGTATCAGAGCCGCTCGCGTGCCCTCTTGGGCGATGGTGGGGCAAACCTCATCGAGGACACTGAGTCCCGAAAGAGGGGGAGAAAGGTCTCTTAGGCAAATCTCACATCAGCAAAGCACGGAGATGGTCTTGGGTTCAAAAAGTAATGATATATAAAATGGGGGAACTAATCACAGGAGGCACCTTTTGATGAAATGGCCTAGAGAGTTAGAAGAACTCCAAGATTAATTGTGCTCACTTGAGAGAAATCCTAGGATGGGTGACCTCCAGGGAAGTTCTCCATTCCACCTATGGGATAAAACCGTGAGGCTTACGGCCAAAGCGGACAATTCCTCTAGTGGTTAGAGCCCGATCATTACAATTAGTATCAGAGCCGCTCGCGTGTCCTCTTAGGCGATGGTGGGGCAAACCTCAGCGAGGACGCTGAGTACCAAAAAGGGGGGAAAAGGTTCCTTAGGAAAATCTCACATTGGCAAAGCACGGAGATGGCCATGGGTTCAAAAAGTAATAATATATAAGATAGGGAACTAATCACTAGTAGCGCCTTTTGGTGGAATAGCCTAGAGAGTTAGAAGAACTCCACGGTTAAGCGTGCTCACTTGAGAGAAATCCTAGGATGGGTGACCTCCTGGGAAGTTCTTCATTCCACCTATGGGACAAAATCGTGAGGCTTATGGCCAAAGCGGACAATTCCTCTAGTGGTTGGAGCCCAATCGTTACATCTTGAGAAGATGGGTCTAAAATATTATAATGAATGGCTCTAGTACTAGTGGGAAATTGTTAGTAGTATGCCCTAGAGCATATCATTTAGTATGTATCTTGTACATGTTTTTATTAATAAAAGGCATTTCCACTTTTTCGTTTACATAATATATTTATGTGTAATAGAAAAGGTCCATTGATATTTTGTTAGAAATTCTATTTTCAAGTTCTTAAGAATATGAGTGACAGTATTTCTAGTACAAAGTATCATAAAAAGGTTCACAATCGAGGATACTTCACAATAAGGACATGAATTATCTAGAAAGATTGTATTCATATTTATTCCCAAGTTATTTATATGAGATATAAAAAAGATGGAAAGGTGAGTCTCATGCGATATGACAAACATGATAGGCACTTATACATGATAAGTAGGTCAAACTAGTGACACTTATGATAAGCACATGGAGTTTACTCTGATCAATGTATTGTCATAAATCATATCAGTGCATATAATCTTTAGACCTGAGATAGCACAATTTTCTTGTATATAGGTGGTTTGAGTTTGATACTACTTTCATACTTGTACTGTGTATGGGTATATGGACATGTGTTAGCTCCTACTAGTTATATATGGACCTAGGCATTGATCAAGATGAAATATGTTCCTCTAAGTAAATAGGGATAAAATCCTATGTTCATTTAATTGTTCTTGATGTTTCATGTTCCTGGCCAGGACAGATAGATTTAATCAGAAAAGAGTTTCTGATGAGAAAATCTTTTTAATCAAGAACTAGAATTAAAAGAGAACATAATATTCATAACAAATGGGGTTTGACATAAACCATAACCCCAGCTTGAATTAGGATTTTGTAACAGAGAGATTCTAGTGCATGGTAACATATGATTATAGGTTCATTTAAGGTAAACCTTATTATTGATTGGGTGGCCATGGCATGCTATGCTAGGTGTTAACAATGGTCTATGAGGTGCATAAAATGATGTAGAGAAATCATTTATGGTAAGAAAGAGTTCTGTTGATATTAAGAGTTGATATCATGTCTCATTACCGATTAGTGATGAGGATATTAAGTCACACACATACACAAGTAATCACCAAATTAAATATGATTTAATTAATTAATTAAAGAGTTTAATTGATTAATTAAATAGGTTTGATTTGCAATTAGATTGCAAAGTCCCTAGCATGACTTGAAACCAAATCTAAGTTATTGGATGTATAGTATAAGTTAAATTTATATTTAAAGTGTTTAAATATGAATTGAATTAATGAGAAATTAATTAATAGAGATTAATTAATTGATTTATATTTGATATAAATTGATTAGAAGAAGAGAAATAATTATTTTGGGTTGAGAACTCAAAATTAAGACACAGAGGCATTTTGGTCATTTCACAGCATGACATGTGGCACCATGAGATGGTGACACATGGAATTACACATAAGCTTGCCAAATTTCTTTTAATCATGTAAAATGATTGAAATTAAGATTAAATATAGGTTTCACGCTTGGCATAAGGTGATTGGGTCAGTTAAACCTAGAGCCAATCAGAAGGTGACATGTGGCAAGGGTTTTAAGTGGTGACCTAGCTATATAAGTGTTGTTATAAAAAGAGAAATTATAACCAGCTACTACCTCCCTTTGTGTCGCCACCCTTGAGGCTCCCATTTTCTCCTCTTCTTCATCTCTCATCAATTCCAAGAGATTAGCAAACAATCTCTTGAATTAAAAATACTAAAAATTATTTCTAGTGTCCTGTTTACATCTTTCATCTCTTATAAGGCAAAAATTGATTTTCTAATTAATAGAAAATGCTTTAGAAGCTGTTCAAGGGCTGCCATAGGTAATCTTGGTGTGGACAAGCTAGAGGGACAACATCTGGTGTCCTAAAGACACATTCCAAAGGTGCCAAATACACTGTAGTGCATCAAGAGGTTAGTGCACTTGTTCTTCATCTAATATAGGGTTCTAAAATTAATATGATTAATTCTAAAATCTTGAATGGCAATTAAAGATCCAAAAACATATTAAAAGAGTTTTAATGTGTTGTTTATCATTGAAATCAAATAGATAAAAATAAATCTTACATGATGCATGTGACCCTAGGTGAAAATTTTTGAATTCAGTGATATAAACTTGTGTTTTTCATGCTTCCGCTCCTTCAGCAATTAGATTGCAAAGTCCCTAGCATGGCTTGAAACCAAATCTAAGTTATTAGATGTATAGTATAAGTTAAATTTATATTTAATGTGCTTAAATATGAATTTAATTAATGAGAAATTAATTAATAGAGATTAATTAATTAATTTATATTTGATAAAAATTGATTAGAAGAAGAGAAATAATTATTTTGGGTTGAGAACTCAAAATTAAGACACAAGGGCATTTTGGTCATTTCACAGGGTGACATGTGGCACCATGAGATGGTGACACATGGTACTACACATAAGCTTGCCATATGTCTTTTAATCATGTAAGATGATTAAAATAAAGATTAAATATAGGTTTGACATTTGGCACAATATGATTGGGTCAATGAAACCTAGAGCTTATCAAAAGATGATATGTGGCAAGGGTTTTAAGTGGTGACCTAATTATATAAGTGTAAGGATGAAAGAACAAATAACAAGTTGCTATTCTCTCTTTGTGCCGCCACCCTTGGTTGCCCTCTCCTCTCTTCTTCTTCATCTCTCATCAATTCAAAGAGATTAGCAAACAATCTCTTGAATTAAAAATACTAGAAATTGTTTCTAGTGTCCTGTTTACATCTGTAATCTCTCAAAAGGCAAAACTTGATTTTCTAATTCATAGTAAAAGCTTTAAAAGCTGGTCAAGAGCTGCCATAGGTGATCTTGGTGTGGACAAGCTAGAGGGACAACATCTGGTGTTCTAAAGATGCATCCCAAAGGTGCCAAACACACTGCAGTGCATTAAGAGGTTAATGCACTTGTTCCTGATCTAATCTAGGGTTCTTAAAATTAATCTGATTAATTCTAAAATCTTAAATAGCAAATGTAGATCCAAAAATATATTAAAAGAGTTTTAATATGTTTTTTATCATTGAAATCAAATAGATAAAAATGAATCTCGCATGATGCATGTGACCCTAGGTGAAAAAATTTTGAATTCAATGATATAAACTTATGTTTTTCATGCTTCTGCTTCTTCATATACACCTTATTCACTACCACACTGTGGCTAGAATGTCTTGGTCACTCTCCTCTACTAAAACTCCCTTCTCTACGAGTAGTTTGATGCAGATATATGAATGGGTAGATCCTGGATCCACCAATGCATGCATAGGTAAAGTGTAGAGAAAGAGCGTACCCCCGATAACATATGGGGCATCTTGCTCCTCCTAGGCTCTAATGGTAAGCTCTGGCTGGTACTTTGGCCTCTGGCCTTTCTGCTGACTTAGATGTAGGTCTCAGTGATGGACTAGCTGCCTTAGATTTATCGGACTTCCTACCCCTTTGAGGTGTATGGTCAGACCTATATGCTTGTGTTGGGGAAAATGTAGTAGTCCTCTTCGGGCAATTTTTGATCTGATGTTCTATAGACTCACAATGTAAGCAAGCACCAGTAACTCACCAACAGTCCCCCTTATACCACTTCTAGCAGTATGGATAGGCAGAAGATGCTAGGGCTGGTCCCCTTAACACCGTCCTTGGAGAGCTGCCCACTAATGGTGTGTATTGGCCTCTCCAAGGTGTGAACTATCGTTTGGTCCCTTGGGACTGACCTTGACCTTGTGGTTGACCCGAACTCTAAGTAGGAGGACCCTTAAACTTCTTACTGGGAGCAGAAAATGAACTGGACTGACCTAGATTCCTCTTCTGCTGTCTTTCCCTTCTGTTTTGCTCATTTATTCGGACTCTTCCTACTTTCAATGCAACATCAACTAATTTGGCAAAATCCGTAATCTCTAATGCTGTTATCATAACCTTGATATTGTCATTTAGCCCCTCTTCAAACCTTCTGCACCTCTTAGCCTCTGTAGGGACTATCTTCCTCCCATACTGACTCGGCTTGACAAATTCACGCTCATATTCTACCACTGATAGCTGTCTCAGTCTCAGACTGACAAATTCTCTTCTTCTCTTTTCTAGATACACTTTACTAACATACTTCTTCCTGAACTCTGTCAGGAAAAAATCCCAGGTAATCTGATCCAGTTGCATCTCATTGGATACTGTGTCCCACTACTAATATGCATCATCTTGAAGTAAGGATACAACACCCTCCAGGTTCTGCTTGGGGGTGCAATGAAGCTGTTTTAACACTCTTACAGTTCTATCCAGCCAATTTTCAGCTGTAATAGGGTCATCCTCCTTCTTTCCAAAGAAATCTATAGCCCCATATTTTCATAGTTTTTCCAGATGGGACTTCTATGGTGGTGGCGGAGGTTGTGGCTGTGGTTGTGGTGTAACACCCCTATGTTCGGTAGTGCGTTCTACTGTTCCGGTGGCCAGTGTTTTCCGAATAGCTAGGATGCCTAGAACTACACTTCGTTATGATTGAGGAGACATAAAATAATGAAATATAAGAAAATAAAATACAAGAAAAACAAAGGAAAAATAATAGCAAAGAAATGTAACCAAGTTAAGTGAGCCGAGAACCCTAGCGATGGGTGACCGCACCGGGAAGTCACGGCGTGGACCGTTGACTAGCCCTGGACCGCGGGGAACCCTGGAAAATATTTTTAGGACTCAAATAAATATTTATTAAAGTATAAATATCATTAGAAATATCAAAGAAAAATTAAATAATTTGTACAAAGAAAAGTGAGAAATCGAAAAACGGACAAAATCCGGTGTTACTGAAAATCGGGAATGCAACCCGAACAGGGGCATTGTGGTCATTTGACATCCCGACTTGTCTTTTGACCTAAATGTCCATTAAAAATAAATGATATTAAACTTTGAAAATGCAATGAAAAAAAAAATATGGTACATAATATAAAAGTGGAAATAATGAGGCAAAATTGTAAATTTGGTAACTTTAATTAAATAAGTCATTTCCTAAAGTTAGTGGTCCACTAACTCACATTGTGGGACACCTTTATAATGCATTTGGACAGAAATTCAGTCCATCTTCTTCCTCCCAAATGACCAGCCGTGAGCCTCCATTGAAGAACCTCCATGGACATCCATGGCCAAGCTCCATGCATGCTTGAAGTAAGCCAAATTCTTCCTAAGTTCCTTCATCAAAGTTAGTCTACACCACTTGGGCAGTAGATAGGCAGCAAGAAATTTAAGTTTTGGTGAGGTTTTGAAGAATTTCAAAAGTGGTAAGTTTGTGTTTTTTATTATTGTTTAATTAAAGTTTGTAAGGATGTTATGGGTGTTTGATTTATGGAGAAATTTTTGAAGTTTGATGTTGAATGGGGAAGTGTACTTTTGGCAGCCATGGAAACACTTTGAAGGCATTTTATTTTTGCTTGTAAATGGTAAATTAAATGATTGATTAAATGTATATTGTATAGGAAATTGTTTGGGTGATGTATACTTAGTATATGTAAATGTGAAATGAAATTTAAAGCTCGGAAATTAATGGAATGTAAATGTACCATTGTGGCAGTTTGTTAGCTCTTGAAGAATGTTGGAATTCATGCTTGGTTTATGGAATAATGATGTTAATTTGTGATAGGGGTTATGGCAGTTTGAGTGCATGTATGATGGTGTGAAGTTGGACATGTAAATGAGCATGAATTGGTGATTGAATTGTTGTAAATTGAGTTGGACAAATTCTGCACTTTTTGGTGCACATTGAATGTAATTGTAAGCTGCCAAAATAACCTATAATATGTTGTAAATTTTGTTTAGGTTGTGGTACAACCAGAATTGGTTTGAATGTTGAGTTTGGTAAGTGTTAAAAGTTATCCTTGATGTGTATGAAAGAAATGCAATAAGCAAAAGTGTGGCTCCAATTGGTATGAGACCAATTGCAGGTGAAACTACGCACAAAATTTGCCAACTTTCATGAAGGAAGCTTGCCAAAATTCTGCTTGTAAGGTAGTTTGAAAAATGACCAAATTCGGATTAAGTGCAAATAAGGCCTGAAAATTAACCATTTGGGCAACAGTTAGTGTTTAGGTCATAACTCACTCAAAACAGGTCCAATTGACCTGAAATTTTGACCATGAATAGTTAAGACCCATATCTACAAGTCTTATGAAGACACTAAAGCCCAGAAATGAGCATAAGCAAGTCAAACAGCTTGCACAATTTTTGGTCCAAAAACTGGCCGAACCTAAAATGTCCTAAAGTGACCAATTTTGGTGCAAGTTGACTAGCAATAGTAAAATGACCATAACTTGGTCTACATAACTCAGAATGACCTGAAATTTTGTTCCGCGTGCAATAAGACATGGATCTACAAGTTTGTAGTTTTGACCGAAACCCAAAAACGGAGGAAACTAGGTCGTCCGGCTAGGTCAAGCTAGTATCCTAGAATCCAGCAAATTGCAAGAAAATGCAGTATACATGGGAACGAATTTGGTAACATGTACCAACCCCAAAAGACTATCGAATGTGACATATTAGTAACATTAAAACCTAATTTACCTGGAATGCATCGAGGGTCAACATATTAGGCTGACTAAGCAAGTAATAGAATTCAGTGTATTAATTATCAAGCATTATCGTTAGAGACAGTTTTAATGAGTACTGAAACACTTCAAATTGTGTTTCTCAGTTAGCAAAGACTTAGGGAAAGGGAAGGAAACACTGAGTCAAGGCCAGGAGACAGTTATTAGAGGTTTGTGCATAACAGTTATTTCTTTTGAATTTTTCAATTGAAATAAATTATGACTATTTGTATATTATTGTTTTCAATTATGGAAATGTGTTTGAATGGATACTTATTGCTTGAAAAGCATTGTAAATAGTTTGAAACTGTGGAAAATTTGATTTAGTGTGATTTGTGAAAATTGAAGTTAATTATGAATTGTGCTGCCATTTTGTGAATGAAATTATGACTTTGGAAATTTATTGGATTTCTCACGAATCATTTGAATAAAATGTTTGGAATTGATTTTGTGTTCACACTTAGCATGACAGTATCATATCATTCCTTCTCCATTTATGGGGTTGTGATCGTTTATTTTTCTTCTCCATTTATGGAGTCGTGATCGTTTATTTTTTTCCCTCTCTGGTTTACCAGTTGATGTGATCGGATGAGTACTCATTATATAGCTAGCTCCCTTCCTCATTGATTTCGATTAGTGGGGTTGTGATTGCTTTGTCGTGGTGTACAACACGGCATTGATCGGAAATTTTGTGTCATGGCTTAAGTTGTGTATGAATTGGCAACACTGTGTTCGTAAATTATTTGACTAAATTGTGTTATTATGAGCTTTGATAATTTGTGAAATGGAGTTTAAATTCTTATTGACATTCACTGTCTTTTGAATTTAACTACGTTTTGATTACTGAGATTTATTGTGATATTGTGTTAAATTCCTTATGACATTTATTGTCTTGAATTTAACTATGGTTTTACGTATCTATCATTTATATGATTTATGAACTGTGATTTAAAGTTGTATTTGGTTAATGTTGTGCACCACTGAGACATTGTCTCAAATGATAGCTTTTCATTCTTTATCACGGGTAGACAAGCGGACGAGGCGTGAGCTAGGCTGCTAGTACATCCAGCGAGAGATTATCGGGTATAATGAGTATACCACATTTTGCATTTTGTACTATAATGTATATACACTGTATGCATATATTATTTTTGGTTTTGAGCAGTTGTAAATTAAAATTGGACATTGAAGTTGTAAAGTAAATTATGAGTTATTTTGACTTGTAAAAATTGTATTATATTTCTTGTATCTCAGTCTTTGAAAAATCACTGTGGATTTGAGTTGAGAAATATGTTGTGTTGATAAATATGTTGGAGTTGAGATTTGGAAATATATTGAAGTGCTTTTTACAGGTTTTCTAAAGAACTGTTTTATCCAAAATACATATGGCACTCTGCCAAAATTTTTACAGAATTTATTAATAGTCCAAGTGTGTTAACTGTTTTACTTCAGTTCAAAATAGTTTTTAACACCTATAAATAGTTCACCACTATAAAAAGAAGTAAGAAAAGTTTTAAAATCCGTTGTAGTGTATTTAATGGGTTACCAGTAGACGAAGTTGGTAATTCATTTACCTACTACGGGATCATGTTATGCCTTACAGAGGGGTAGGGTGTGACATGTTTTAGTGGTATCAGAGCAAAGTTTTTAAATTCTGTTTTCACATGTTATTTGAATATTCTTTCTTCATAGTACAACTGCTCAATGTCATTGTTTGATGCATACAGTACATTACATTATAAATATGCACTAACAGGAGGAAATCTCCTTGTGTTAATTGTTCGGGAGGTCTAAGATCCTCGAATTGACTATGGAAGAGGGTGATCGTTTAGTCGATTAATCGATAGAGGCTGAGGTACAAGTTGAGACCCCAGCTCCACAAAGTGTCGAAGGCCCGACTGTACCAATTTTACCAGTACAAATTACTGCACAAATGGCCCAGCAAATGGCCACTTTCTTTCAACAAATGGCTGATACTCTATTAGCTCAAGCTCAAGTATAGGACCAAGCCCCACAAGGGCAACGTGAAATAGAGAAGAGAGAGAAACCTATGGGTCAGAGCTCAAGAAAAAATTTGAGAAAGAGAAAAGAAATTGAGGAGCCCCGAGCTCAGGGATATAACAGAGGTGGATCATCAAGGCAGAGACCACCAAGGTCCAGTCGTCGAACAACTAGAAGTTCTTACCCTCCCTGCCAATGCGAAACTTGTGGTAGAAATCATGGTGGGGTATGCTACAAGGCCATAGGAGCCTGTTATAACTGTGGAGGCATAGGACACTTTGCCAAGGACTGCACCAGTAGTCGCAGAGTTGGACCACCTCCTACTACTGTAGAAGGGTTAGTTCAGAGCCTTGTCACCAGAAGTTCACAACCACCCAGCAGAGGTAGAGGTAGGGGTAGAGGTAGCCCAGCAGGCAGCCAAGGCACAGTGAAACATTCAGAGCAAGACAGTGCTCCGGTCAGAGTCTATGCAATGAGACAGAGGGAAGAGGCCGAGACATCTGATGTTGTGGCTGGTGCCTTCTCAACTTTTAACCAAGATGTATTTGTGTTATTTGATCCGGGTTCTACCCACTCTTATGTGAGTGCTAGCATCATTGATTGCATTGCTGTTCCATGTACAAAAATGGACTTTGAGGTGCTAGTAACAAGTCCGTTAGGACAGGAGGTCAGGGCTAATAGAATGTATAGGGATTGTCCTTTGGTGATCCAAGGACACACTTTTCTATCTGATTTCATTGAAATGTCCTTCAGAGATTATGATATCATCTTGGGCATGGATTGGTTAGCTAGGCATCATGCCATGATTGACTGTAGGCTGAAGACAATCATTTTTTGTCTCCTTCGGTACAGTGATGTGGTAATATATGGGGAGAGGCAACTATTGCCATCAAACGTCATTTCGGCAGCACTAGCTAGAAAAATGATCAGAAAGGGGTGTGAAGCATACTTAGCACATGTGGTAGACACCCAAGTGGGGAGTCCAACATTGAAAGACATCCCTACAGTACATGACTTTCCAGATGTGTTTCCTGATGAATTGCCAGGATTACCTCCGGGAAGAGAAGTGCAGTTTGAAATTAATGTTATGCCTGGTGTGGATCCAATCTCCATAACACCATATATAATGGCACCAGCAGAGTTAAAGGAGTTGAAAGTACAATTGCAAGAACTACTTGAAAAGGGCTTCATCCACCCTAGTGTGTCACCATGGGGAGCGCCAGTATTGTTTGTTAAGAAGAAGAATGGCACTCTTCGTTTATGTACTGTTTGACTTGGAGTCTAAATACTTTTATGTTAGTGTTAGAATTATATGTTCTGTTGTTATTCCTTTACAGGGGAATAAATTTCGATGCATTAGTGATTAGTCCTTTAAGATAAGGATTGTGATAATAAGTGAAATTAGTTTTGGAAGAGTTGATCGGTGAAAAGTATTTTCTGACACACCATAAATTATAAAGCTAATTGGCGAGCCTACTTAATGTAAGGCAAGAGGACATAAAAGTAAGATGCAGTAATGGAATTGCTCTAGATGAGGGCAAGGATGTTACTGTTAGTAATTACTAATGGATATTGTAATCAGAATAAGTTCGGATATCAGTGAATTCGAAAAGGATAAAGAATAGGAAAGTTTGATCTATTGGGATGTATTGTAGTAACTATGCAATGTTCTTGATGTTTATACTGTAAGCTGCAGATTACAGCACTAACTTGAGATTATTGTGTAAAGCTACGTACTACCCGATAGTACACCTAGATGAGAATAATTGCCAACGGCATCTGTTTTGGTATAGTTATGCCAAGACATAATTTAATTGTTAGGAATAAGTTTAAAAATCCTACTTAGGGATCTAAAACTCAAAAGTTAGAATATCGAAAGGTTATAGTTCAGTACAAAAGGAAGTAATAGAATATTGACAGATAAAAAGAGTTATGGAAGTAAAAATTCGAACATTTGGTTCAGATATAACAAAGAAATGTTACGAATGTAAGGAAGACTATGGACTAGAATGGTCAGAGGATCAATGACTGGATAAATCATTCTGACATGACCTCAAGGGTCATTCAAAAAGGAACATGAACCCAAATATTAGACAGCACAATAGTAAGAGGAGATTGGTGTTATCCAAACAAATTAAACGTTGTATTAGATTGTTAAAAGTCTTATACAAATTTGAGGAAAAGAAGATTATACGATCGTATATAAAGGAGAAAATAAACGTATGACTATTGTAAGATGGCGATTGGGTAAAATTCCGTGGACGAAATTTATTTAAGGGGGGGAGAATTGTAACACCCCTATGTTCTGTAGTGCGTTCTACTGTTTCGGTGACCAGTGTTGTCCGAACAGCTAGGATGCCTAGAACTACACTTCGTTATGATTGAGGAGACATAAAATAATGAAATACAAGAAAAGAAAATACAACAAAAACAAAGGAAAAATAATAGCAAAGAAATGTAACCAAGTTAAGCGAGCCGAGAACCCTAGCGATGGGTGACCGCATCGGGAAGTCACGGCATGGACCGTTGACTAGCCTAGACCACGAGGAACCCTGAAAAATATTTTTAGGACTCAAATAAATATTTATTGAAGTATAAATATCATTAGAAATATCAAAGAAAAATTAAATAATTAGTACAAAGAAAAGTGAGAAATCGAAAAACGGACAAAATTCGGTGTTACCGAAAAATCGGGAATGCAATCCGAACAGGGGCATTGTGGTCATTTGAAATCCCGAGTTGTCTTTTGACCTAAAAGTCCATTAAAAATAAATGATATTAAACTTTGAAAATGCAATGAAAAATAAAAATATGGTACATAATATAAAAGTGAAAATAATGAGGCAAAATTGTAAATTTGGTAACTTTAATTAAATAAGTCATTTCCTAAAGTTAGTGGTCCACTAACTCACATTGTGAGACACCTTTATAATGCATTTGGACAGAAATTCAGTCCATCTTCTTCCTCCCAAATGACCAGCCGTGAGCCTCCATTGAAGAACCTCCATTGCCATCCATGGCCAAGCTCCATACATGCTTGAAGTAAGCCAAATTCTTCCTAAGTTCCTTCATCAAAGTTAGTCTACACCACTTGGGCAGTAGATAGGCAGCAAGAAATTTAAGTTTTGGTGAGGTTTTGAAGAATTTCAAAAGTGATAAGTTTGTGTTTTTGATTATTGTTTAATTAAAGTTTGTAAGGATGTTATGGGTGTTTGATTTATAGAGAAATTTTTGAAGTTTGATGTTGAATGGGGAAGTGTACTTTTGGCAGCCATGGAAACACTTTGAAGGCAGTTTATTTTTGCTTGTAAATGGTAAATTAAATGATTGATTAAATGTATATTGTATAGGAAATTGTTTGGGCGATGTATACTTAGTATATGTAAATGTGAAATGAAATTTAAAGCTTGGAAATTAATGGAATGTAAATGTACCATTGTGGCAGTTTGTTAGCTCTTGAAGAATGCTGGAATTCATGCTTGGTTTATGGAATAATGATGTTAATTTGTGATAGGGGTTATGGCAGTTTGAGTGCATGTATGATGGTGTGAAGTTGGACATGTAAATGAGCATGAATTGGTGATTGAATTGTTGTAAATTGAGTTGGACAAATTCTGCACTTGTTGGTGCACATTGAATGTAATTGTAAGCTGCCAAAATGACCTATAATATGTTGTAAATTATGTTTAGGTTGTGGTATTACTAGAATTGGTTTGAATGTTGAGTTTGGTAAGTGTTAAAAGTGATCCTTGATGTGTATGAAAGAAATGCAATAAGGCTGTTTGTGTTTTAGGCCTATAACTTTAAGTGTGTGGCTCCAATTGGTATGAGACCAATTGGAGGTGAAACTAGGCACAAAATTTGCCAACTTTCATGAAGGAAGCTTGCCAAAATTCTGCTTGCAAGGTAGCTTGAAAAATGACCAAATCCGTATTAAGTGCAAATAAGGCCTGAAAATTGACCATTTGAGCAACAGTTAGTGTTTAGGTCATAACTCACTCAACACAGGTCCAATTGACCTGCAATTTTGACCATGAAAGACCCATATCTACAAGTCTTATGAAGACACCAAAGCCCAGAAATGAGCATAAGCAAGTCAAACATCTTGCATAAGTTCGGATCCAAAAACTGGCCGAACCTAAAATGACCTAAAATGACCTAAAGTGACCAATTTTGGTGCAAGTTGACCAGCAATATTAAAATGACCATAACTTGGTATACATAACTCAGAATGACCTGAAATTTTGAACCGCGTGCAATAAGACATAGATCTACAAGTTTGTGGTTTTGACCGAAACCCAAAAACCGAGGGAACTAGGTCGTCTGGCTAGGTCAAGCTAGTATCCCGGAATCTACCAAATTGCAAGAAAACGCAGTATACATGGGAACAAATTTGGTAACATGTACAAACCCTAAAAGACTATCGAATGTGACATATTAGTAACATTAAAACCTAATTTACCTGGAATGCATCGAGGGTCGACATATTAGGCTGACTAAGCAAGTAATAGAATTCAGTGTATTAATTATCAAGCATTATCATTCGAGACAATTTTAATGAGTACTGAAACACTTCAAATTGTGTTTCTCAGTTAGCAAAGACTCAGGGAAAGGGAAGGAAACACTGAGTCAAGGTCAGGAGACAGTTATCAGAGGTTTGTGCACAACAGTTATTTCTTTTGAATTTTTCAATTGAAATAAATTATGACTATTTGTATATTATTGTTTTCAATTATGGAAATGTGTTTGAATGGATACTTATTGCTTGAAAAGCATTGTAAATTGTTTGAAACTGTGGAAAAATTGATTTAGTGTGATTTGTGAAAATTGAAGTTAATTATGAATTATGTTGCCATTTTGTGAATGAAATTATGACTTTGGAAATTTATTGGATTTCTCACGAATCATTTGAATAAAATGTTTGGAATTGATTTTGTGTTCACACTTAGTATGACAATATCATATCATTCCTTCTCCATTTATGGGGTTGTGATCGTTTTTTTTCCTTCTCCATTTATGGAGTCATGATCGTTTATTTTTTTTCCCTCTCTGGTTTACCAGTTGAGGTGATCGGATGAGTACTCATTATATAGCTAGCTCCCTTCCTCATTGATTTCGATTAGTGGGGTTGTGATTGCTTTGTCGTGGTGTACAACGCGGCATTGATCGGAAATTTTGTGTCATGGCTTAAGTTGTGTATGAATTGGCAACACTGTGTTCGTAAATTATTTGACTAAATTGTGTTATTATGAGCTTTGATAATTTGTGAAATGGAGTTTAAATGCTTATTGACATTCACTGTCTTTTGAATTTAACTACGTTTTGATTACTGAGATTTATTGTGATATTGTGTTAAATTCCTTATGACATTTATTGTCTTGAATTTAACTATGGTTTTACGTATCTATCATTTATATGATTTATGAACTGTGATTTAAAGTTGTATTTGGTTAATGTTGTGCACCACTGAGACATTGTCTCAGCGATAGCTTTTCATTACTGTCGCAGGTAGACAGATGGACAGGGCAGTAGGCTAGGCTGCTAGTACATCCAGCGAGAGATTATCGGGTATAATGAGTATACCACATTTTGCATTTTGTACTATAATGTATATACATTGTATGCATATATTGTTTTTGGTTTTGAGCAGTTGTAAATTAAAATTGGACATTGAAGTTGTAAAGTAAATTATGAGTTATTTTGACTTGTAAAAATTGTATTATATTTCTTGTATCTCAGTCTTTGAAAAATCACTGTGGATTTGAGTTGAGAAATATGTTGTGTTGATAAATATGTTGGAGTTGAGATTTGAAAATATATTGAAGTGCTTTTTACAGGTTTTCTGAAGAACTGTTTTATCCAAAATACAGATGGCACTCTGCCAAAATTTTTACAGAATTTATTAATAGTCCAAGTGTGTTAGCTGTTTTACTTCAGCTCAAAATGGTTTTTAACACATGTAAATAGTTCACCACTATAAAAAGAAGTAAGAAAAGTTTTAAAATCCCTTGTAGTGTATTTAATGGGTTACCAGTAGACGAAGTTGGTAATTCATTAGGTATACTACGGGATCATGTTATGCCTTACAGAGGGGTAGGGTGTGACATGTGGTGGTGGAATTACCCCCATCATTTATCAGTAAAATTCAGTCATTTGCCGAAATAATGCAAACTGAGGTTGGGCAGGTGCCTTAGCTGCTGGTGGAGCATATTCTCCCCTGCCTCTAGATTCAGCCCTTGGTGGAGCACGACTTTCCACCTCTTCATCAACTGCTCTTTGAGAAGTAGGATCCATATCCTAATCAAAATAAGAAAACAAACAGATGTGCATCAGTGTCACCTTAACACTTATAAATGCAATGCAGTGGTATGCACTCTATCTAGGCCCAGAAACGCCTAAAGCGATGCTCTGATACCACTAAATGTGACACCCCTTGCCCATCTACAATGTAGCCAAGTAAGATATGCTACATAGTGTACTGGAACACTATATTTTATTTCATAAGAAATCATCCTTCTTAATTTATTTATTATTCACCAAGTGCTAAATTTTACCAATTATATCATTTATTTACAACTTTGATTTATTTGAATTTTCCATAAATTTTTATAGAAAATCTGGCAGAGTGCCGGCTGTAAATTGGAAAAACAGTTCTTCTGAACCTGTTAAAAACACTTCCAATATGGTTTTCAAATCCAGAACTCCAATATACACACATATCAACTCAATGTCCAATTCTTATCATAAATTTCAAAATTTTTGTTCACATCACAATTTGAATTAATTTCATGAATAACTCCTCAACTTTTTATTTTTCAACAAAATATACTGATAATTACAATAACATGAAATTTTATATATTTATATTATCATATAATTTCATGAGTTTGTAATTACAACCAAAAACTAGTACAAAATGCAAAGTACAAAATACAACCCAAAATCCTAATATCTTACCAAATGCACTGCAGATATGAGGTGACTCTGGACTCTATGCAAATCTGACAAATCACCTGGTCTGAGGTTTGCTAGACTCCCCAGTTATGTCTCCAGTACCTGCGTGTGGCAAAAGTGATGCGCTAAGCAATTTTGCTTAGTGGTGCCAATATAAAATAAAATAGCTAAAATAAAATGGATATGCATCGAAACATGAAACACATTATGAATCTTATCCAGTTTTGGTGCTAATGCTAGCCTATAGGCTACCAGACCCACATGTTCAATGACCTCATATGGATCGATAAACCTAGGGCTCAACTTATCCTTCTTTGAGGACTTTCTTCCATGGTGACACCTTCAAGAAGACTATATCGCCAACCTCATACTCAATATCTTTCTGCTTCAAATTTGCATAAGACTTCTTTTTATCTGAAGCGACTTTTAATCGATCCTTAATGGTTTTTACTTTCTCCTCAGTATCTCTCACCAAGTCTGGTCCAATTAATTTATCTTCACCAAGCTCAGTCCAGCATAAAGTGAAGGAGCGGAAGCATGAAAAACACAAGTTTATATCATTGAATTCAAAAATTTTTCACCTAGGGTCACATGCATCATACAAGATTCATTTTTATCTATTTGATTTCAATGATAAACAGCATATTAAAACTATTTTAATATGTTTTGGATCTAGATTTGCCATTTAAGATTTTAGAATTAATCAGATTAATTCATTAGAACCCTAGATTAGATCAAGAACAAGTGCACTAACCTTTTGATGCACTGCAGTGTGTTTAACACCTTTGGGATGCGCCTTAGGACACCAGATGTTGTCTCTCTAGCTTGTCCACACTAAGATCACCTATGGCAGCCCTTGAACAGTTTCTAAAGCTTTTTCTATGAATTAGAAAATCAAGTTTTTGCCTTTTGAGATATTACAGATGTAGACAAGATACTAGAAACAATTTCTAGTATTTTTAATTCAAGAGATCGTTTGCTAATCTCTTTGAATTGATAAGAGATAAAGAAGAAGAGAAGGGAGAGCAGCCAAGGGTGGAGGCACAAAGAGATGAATGGCAGCTTGTGTTTTTTATCTTTCATCCTTACACTTATATAGCTAGGCCATCACTTCAAACCTTTGCCACATGTCAACCTCTGATTGGTTCTAGGTTTAATTGACCCAATCACATTGTGCCAAGTGTCAAGCCTATATTTAATCTTGACTTTGATCATCTTACATTATTAAAAGACTTTTGGCAAGCTTATGTGTAATGCCATGTGTCACCATCTCATGGTGCCACATGTCACCATCTCATGGTGCCACATGTCACCTTATGAAATGACCAAAATACCCTTGTGTTTTAATTTTGAGTTCTCAATCCAAAATAATTATTTCTCTTCTTCTAATCAATTTATATCAAATATAAATTAATTAATTAATCTTTATTAATTAATTTCTCATTAATTAAATTCATATTTAAACACTTTAAATATAAATTTAACTTATACTATACATCCAATAACCTAGATTTGGTTTCAAGCTATGCTAGGGACTTTGCAATCTAATTGCAAACCAAACCTATTTAATTAATCAATTAAACTCTTTCATTAATTAATTGAATCATTTTTAATTTGGTGATTACTTGTGTATGTGTGTGACTTACTAGGCCCATCACTAATTGGCAATGAGATATGATATTAACTTTTAATATCATCAGAATTCTTTCTTATCATAAATGATTTTACTAAATCATTTTATGCAACTCATAGACTATAGTTAACACCTAGCATAGCATGTCATGGCCACCCAATCAGTAATAAGGTTTACCTTAAATGAACCTATAATCATATGCTACAAGGCACTAGAATCTCTCTGTTACAAAATCCCGATTTGAGCTGGAGTCATGGTTTATGTCAAACCCCATTTGCTATGAATATTATGTTCTCTTTTAATTCCAATTCTTAATTAGAAAGATTTTTCTCTTTGAAACTCTTTTTTCATTAAATCTATCAGTCCTGGCCAGGAACTTGAAACATCAAGAACAATTAAATGAACACAGGATTTTATTCCTATTTACTTAGAGGAACAGATTCCATCTTGATCAACACCTACCCCCATATATAACTAGTAGGAGCCAACACATGCCCATATACCCATGCACAGTACAAGTATGAAAGCAGTATCAAACTCAAATCACCTATATACAAGATAACTGTGCTATCTCAGGTCCAAAGATTATATGTACTGATATAATTTATGACAATATATTGACAAGAGTAAACTCCATGTGCTTGTCATAAATGTCACTCGTTGGGCTTATTTATCATGTAAAAGTGCCTATCATGTTTATTGTATGGCATGAGACTCACCATTCCATCTGATTTACATCTCACATAAATAACTTGGAAACAAACATGATTACAATCATTTTGGATAAGTCATGTCCTTATTGTGAAGTATCCTCGATTGTGAACCTATTTATGATACTTTGTGCTAGAAATACAGTCACTCATATTCTTAACAACTTAAGAATAGAATTTCTAACAAAATATCAATGGACCTTTTCTATTACACATAAATATATTATATAAACAGAAAAGTCAAAATGCCTTTTATTAATTAAAACATGTACAAGATACATACTAACTAATATGCTTTAGGGCATGCTACTAACAATCTCCCACTAGCACTAGAGCCATTCATTATAATATCTTAGACCCATCTTCTCAAGATGACGGTCTAGCTGAGTTTGTGACATAGGCTTTGTGAATGGATCAACTAGATTTTCAGCTGATGCTATTTTCTGTATGGCTACATCGCCTCGCCCAACTATTTCTCTGATAATGTGGTAGCGCCTTTCTATATGTTTAGATTTCTGGTGAGACCGGGGTTCCATAGCCTGTATGACTGCTCCATTGTTGTCACAGTGAAGTGGAACTGCTGATTCAATGAAAGGAACTACTACAAGTTCTGTCACGAACTTTTTATCCAAACAGCATCAGTTGTAGCATCTAATGCAGCAATATACTCAACCTCAGTAGTGAAATCTGCAGTCGTTCTCTGTTTGAAACTCTTCCAACGGACTGCACCTCCATTACAAATGACCACATATCCAGAGGTAGACTTTCTATCATCGATATCTGATTGGAAATCAGAATTAGTATAACCATCCAATTGCAAGTCATCACCTCCATATATCAAGAATAAATCCTAAGTTCTTCTCAAGTACTTAAGGATATTTTTTACAGCTATCCAGTGTTCCAAACCTGGATTGGATTGATACCTACTAGTCAAACAAACAGCATATGTGATATCCGGCCTAGTACACAACATTGCATACATCAAACTTCTAATAGCCGAAGCATATGGAATTCTGGCCATTTTATCTCTTTCTTCAAGTGTCTTTAGAGCTATCTCTTTAGAAAGGTGAATACCATGTCTCACTGGTAATAATCCTCTCTTGGAATCGAGCATGTTAAACCTCTTTAACACATTTTCTAAGTATAGACTTTGGGATAAACCAATTATTCTTTTCACTCTATCTTTATAGATGTGAATCCCAAGAATATAGGTTGCCTCCCCTAATTTTTTCATGGAGAATGTATTTGACAACCATACCTTTATAGTTGTCAACATACCTGTGTCATTACCCATCAACAGAATATCATCCACATATAAGACAAGGAAAGTGATAGCACTGTCACTAACCTTCTTATATACACATGGATCATCCTTATTTTTAATAAAACCAAATGACTTAATAGCTTCATCAAAATGGATGTTCCAACTCCTTGAAGCTTGTTTCAACCTATAAATGGATTGCTTTAGCTTGAACACTTTGGAACCATCTTGGGATTCAAAACCCCTAGGTTGTTCCATGAAAATGTTTTCTTCAGTGTATCCATTAAGAAAAGCTATTTTAACATCCATCTGCCAAACCTCATAATCATAGTATGCAGCTATTGGTAATAGAATCCTAATTAATTTAAGCATAGAAACAGGCGAGAAAGTCTCCTCATAGTCGATTCCTTGCCTTTGGCAAAACCCTTTCGCTACTAGCCTTGCCTTATAGGTCTCTACCTTTCTATCAGAACCAATTTTCTTCTTGAAAACCCATTTGTTCCCTATAGGTACAATACCTGTAGGTGGGTCAACAAGATCCCAAACTTGATTCTTATACATGGAATAAATCTCGGATTTCATAGCATCAATCCATTTTGAAGAGTCTATATCTAATATAGCTTCTTCATAGGTAAGTGGATCATCTCCATGATCAACTTCTTCCTAAGTGGATAGCTCTTATTCTTCTTCATGAAGAAAACAATATCTCACTGGTGGGTGAGATACCCTGGTTGTTCTATGAGGAACAACTGTAGATGTTCATCAATAGGTGTAGGTTGACTAGATGGATCTATATCCATCTGATTTGTTGGTTGGTCTGAATTCTCCAATTCTAACTCTATTTTCCTTCCTTTGCCCCCTTCTTGAACAAACTGTTATTCAAGAAATGTGGCATCTCTACTTACCACAACCTTTTGTGATGTAGGAAAATAAAAATAATATCCAAAACTCTCTTTTGGATATCCAACAAATCGACCCTTTTTTGATCTGGTTTCCAATTTATCAGTGTTTAGCTTTTTTATAGAAGTTGGACAACCCCAAATCTTAACATGCTTAAGACTTGATTTTCTTCCATGCCATATCTCATAAGGTGTGGAAGATACTGATTTTGATGAAATCCTATTCAGAATATGCAAAGTTGATTCTAATGCAAATCCCCAAAAGGAGATTGGCATATCAGTATAGCTCATCATACTACGTAACATATCCAATAGGGTATGATTTCTCCTTTCAGATACACCATTCAGCTGTGGTGTTCGTGGAGGAGTCAGTTAGGAAACAATGCCATGCTCTCTCAAGTATTCATCAAATTCAGTACTCAAGTATTCACCTCCACGATCTGATCGAAGAGCTTTAATACTCTTTCCTGTTTGATTTTCTACTTCAGATTTAAATTCTTTGAACTTTTCAAAGGATTTATATTTGTATTTCCTCAAATACAAATACCCAAACCTTGATTTATCATCAGTAAAGGTAAAAAAGTAATGAAAACCACCTCTAGCCATTTCTTTAAATAGACCACATACATCACTATGTATTAGCTCTAAAATATTTTCAGCTCTTAGCCCTTGTCCTACAAAGGATGTTCTAGTCATTTTTCCCTGAAGGCAAGATTCACAAGTTGGAGTAGGCTCAAAGCCCAATGAGGATAGAATTCCCATTTTCTCTAGTTTTGCAATCCTATCTTCTGCAACATCACATAACCTTAAGTGCCAAATATATTTTGAACTTGAGTTGATTTTCACCATGGCATTGCATTCATTTAGATCACTTGCATTCATTTTAGTTTGTCATTATTATCCAAATAATAAAGACCATCATTCATATAACCTGAACCAACATATTTATTTCTAAAATAAATATTGCAAATTTCATCTGTGAACTAAAATTCATAGCCATTTCTAGTCAAACTAGATATAGAAATGATGTTCTTAAAAGCATCAGGTACATATAAAATATTATCCAAACATGTCCAAACATGTAAAAAGATTTAGATCCTATGGCTAAAGCTTCAACAGTTGAGCCATTGCCAATCCATACTCTAACATCTCGAGAACGCAAGCTGCTACTATTTGCTAGTTCCTACATATCATAAGAAATGTGAGAACTGGCACCAGTGTCTAACACCCAAGCTATAGATGAACTATGAGTATCATCATAATCTAAATAACAAGATATGGACATACCTTCCGAAGGTGTATTGTTTTTATCCTTTAGAGAATCAAGATATTCTGGGCAGTTCCTTTTCAAGTGCCCATCCTTTTAGCAGTGGAAACACTTTCCTTTGCCTCCATCAGCTTTAGTCTTCCCTTTCTGTTTAGCTATTTTCTTGGAAGGACCATGAATCTTAGGTTTCTTTTTCTTATTGCCCTTCTTCTTGTTGGATTTTCCAGTAGAAGAAAATGCAATCAAAGCTACCTCTTTTCCTTTATTGCCCGACATATTATTTTGGGCAATAATCAGCATGTTGAGTAAACCAGCCAAGGTGCATTCCTACTTAGTCATATGGAAATTTGTCACAAAATTCCCAAATGACTTAGGAAGGGACAGAAGGATCAAATCTGTCTGCAGTTGGAAATCCATGTTAAAGTCAAGATGTTCCAGTTGCTCAATCAGCCGAATCATCTTGTGGACATGATCCCAAACATTCTGTCCCTTAGACATCTTCATGCAGAACAGCTGTTTAGATATGTCATACCTAGCGTTCCTGTTGTGCCCACCATACAACTCTTGTAGGTGAAGGAGGATCTCACTTGCACTCTGCATGTTCTCATGCTGCTTCTGTAACTCATTCCTCATGGAAGCAAGCAAGTAACACTTAGCTCTCATATCATGCTCCTTCCACTTGTCCAAAGTTTCATGTTCCTCTTGAGTGGCCTCTGGAGGTAAGGGACCTGGAACATTTGAATCTAGAACATATCCTATATGTTCAAAGTTCAGGACAAGTTTCAAATTTCTTAGCCAATCAGATAGATTAGGTCTTGTTAACCTATTGCGATCAAGTATGCTTGTAAGGATATTGGATGGTGGTGGTTGTTCTGTGCTCATTATTATCAGAAAATTAACTGTAGAAAATAACCAGATTAATTAGTAAATGTATCAAGTAATTAACCAAAATGATTATGGTCTTTTAATTAAATTGATCATCCCACTAACTTAGCGAATCCTACACTTCCAAAGTAGAAAACGGAAATCCTAGTTGGATGGATTTCTAGTGGGTGATTGAATTCTTATAATCTTATTGATCATCCTCAGGAACATTCATTATTGGAATTACAATAAACTATAAGTGAGCAACTCCTTGCCCATCACATCTCATGTGAGGTTCAATCCTTTACCTAGCCCCTAATGCTCAAAATCTCAGGCACATCCATTATTGGCCACCAAATCATTTACATATTTATAGCATCTCATGCTTAATAATTATTCTTAAGAAAATCTCTTAAATTAATTGCATCATATGCAGCTATTTTAAATTTCTTAAAATAATTGCCCCAATGGAGGGCCCATGTTATAATTACTTTAATTATAGCATGTCCAACTTAATCTTTTGTTTAGAAGATTTTGTGGTCGTCCTAATTACTATTATGGTCTCACTTTGCACATTATCCATTTAGCATACATATATCATATACTTGCATACATTCCTATACATCTTATGCATTCATAGATAAACAGTAAATATAGTATGATCATGGACTTTCTAAGGGATTCAATTCTGAGCCACCAAGAATTGAATCAGGGCATTCCTGTAACACCTCTATTTGTATAGCCTGGTATATTTTACTGTTCTGGTGATCGATGTCGGTCCAAATAATTAAGGGGATTAGAACCACATCTAAGACAATTAGATAAGCCCTGGAAACAAATAATTAGTAATTGTCAAATGGTTAAGTATAAATAAGAAAAATAGAACACGAGAAGTTAAATGAGCCGAGAGTCATAGCGATGGGTGACCTTCTCGGGAAGGACTATGGGTCGATTTAAACTTAAATTTCAAACCGTAAAATGTGATGCTGTAGTCCTTAGGACTATTGCAAACACAGTGGAAAAGAGAAAATGACAAAAAAGAATTGTTAAATAGGTCAAATAATTAGGTCAGGGATCCAGAAGAAATATTGAATTACTTGCAAACTGAATCGAACCGGCAAGGGTCAATTTGGTCAATTCACCCCTATAGCTGACTCCTGACCTAACTGTCCAATAAAATCAGAGAAAAGAAAATTTTGGGATCAAGAATTAAATTAAAGAACTAAGGAAAAATAAGTGAAAAAAAGGAAAAAAAAAAAAAGGTTATTACATCATGGATGACATCAATTATGATGTCATAATTAAGTTTATTTTTCCTACCAAATTTGATTAAGTTAAAATCCATTAATTAAGACAAAATAACATAAAAAAAAACTTTCATCTTCTTTTTCCCTCACCCAAGCTGAACCCTCTCTCTCCCTCTCATCTCCAAGTTGTCCACCATGGAAGCTTGCACTCAAGCTTGAAATCCCTCACTTAACCTTAACATTTTCCATAAATACCTCATAAAAAGCTTGTTAACTCAACTTAAGAGGGAGATTGAAGAAGAAAGAAAGAAGGAAGAGAGAAGAACTTGGTGGAGTGAACTCCAAAGTTGAGGTAAGGAATTAAATTGACATTTTTAGTTTAAAATACATGTTATGAGTAAAATAAACTTAGATTTCAACTTTAAAATCAAAAGAAAACATGGTTGAGGGACCAAACATAAATTTAGGCCAGCCGTGGTACCTTAGAGTTTTGATATATTCAATTTAAATTAGACATGAATTTGAACTTGATTAAGGTTGAATATGTGATTAGTGTAGTGCTTGGGTATGAATTAATCAATTGCATGAATTAGGGTTCTTGGCATCTAGGTTTTGAGGAAAAAAATGTGAGAATTAGTTTAATGATGTGGCTAACCTTACTTAAGTTGAAAAATGGTCATGTATGACCAATTGTGGTGTGTAGGAAGTGTTGGAATTAAGTTTAAATTCGGATTGGTTATGGTTATTCTGTAGGTAGCATGACCTAGGTCCCTTTTAGGGACCAAAACTGAAAATTTAGCAACCCAATTGGTGTGAGGCCAATTGGGAATGAAACTAAACACAAAATGGCACATTTTTCATTCAGGAATCATGCCCAAAAAGTGACCATAGCATTGTGAACAAAGTGGCCAAATCCGTAATTGGGCACATTGCCCTGTACAAAAATGACTAAATGAACAGTATTTGTTCATTTGGTCATAAGTTGAGCTAGGCAGGTCCAAATGACCTGAAATTTTACCAGTAGAAAGCTGAGACATATCCCTATAACTTTCATGAATAACACAATTCCAAATTATGCCCTTAACCAAGTCATTTACCCACACAAAATTAGTGACTCAAAACTGCTAGAACCAAATTAGGTGCCCAGAAAATCTTGGTTAGACCAATCCGGCCAGCCATGTTCAAATGGCTATAACTTGGGCTACAAAACTCCAAATGGAGTGATTCAAAAAGGGAAATAAAGTTAAGACAATACGGAACAACTTCTATGAAGAAAACTTAGCTAAATTCTAACAGCAGCAAAACCAATGGAACAGTGCAATACAAGACACCAAAACTGAAAATTTAAAATTTGTGCCTAAAAGACTTAAGATTTGAAAAACAACTAAAACCAACAAATTAGGTAACCAAAATGTGGTATGTGGGTGAAATTAGAATTTCCATACCTATTAAGCATTAGAAAGTTAACAAATTGACTTGAATAGTATCGTGAATAGTAACCCCGAAATGCAAATTTTAAAGAACATCAAATTTAGTATATTTAAGCTTGGTATAAGTATATTTGAATTCATTGTTGGATTTATGATGAATTATGATACTGAAACACTATGAAATTTTGTGCTTTAGTTGAAAAGAATACCGGGAAAGAACCCGAGACATCGAGTCAAGGCCAAGAGGCGACTCGCTTAAGGTTTGTGCACAACATAGAATTTTCTGTAAATTTTCTTCTGCAAATTGTTTTGAATGAATTGTGACATTAAATTGTAACTCAAATTGTTGAAAGTTTACTTGCATGTGTTTGAAATGGCAATAAATATTTGATAAATTATTAAGATAGTTTTGAAACCACAGTATCATGACCATATATTTGAATACCTCACTAGCATGACTAGTGGGGGAAATTAGTTTCGAATTTTGATTCCTTCTGTGGTTGAAGTGTTGAGGTGTGTGCCAGTAGAAGAAGAAATTGAATGGATATCCATATATTTGAGCTAGCTAGCCTTGTGATGTGACTTCTCATAAGCCTCTGGCTATTAAGATGATTATTGTTTCAAATTGCATGATATAACTGTGTGATTATTGTTTCGAATGGCATGATATAACTGTGTGTTTTGATGAAATTTGTTTTGAGACTTTTGAAATGAAATTGTTTGGATTAAAGGATTATAAATCATGTTTTGTATTTATTTCTCATATTCAGTTTAGTTTTTGAATAAATATGATTTAAATTCTGCATAAATGTTATTTTAGTATGTTGTGCACCACTGAGTCATAGTACTCAGCGATGGCTATTATTGCTATTGCAGATATTGAGACTATAGAAGCAGCATAGTGAGCTGCTAAGGATTTTGGAGCCACCTTCCCTAAAGTTGTATCGAGTATATTTTTATACCCTGATTGTAATAATTATTTTGATGTATGTAAATGTATGTATATGTAGAACTGGTCATGAGCAATATTAGTTGGATTTTTCTAATGTAAGTTCTGGATTGATGAATATAAATTGTTTTAATTTTAATGAAATGTGAATGAAATTATTTTGTTTTAATTTGAATGAAATTACTTAGTATTATTTTTTATGATTTTTGAATTGGAAATTATTGATTTGAATTTTGGAAATTGAGAAATGATGTTGAAATTTGTTGTGGTGGATGTTGAGTTGATGAGATAAATCATTGGAAGTGTTTTTTTCAGGCATTTGAATAACTATTTTATCAAAATATAGACGGTACTCTGCCAAAATTTTTCTAAAATTGTGGACAAATAAAAAGGGATAAAAATTTTAACTAGTTTTCAAACTCTAATTAAATGTTTTAACACCTATTAGAAAATGCTCACCACTTCTAAAAAGTAAGAAAATGATTTTAAAATCCCTTGTAGGGTACTTAATGAGTTATCAGTAGGTGAAGTTTGGTAGTTCATTAGGTATTCTATGGGATCATGTTATACCTTACAGAGGGGTAAGGTGTGACAATTCCTAGGTGCATTTCATTCATTCACTTTACAAGAGTTGCTGAAGGAGTACATAATCAACACTTAATCTTGAATTCCTCCCACTGGTCCCACCAATGCTCTTGATCTCCTTGATCTTCTTGCAATCCAATTATATAGTAATCCTTGGCATACCAAGGCGAATTTACAAGAACTAAATAAATGAAATTACAATCCAAAATTATTACAACCTTAATAATACATGCCCAAAAATAAATTAAAATAAATTAATTAATTTACAACCCAAAGAAACATAAAAGAAATAAATCCAATCACATTGGTCTTTTATAGTCCATGATCATCCATCATGCATCTAACTATTTAACAATTAAATAAAACATACACACTTAAATTAGATTGAATATCTCATATTCAACTTAAAAATCCATATTTGAATATGATTCAAACAAATTTAAAAATTCAGATTTGAATCTCATTGAAACAAATTTAAAAATTCAGATTTGAATAACATTCAAACAAATTTAAAAAATTCATATTTGAATCATATTCAAACAACTTTAAAAATTCAGATTTGAATCACATTCAAACAACTTTAAAAATTCAGATTTGAATCACATTCAAACAACTTTTAAAATTCAGATCTGAATCAAAATTTAATTGTGTGATTAAAACTCTAATTAAACAATTTAATTAGACATAGGATGAGCTTTTATATCATATAACAATTGTAAATTAAAAACCCAAACCTTGCACACGCCATTGGTGACCACAAAGTATGAGCACCAATGGTGTTCATCACCTAGCCGCCACTTTTCCTTTGCAACCAGCAATATATCTATCATCTCATGATCAAACCACACAATTAAATCATATAATCAACAATCTAAATGGCAAATATAGTGGCTCTGATACCAATTGAAGGAGCAAAAGTATGAAAAACACAAGTTTATATCATTGAATTCAAAAATTTTTCACCTAGAGTCACATGCATCATGGAAGATTCATTTTTATCTATTTGATTTCAATGATATACAGCATATTAAAACTCTTTTAATATGTTTTGGATCTAGATTTTCCATTTAAGATTTTAGAATTAATCAGATTAATTCATTAGAATCCTAGATTATATCAAGAACAAGTGCACTAACCTTTTGAAGAACTGCAGTGTGTTTGACACCATTGGGATGCGCTTTAGGACACTAGATGTTGTCCCTCTAGCTTGTCCACACCAAGATCACCTATGGTAGCCCTTGAACAGCTTTTAAAGCTTTTTCTATGAATTAAAAAATTAAGTTTTTGCCTTTTGAGAGATTATAGATGTAAATGGGACACTAGAAGCAATTTCTAGTATTTTTAATTCAAGAGATTGTTTGCTAATCTCTTTGAATTGATGAGAAATGAAGAAGAAGAGAAGGGAGAGCTGCCAAGGGTGGCGGCACAAAGAGATGAATGGAAGCTTGTATTTTTGATCTTTCATCTTTACACTTATATAGTTAGGTCATCACTTAAAACCCTTGCTACATGTCACCCTCTGATTGGTTCTAGGTTTAATTGACCCAATCACATTGTGCCAAGTGTCAAAACTATATTTAATCTTGACTTTGATCATCTTATATGATTAAAAGACATTTCGCAAGCTTATGTGTAGTGTCATGTGTCACCATCTCATGATGCCACATGTCACCTTATGAAATGACCAAAATACCCCTGTGTCTTAATTTTGAGTTCTCAACTCAAAATAATTATTTCTCTTCTTCTAATCAATTTATATCAAATATAAAATAATTAATTAGTCTTTATTAATTAATTTCTCATTAATTAAATTCATATTTAAATACTTTAAATATAAATTTAACTTATACTATACATCTAATAACCTAGATTTGGTTTCAAGCCATTCTAGGGACTTTGCAATCTAATTGCAAATCAAACCTATTTAATTAATCAATTAAACTCTTTAATTAATTAATTAAATCATATTTATTTTGGTGATTACTTGTGTATGTGTGTGACTTACTAGGCTCATCACTAATTGGCAATGAGACATGATATTAACTCTTGATATCATTAGAACTCTTTCTTACCATAAATGATTTCTCTAAATCATTTTATGCACTTCATAGACCATGGTTAACACCTAGCATAGCATGCCATGGCTACCCAATTAGTAATAAGGTTTACCTTAAATGAACCTATAATCATATGTTACTATGCATTAGAATCTCTTTATTACAAAATCGCAATTTAAGCTAGAGTAATGGTTTATGTCAAACCCCATTTGCTATGAATATTATGTTCTCTTTTAATTCCAGTTCTTGATTAAAAAGATTTTTCTCATCATAAACTCTTTTCTGAATAAATCTATATGTCCTGACTAGAAACTTGAAACATCAAGAACAATTAAATGAACATAGAATTTTATCCCTATTTACTTAGAGGAACAGATTCCATCTTGATCAACACCTACCTTCATATATAACTAGTAGGAGCCAACACATGCTCATATACCCATACATAGTACAAGTATGAAAATAATATCAAACTCAAACCACCTATATACAAGATAACTATGCTATCTCAGGTCTAAAGATTATATGTGTCACACCTTACCCCTCTGTAAGGCATAACATGATCCCGTAGAATACCTAATGAACTACCGAACTTCGCCTACCGATAATTCATTAAGTACACTAAAAGGGATTTTAAAACTATTTTCTTGCATTTTGGAAGTGGTGAGCATTTTGGTAGGAATTAAAATCATTTATTCAAAGCTTATAAACTAGTAAAAATTTTGTCCATTTTAATTTTATCTCAAATTTTATAAAAATTTTGACAGAGTTCCGTTTATATTTGGAGAAAACCGTTCTTCAAAACCTGTAAAAAGCACTTCCAATAAATTTTTCCTAACTCCCAACCTCCAAATATTCTTAAGTCAATACATCTCAAAATTCTCAAAACAAACTATTTCATATCATTCCATCAATATTGTATGCACAAATTAACTTTACAGATATAAAATCCAAAAATAATATTATTACAATTTATTATACAACTGCTCATTTTACATTGATACTTATGACATTACAGTATTTACATCAAAATAATTACAATCGTATAAAACAATACCCGTTCCAAAATGATCAAGAGTTCTTGTCAATCCCGTAGCTCACTCTACTGCTTTCTCTTTGCTCTTATCTGCGACAGCAAAATAAGCTATCGATGAGTATAAAAATACTCAGTGGTGCACAATAAAAATTTAAAATATAATACATAAATCATTCATTATCAAATCACAATTTAAATATTTCTCAATCACATTTCACAGGTTACTAAAATTCATAATAACATAATTTGGTCAAATAGTTTAATAAACACAGTGTTGTCAAATCATACACAACTTAAGCCATGACACAAAATTTTCGATCAATGCTGTGTTGTTCACCACGACAAAGCAATCTACAACCCCACCAATCGAAATCAATGAGGGAGGTGGCTAGCTAGCTAATGAGTACTCATCTGATCTCGACCTCAACTGGTAAGCCAGAGAGGGAGGAAAATGAACGATCTTAACCCTATAAATGGAGGAGGAATAATGTGATACTGTCATGCTAAGTGTGAACACAAAATCAGTTCAAAAATTCAAATAATTTATGAGAAATCTGGTCAATCTTCAAATTCATATTTACAATCATAAATGGTAACACAATTCATAATTAACTCAAAAAAAAAATCAAATTTTCAGGAATCATATATTTAAATAAAAATTACTGTGCACAGACCTGACGTGAGTCGCCTCTAGGCCTTGACTCAGTCTCTCAGAGCTTCCAAGTCTTTTTCAGCTGAAACACACAGTTTCACAGTGTTTCAGTACCATAACTTAGCATAAATCCAAAAATAAATTTAACTTCACTTTTACCTAGCTCTAATGTGCTAAACTCGACGTTCTTAAAATTTTTGTGTTTTGGGTTACTATTTACTACACTATTCAAGTCAAATTTTTGACTTTCTAAGGCTTAATAGGTATGGGAATTCCAGCTTCACCCACATACCACATTTTGGTCACCAAACTTGTTGGTTTTGGTCATTTTCTCAACACTTAAGTCTTTTAGGCAAAATTGTCGATTTTCAATTTTTGGTGTCTAGGTTGCACTATTCCATTGGTCATTTTACTGTTGGAATTTGGTAAAACTTCCTTCATAGAAAATGTTCCTTATTGTCTTAAGTTTATTCTCATTTTTGAATCACTCCAATTGGAGTTTTGTAGCTCAAGTTATATGCAAATTACATTTACTGTTCATGCTGCAGAATTTTGTTTTGGCAGATTATTGATTCCAACTTCGTTCAGCAATTTGATCAAGTTAGGTCCATAATTTGGTCTAATTTTCTTCATATGAAATGTTCTACTATGCCTTAGGTTTCCATCGATTCAAGAATCACCTAAATCAGAGTTTTCTAGAGAGAGTTATGCCATTGAAACTTTACTATTCACATGGTAAATCTGCAATTTTGCAGGTTCAGTGATCCAATTTTGCTCAGTGATTTGATTGGGTTAATGGCATAATTTGGGTTTGTGTTCCTCATGAAAGTTTTAGATCTATATCTCATCTAACCACTAGTAAAATTTCAGGTCATTTTGACCTGCCTAACTCGAGTTATGATCAAATGAACAAATACTGTTCATTTTGTCAGTTTGTGCAGGGCAGCCTGTAATTTTTCAACTTTAGACAATTTGTTCACTAGGTTTTAGTCACTTTTTGGGCATTCTTCCTAAATGAAAATTGTGTCATTTAATGCCTATTTTCATCCCCAATTAGTCCCATATCCATTGGACTAGTAAAATTATATTTTTTGTCCCTCAAAGTTGACTTTTGGTCATGGTGCATACCCAATCCGAATTTGGCTTTGATTCAAACACTTCTAACACACTTAACTAGGTCACAAATGGCCATTTCTTTCCTTAAACTATGTCAAAGACATCATTTAGCACTTCTTCACATTTTTGGTCCATAAACCCTAATGTCCAAACCCTAATCCACACTAATTTGTGGCATTTACTTGATTCCATGCCTTTAACCATAGTCATTCAACTAAATAAGGTTTATATACCCATTCAAACTATTCAAATCATGCAAATCACCCTCCCCCTTCATGCTGGCCGAATTTCAATTTGGTCCCTCAACAAATTTTCTTTTCATTTTAAGTTTATTTACAAGTAATTCAAGCTAAAAACACAACAAATAATCTCAAACTTTCAAATTGATGTGCTTATCTCAACTTTGATATCCAATCTTCAATTTTTATCCTCTTTTCTTCTTTCTTTCTGGTTAAATTTCTTTCTCAAGGGAAGGGAATAGGGTTTTATGGAGTGATTATGGAAGAAGTTGGGATTTGGTAAGAGTTTCAAAGCTTGAAGACAAGCTTTAATGGAGTTTGCAATGGTGAGGGAGAGAGAGAGGATGAGGCAGCCTGTTTGGGTAAGGAAGACAATAATTTTTCATTTTTCTTTTCTTTTCTTTTATTCACTTATGGAAGACCCAAAAATCCCAATTAAATAAATATATTAAGTATTGTTTTTATGGCATCATGCATGAAGTCCTGCATAATGTCATCACCTTTTTACTTTTCCATTTCCTTTTTTTTTTAATTTTTTCTATTAGTTCTTTAATTTAATTCTCGATCCCGAAGTTTTCTTTTCTCCGATTTTATTTGACAGTTAGTTCAGGTGTCAGCTCTCGGGGTCAATTGACCAAATTGCCCCTCGCCGGTTCTTCTCGGTTTGTAATTAATTCGATATTTCTTCCAGTTCCCTAACCTAATTATTTGACTGGCTTAACAGTTTTTTTTTTTCGTGATTTTCTCTTTTCCACTGTGTTTATAAGGGTCCTAAGGACTGCGGCGTCACATTTTACGGTTCGAAATTTGAGTTTAAAATGACTTCGCAGTCATTCCCGAGAAGGTCACCCATCACTGTGACTCTCGGCTCGTTTAACTTCTTATGTTCTGTTTTTATTGTTTATACTTAACTAATTAGACATTACAAATTATTTGTGTTTATGGTTTATCTAGTTGTCTTAAGTATGGTTCTAATCCCCTTAATTTTCCGGACTGACTCTGGTCAACGGAACAGTGAAATATACCAGGCTATGCAAATAGGGGTGTTACAATATGCACTAATATTAATTATGACAATACATTGACAAGAGTAAACTCCATGTGCTTGTCATAAATGTCACTGGTTTGGCCTACTTATCATGTATAAGTGCCTATCATGTTTATTATATGGCATGAGACTCACCATTCCATTTATTTATATCTCATATAAATAACTTGGGAACAAATATGATTACAATCTTTCTGGATAAGTTATGTCCTTATTGTGAAGTATCATCGATTGTAAACCTATTTATGATACTTTGTGCTAGAAATATTGTCACTCATATTCTTAACAACTTAAGAATAGAATTTCTAACAAAATATCAATGGACCTTTTCTATTACACATAAATATATTATGTAAATGAAAAAATGAAAATGCTTTTTGTTAATTAAAACATGTACAAGATACATACTAAATGATATGCTCTAGGGCATACTACTAACATAAAGTTGTTCTACATTTTCTTCTATACAAAGCCTCATATGGTGCCATCTTTATGGTTGATTGATAACTATTATTGTAGGAAAATTCCATAAATGAAACATATCGATCTCAACTTCTTTCAAAATCAATGATGCAACTTCTAAGCATATCTTCGAGTATTTGGATCACTCTTTCTTACTGACCATTTGTTTTAGGGTGGAATGTTGTGCTGAAATGCAACTGAATGCCTAAAGCTTCTTGTAAATTCTTCCAAAATCGCGATGTAAACCTTGGATCTCTATCATAAATGATCGATGCAGGCACTCCATGTAACCAGAATATCTCATTAATATATAACTTTGCTAATCTCTACTACGAGTAGTTGGTCTTAAAATGTAGAAAATGGGTAGACTTAGTCAATCTATCAACTATCACCCATACAGCATCATGGTTCTTCTGTGTAAGAGGGACACCAATAACAAAATCCATAGTGATACGATCCCATTTCCACTCTGGTATCAATATTGATTGCAATAATCCTGATGGAACTTGATACTCTGCATTTACTTGCTAATATATTAGGCATTTAATAACATGATCTGTAATGTCCTTCTTCATACCAGGCCAACAATAATGAGTTTTCAAATCCTGATACATCTTTTTGCTCCCTGAATGCATAGCATGAAAGCTGCTGTGTGCTTCCTTGAGAATGCTCTTCTTAATTCCCTCATCATCAAGTACACATACTCTTCCTTTATAATACAAATAACCATCTCCCTTGATCTCATATTCATTCTCCTTCCCCTCTTGAATCTTCCTTACGATGGTTGCTAGCTTCTCATCTTGTTTTTGGGGCTCTTGTACTTGCTGCAGCAAACTAGGCTTCACTTGCAACTCAGCTATAATAGCTCCATCTCGTGCTAAAGTCAAATGGGCATTTAAATATCTTAAAGTTGTTATAAACTTCCTACTTAGAGCATCTACTGCCACATTTGCCTTCTCAGGGTGGTAATCAATAATACAATCATAATCCTTTAGAAACTTTATCCATCTCCTCTGTCTCAGATTGAGCTTCTTCTGAGTTGGCAAGTAATGCCTCTATATCTTCAATGCAAACACAATCGCTGCTTGTTTCAAATCATATGTGGGGTAGTTCTTCTCATGTGGCTTAAGTTTCCTAAATGCATAGGCAACTACCTTCCTTTCCTACATTAATACACACCCTAATCCATTCTAAGAGGCATCATTATAAATCACAAAGTCTCTGTCCAATAATGGTTAGGTAATGATAGGTGCCTCTGTAAGCATCGCTATCAGCTTTTTAAAGCTTGCTTGACATTTATCATCCCACTCAAATTTAACATCTTGTGCAACAATTTAGTTAATGGAGATGCAATGAGAGAGAATGGCTTCACAAATCTCCTATAATAGCAAGCCAACCCCAAGAAGCTTCTAATTTTTATCACATTTTTTGGTGGTTTCCAATCTATAATAGCTTGCATCTTTTTGGGGTCCACCCTAATCCCATCAGCTAACACAATATGGCCCAGAAAAGAAATCTCATGCAGCCAAAACTCATATTTAGATAACTTAGCATATAGCTGCTTCTCCCTCAAAGTCTACAGTGCAATCCTTAAATGCTCTTCATGCTCATTCCAGTATCTAAAATCACTAGTATATCATCAATAAAGACCACCACGAACTGATCTAAATAAGGATGGAAGATACGGTTCATCAAGTCCATGAATGCTGCTAGTGCATTAGTTAGCCCAAATGGCATAACCAAAAACTCATAATGCCCATACCAGGTTTTGAATACAGTTTTAGGCACATCAGACTCCTTTACCCTCAGCAGATGATACCCCTATCTAAGGTCTATCTTGGAGAAAACACCTACTCCCTTTAGCTAATCAAACAAGTCATCAATCTTGGGTAAAGGATATTTATTCTTCACGGTAACCTTATTCAATTGTTTATAATCCACACATAGTCTAAGTGTCTCGTCCTTCTTCTTTATAAATAATACTGGTGCTCCCCAGGGCGACATACTAGTGAGTATAAACCTTTTATCTAGCAACTCCTACAAGTGGATTTTTAGTTCCTTTAATTCTATGGGTGCCATTCTATAAAGAGCAATGGACACTGGTGTTGTACCAGGCATAACCTCTACAGCAAACTCCACTTCCCTCACTGGTGGCAAACTAGGCAACTCTTTAGGGAAAACATCTGAAAAATCACATATGATGGCTATTTCATAAAGGTCAAGCCTAGCCTTCTTAGTATCAACCACATGTGCCAAGTAGGCTTCACAACCCTTTCTTATCAACCTCCTTGCAGTAGTGGCTAATATAACATTAGACAGATAGTCCGTCCTGTCACCCACAATAGTGATCTCCTTATTATCAAGAGTTTTCAATGTAATTCTCTTTAAACGATAATCCACCATAGCTTAGTGATGTGATAGACAGTTCACCCCTAAAATCACATCAAACTCATGAAAAGGTAGCTCAATAAAGTCTACTAAAAACTCATACTCCTGAATCGTCAATGGACAACTCCTATAGACCTTATTCACCATCACACTATAGCTTAAAGGGTTAGTGACTAGGATGTCCTGATCAATGGTTTCAACCTTTAAACCCCTCTCTACCTGGATGGCAGTACACATGTAAGAATGAGTTGAACCTGGGTCTATCAATGCATGCACTATTAAGTCAAAGAGAGAAAATGTACCAACTATGACATCAGGTGCACCCTGCCCCTCTCTGGCTCGAATGACATATGCATGTGCTAGCACTCGAGTATCTGATCTCTTTACTATCTCAGATGCAGGCCTCACAGTACCCCCTATTGTCTTAGATCTCCTAGACTTCCTAACCCTCTGTGCAGTAGGAGCCGACCTTTCTGTCTATGCTGGGGGAATAGTCCTCCTAGGACAGTCCCTCTAGAAGTGATCAGTGGCCCCACATTTGTAATAAGCTCTAGTTAATCCCCAACATTCTCCTCTATGCCTTCTCCCACAATGTGTGCATGCTACTAGGGCAGGACCTCTCACTGCTGGTCCTAGTGTGCTAGCCAGTGATGCTACTGGCTGGCCTATCCTAAATGTGGATTTGGACACCTGTCCTGGCCTCTGAGTCGATACCTGACTAGACTGCCCCCTGGGCCTCTTACTGGCTATGAATGTGAAGCTAGATTGGCCAAAGCCTCTCTTCTGCTGTTCACCCTCCTACTTTGCTCACTAGCTCGAACTCTCTCCACATTCATAGTTGCTGCTACATGCTGAGTGAAATTTGTTTGCTGCAATGCCATGATATAAAGTCTGATACTATAATTGAGTCCCTCCTCAAACCTCCTGCATCTCTCTGCCTCTGTGGGAATGATCTCCCTAGCATACTTACTCAGCTGGATAAATTTCCTCTCATATTCAACTATTGTCAGTTGTCTTTACCTTAGAGAAATAAACTCTCTCCTCCTATCTTCTAAGTAAATATGACTGATGTACTTCTTTCTGAACTCCGCCAAAAAGAAATCCCAAGTCACCACAACTGGCTGTACTACACTAGTCATTGTATTCCACCATTGGTAAGCATCCTCCTGTAGTAGTAAGGCTACACACTCTAAGCTCTGGTCAGGTGTGCAATGCAACTATTAGAGAACTCTCTCAGTCCTCTCCAGCCAATACTCTACGACAGCTGGGTCATCTTTCCTTTTTCCACTAAAATCCATAGTCTCATATTTTTAGAGCTTTTTTAAAGGTGATTTCTGTGCGAGCTGTGACTAAGCTCCCATCACCTACCTGAGTAGATCAGCCATCTGCTGGAAAAATTGCTGCTGAGGTTCTGCAGGCTGCTCAGCAGCTACCTGTGTTGCAGAATCTCTCATGATTCTAACACTACTGCTCTCTGGGGCGTGACTTCCAGCTTCCTCTTCAATAGCTCGAGGAATATCAGAATCCATTCTACAAACCTAAAATAGATTGGAGAGTAGATCTGCATAAGAGTCACCTCAATCCCTAGTAAATGCAATGCATGTTCACGCACGTATGTTATAACTTGCTATCTAGGTCTGGGAACGCTCTCTGATACTACTAAATGTAACACATCCTTTGCCCTATCTATAGTGAAACAGAGTAAAGAGATGCCATATTCAGTGCACGAAGTACATATCTCTGTCTATTAATTATTATCCTTCATTTACTTGAAAATGTAATTACAAAAACATATCTATTTATGTTAACGGAGAGACTGCAAGAGTTTCCCCTAAATTTTAAATATTCAGCTATTAGAACATTTTTCAAAATCTGTGAAATCCTCAATTATTAAATAATATCATACAATAATCACCAAATTTCATCAATATCAATTTCATCATTCAAGATTGCATAAATACAAGAGATATCTTTAATTTACAACTGTATTAACCAACTCACATGGTTAAATTGAATTTACATACTTATGATTATAATTTCCAAAAATGAAATTTATAAAATATTGTTTATAATATAAGGTACACACACATATGAGTACAACTATACAATGAGGATGATGATGATGCACCTACCCAAAAGTCTGAGATATGGTGACTCTGGACTTTTCTATAGATCTAGTCTACCTTTTGTCAGCCAAAATCTATACATTATCTACTTTACTTGCGTAAGGAAATAAATGTTCGTGCTAAGCTAAATAGCTTAGTGTTGCACTTTTAATTTAAAGCAAATAATTTTCCTTATACACACTAACACCTAATATACTTATCATATTCATACAAGAGTATTTAAAAGTATTAAAACAAATATATAGCATCATGACATAAAAATAAGTCAATAAATCCATACTTATTAATCATAGCATTTAATGAGGTTAAATGCACTTTATCATATCTTACTAGAAATTATTATCTCTATGATCACAATTGGAGACTTTACTCCAGTACTCATAGTAACCTATGATAGATGGTATTTAGATTGGATAATAAGACTCATGACACTGACCACCCGATGATTCTGGTTAATTTAACATAGGCTTACATTCTTGGTACTGACCACCCGATGGCTCTGACCAATATAACACTGATTTTCATTCTTAGTACTGACCACTCGGTGGCTCTAACTAGTATAACATTGATTTTCATTCTCAGTACTGACCACTCAATGGCTCTGACCGGCAGTATTCCCACTTATCCAATCCCATACTCATTATCTAGGCTTACTTGGCTCAACTTCCATGATTAACACTAATTTAACACTCTTTGTTCACATGGTTGTCAAGATATATGAGCCAATATCCTCAAGCCATTTCCATATTTATATAGTCTTTGCATTCAAGCATACTAAATACATATGCAATTTGCATTAAAGAGTAACATGGCAAAATCTTACAAATTCCTAGATATATATACAATTTTTCATCAGAAATTGAACCAAGTCAATGCAAGAATTAGCTTATGCTTTCTTCATAAGATTTTTAGATTTATGTCTTAGCTTTCATTTCATTTTTGAATCACTTGATTCTGATTTATGGATCACAAGTTATGACCAAATAAGTAGGATCTAGTCATATCTGCCTTTTCCTTTTAGAATACAAGGCAACTTATAGATTAGTACTAGAACTCAATTTTAGTCAAGTTTCAGTCATAATTTGTCAAATTGGGCTTCACGAAAGTTGTTCCTCTGTGTCTTAGCTTTCCAAAAAGGGAAGATTCATATAGTTTGGAATTATATATAGTGAATTATGTCCAAATAATTAGGGTATATTTAAATGCACTACTTCACTGATCATAGGATAGGTTCTGGATAGTTTTTGAAGTCGAGATTTGAACAAGTTGTAATTGGAATTTGTCATTTTGTTCTTCATGAAAGTTGTTTCTTTATGTCTTAGCTTTTCAACACATTAAGAATTACTTCATTTGGAGTTTCCTAGGGTGAGTTATATCCATTTTACTCCAGACTATTCAGGGTGCCCTGCTTCCTAGTTTTAGGTTTTGTAACACAAATTCTAGTGATTATTTAAGGTACTTACACACATAATTAGAGCAATTTGTCTTCATGAACATTTTAGCATTATATCTAAGCTTTAATTTACCACACGTTTCAGGTCATTTGGGATTATATAACTCAAGATATGGACTTAAAAATCCAGTTTGGTCAAATTCGGCTAGATTGCTTAACATGCCCATTCACAATGCATACTTCAACCCAAACAAAGTAGCATGATTCCAAATAGGCACAACATCATTTATACACACTAAACATGATTTTTCTAACTATAAATTAAACATTTATATTCAATTTAGTCAAAACCCCTAATTGGCATACAAACCCTAGGTAATAACTTAAGGAGGAAATTAAGGTGTTAAGAGTGCACATACAAAAAATCAAGCTTCTAATCTTTGTTTAGTCCTTCAAAATCACCTCTAATCAACCTTATTATCCTTCCCTTGCCCCTTGTTAGAATGGACTGAATTGCCTTCTTAAAAAATTTCAAAAATTTTCATCACAATTTTATCACAAATCACACTTATGCCATAATTATAACATGATAACATGAATTCATGCATGCTAAGTTCAATTCTCCCTTACCTTGAAGTTTTCCCCAATTGATTTTATGGTAACCCTCCTAAATCTTTGAAATTTCTTGCTTAAATTAGATGCTCTCACTAAATTGAAGCTTAATTTGACTATTTAAAGTGATGAATGCTAAGGAATTGATGTGAGATCAAGTTTGAAAGGAAACAAAAATGGTGGAAGAGAAAGAAGATGGTTTAGCCATAGAGAAGAAGAAGAAGAAGATGATGATGCTTTGTCATCTTTCAATTGGTATTTATCTTATTTTAATCCCTAATGGAAAACTTGTAATTATTTTAAAATGGCATACTTGTAAATATGTTGAAATCTCTAATCATTAGAATTGATTTTTTAATTAATGATGCTTAATTTTCCAAATCTTGATTAATTTAACTAATCCAAACCCATTAACTTAATAAATCTCATTTTTTTTTCAATATTTGACTTTTAAATCTAATTGACCAATCTTGCTCTTACCGGTTTCTGTTCATCTTTTCTATAATAACTGATAAGTCCTTAACTCTGTTTTTCACTTTGGTTTTTAATCTGCTTATTTGACCTTATTTCTTTTCATTTCTTTGACTCATTAATTCATAATAATACTTCAATTAAGCCTTAATTAAGAATCTTACAAGGTCCTACATGAATTGGAGTAGCAACCAAACCCATAGTCACTTCCCAGTGGTATTACCCATCGTCGGTGTAACACCCCTATGTTTGGTAGTGCGTTCTATTGTTCGAGTGACCAGTGTTGTCCGGACAGCTAGAATGCCTAGAACTACACTTCGATATGAGTGAGGAGACATAAAATAATGAAATACAAGAAAAGAAAATACAAGAAAAACAAAGGAAAAATAATAGCAAAGAAATGTAACCAAGTTAAGTGAGCCGAGAACCCTAGCGATGGGTGACCTCACCGAAAAGTCGCGGCGTGGACCTTTGACTAGCCCTGGACCGCGGGGAACCCTGGAAAATATTTTAAAACTTAGATAAATGTCTATTGAAGTATAAATACCATTATAAATATCAAAGAAAAATTAATTATTTGGTACAAAGAAAAGTGAGAAATCGAAAAACGGACAAAACCGAATGTTACCGAAAAAATCTGGAATGCAACCCGAACAGAGGCATTGTGGTCATTTGACACCCTGAGTTCTCTTTCGACCTAAATTTCCATTAAAAATAAATAATATTACACTTGGAAAATGTCATGAAAAATTAAATTAGTGGTACCTAATGTAAATAGCAAAAGTGGGAAGCTTCATGTGGGAAAATGAAATCTTATGTCAAACTAATATTTAATCTAAGCTTAGTGCTCCACTCACCCATCAAAGTGGACCACTAACTCATCATCTTGGGCAGAATACACATCTTCATCTTCAACCTTAGAACTAGCAGAAATTTGCTCCTAAAAAACTCCATTGACGCATGATTTTAAGCTCCATGCATGTGAGATTCAAGCTCCTTTCTTGGCACTTTCCTTCATTAAAGATTGTCCATACACCTTGGGCAATAGATAGGCAACAAGAAGACCAAGTTTTGGAGAGGTTTTGAAGAGTTTCCAAAGTGGTAAGTTTGTGTTTTTGGTTATTGCTTCATTAAAGTTAGTAAGAATGTTATGGGTACTTGAATTATGGAGTGATTTTTGAGGTTTGATGTTTAAAGGGAGAGGTGTATTTTTGGTAGCCATGGAAACTCCTTAAGGGCAGTTTACTCTTGCTTGTAAATGGTAGATTAAAGGGTTGATTAAGTGTTTATATGTGTAGGAATAAATTGGGTGATATATACTTAGTATATGTGAATGTGTACTTGAATTTGGAAGCTTGGAAATTAATGGACTGTAATGTATAAATCGGCAGCTTGGTTTGGTGAACCATAAAGATGTTATTTCATGTTTGGTTTATGGAATATTAATGTTGAATTGTGATAGTTGTTATGGCAGCTTGGGTATATGTATGATGGTGTGAGGTTGGACATGTAAATGAGCTAGGTTAGGTGATTGAATTGTTGTAATTTGAGCTTGAAAAATTCTGTACCAAATGGTGCATATTGAGGGTGATTGTAAGCTGAAAAAATGACTAAAAATATGTTGTGAATTGTGTTTAGGTTGTGGTACAAACCAGAATTGGCATGAATGTTTAGTTTGGTAAATGTTAAAAGTGTCCTTTGATGAGTAATGAATAAAATGCAATAGGGCAGTTTATGTTATGGGCCTAGAACCTTAAGAGTGTGGATCCAATTGGTATGAAACCAATTGGAGGTGAAACTAGGCACAAAATGTGCCAACTTTCATGAAGGAAGCTTACCAAAATTCTGCTTGTAAGGTAACTTGAAAAGTGAGCAAATCAGGATTAGTGCATTTAAGGCCTGAAAATTGACCATTTGGGCAGCAGTTAGTATTTTGGCCATAACTCACTCTAAACAGGTCCAATTGACCTGAAATTTTGACCATGAATATTTAAGACCTATATCTACAAGTCTTATGAAGACACCAAAGCCCAGAAATGACCATAAGAAGGTCAAAAAGCTTGCACAAGTTCGGGTCAAAAAACTGGCCGAACCAAAAATTACCTAAAGTGACCAATTTTGGTACATTCTGACCAGCAATAGTAAAATGACCATAACTTGGTCTAGTAAACTCAGAATGACCTGAAATTTTTCCCTGCGTGCAATAAAATATAGATCTACAAGTTTATAGTTTTGACCGAAACCCGAAAGCTGAGGGAACTAGGTCATCCAGCTAGGTCAAATTAGTATACCGGAATCCGACAAATTGCAATAAAATGCAATATACATGGAAATGAATTTGGTAACATGTACCAATACAGAAAGGCTATAAAATGCGACATATTGGTAACATTAAAACCTAATTCACCTAGACTGCATCGAGGGTTAACATCTTAGGTTGACTAAGGAAATAATTATTAAGTTTTATTCTTAGAGACAGTTTAAATGAGTACTGAAACACTTCAAATTGTGTTTCTCAGTTAGCAAAGACTCAGGGAAGAGGAAGGAAACACTGAGTTAGAGCCAAGAGACAGTTATCAGAGGTTTGTGCACAACTAGTTTTTAACTGATTTTGTTTTGAATATTTCATATGATTAAATGACATATTTTTCTTATGTATTATGTTTAACAAGCATTGGATTTAATTCAATGATTATTGAAATTGTTATAGTATGTATGAATTTATCTTTGTGAAATGGTATTTCCACAAGTATTAAGCATTGTTATGGATTGAATAAATTATGTTTTGGAAAATTGTGATAGAACATGTTTTGAATTGTTACGGTAATTTTCATGGAAAAATGCAAATTTATGATTTGAATTATGATGAGCATAAAAATTATTGGATATTGGAATTGAATTTGAAACGAATTATATTGTGATTTATGCTCACTAAAAGGATTGTGATATTGTTTTATATCTCACTATAGATGCTTGACTAGGTTATTACCCGTCTCTCTCATTTGTTGAGATGACAATGTAGTTAGTTGTGTTTTGATTACCATGGTACGTGCACAGGCTTAGATTTTCCTCTGATTTGAGGTTAGATCTAAGTTTTTTATCGTTGTGGCCCTTGCGAAAGATTCATTATTGTGATGTGTAGTGTGCACGATGATTCGACCTCCCCGACCATAGGGAGTTAGAATCTGATTCGACCTCCCCGACCATAGGGAGTTAGAATCACTTCGAATATGGCCCTTTCGGATTAGTCTTGCATAGTTAGTGAGATAAAGAATGATTTTTGAGATAAAGAATGATTTTTGAGATACAACATGGTTTTTGAGATACAACATGGTTTTTGAGATACAAAATGCTTTTGAATAGTAAAGAATTGTGATTTCAGTTATGATGTATGTATAATTGATTTTTTTGGAACTACCTTAAATGGTTACTCATGATTTGATAAATTGAATTTCGTGATCAAAGTCATTTCATACAAATGATTTACATTATTGGCAATGAATATTTTAAGTTTTGGAATTTAATGAGTATTCAGATTTCTAAATTATTTGCTGTAAATTTTGTCGATGTATATTGTACTATGTTTTAAATTATAGTTATGCACCACTGAGTTCACCACTCAGTGATAGCTTTGTATGTTGTCACAGGTAAGAAGAGCATAAAGCAGTGAGTAAGTTTCTTTGAAGACACATTCAGATCAGCTCCAATTATATCATAGGTATACCCATGTACATAGGTTTTGATGTATGCATGTAATAATATGTATATAAATTATTTGAGCAGTTGTATAAAAACTCTTGTAAAATACTTTGGTATGTAATTAAATGTAAATTATTGTAAATGCAAATTTGGGATTTCATTTATCTGAATAGTTTTGTAATATTAATTTTGAGTCTTGTAATCAATGAAATGTTTCTTTTATGAGGAGATTGATTTGATTATTGAGATTTGAATTATGGGTTCAAATGAAGTTATTGAAGTTGTATTTGAGAAAACATATTGGGAGTGTATTATTTGCAGGTTTTGAAGAACTGTTTTCTCAAAATACAACCGGCACTTTGCCGAAATTTTGAAAAAATTTTTATAACACCAGATTTTAATCAATGATTTAAATTTCATGAAAATTGTTTTAAAATTTTTTGTAGTATATTTAATGGATTATCGGTAGGCGAAGTACAGTAATTCATTAGGTGTACTACGGGATCATGTTACATCTTACAGGGGAGTAGGGTGTGACATGTTTTGTGGTATCAGAGCAATGGTTTTAAAGTAAATTTTGAACTGTGAATTTGAAATCTTTTTGTCGGTAACTACAACTGCTCAAATTTTTTATACATATAGTACATTTACATCATAAATATGAACTAATGGAGAGGAATCTCCTTGTGTTGGTTGTACAGGAATAGAAAATCCTGTGAAAAGATATGGAAGAGAAGAATGAGACATTAGAATGGTCCGTGATGGCAAAAGTACAAGTTGAGGCCCCAACTCTGCAAAGTGTCGAAGGCCCGACCGTACTAGTTTTACCAGTACAAATTACTACACAAATGGCCCAGCAAATGGCCATTTTCTTCCAACAAATGGTTGATAATTTGTCAGCCCAAGCCCAAGTACAGACCCAACCCCAACAAGGGCAGTGTGAAATAGAAAAGAGGGAGAAATCTATGGGTCAGAACTCAAGCAGTAATTTGGGGAAGAGAAAAGAATTTGAGCAACCCCAAGCTCAGAGATATGACAGAGGCGGATCATTAGGGTAGAGAACACCAAGATCTAGTCGTCGAACAACCAGAAGTTCCTATTCTGCCCGTTTTTGCCATGTTTGTGGTAAGCTACATGGAGGTATTTGTCGAAGGGCCTCTGGAGCCTGCTACAATTGTGGAAAAACTTGGACACTTTGCTAAAGATTGTACTAGAGCACCTCGATCTGCTCTCCGGAGTTCACAGACCGTCAGTGAAAGTCGAGATAGAAATAGAGTTGGTACTCCTCACCACTATAACACAGTGAATTAACTTGAATATAGTAGCGCACCAGTCAGAACGTCCACTAAGCACCAAGGAGAAAGAGCAGAAACTTCGGATGTAGCTGCCGGTAAGTTCTTAATTTTTAAAAGAAATAATGAGTTATTATTTGATCCCAGCACTACTTATTTATATGCTAGTGTTAGAATTCTATGTTTTGTTGCTATTCCTTTACAGGGGAATAAATTTTGATGCAATAGTGACTAGTCTTTTAGGATCAAAACTACAATAACAAGTATGATTGACATTAATTTTGGAAGAATTGTTAGCTAAAAGTATTTTCTAACATACCATAAATTATAAAGCTAATTGGCGAGCCTACTTAATGTAAGGCAAGAGGACCTAAAAGTAAGTTACAGTAATAGAATTGCTCTAGATGAGGGCAAAGATATTACTGTTAGTAATTATTAATGGATATTGTAATCAGAATCGGTTTAGGATATTAGTGGATTCGAGAAAGATAAGATGTTAGAAAACCTAGTCCATGAGGTTATAACGTAGTGACTATGTAATGTTCTCGATGTTTGTATTGTAAGCTGTAGATTACAGTACCGACACGGGATTATTATGTAGAGCTACGTGCTTCCTCGTGATACAATAAATTAAGAATATTTGTAAGTAATCTATAAATTGATACAGTTGTGCCAGAATAAAATTACTAGAAATAAATATGAAAATTTTAGTCAAAAATTTAAAACTTTAGAACTAGCCTATCAAACGACTACACATGTAAGGTAGCTAGAGTCAGTGACTCGGTTACATTAATGTGAATTACCTGTACCACAGTAATTGCTATAAGCTTAGAGATATCAGTACGACTTATCATCCGCAGACGGATGGACAGTTGAAACAAGTGATTCAGGTAAATTTTGAAACTCATTGAGTTTGTATAAATAATGAAATTGAATGATAATAATAACCTGTAATATGTGATAAGCCCTCAAGAATATACTGAGAACTTGTATCATTAAATCCGCAGGGAGATGGGACAAATCCATCCCACTAACAGAATTTGTATACATTAATAAGTGTCAAGCTAGCATACAAGTGGCACCCTATGAAACATTGTAAAGGAATAGATAACTATGGATTTTGTGATGAGACTTCCGAGGACACAAAATAGTCGTGATGCAGTATGGGTTATAGTTGATAGACTAACCAAGTCTACTCACTTTTTGCTAGTCCGGATGGACTATAGCCTGGGAAGATTGGCCAGATTGTACACAAATGAGATTGTAAAACTGCATAAAGTGCCAGTATTGATTGTATCAGACAGAGATCCTAGGTTCACTTCTAGATTCTGGGTAGTTATCAGAGAGCCCTAGGAAATAGATTGAACTTCAGCACAGCATTCCACCCACAGACAGATGACCAGTCTGAAAGAATAATTCAAATATTGGAGAATATGCAATGGGCTTGTGTGATTGAGTTTGAAGGTAGTTGGGATACACACTTGCCTTTGATTGAGTTTGCTTATAACAACAGCTACCAGTCAAGCATTGGAATGCCTCCATATGAAGCTTTGTATGGCAGGAAGTACAGAACTCCCCTATGTTGGGATGAAGTAGGTGAAAGGAAGATGATTGGGCCAGAAATTGTTCAGCAGACCGAGGAAAAGATCGGATTGATCAGAGATAGACTCAAGGCTGTATTAGACCGTCAGAAGTCCTATGTTGACCTGAAGAGAAGAGATATTGAATATGCAGTGGGTGATAAGGTATTCCTCAAAGTTTCTCCTTGGAAGAGGATGTTAGTAGTATGCTCTAGAGCATATCATTTAGTATGTATCTTGTACATATTTTTAATAATAAAAGGCATTTCCACTTTTCCGTTTACAGAATATATTTATGTGTAATAGAAAAGGTCCATTGATATTTTGTTAGAAATATTATTCTTAAGTTGTTAAGAATATGAGTGACAATATTTCTAGCACGAAATATCATAAATAGGTTCACAATCGAGGATACTTCATAATAAGGACATGACTTATCCAGAAAGATTGTATTCATGTTTGTTCCCAAGTTATTTATATGAGATATAAATAAGATGGAATGGTGAGTCTCATGCCATATAACAAACTTGATAGGCACTTATAAATGATAAGTAGGCCGAACCAGTGACACTTATGACAAGCACAGGGAGTTTACTCTTGTCAATGTTTTGTCATAAATCATATCAGTGCATATAATCTTTAGACCTGAGATAGCACAGTTATCTTGTATATAGGTAGTTTGAGTTTGATACTGCTTTCATACTTGTACTATGTATGGGTATATGGGCATGTGTTGGCTCCTGCTAGTTATATATGGAGGTAGGTGTTGATCAAGATGGAATCTGTTCCTCTAAGTAAATAGAGTTAAAATCCTATGTTCATTTAATTGTTCTTGATGTTTCAAGTTCTGGCCAGACAGATAGATTTATTCGTAAAAGAGTTTACGATGAGAAAAATCTTTTAATCAAGAACTGGAATTAAAAGAGAACATAATATTCATAGCAAATGGAGTTTGACATAAACCATGACTCCAGCTTGAGTTGTGATTTTGTATAAGAGAGATTCTAGTGCATGGTAACATATGATTATAGGTTCATTTAAGGTAAATCTTATTACTAATTGGGTGGCCATGGCATGCTATGCTAGGTGTTAACCATGGTCTATGAGGTTCATAAAATGATTTAGAGAAATCATTTATGGTAAGAAAGAGTTCGATGATATTAAGAGTTGATATCATGTCTCATTGCCAATTAGTGATGAGCCTAGTAAGTCACACACATACACAAGTTATCACCTATTTAAATATGATTTAATTAATTAATTAAAGAGTTTAATTGATTAATTAAATAGATTTGGTTTGCAATTAAATTGCAAAGTCCCTAGCATGACTTGAAACCAAATCTAGATTATTGGATGTGTAGTATAAATTAAATTTATATTTAAAGTGTTTAAATATGAATTTAATTGATGAGAAATTAATTAATAGAGATTAATTAATTAATTTATATTTGATATAAATTAATTAGAAGAAGAAAATAATTATTTTGGGTTAAGAACTCAAAATTAAGACACAGGGGCATTTTGGTCATTTCACAGTGTGACACGTGGCACCATGAGATGGTGACACATGGCATAACACATAAGCTTGCCAAATGTTTTTTAATCATGTAAGATGATTAAAATCAAGATTAAATATAGGTTTGACACTTGGCACAATGTGATTGGGTCACTTAAACCTATAGCTAATCAAAAGGTGACATGTGGCTAGGGTTAAATGTGTTAACCTAGCTATTTAAGTGTGGTTATGAAAAGAAAACATAACCAGCAGCCTCTCCTCTCAATTGTCACGCCACTTTGAGCCTCTCCAGCTATTTCTCTTCATCTCTCATCAATTCAAAGAGATTAGCCATCAATCTCTTGAATTAAGAACACTAGAAATTGTTTCTAGTGTCCTGTTTACATCTCTAATCTCTTAAAAGGCAGAACTTGAATTTGTAATTAATAGAAAAGGCTTTAGAAGCTGTTCAAGGGCTGCCATAGGTGTTCTTGGTGTGGACAAGCTAGAGGGACAACATCTGGTGTCCTGAAGACGAATCTCAAAGGCGCAGACACACTGCAGCACATCAAGAGGTTAGTGTAATCGTTCTTGATTTAATCTAGGGTTCTAAAATTAATCTGATTAATTTTAAAATCTTAAATGGCAAATACAGATCCAAAAACATATTAAAAGAGTTTTAATATGTTGTTTATCATTGAAATCAAATAGATAAAAATAAATCTTGTATGGTGCATGTGACCCTAGGTGAAAATTTTTGAATTCAATGGTATAATCTTGTGTTTTTCACGCTTCCGTTCCTTCAATTGATATCAGAGCCACTATATTTGCCATTTAGATTGTTGATTATATAATTTAATTGTGTGTTTGATCATGAGATCAAGAGGTTCATTGCTGGTTGGATCATGAGATGTGGCGTCACACATGGTGAAGCCACCAATGGTGGCGGCAACAATGGTTCCTTGGGTGGTTCAAGGTTTGGCTTTTAATTCTGCAATTGTTGTATGATCTAAGGCCTATTCTTTGACTAATTAAAGTGTTTAATTAGTTGTTTTAATCACACAATTAAATTATGATTCAAATAAGAATTTTAAAAATTGTTTGAATGTGATTCAAATATGAATTTTAAAAGTTGTTTGAATATGATTCAAATCTGAATTTTTAAAGTTGTTTGAATCATATTTAAATCTGATTTTTTAAAATTGATTCAATAAAATTCAGATCTGATTTTTTAAAAAATATTTGAATGTGATTCAAATATGATTTTTTAAAAAATGTTTGAATGTGATTCAAATCTGAATTTTTGAAGTTGTTTGAATGTGATTCAAATCTGAATTTTTAAATTTGTTTGAATGAGATTCAAATCTGAATTTTTAAATTTATTTGAATCATATTCAAATCTGGATTTTTAAGTTGAATATGAGATATTCAATTTAATTTAAGTATGTATGTTTTATTTAATTGTTAAATAGTGATATGCATGATGGATGATCATGGACTATAAAAGACCAATGTGATTGGATTTATTTCTTTTATGTTTCTTTAGGATTGTAAATTAATTAATTTATTTTAATTTATTTTGGGCATGTATTATTAAGTTTGTAATATTTTTGGGTTGTAATTTCATTTATTTAAGTTATTGTAAATTCGCCTTGGTATGCCAAGGATTACTATGTAATATTGGATTGCAAGAAGTTCAAGGAGGTCAAGAGCATTGGTGGGACCAGTGGGAGGAATTCAATATCAAGTGTTGATTATGTACTCCTTCAGCAACTCTTGTAAAATGAATGAATGAAATGCACCTAGGAATGCCCAGATTCAATTCTTGGTGGCTCAGAATTGAATCCCTTAGAAAGTCCATGATCATACCATATTTACTGCTTATCCATGAATGCATGAGATGTATGGTAATGTATGCAATTATATGATATATGCATGCTAAATGGATAATGTGCAAAGTGAGACCTTAATAGTAATTAGGATGGCTATAAAATCTTCCAAACAAATGATTAAGTTGAAAATGCTATAATTAAAGTAATTATAACATAAGCCCTCCATTGGGGCAATTATTTTAAGAAATTTTAAATAGTTGCATGAGATGCAATTAATTTAAGAGATTTTCTTAAGAATAATTGTTAAGCATGAGATGTTGTAAATATGTAAATGGTTTGGTGGCCAATATTGGGTGTACCTGAGGACATTAAAATTATTTGCATAATTACTGGCTCAATGGGATCAACTTAACTAATGCAAGATAAGTCAATAATGGATGTACCTGAGATTTTGAGCATTAGGGGCTAGGTAAAGGATTGAACCTCACATGAGATGTGATGGGCAAGGAGTTGCTCACTTATAGTTTATTGTAATTCCAATAATGGATGTACCTGAGGATGATCAATAGAATTATAAGAATTCAATCACCCACTAGAAATCCATCCAACTAGGATTTCCGTTTTCTACTTTGGAAGTGTAGGATTCGCTAAGTTAGTGGGAGGACCAATTTGATTAAAAGACCATAATCATTTTGGTTAATTACATGATACATTTACTAATTAATCTGGTTATTTTCTGTAGTTAATTTTCTGATAAAAATGAGCACAAAACAACCACCACCATCCAATATCCTTGCAAGCATACTTGATCGCAATAGGTTGACAGGACCTAATCATGCGATTGGCTAAGAAATTTGAAACTTGTCTTGAACCTTGAACATATAGGATATGTTCTAGATTCAAATGTTCCTGGTCCCTTACCTCCAGAGGCCACTTAAGAGGAACATGAAACTTTGGACAAGTGGAAGGAGCATGATATGAGAGCTAAGTGTTACATGTTTGCTTCCATGAGTAATGAGTTACAGAAGCAACATGAGAACATGCAGAGTGCGAGTGAGATCATCCTTCACCTACAAGAGTTATATGGTGAGCACAACAGGAATGCTAGGTATGAGATATCTAGACAGCTATTCCGTATGAGGATGTCTGAGGGACAGAATGTTGGGGATCATGTCCACAAGATGATTCGGCTGATTGAGCAGTTGGAACATCTTGACTTCAACATGGATTTCCAACTACAGACGGATTTGATCCTTCAGTCCCTTCCTGGGTCTTTTGGGAAAATTTGTGACAAATTTCCATATGACTAAACAGGAATGCACCTTAGCTGAATTACTCAACATGCTGGTTATTGCCCAAAAGAATATGCCAGGCAATAAAGGAAAAGAGGTAGCTTTGGTTGCATCTTCTTCTGCTGGAAAGTCCAACAAGAAGAAGGGCAATAAGAAAAAGAAACCTCAGATTCCTGGTCCTTCCAAGAAAATAGCTAAACAGAAAAGGAAGACTAAAGCTGATGAAGGCAAAGGAAAGTGTTTCCATTGCCAACAGGAAAGTGTTTCCATTGCCAATAGGAAAGTGTTTCCATTGCCAGTAAGAAAGTGTTTCCACTGGCCAGAGTATAGCAATCTGAATGAATGCAATGCCATGGTGAAAACCAACTCAAGTTCAAAATATATTTGGCACTTAAGGTTATGTCATGTTGCAGAAGATAGGATTGCAAAATTGGAGAAAATGGGGATTCTATCCTCATTGGGCTCTGAGCCTACTCCAACTTGTGAATCTTGCCTTCAAGGCAAAATGACTAGATCACCCTTTGTTGGACAAGGGCTAAGAGCTGAAAATATTTTGGAGCTAATACATAATGATGTATGTGGTCCATTTAAAGAAATGGCTAGAGGGGGTTTTCATTATTTTATTACCTTTACTGATGATAAATCAAGGTTTGGGTATTTGTATTTGATTAAATACAAACATGAATCTTTTGAAAAGTTCAAAGAATTTAAATCTGAAGTAGAAAATCAAACAGGAAAGAATATTAAAGCTCTTTGATCAGATCGTGGAGGTGAATATTTGAGTACTGAATTTGATGAATACTTGAGAGAGCATGGCATTGTTTCTCAGCTGACTCCTCCAGGAACGCCACAACTGAATGGTGTATCTGAAAGGAGAAATCGTACCCTATTGGATATGGTACGTAGTATGATGAGCTATACTGATATGCCAATCTCCTTTTGGGGATTTGCATTAGAATCAGCTTTATATATTCTGAATAGGATTCCATCAAAATTAGTTTCTTCCACACCTTATGAGATATGGCATGGAAGAAAACCAAGTCTTAAGCATGTTAAGATTTGGGGTTGTCCAGCTTATATCAAAAAGCTGAACACTGATAAATTGGAGACCAGATCAGAAAGAGGTCGATTTGTTGGATATCCAAAAGATAGTTTTGGATATTATTTTTATTTGCCTACTTCACAAAAGGTTGTGATAAGTAGAGATGCCACATTTCTTGAACAACAGTTTGTTCAAGAAGGAGGCAAAGGAAGGCAAATAGAGTTAGAATTGGAGAATTCTGACCAACCAACAGATTAGATGGATATAGATCCATCTAGTCAACCTATACCCATTAATGAAACATCTACAGCTGTTCCTCGTAGAACAACCAGGGTATCTCACCCACCAGTAAGATATGGTTTTCTTCATGAAGAAGAACAAGAGTTGTCTACTCATGAAGAAGTAGATCATGGAGATGATCCACTTACCTATGAAGAAGCTATATCAGATATAGACTCTTCAAAATGGATTGATGCTATGAAATCCGAGATTGATTCCATGTATAAGAATCAAGTTTGGGATCTTGTTGACCCACCTGAAGGTATTGTACCTATAGGGAACAAATGGGTTTTCAAGAAGAAAATTGGTTCTGATGGAAAGGTAGAGACCTATAAGGCAAGGCTAGTAGCGAAAGGGTTTCGCCAAAGGCAAGGAATAGCCTCTGAGGAGACTTTCTACTTTGTTGCCATGCTTAAATCAATTAGGATTTTATTAGCAATAGTGCATACTATGATTATGAGATTTGGCGGATGGATGTCAAAGCTTTTCTCAATGGATACATTGAAGAAAACATTTTCATGGAACAACCTAAGGGATTTGAATCCCAAGATGGTTCCAAGGTATGCAAGCTAAAGCGATCCATTTATGGGTTGAAACAAGCTTCGAGGAGTTGGAACATCCGTTTTGATGAAGCCATTAAATCAAAAATGAGGATGAGCCATGAGTATATAAGAAGGTTAGTGACAGTGCTATCACTTTCCTTGTCTTATATGTGGATGACATACTGTTGATGGGTAATGATACAGGTATGTTGACGACTATAAAGTTATGGTTGTCAAATACATTCTCCATGAAAGACTTAGGGGAGGCAACCTATATTCTTGGGATTCGCATCTATAGAGATAGAGCGAAAAGAATAATTGGTTTATCCCAAAGTCTATACTTGGAAAAGGTGTTAAAGAGGTTTAACATGCTTGATTCCAAGAGAGGATTGTTACCAGTGAGACATGGTATCCACCTTTCTAAAGAGATGTCTCCAAAGACACCTGAAGAAAGAGATAAGATGGCCAGGATTCCATATGCTTCGGTTATTGGAAGTTTAATGTATGCAATGTTGTGTACTAGGCCGGATATAGCATATGCTGTTAGTTTGACTAGCAGGTATCAATCCAATCCAGTTTGGAACATCGATAGTCACAAGAATATCCTTAAGTACTTGAGAAGAACTAAGGATTTATTCTTGATTTATGGAGGTGGAGACTTGCAATTGGATGGTTATACTGATTCTGATTTCCAATCAGATATCGATGATAGAAAGTCTACCTCTGGATATGGGTTCATTTGTAATGGAGGTGCGATCGGTTGGAAGAGTTCCAAACAGAGCACGATCGCAGATTCCACTCATCGAGGTCGAGTATATTGTTGCATCGATGTCGCAAAGGAAGTCGCTTGGATAAAGAAGTTCGTGATGTAACTTACAAGAGTTCCTTCCATTGAGTCGCCAGTTCCATTACCTCGTGACAACAATGGAGCATCATACTGAGCTAAGGAACCAAGGTCTCACCGTAAATCCAAACACATAGAAAGGCGCTACCACATTATCGGAGAAATAGTTGGGCGAGGCGATGTAGCCATGCAGAAAATAGCATCAGCTGAAAATCCAGCTGATCCATTCACTAAGCCTATGTCACAGACTCAGTTAGACCGACATCTTGAGAAGATAGGTCTAAGATATTATAATGAATGGCTCTAGTGCTAGTGGGAGATTGTTAGTAGTATGCCCTAGAGCATATCATTTAGTATGTATCTTGTACATATTTTTAATAATAAAAGGCATTTCCACTTTTCCGTTTACAGAATATATTTATGTGTAATAGAAAAGGTCCATTGATATTTTGTTAGAAATATTATTCTTAAGTTGTTAAGAATATGAGTGACAATATTTCTAGCACGAAATATCATAAATAGGTTCACAATCGAGGATACTTCATAATAAGGACATGACTTATCCAGAAAGATTGTATTCATGTTTGTTCCCAAGTTATTTATATGACATATAAATAAGATGGAATGGTGAGTCTCATGCCATATAACAAACTTGATAGGCACTTATAAATGATAAGTAGGCCGAACCAGTGACACTTATGACAAGCACATGGAGTTTACTCTTGTCAATGTTTTGTCATAAATCATATCGATGCATATAATCTTTAGACCTGAGATAGCACAGTTATCTTGTATATAGGTAGTTTGAGTTTGATACTGCTTTCATACTTGTACTATGTATGGGTATATGGGCATGTGTTGGCTCCTGCTAGTTATATATGGAGGTAGGTGTTGATCAAGATGGAATCTGTTCCTCTAAGTAAATAGAGTTAAAATCCTATGTTCATTTAATTGTTCTTGATGTTTCAAGTTCCTGGCCAGACAGATAGATTTATTCAGAAAAGAGTTTCTGATGAGAAAAATCTTTTAATCAAGAACTGGAATTAAAAGAGAACATAATATTCATAGCAAATGGAGTTTGACATAAACCATGACTCCAGCTTGAGTTGGGATTTTGTAACAGAGAGATTCTAGTGCATGGTAACATATGATTATAGGTTCATTTAAGATAAATCTTATTACTAATTGGGTGGCCATGGCATGCTATGCTAGGTGTTAACCATGGTCTATGAGGTTCATAAAATGATTTAGAGAAATCATTTATGGTAAGAAAGAGTTCTGATGATATTAAGAGTTGATATCATGTCTCATTGCCAATTAGTGATGAGCCTAGTAAGTCACACACATACACAAGTTATCACCTATTTAAATATGATTTAATTAATTAATTAAAGAGTTTAATTGATTAATTAAATATATTTGGTTTGCAATTAAATTGCAAAGTCCCTAGCATGACTTGAAACCAAATCTAGATTATTGGATGTGTAGTATAAATTAAATTTATATTTAAAGTGTTTAAATATGAATTTAATTGATGAGAAATTAATTAATAGAGATTAATTAATTAATTTATTTTTGATATAAATTAATTAGAAGAAGAAAATAATTATTTTGGGTTAAGAACTCAAAATTAAGACACAGGGGCATTTTGGTCATTTCACAGTGTGACACGTGGCACCATGAGATGGTGACACATGGCATAACACATAAGCTTGCCAAATGTTTTTTAATCATGTAAGATGATTAAAATCAAGATTAAATATAGGTTTGACACTTGGCACAATGTGATTGGGTCACTTAAACCTATAGCTAATCAAAAGGTGACATGTGGCTAGGGTTTAATGTGTTAACCTAGCTATTTAAGTGTGGTTATGAAAAGAAAACATAACCAGCAGCCTCTCCTCTCAATTGTCACGCCACTTTGAGCCTCTCCAGCTATTTCTCTTCATCTCTCCTCAATTCAAAGAGATTAGCCATCAATCTCTTGAATTAAGAACACTAGAAATTGTTTCTAGTGTCCTGTTTACATCTCTAATCTCTTAAAAGGCAGAACTTGAATTTCTAATTAATAGAAAAGGCTTTAGAAGCTATTCAAGGGCTGCCATAGGTGTTCTTGGTGTGGACAAGCTAGAGGGACAACATCTGGTGTCCTGAAGACGAATCTCAAAGGCGTAGACACACTGCAGCACATCAAGAGGTTAGTGTAATCGTTCTTGATTTAATCTAGGGTTCTAAAATTAATCTGATTAATTTTAAAATCTTAAATGGCAAATACAGATCCAAAAACATATTAAAAGAGTTTTAATATGTTGTTTATCATTGAAATCAAATAGATAAAAATAAATCTTGTATGGTGCATGTGACCCTAGGTGAAAATTTTTGAATTCAATGGTATAATCTTGTGTTTTTCACGCTTCCGTTCCTTCAGAGGATTATGAGATTTGGCAGAAAGGGGAAACTGAGTCCTCGTTTCATCGGACCATATGAGGTTCTGGAAAGAGTGGGTCCTTTAGCATATCGATTGGCATTAACTCTAGAGTTAGCAAGGATACACAGTGTCTTTCAAGTGTCCATGTTAAGGAGGTACAGATCTGACCCATCTCATGTACTATCAGTTGAAGAGATTGAGGTAAATCCAGACCTCTCATATGATGAAGAACCCATAGAAATTCTGGCTTATGAGGTGAAGCAGCTGAGGAACAAACAGATACACCTGGTTAAAGTGCTATGGAACCATCATTCAGGCCAGGAAGCTACTTGGGAACGTGAAGAGGATATGAGGAGACAGCACCCACAGCTATTCAGAGACTAATGGCAGGTAAATTTCGAGATGAAATTTATTTTAAGGGGGGGGGGGGAGAATTGTAACACCCCTAAGTTCGGTAGTGCGTTCTACTGTTCCAGTGACCAGTATTATCCGGATAGCTAGGATGCCTAGAACTACACTTCGATATGAGTGAGGAGACATAAAATAAAGAAATACAAGAAAAAAAAGTACAAGAAAAACAAAGGAAAAATAATAGCAAAGAAATGTAACTAAGTTAAGCGAGCCGAGAACCCTAGCGATGGGTAACCGCACCGGGAAGTCGCGGCGTGGACCGTTGACTAGCCCTGGGCCACGGGGAACCCTGGAAAATATTTTAGGACTTAGATAAATGTCTATTGAAGTATAAATACCATTATAAATATCAAAGAAAAATTAATTAATTAGTACAAAGAAAAGTGAGAAATCGAAAAACGGACAAAACCCAGTGTTACCGAAAAATCGAGAATGCAACCTGAACAGGGGCATTGTGGTCATTTGACACCCTGACTTGTCTTTTGACCTAAATTTCCATTAAAAATAAATGATATTACACTTGAAAAATGTCGTGAAAAATTAAATTAGCGGTACCTAATGTAAATAGCAAAAATGGGAAGCTTAATGTGGGAAAATGAAATCTTATATTAAACTAATATTTAATTTAAGCTTAGTGCTCCACTCACCCATCAAAGTGGACCACTAACTCATCATCTTGGGTAGAATACACATCTTCATCTTCAACCTTAGAAACAGTAGAAATTTGCTCCCAAAAAACTCCATTGACGCATGGTTTTAAGCTCCATGCATGTGAGATTCAAGCTCCTTTCTTGGCACTTTCCTTCATTAAAGATTGTCCATACACCTTGGGCAGTAGATAGGCAACAAGAAGACCAAGTTTTGGAGAGGTTTTGAAGAGTTTCCAAAGTGGTAAGTTTGTGTTTTTGGTTATTGCTTCATTAAAGTTAGTTAGAATGTTATGGATACTTGAATTATGGAGAGATTTTTGAGGTTTGATGTTTAAAGGGAGTGGTGTATTTTTCGCAGCCATGGAAACTCCTTATGGGCAGTTTATTCTTGCTTGTAAATGGTAGATTAAAGGGTTGATTAAGTGTTTATATGTGTAGGAATAAATTGGTGATGTATACTTAGTATATGTGAATGTGTACTTGAATTTGGAAGCTTGGAAATTAATGGACTGTAATGTATAAATCGACAGCTTGGATTGGTGAACCATAAAGATATTATTTCATGTTTGATTTATGGAATATTAATGTTGAATTGTGATAGTTGTTATGGAAGCTTGGGTATATGTATGATGGTGTGAGGTTGGACATGTAAATGAGCTAGGTTAGGTGATTGAATTGTTGTAATTTGAGCTTGAAAAATTCTGTACTAAATGGTGCATATTGAGGGTGATTGTAAGCTGCCAAAATGACCAACAATATGTTGTGAATTGTGTTTAGGTTGTGGTACAAACCAGAATTGACATGAATGTTTAGTTTGGTAAATGTTAAAAGTGTCCTTTGATGAGTAATGAATAAAATGCAATAGGGCAATTTATGTTATGGGCCTAGAACCTTAAGTGTGTGGATCCAATTGGTATGAAACCAATTGGAGGTGAAACTAGGCACAAAATGTGCCAACTTTCATGAAGGAAAATTACCAAAATTCTGCTTGTAAGGTAACTTGAAAAGTGAGCAAATCTGGATTAGTGCATTTAAGGCCTGAAAATTGACCATTTGGGCAGCAGTTAGTATTTTGGCCCATAACTCACTCAAAATAGGTCCAATTGACCTGAAAGTTTGACCATCAATAGTTAAGACCTATATCTACAATTCTTATGAAGACACCAAAGCCCATAAATGAACATAAGCAAGTCAAAAAGCTTGCACAAGTTCGGGTCAAAAAACTGGCCGAACCTAAAATGACCTAAAGTGACCAATTTTGGTACATTCTGACCAGCAATAGTAAAATGACCATAACTTGGTCTAGTAAACTCAGAATGACCTGAAATTTTTCCCCGCGTGCAATAAGACATAGATATACAAGTTTTTAGTTTTGACCGAAACCCGAAAGCTGAGGGAACTAGGTCATCCAGCTAGGTCAAATTAGTATACCGGGATCTGACAAATTGCAATAAAACACAATATACATGGAAATGAATTTAGTAACATGTACCAATACAAAAAGGCTATAGAATGTGACATATTGGTAACATTAAAACCTAATTCACCTAGACTGCATCGAGGGTCAACATCTTAGGTTGACTAAGGAAATAATAGAATTCAATAAGTTAATTATTAAGCTTTATTCTTAGAGACAGTTTAAATGAGTACTGAAAAACTTCAAATTGTGTTTCTCAGTTAGCAAAGACTCAGGGAAGGGGAAGGAAACACTGAGTAAGAGCCAAGAGACAGTTATCAGAGGTTTGTGCACAACTAGTTTTTAACTGATTTTATTTTGAATATTTCATATGATTAAATGACATATTTTTCTTATGTATTATGTTTAACAAGCATTGGATTTAATTCAATGATTATTGAAATTGTTATAGTATGTATGAATTTAGCTTTGTGAAATGGTATTTCCACAAGTATTAAGCATTGTTATAGATTGAATAAATTATGTTTTGGAAAATTGTGGTAGAACATGTTTTGAATTGTGATGGTAATTTTCATGGAAAAATGCAAATTTATGATTTGAATTGTGATGAACATAAAAATTATTGGTTATTGGAATTGAATTTGAATCGAATTATATTGTGATTTATGCTTGCTAAAAGAATTGTGATATTGTTTTATATCTCACTATAGATGCTTGACTAAGTTATTACCCGTCTCTTTCATTTGTTGAGAAGACAATGGAGTTAGTTGTGTTTTGATTACCATGGTACGTGCCCAAGCTTAGATTTTCCTCTGATTTGAGGTTAGATCTAAGTTTTTTATCGTTATGGTCCTTGTGGAAGGTTCATTATTGTGATGTGTACTGTGCACGATGATTTGACCTCCCCGACCATAGGGAGTTAGAATCTGATTCGACCTCCCCGACCATAGGGAGTTAGAATCACTTCGAATATGGCCCTTTGGGATTAGTCTATCATAGTTAGTGAGATAAAGAATGATTTTTGAGATAAAGAATGATTTTTGAGATACAGCATGGTTTTTGAGATACAACATGGTTTTTGAGATACAGAATGCTTTTGAATAGTAAAGAATTGTGATTTCCATTATGATTTATGTATAATTGATTTTGTTGGAACTACCTTAAAAGGTTAGTCATGATTTGATAAATTGAATTTTGTGATCAAAGTCATTTCATACAAATGATTTACATTATTGGCAATGAATATTTTGAGTTTTGGAATTTGATGAGTATTCAGATTTTCAAATTATTTACTGTAAATTTTGTCGATGTATATTGTACTATGTTTTAAATTATAGTTGTGCACCACTGAGTTCACCACTCAGCGATAGCTTTGTATGCTGTCGCAGGTAAGAAGAGCATAAAGCAGTGAGTAAGTTTCTTTGAAGACACATTCAGATTAGCTCCAGGTATATCATAGGTATACCCATGTACACAGGTTACGATGTATGCATGTAATAATATATATGTAAATTATTTGAGCAGTTGTATAAAAACTCTTGTAAAATATTTTGGTATGTAATTAAATGTAAATTATTATAAATGCAAATTTGGGATTTCATTTATCTGAATGGTTTTGTAATATTAATTTTGAGTCTTGTAATTAATGAAATGTTTATTTTATGAGGAGATTGATTTGATTATTGAGATTTGAATTATGGGTTCAAATGAAGTTATTGAAGTTGTATTTGAGAAAATATATTGGGAGTGTGTTCTTTGCAGGTTTTGAAGAACTGTTTTCTCAAAATACAACCGGTACTTTGCCGAAATTTTGAAAAAAATTTTATAACACCAGATTTTAATCGATGATTTAAATTTCATGAAAATTGCTTTAAAATCCCTTGTAGTATATTTAATGGATTATCGGTAGGCGAAGTACGGTAATTCATTAGGTGTACTACGGGATCATGTTACATCTTACAGGGGAGTAGGGTGTGACAGTCGGGACTTGTGCACATTTAACTGATTTATACTCCACTTTTTTTATTTTTTCTTCAACCTTACTTGTGCGTGTAAATTTCCCAAATCTTACACAACTCAAAGAATATGAAATCGAGCTAGACCCATTATAACACCCCTAAGTTCGGTAGTGCGTTCTACTGTTCCAGTGACCAGTATTGTCCGGACAGCTAGGATGCCTAGAACTACACTTCAATATGAGTGAGGAGACATAAAATAATGAAATACAAGAAAAGAAAATACAAGAAAAACAAAGGAAAAATAATAGCAAAGAAATGTAACCAAGTTAAGCGAGCCGAGAACCCTAGCGGTGGGTAATTGCACCGGAAAGTCACGGCGTGGACCGCTGACTAGCCCTGGACCGCAGGGAACCCCAGAAAATATTTTTAGGACTTAAATAGACCCCTATTGAAGTATAAATGCCATTAGAAATATTAAAGAAAAATTAATTAATTAGTACAAAGAAAAGTGAGAAATTGAAAAACGGAAAAAAACCCGGTGTTACCGAAAAATCGGGAATGCAACCCGAACAGGGGCATTGTGGTCATTTGACATCCCGAGTTGTCTTTTGACCTAAATTTTCATTAAAAATAAATAATATTACACTTGGAAAATATAATGAAAAATTAATTTAGGGGTACCTAATGTAAATAGCAAAAATAGAGGGTAAATGGAGTAATTATCAATTAAAACATATAATATGATTTAATTTATGTGAGTGGACCACTAAGGATTATAATATGCATTAAGTTGTCAGATTACTCCACTCACACTTCATCTTCAACCTTCAAAACCACCATTGCCGTAGTGAAGAGCTCCCAAATCCTCCATTGCCGCATGTGATTCAAGCTCCCACATCTCCTCCATTCCACCTCCAAACACCAAGGTTGCTTCATTAAAGTTTATCCCCACATCACAAGGAAGAGTTTGATAGCAATTTTAAGAAGTTTTGGTGAGGTTTTGAAGAATTTCCAAAGTGGTAAGTTTGTGTTTTTTATTATTGTTTAATTAAAGTTTGTAAAGATGTTATGGGTGTTTGATTTATGGAGAGATTTTTGAAGTTTGATGTTGAATGGAGAAGTGTATTTTTGGCAGCCATGGAAACACTTTAAAGACAGTTTATTTTTGCTTATAAATGGTGAATTAAATGATTGATTAAATGCATATTGTGTAGGAAATTGTTTGGGTGATGTATACTTAGTATATGTAAATGTAAATTGAAATTTGAAGCTTGGAAATTAATGGAATGTAAAGGTACCATTGCGGCAGTTTGTTAATTCTTGAAGAATGCTAGAATTCATGCTTGGTTTATGGTATATTAATGTTGGATTGTGTTGGATGTTAGGGCAGTTTGAGTGTATATATGATGGTGTGAAGTTGGACATGAAAAAAGTGTTATGGTTAGGTGATTGAATTATTATAAATTGAGTTGAAAAATTCTGCACTTTATGGTGTATGTTGAATGTAATTGTAAGCTGCCAAAATGACCTATAATGTGTTGTGAATTAAGTTTAGGTCATGATACAACCAGAATTGACTTGAATATTGAGTTTGGTAAGTGTTAGGAGTGATCCTTAATGTGTATGAAAGAAAAGTAATAAGGCAGTTTGTGTTTTAGGCCTATAACTTTAAGTGTGTGGCTCCAATCGGTATGAGACCAATTGGAGGTGAAACTAGGCACAAAATGTGCCAACTTTCATGAAGGAAGCTTGCCAAAATTCTGCTTGAAAGGTAGCTTGAAAAATGACCAAATCCGGATTAAGTGCAATTGAGGCCTGAAAATTGACCATTTGGGCAGTAGTTAGTGTTTAGGCCATAACTCGCTCAAAACAGGTCCAATTGACCTGAAATTTTGACTATGAATAGTTAAGACCTATATCTACAAGTCTTATGAAGATACCAAAGCCCATAAATGACCATAAGCAAGTCAAAAAGCTTGCACAAGTTCGGGTCCAAAAACTGGCCGAACCAAAATTGACCTAAAATGACCTAAAATGACCAATTTTAGTGCAATTTGACCAGCAATAGTAAAATGACCATAACTTGGTCTACATAACTCAGAATGATCTGAAATTTTGCCTTGCGTTCCATAAGACATAGATCTACAAGTTTTTAGTTTAGACCGAAACCTGAAAACCGAGAGAACTAGGTCGTCCGGCTAGGTCAAACTAGTATTCCGGAATCCAGCAAATTGCAAGAAAATGCAGTATACACAGAAATGAACTTGATAACATGTACCAACCCTAAAATACTATCGAATGTGACATATTAATAACATTAAAACCTAATTTACCTAGAATGCATCGAGGGTCGACATATTAGGTTGACTAAACAAATATTAGAATTCAGTGAATTAATTATCAAGCATTATAGTTAGAAACAGTTTAAATGAGTACTAAAACACTTCAAATTGTGTTTCTCAATTAGCAAAGACTCAGGGAAAGGGAAGGAAACACTGAGTCAAGGCCAGGAGACAGTTATCAGAGGTTTGTGCACAACAATTATATCTTTTGAATTTTTCAATTGAAATAAATTATGACTATTTGTATATTATTGTTTTCAATTATGAAAATATGTTTGAATGGATACTTATTGCTTGAAAAGCATTATAAATAGTCTGAAACTGTGGAAAAATTGATTTAGTGTGATTTGTGAAAATTTGAAGTTAATTATGAATTGTGTTGCCATTTTGTGAATGAATTTATGACTTTAGAAATTTATTGGATTCTCACGAATCATTTGAATAAAATGTTTGGAATTGATTTTGTGTTCACACTTAGCATGACAGTATCATATCATTCCTTCTCCATTTATGGGGTTGTGATTGTTTATTTTCCTTCTCCATTTATGGAGTCGTGATCGTTTATTTTTCTCCCTCTCTAGTTTACCAGTTGAGGTGATCGGATGAGTACTCATTATATAGCTAGCTCCCTTCCTCATTAATTTCGATTAGTGGGGTTGTGATTGCTTTGCCGTGGTGTACAACGCGGCATTGATCGGAAATTTTGTGTCATGGCTTAAGTTGTGTATCAATTGGCAACATTGTGTTCGTAAATTATTTGACTAAATTGTGTTATTATGAGCTTTGATAATTTGTGAAATGGAGTTTAAATTCTTATTGACATTTACTGTTTTTTGAATTTAACTACGTTTTGATTACTGAGATTTATTACGATATTGTGTTAAATTCCTTATGACATTCATTGTCTTGAATTTAACTATGGTTTTACGTATCTATAATTTATATGATTTATGAACTGTGATTTAAAGTTGTATTTGGTTAATGTTGTGCACCACTGAGACATTGTCTCAGCGATAGCTTTTCATTGCTGTCGCAGGTAGACAGACAGATAGGGTAGCAGACTAGGCTGCTAGTACATCCAGCGAGAGATTATCGGGTATAATGAGTATAACACATTTTGCATTTTGTACTATAATGTATACACACTTTATGTATATATTGTTTTTGGTTTTGAGCAGTTGTAAATTAAAATTGTACATTGAAGTTGTAAAGTAAATTATGAGTTATTTTGACTTGTAAAAATTATATTATATTTCTTGTATCTCAATCTTTGAAAAATCACTGTGTATTTGAGTTGAGAAATATGTTGTGCTGAGAAATATGTTGGAGTTGAGATTTGAAAATATATTGAAGTGCTTTTTACAGGTTTTCTGAAGAACTGTTTTATCCAAAATATAGATGGCACTCTGCCAAAATTTTTACGGAAATTCCAAATAATTTAAATGTGTTAGTTCTATCACTTCAGTTCAAAAAGTTTTTAACACCTGTAAATAGTGCTCACCACTGTAAAAAGAAGTAAGAAAAGTTTTAAAATCCCTTGTAGTGTATTTAATGGGTTATCAGTAGACGAAGTTGGTAATTCATTAGGTGTACTACGGGATCATGTTATGCCTTACAGAGGGGTAGGGTGTGACATGTTTTAGTGGTATCAGAGCTAGTTTTTAAATTCCGTTTTCACCTGTTATTTGAATATTCTTTCTCCATAACACAACTGCTCAATATCACTGTTTGATACATATAGTACATTACATTATAAATATGCATTAACGAGAGGAAATCTCCTTGTGTTATTTGTTCAGGAGATCTAAAATCCTTGCATTGACTATGGAAGAGGGTGATCGTTCAGTCGTTCAATCTATTGAGGCTGAGGTGCAAGGGGATGCCCCAGGCCTACACAATGTCAGTGGTTCAAGAAGACCACTCCCGCAGCATCTGCAGTTTCCTACTCAGTTCACTCAGCAGATGGCTGCAATGTTCCAACAAATGGCTGGTAATGTGCCTACTCAAGTCCCAATACAGACACCAGTGGTACAACCACAGTCTCCTACTAGGCAGTATGACAAATTGATGAAGTATGGGGCTGCAGAGTTCAAGGGGACAGTAGATCCTCTAGAGGCTGAACAGTGGTTAGAGAGGATGGATAGGGTATTCAAGAAGCTACATTGTACAGAGGAGCTCAGATTTGAATACTCAGTATCTTTGCTACAGGGGGATGCTTATGACTGGTGGAAAACCATTCCCCACAGTCTGGTAGAACCTGCAGTGTTAACATGGAATGACTTTCTCAGGGAATTCAAATAAAAGTATGTCCCTGATGCTTATGTAGACCAGAAGCTACAAGAGTTCCTAAGTCTGAAACAGGGGGGTAGATCAGTGGCTGAGTATGAAAGGGAATTTTCCCGCCTGAGCTATTATGCAGTAAATTTACTTGCTACCAGCAGGGAGAGATGCAAGAGGTTTGAAACCGGCTTGAAGCCCAGTATCAGATTACAAGTGGTCGGATTCAAACACACTAACTTCTCTGAACTTGTTTCTCAAGCCCTAGAGTTGGAAAGAATTGAGTCTGAAGCAGCTCCTGAGAAAAAGAAATCAGAGAAGACAGAGAAAAAGGGAAAATCAGCAGAACAGAGTTCCAGTGGTCCTACTAGAAAGAGGAAGAATCATGGGGGACATGGCAGAGGTGGCAAGAAGTCGGGTAGGGGAAGATATTCAGGACAGAAACCTCCTCTATCTGGTCAGCAGAGTACCAGAGGTTCCTACTCTTCCCACCAATGTGAAACTTGTGGAAGATATCATGGTGGGATATGCTATAAGGCTATTGGAGCCTGTTATAACTGTGGAGGCATAGGACACTTTGCCATGGACTGCTATAACACCCCTCACCCGTCTACAGTGTAGCCGAGCAAGGCATGCTACACGGCATGCTGGAGCACCTGATCTTATCTGATTTCATTACAGTTCTTGATTTATTTATTCAAAAACTTTATTTAAGGTTTAGGCTATTTTTACTTTTATCAAAATCTAACCAATTTGGAAAATTCAAAAAATTTTAATGATAATCCAGCAGAGTGCCGGCAGTAATTTGGACTAACAGTTCTTCTGAACCTGCCAAAAACAATTTCAATATATACTCAAATTCACAACTCAGAATCAGTCTCAAAATTTTTCATACTCAATCTCAATCAGAATCATCATGATCAGATACTTAACTCATATATCAAAATTCTTACATTTTATTTTTTTGCATAATTTGCCAACTAATTATATAAATTTGTCAAGTACAGGATGTACAAATAATTTACATTATACTTAGAATGAACAAAATAAATAACATGTGTAAATATGAGCCCTATCTACATGCATTGCTGAGGAGGTGACAACCTTGAACTCTTCTGACACTTCTGCAGATCTGGACTCCAAAAATCTCGACGATACCATCGGTTTTACCTTCAGTACCTGCGCGAGGCAGCAATTCCATCGCGCTAAGCATTACTGCTTAGTGGTGCAATAGTATAACAAGAAATAATATATACAAATAAAGAAAGAAATAACTCATAATTCGAATACTCAGGAATCAATTTAATTTGGTATGGTACTTCTAGTATCATTGATCTTATGTACTAGTTTGTTCCTCTTTGGAAGTGCTTAGTTTATAACTTTTCAGTAATACTACCCAGTATACAAATTATTCTAACTGTATTGTATTTCAAGTCTCTACTATTCTGTAATTTATATTTTTTGTTATGTTTCTTTTGCTAATCTCTTTTACTCATTTATTCAATACTTAATTTAATTGTACTGAAATTTCATTATACTTAACTTAACTTAGCTTCCTGAATTGAATAATGTTTTAAATGACTGCCCATATAGCCTATACATTGACCAGACTGGATAAACGGATATACTAGCACTGGGTACCTAGTACCTCGGGCCGTCACACCATCGGTCACAACGTATCTCCCGGTGTGCAAACAGTGTGGCTAAAAAGCCATTTAATCAATCAGGCATTAAGCCGAGTATAATAACACAATCTGTATAGCCATAGGCTATTAAAATCATAGTGTGACATAATAAGCCATAAAACACAGTATGACGTAAAGTCATTTACAGAATAGCTGTCAGAATCCTATTGGCATGCCAACCTATCCAAACTAGTCAACTAGGCAAATTAGGGCATATTACAATGTTACATATTTAATTCTTTATTCATAGGGTTTATACATCTTTATGCCTTTCACTGGTCAATAAAATTATTGACATTTTTATGCAACATGGATAGGTTGATTCTAGCATCAACATGTCACAATTTACAATTCAATATGTTGTCAATATAATGCAATTTACCCTTTTCACAAGTTGGCATTCATTGCCAAATCACTTCAAGCATCATTTTATGTAATTACCAATTTTCAATTTTAGTATGCTAGATTGGTCTAGCTTAAAGTCCTATTTTCCTTGGTTTTTAGCTTCTGGTCAAAGAAGCAAAATTGTAGCTCCATGTCTTATTGCACGCGGGGCAAAATTTCAGGTCATTTTGAGTTGTATAGACCAAGTTATGGTCAATTTACTAAAGCTGGACAGATTGCACCTTTACTTCAAAATTTGGTCAATTTCTCAATTTTTGTGTGCTAGATTTGTTTAGCTTAAAGTCCTATTTCTCTTGGTACTATTCCCTTCAATTCATTTCCTTAGTCAACCTATAATGTTGGCCCTTGATGCACTCTACGTGAGTCAATTCTAATGTTACCAATATGTCACATTTTATGGCCCTTTAGTGTTGGTATATGTTACCAATTTCATTTCTAAGTGTATTACATTTTATTGCAATTTACCGGATTTCGGTGTACTATTTTAACCTAGCCGGACGACCTAGTTCCCTCAGTTTTTGGGTTTCGGTCCAAACTACAAACTTGTAGGTCTATGTCTTATTGCATGCGGGGTGAAATTTAAGGTCATTCTGAGTTGTGTAGACCAAGATATGGTTAATTTTCCAATGCTGGACAGAAAGCACTAAAATAGTAGGCTTAGGTCATTTTTAGGTCACTTTTGGTTTGGCCAGTTTTGGTACCTGAACTTGTTTAAGCTATTTGACTTGGTTCTGGCCATTTCTGAGTTTTGGTTTCTTCATAAGAATTGTAGCTCTATGTCTTATTGCACTCGAGGTAAAATTTTAGGTCATTCTAGGTCGTATAGACCAAGATATGGTCAATTCACTAAAGCTGGACAGATTGCACCTTTAGTGCAAAATTTCGTCAAATTTAGTTTTGGCAATTTTGGTACCTGAACTTGTGCAAGCTACTTGACTGGGTTCTGGTCATTTCTGGGTTTTGGTGTCTTCATAAGAATTGTAGCTCTATGTCTTATTGCACTCGAGGCAAAATTTCAGGTCATTCTAAGTTGTATAGACCAAGATATGGTCAATTCACTAAAGCTGGACAGATTGCACCTTTAGTACAAAATTTGATCAGTTTTAGTTCTGGCAGTTTTGGTACCTGAACTTGTGCAAGCTATTTGACTTGGTTCTGGCCATTTCTGGGTTTTGGTGTCTTCATAAGAATTGTAGCTCTATGTCTTATTCCACTCGGGGCAAAATTTCAGGTCATTCTAAGTTGTATAGACCAAGATATGGTCAATTTACTAAAGCTGGACAGATTGCACCTTTAGTGCAAAATTTGGTCAATTTTAGGTCACGTTTGGTTCAGCAGTTTTTGTACCCGAACTTGTGCAGGCCATTTGACTTAGTTATGGTCATTTCTGGGTTTTGGTGTCTTAATAAGAATTGTAGCTCTATGCCTTATTGCACTCTGTGCAAAATTTCAGGTCATTCTGAGTTGTATAGACCATGATATGGTCAATTTAGTAAAGCTGGACAGATTGAACCTTTAGTGCAAAATTTGGTCAATTTTAGTTCTGGCAGTTTTGGTACCTGAATTTGTGCAAGCTATTTGACTTGGTTCTGGCCATTTCTGGGTTTTGTTGTCTTCATAAGAATTGTAGCTCTTTGTCTAACTAACCATGGTAAAAATATCAGGTCAATTGGACCTGTTTTGAGTGAGTTATGGTCATCCCAAGGACTACTATTTATATGGTCAGAAATCTGGGTTGCAAGGTTGCTAATCCGGATTTGGTCATTTTTAAGGTCAGTTTCTAGGCAGAATTTTGGCAACATTTCTGCATGAAAGTTGGCCTATTTGGTGTCTAGTTTCACCTCTCATTGGCTTCATACCAATTGGGTTCATAGTTTGGCACTTATGGCCTAATTTAGGTACTGCCTTCAATACACAACCTGCACAAAGCACATACGCTTCCAATTTGATATTCCTTCTCCTCCTCATTACTTCAATATTCAATCAATAACACTTCCATATATATATTGTACACAATTCCAGCAACACTTTTGGGCAGAATATTCAAGTGCTCAATGCACACAATTCACCATTAAGTTCAACATTCACTTCCACCAAAATTCAACATATCTCAATGTCAATATTACACATACACTTCAACATAATCAAACTTCAATAACACTTACACTTGCTGTCTAAAATTTAACATTAGCATATTTCATTAATAACTACATGTTCACACACAAATTCATGGTTTAATAGGCTGCCAAACATGGCAGTTTGCCCAAAGTATTAAGGTTCCATTACACACCCTTAATTCAAGCACTACATGCACATACTTAGATTTTAACTTACTACTTCCTCCATGTAAGTTATTCAACCTTAATTTCCATCCATTATAGGTAAGAAAAACTCAACTACAGTAAACTTTCATGGCTGTCCAAAATTGAATATATCAATAACTCATCAAATCCTTCAAATTTCTTCACCATCAAACTCATCTCAACCTTAATACAAACTTTAATGAAGCAAGGGATGAAAAACTAGCACTAACCTTTTTTGAGCTTCACCAAACCTTCATCAAATCCTCTTCTTTTTGCTTCCAACATACTGCCCAAGGTGTGTGTGCAAGCTTTGATGAAGAAACTAAGTAGAAATGGTGGCTTGATCATGCACCCATGGAGGTTGCATGTGGGGCATCCATGGTGATTTCCATGGTGAACTCCATTTCTCTTGGCTGGTTAATTCTCAAGGTGGAAGATGATGCTTCTGCTGTCCCAAAGGAATAGTTAAGTGTCCCAAATTAAGGGTTAGTGGAGCACTAACTTGGATTTTAATGTTTAATTAGTTAAAGTTTCCTTATTTGCTCATTTCGCTCCATTCTTTTACTATTTACATATTGTATCACAATTTAATTTTTCATGACATTTCTAAAGTGTAATATCATTTATTTTTAATGGAAATTGAGGTCAAAAGGAAACCCTAGGTGGCAAATGACCAAAATACCCCACTTCGGGTTATATTCCCGATTTTTCGGTAACACCGATTTTTATCTGTTTCTCGATTTTTCATTTTTCTTTGTACTAATTTATTAGTTTTTATTTGATATTTCTAGTGTTAATTACATTTAAATAAACCTTTATCTATGTCTCAAAATTAAATTTCGAGGGTTCCCCGCGGTCCTGGGGTCGGCAACGGCCTTCCCTGTGCGGTCACCCATCGCTGTGGTGCCGGCTCATTTAACTTAGCTTCATTTTCTCTCTTTCATTTGTCTTTGATTTTTCTTGCATTTTCTTCTTATTTATATCATCATTATATGTCTGTTCATTATCACCGAAGTGTAGTTCCAGACATTCTGACTTTCCGGGGCAGACATTAGCCGTCGGAACAATAGAATGTACGGACTACGAAAATAAGGACGTTACAACTCTTCCCCTCTAAAAAGGAATTTCGTCCTCGAAATTCATCTGATTCAAACAACCGAGCTTATCGTTTTCTCATAATTTTATTCACTTTTCCATCATTGTTTTCCTCTGCCTTTAGTATTCCTAGTCATGAAATTCTATTATTCATTAGTTTCTTGATCTGTCATACTAGGATTCTTTACCAGTCCTTTAGTCTCTTTTACCAATTCCAACTCTGTTAAATTACCCTTTGTCTAGGTATTCTGCATTTATCTCATACAAGACCTTATACCTTGGTATCTTCATGCTTATTTAATAAATATCACTATACACAAACTCCATCAATGGAAGGTATCTATTCTTGCTTCCGGAGAGAGCAACAATACAATTTCTAAATGTATTCTCAAATACCTACATCATTCCTTTCTGTCAAAAATATTAAAATACTGATAAGACTCCATATCTATGTCCAAATATCTTCATCCTCAAGGTGTTCTTTCTAATTTATAGCCATACTGAATTCTCAAAGCTTATAGCAATTTTTGTGGTAATGGTCGTCCACATTAGTGTAACCGAGTCACTAACTCTAGCTATCTTAGAAGTGTAGTCTTTCGATAGGCTAGTTCTGAAGTTTTAAATTTCTGACTAGAATTTTCACATTTATTTCCCGTAATAGTACTCTATTCGGGCGTAACTGTATCAAATTATAGATTACTTACAAATATTCTTATTTTATTCTACCACGAGGAAGCACGTAGCTCTACACAATAATCTCATATCAGTTCTGTAATCTGTAGCTTACAATACAAACATCGAGAACATTACGTAGTTATTACGTTATAACCTCATGAACTAGGTTTTCTACTTCTTTTTCTAATGCCCTCTGCGGCTCTAAGTTCATATCTTAACTTTGAATAATCAAAAGTAAACAGATCTGCATTAGCGTCACCTCGACTCTTATGAATGCAATGCATGTATGCACACTATCTTTCCACTTATCTTTGCCTAGGAATGCCTAAACCGTGCTCTGATACCACTAAATGTAACACCCATCACCCGTCTACAGTGTAGCCGAGCAAGGCGTGCTACACGGCGTGCCGGAGCACCTGATCTTATCTGATTTCATTATAGTTCTTGATTTATTTATTCAAAAACTTTATTTAAGGTTTAGGCTATTTTTACTTTTATGAAAATCTAACTAATTTGAAAAATTCAAAAAATTTTAATGATAATCTAGCAGAGTGCCGGCAGTAATTTGGACTAACAGTTCTTCTGAACCTGCCAAAAACAATTTCAATATATACTCAAATTAACAACTCAGAATCAGTCTCAAAATTTTTCATACTCAATCTCAATCAGAATCATCATGATCAGATACTTAACTCATATATCAAATTTCTTACATTTTATTATTTTGCATAATTTGCCAACTAATTACATAAATTTGTCAAGTACAGGATGTACAAATAATTTACATTATACTTAGAATGAACAAAATAAATAACATGTGTAAATATGAGCCCTATCTACATGCATTGCTGAGGAGGTGACAACCTTGAACTCTTCTGACACTTCTGCAGATCTGGACTCCAAAAATCTCAGTCGACAGTTTACTGGTTTTACCTTTAGTACCTGCGCAAGGAAGCAATTCCATCGCGCTAAGCATTTCTGCTTAGTGGTGCAATAGTATAACAAGAAATAATATATACAAATAAAGAAAGAAATAACTCGTAATTCGAATACTCAGGAATCAATTTATTTTGGTATGGTACTTCTAGTATCATTGATCTTATGTACTAGTTTGTTCCTCTTTGGAAGTGCTTAGTTTATAACTTTTCAGTAATACTACCCAGTATACAAATTATTCTAACTGTATTGTATTTCAAGTCTCTACTGTTCTGCAATTTATATTTTTTGTTATGTTTCTTTTGCTAATCTCTTTTACTCATTTATTCAATACTTAATTTAATTGTACTGAAATTTCATTATACTTAACTTAACTTAGCTTCCTGAATTGAATAATGTTTTAAATGACTGCCCATATAGCCTATACATTGACCAGACTGGATAAACGGATATACTAGCACTGGGTACCTAGTACCTCGTCACACACCATCGGTCATAAAGTATCTCCCGGTGTGCAAACAGTGTGGCTAAAAAGCCATATAATCAATCAGGCATTAAGCCGAGTATAATAACACAATCTGTATAGCCATAGGCTATTAAAATCATAGTGTGACATAATAAGCCATAAAACACAGTATGATGTAAAGTCATTTACAGAACAGCTGTCAGAATCCTATTGGCATGCCAACCTATCCAAACTAGTCAACTAGGCAAATTAGGGCATATTACAATGTTACATATTTAATTCTTTATTCATAGGGTTTATACATCTTTATGCCTTTCACTGGTCAATAAAATTATTGACATTTTTATGCAACATGGATAGGTTGATTCTAGCATCAACATGTCACAATTTACAATTCAATATGTTGTCAATATAATGCAATTTACCTTTTTCACAAGTTGGCATTCATTGCCAAATCACTTCAAGCATCATTTTATGTAATTACCAATTTTCAATTTTAGTATGCTAGATTGGTCTAGCTTAAAGTCCTATTTTCCTTGGTTTTTAGCTTCTGGTCAAAGAAGCAAAATTGTAGCTCCATGTCTTATTGCACGCGGGGCAAAATTTCAGGTCATTTTGAGTTGTATAGACCAAGTTATGGTCAATTTACTAAAGCTGGACAGATTGCACCTTTACTTCAAAATTTGGTCAATTTCTCAATTTTTGTGTGCTAGATTTGTTTAGCTTAAAGTCCTATTTCTCTTGGTACTATTCCCTTCAATTCATTTCCTTAGTCAACCTATAATGTTGACCCTTGATGCACTCTACGTCAGTCAATTCTAATGTTACCAATATGTCACATTTTATAGCCCTTTAGTGTTGGTATATGTTACCAATTTCATTTCTAAGTGTATTGCATTTTATTGCAATTTACCGGATTTCGGTGTACTATTTTGACCTAGCCGGACGACCTAGTTCCCTCGGTTTTTGGGTTTCGGTCCAAACTACAAACTTGTAGGTCTATGTCTTATTGCACGCGGGGCGAAATTTCAGGTCATTCTGAGTTGTGTAGACCAAGATATAGTCAATTTACCAATGCTGGACAGAAAGCACTAAAATAGTAGGCTTAGGTCATTTTTAGGTCACTTTTGGTTCGGCCAGTTTTGGTACCTGAACTTGTGCAAGCTATTTGACTTGGTTCTGGCCATTTCTGAGTTTTGGTGCCTTCATAAGAATTGTAGCTCTATGTCTTATTGCACTCGGGGCAAAATTTCAGGTCATTCTAGGTCGTATAGACCAAGATATGGTCAATTCACTAAAGCTGGACAGATTGCACCTTTAGTGCAAAATTTCGTCAATTTTAGTTCTGGCAATTTTGGTACCTGAAATTGTGCAAGCTATTTGACTGGGTTCTGGCCATTTCTGGGTTTTGGTGTCTTCATAAGAATTGTAGCTCTATGTCTTATTGCACTCGGGGCAAAATTTCAGGTCATTCTAAGTTGTATAGACCAAGATATGGTCAATTCACTAAAGCTGGACAGATTGCACCTTTAGTGCAAAATTTGATCAGTTTTAGTTCTAGCAGTTTTGGTACCTGAACTTGTGCAAGCTATTTGACTTGGTTCTGGCCATTTCTGGGTTTTGGTGTCTTCATAAGAATTGTAGCTCTATGCCTTATTGCACTCTGTGCAAAATTTCAGGTCATTATGAGTTGTATAGACCAAGATATGGTCAATTTAGTAAAGCTGGACAGATTGCACCTTTAGTTCAAATTTTGGTCAATTTTAGTTCTGGCAGTTTTGGTACCTGAACTTGTGCAAGCTATTTGACTTGGTTCTGGCCATTTCTGGGTTTTTTTGTCTTCATAAGAATTGTAGCTCTTTGTCTAAACTAACCATGGTAAAAATATCAGGTCAATTGGACCGCTTTTCAGTGAGTTATGGTCATCCCAAGTACTACTGTTCATATGGTCAAAAATCTGGGTTGCAAGGTTGCTAATCCGAATTTGGTCATTTTTAAGGTCAGTTTCTAGGGAGAATTTTGGCAACATTTCTACATGAAAGTTGGCCTATTTGGTGTTTAGTTTCACCCCTCATTGGCTTCATACCAATTAGGTTCACAGTTTTGAAGGAACGGAAGCATGAAAAACACAAGTTTATATCATTGAATTCAAAAATTTTCACCTAGGGTTACATGCATCATGCAAGATTTATTTTTATCCATTTGATTTCAATGATAAACAACATATTAAAACTCTTTTAATATGTTTTTGGATCCGTATTTGCCATTTAAGATTTTAAAATTAATCAGATTAATTTTAGAACCCTAGATTAAATCAAGAACGATTACACTAACCTCTTGATGCAATCGCAGTGTCTGCGCCTTTGAGATTCATCTTTAGGACACCAGATGTTGTCCCTCTAGCTTGTCCACACCAAGAACACCTATGGCAGCCCTTGAACAGCTTCTAAAGCTTTTTCTATTAATTAGAAATTCAAGTTCTTCCTTTTAAGAGATTAAAGATGTAAACAGGACACTAGAAACAATATCTAGTATTCTTAATTCAAGAGATTGATGGCTAATCTCTTTGAATTGATAAGAGATGAAGAAGAAGAGATAAAAACCCTCAAAGTGGCGTGACAAAGGAGTGTGGCTGCTGGTTGTATTTAATTTTCTCATAACAACACTTAAATAGCTAGGTTAACACATTAAACCCTTGCCACATGTCACTCTTTGATTAGCTCTAGGTTTAAGTGACCCAATCACATTGTGCCAAGTGTCAAACCTATATTTAATCTTGATTTTAATCATCTTACATGATTAAAAAACATTTGGCAAGCTTATGTGTTATGCCATGTGTCACCATCTCATGGTGCCACGTGTCACACTGCAAAATGACCAAAATACCCTTGTGTCTTAATTTTGAGTTCTCAACCCAAAATAATTACTTTTCTTCTTCTAATTAATTTATATCAAATATAAATTAATTAATTAATCTCTATTAATTAATTTCTCATTAATTAAACTCATATTTAAACACTTTAAATATAAATTTAACTTATATTATACATCCAATAATCTAGATTTGGTTTCAAGTCATGCTAGGGACTTTGCAATCTAATTGCAAACCAAACCTATTTAATTAATCAATTAAACTCTTTAATTAATTAATTAAATCATATTTAATTAGGTGATAACTTGTGTATGTGTGTGACTTACTAGGCTCATCACTAATTGGCAATGAGACATGATATCAACTCTTAATATCATCAGAACTCTTTCTTACCATAAATGATTTCTCTAAATCATTTTATGAACCTCATAGACCATGGTTAACACCTAGCATAGCATGCCATAGCCACCCAATTAGTAATAAGGTTTACCTTAAATGAACCTATAATCATATGTTACCATGCACTAGAATATCTCTCATAAAATCCCAACTCAAGCTGGAGTCATGGTTTATGTCAAACTCCATTTGCTTTGAATATTATGTTCTCTTTTAATTCCAGTTCTTGATTAAAAAGATTTTCTCATCAGAAACTCTTTTCTGAATAAATCTATCTGTCCTGGCCAGGAACTTGAAACATCAAGAATAATTAAATGAACATAGGATTTTATCTCTATTTACTTAGAGGAACAGATTCCATCTTGATCAACACCTACCTCCATATATAACTAGTAGGAGCCAACACATGCCCATATACCCATACACAGTACAAGTATGAAAGCAGTATCAAACTCAAACTACCTATATACAAGATAACTGTGCTATCTCAGGTCTAAAGATTATATGCACTGATATGATTTATGACAAAACATTGACAAGAGTAAACTCCATGTGCTTATCATAAGTGTCACTGGTTCGGCCTACTTATCATTTATAAGTGCCTATCATGTTTGTTATATGGCATGAGACTCACCATTCCATCTTATTTATATCTCATATAAATAACTTGGGAACAAACATGAATATAAACTTTCTGGATAAGTCATGTCCTTATTATGAAGTATCCTCGATTGTGAACCTATTTATGATACTTTGTGCTAGAAATATTGTCACTCATATTCTTAACAACTTAAGAATAATATTTCTAACAAAATATCAATGGACCTTTTCTATTACACATAAATATATTATGTAAACGGAAAAGTGGAAATGCCTTTTATTAATAAAAATATGTACAAGATACATACTAAATGATATGCTCTAGGGCATACTACTAACAATCTCCCACTAGCACTAGAGCCATTCATTACAATATCTTAGACCTATCTTCTCAAGATGTCGGTCTAACTGAGTCTGTGACATAGGCTTAGTGAATGGATCACCGGATTTTCACCGATGCTATTTTCTGCATGGCTAAATCGCCTTGCCCAACTATATCTCTCGATAATGTGGTAGTGCCTTTCTATGTGTTTGGATTTTGGGTGAGACCTTAGTTCCTTAGCTCAGATGATCGCTCCATTGTTGTCACAAAGGTAGTGGAACCGCTTACTCAATGGAAGGAACTACCGTAAGTTCTCATTCGAACTTCTTTATCCAAACGACTTCCTTTGCAAGATCTCGATGCAAAGAATATACTCGACCTCAGTAGTGGAATCTACAATCGTGCTCGCTTGGAACTCTTCCAACCGATCGCACCTCCATTACAAATGAACACATATCCAGAGGTAGACTTTCTATCATCGATATCCGATTGGAAATCGAATCGTGATAACCATCCAATTGCAAGTCTCCATCTCCATAAATCAAGAATAAATCCTTAGTTCTTCTCAAGTACTTAAGAATATTCTTGTGACTATCGATGTTCCAAACCTAGATTAGATTGATACCTGCTAGTCAAACTAACAGCATATGCGATATCCGGCCTAATACACAACATTGCATACATTAAACTTCCAATAGCCGAAGCACATGGAATCCTGGCCATCTTATCTCTTTCTTCAGGTGTCTTTGGAGACATCTCTTTAGAAAGATGGATACCATGTCTCACTGGTAACAATCCTCTCTTGGAATCAAGCATGTTAAACCTCTTTAACACCTTTTCCAAGTATAGACTTTGGGATAAACCAATTATTCTTTTCGCTCTATCTCTATAGATGCGAATCCCAAGAATATAGGTTGCCTCCCCTAAGTCTTTCATGGAGAATGTATTTGACAACCATACCTTTATAGTCGTCAACATACCTGTGTCATTACGCATCAATAGTATGTCATCCACATATAAGACAAGGAAAGTGATAGCACTGTCACTAACCTTCTTATATACACATGGCTCATCCACATTTTTTATAAAACCAAAGGATTTAATGGCTTCATCAAAACGAATGTTCCAACTCCTCGAAGCTTGTTTCAACCCATAAATGGATCGCTTTAGCTTGCATACCTTGGAACCATCTTGGGATTCAAATCCCTTAGGTTGTTCCATGAAAATGTTTTTTTCAATGTATCCATTGAGAAAAGTTGTTTTGACATCCATCTGCCAAATCTCATAATCATAATATGCAGCTATTGCTAGTAAAATCCTAATTGATTTAAGCATGGCAACAGGCGAGAAAGTCTCCTCATAGTCGATTCCTTACCTTTTGCGAAACCCTTTCGCTACTAGCCTTGCCTTATAGGTCTCTACCTTTCCATCAGAACCAATTTTCTTCTTGAAGACCCATTTGTTCCCTATAGGTACAATACCTTCAGGTGGGTCAACAAGATCCCAAACTTGATTCTTATACATGGAATCAATCTCGGATTTCATAGCATCAATCCATTTTGAAGAGTCTCAGATTCGATATAGCTTCTTCATAGGTAAGTGGATCATCTCCATGATCTACTTCTTCATGAGTAGACAACTCTTATTCTTCTTCATGAAGAAAACCATATCTCACTGGTGGGTGAGATACCCTGGTTGTTCTACGAGGAACAGCTGTAGATGTTTCATCAATGGGTATAGGTTGACTAGATGGATCTATATCCATCTGATCTGTTGGTTGGTCAGAATTCTCCAATTCTAACTCTATTTGCCTTCCTTTGCCTCCTTCTTGAACAAACTGTTGTTCAAGAAATATGGCATCTCTACTTATCACAACCTTTTGTGAAGTAGGCAAATAAAAATAATATCCAAAACTATCTTTTGGATATCCAACAAATCGACCTTTTCTCGATCCGTTTCCAATTTATCGGTGTTCACTTTTGATATAAGCTGGACAACCCCAAATCTTAACATGCTTAAGACTTGGTTTTCTTCCATGCCATAACTCATAAGGTGTGGAAGAAACTGATTTTGATGGAATCCTATTCAGAATATACAAAGCTGATTTATCCAATAGAGTACTATTTCTCCTTTCAGATACACCATTCAGCTGTGGCGTTCCTGGAGGAGTCAGCTGAGAAACAATGCCATGCTCTCTCAAGTATTCATCAAATTCAATACTCAAATATTCACCTCCACGATCTGATCAAAGAGCTTTAATATTCTTTCCTGTTTGATTTTCTACTTCAGATTTAAATTCTTTAAACTTTTCAAAGGATTCATGTTTGTATTTCATCAAATACAAATACCCAAATCTTGATTTATCATCAGTAAAGGTAATAAAATAATGAAAGCCCCCTCTAGCCATTTCTTTAAATGGACCACATACATCACTATGTATTAGCTCCAAAATATTTTCAGCTCTTAGCCCCTGTCCAACAAAGGGTGATCTAGTCATTTTGCCTTGAAGGCAAGATTCACAAGTTGGAGTAGGCTCAGAGCCTAATGAGGATAGAATCCCCATTTTCTCTAATTTTGCAATCCTATCTTCTGCAACATGACATAACCTTAAGTGCCAAATATATTTTGAACTTGAGTTGGTTTTCACCATGGCATTGCATTCTTTTAGATTGCTATACTCTAGCCAGTGGAAACACTTTCTTACTGGGAATGGAAAAAATTTCCTGTTGGCAATGGAAACACTTTCCTGTTGGCAGTGGAAACACTTTCCTTTGCCTTTGTCAGCTTTGGTCTTCCCTTTTTGTTTAGCTATTTTTTTTGGAAGAACCAGGAATCTGAAGTTTCTTTTTCTTGTTGCCCTTCTTCTTGTTGGACTTTCCAGCAGAAGAAGATGCAACCAAAGCTACCTCTTTTCCTTTATTATCTGGCATATTCTTTTGGGCAATAACCATCATGTTGAGTAAACCAGCTAAGGTGCATTCCTGTTTAGTCATATGGAAATTTGTCACAAAATTCCCAAAAGACTCAAGAAGGGACTGAAGGATCAAATCCGTCTGTAGTTGGAAATCCATGTTAAAGTCAAGATGTTCCAACTGCTCAATCATCCGAATCATCTTGTGGACATGATCCCCAACATTCTGTCCCTCAGACATCCTCATACGGAATAGTTGTCTAGATATCTCATACCTAGCATTCCTGCTGTGCTCACCATACAACTCTTGTAGGTGAAGGAGGATCTCACTCGCACTCTGCATGTTCTCATGTTGCTTCTGTAACTCATTACTCATGGAAGCAAGCATGTAACACTTAGCTCTCATATCATGCTCCTTCCACTTGTCTAAAGTTTCATGTTCCTCTTGTGTGGCCTCTGGAGGTAAGGGACCAGGATCATTTGAATCTATAACATATCCTATATGTTCAAGGTTCAGGACAAGTTTCAAATTTCTTAGCCAATCAGACAGATTAGGTCCTGTCAACCTACTGTGATCAAGTATGCTTGCAAGGATATTGGATGGTGGTGGTTGTTTTGTGCTCATTTGTTAGTAGTATGCCCTAGAGCATATCATTTAGTATGTATCTTGTACATATTTTTAATAATAAAAAGCATTTCCACTTTTCCGTTTACATAATATATTTATGTGTAATAGAAAAGGTCCATTGATATTTTGTTAGAAATATTATTCTTAAGTTGTTAAGAATATGAGTGACAATATTTCTAGCACAAAGTATCATAAATAGGTTCACAATCGAGGATACTTCATAATAAGGACATGACTTATCCAGAAAGATTGTATTCATGTTTGTTCCCAAGTTATTTATATGAGATATAAATAAGATGGATTGGTGAGTCTCATGCCATATAACAAACTTGATAGGCACTTATAGATGATAAGTAGGCCGAACCAGTGACACTTATGACAAGCACATGGAGTTTACTCTTGTCAATGTTTTGTCATAAATCATATCAGTGCATATAATCTTTAGACCTGAGATAGCACAGTTATCTTGTATATAGGTAGTTTGAGTTTGATACTGCTTTCATACTTGTACTATGTATGGGTATATGGGCATGTGTTGGCTCCTGCTAGTTATATATGGAGGTAGGTGTTGATCAAGATGGAATCTGTTCCTCTAAGTAAATAGAGTTAAAATCCTATGTTCATTTGATTGTTCTTGATGTTTCAAGTTCCTGGCCAGGACAGATAGATTTATTCGTAAAAGAGTTTCGATGAGAAAATCTTTTAATCAAGAACTGGAATTAAAAGAGAACATAATATTCATAGCAAATGGAGTTTGACATAAACCATGACTCGGCTTGAGTTGGGATTTTGTAACAGAGATTCTAGTGCATGGTAACATATGATTATAGGTTCATTTAAGGTAAACCTTATTACTAATTGGGTGGCCATGGCATGCTATGCTAGGTGTTAACCATGGTCTATGAGGTTCATAAAATGATTTAGAGAAATCATTTATGGTAAGAAAGAGTTCGATGATATTAAGAGTTGATATCATGTCTCATTGCCAATTAGTGATGAGCCTAGTAAGTCACACACATACACAAGTTATCACCTATTTAAATATGATTTAATTAATTAATTAAAGAGTTTAATTGATTAATTAAATAGATTTGGTTTGCAATTAAATTGCAAAGTCCCTAGCATGACTTGAAACCAAATCTAGATTATTGGATGTGTAGTATAAATTAAATTTATATTTAAAGTGTTTAAATATGAATTTAATTGATGAGAAATTAATTAATAGAGATTAATTAATTAATTTATATTTGATATAAATTAATTAGAAGAAGAAAATAATTATTTTGGGTTAAGAACTCAAAATTAAGACACAGGGGCATTTTGGTCATTTCACAGTGTGACACGTGGCACCATGAGATGGTGACACATGGCATAACACATAAGCTTGCCAAATGTTTTTTTTTAATCATGTAAGATGATTAAAATCAAGATTAAATATAGGTTTGACACTTGGCACAATGTGATTGGGTCACTTAAACCTAAAGCTAATCAAAAGGTGACATGTGGCTAGGGTTTAGTGTGTTAACCTAGCTATTTAAGTGTGGTTATGAAAAGAAAACATAACCAGCAGCCTCTCCTCTCAATTGTCACGCCACTTTGAGCCTCTCCAGCTATTTCTCTTCATCTCTCATCAATTCAAAGAGATTAGCCATCAATCTCTTGAATTAAGAATGCTAGAAATTGTTTCTAGTGTCCTGTTTACATCTCTAATCTCTTAAAAGGCAGAACTTGAATTTCTAATTAATAGAAAAGGCTTTAGAAGCTGTTTAAGGGCTGCCATAGGTGTTCTTGGTGTGGACAAGCTAGAGGGACAACATCTGGTGTCCTGAAGACGAATCTCAAAGGCGCAAACACGCTGCAACACATCAAGAGGTTAGTGTAATCGTTCTTGATTTAATCTAGGGTTCTAAAATTAATCTGATTAATTTTTAAAATCTTAAATGGCAAATACAGATCCAAAAACATATTAAAAGATTTTTAATATGTTGTTTATCATTGAAATCAAATAGATAAAAATAAATCTTGCATGGTGCATGTGACCCTAGGTGAAAATTTTTGAATTCAATGGTATAATCTTGTGTTTTTCACGCTTCCGTTCCTTCAATTGGTATCAGAGCCACTATATTTGCCATTTAGATTGTTGATTATATAATTTAATTATGTTTTTGATCATGAGATCAAGAGATTCATTGCTGGTTGGATCATGAGATGTGGCGTCACACATGGTGAAGCCACCATTGGTGGTGGCAACAATGGTTCCTTGGGTGGTTCAAGGTTTGGCTTTTAATTCTGCAATTGTTGTATGATCTAAGGCCTATTCTTTGACTAATTAAAGTGTTTAATTAGTTGTTTTAATCACACAATTAAATTATGATTCAAATCAGAATTTTAAAAATTGTTTGAATGTGATTCAAATCTGAATTTTAAAAGTTGTTTGAATGTGATTCAAATCTGAATTTTTAAAGTTGTTTGAATGTGATTCAAATCTGAATTTTTAAAGTTGTTTGAATCATGTTTAAATCTGAATTTTTAAAATTGATTCAATAAAATTCAGATCTGATTTTTTAAAAAATATTTGAATGTGATTCAAATCTGATTTTTTAAAAAATGTTTGAATGTGATTCAAATCTGAATTTTTGAACTTGTTTGAATGTGATTCAAATCTGAATTTTTAAATTTGTTTGAATGAGATTCAAATCTGAATTTTTAAATTTATTTGAATCATATTCAAATCTGGATTTTTAAGTTGAATATGAGATATTCAATTTAATTTAAGTATGTATGTTTTATTTAATTGTTAAATAGTGATATGCATGATGGATGATCATGGACTATAAAAGACCAATGTGATTGGATTTATTTCTTTTATGTTTCTTTGGGATTGTAAATTAATTAATTTATTTTAATTTATTTTGGGCATGTATTATTAAGTTTGTAATATTTTTTGGGTTTTAATTTCATTTATTTAAGTTCTTGTAAATTCGCCTTGGTATGCCAAGGATTACTATGTAATATTGGATTGCAAGAAGTTCAAGGAGGTCAAGAGCATTGGTGGGACCAGTGGGAGGAATTCAATATCAAGTGTTGATTATGTACTCCTTCAGCAACTCTTGTAAAATGAATGAATGAAATGCACCTAGGAATGTCCTGATTCAATTCTTGGTGGCTCAGAATTGAATCCCTTAGAAAGTCCATGATCATACCATATTTACTGCTTATCCATGAATGCATGAGATGTATGGGAATGTATGCAATTATATGATATATGCATGCTAAATGGATAATGTGCAAAGTGAGACCTTAATAGTAATTATGATGGCTATAAAATCTTCCAAACAAATGATTAAGTTGGAAATGCTATAATTAAAGTAATTATAACATAAGCCCTCCATTGGGGCAATTATTTTAAGAAATTTTAAATAGTTGCATGAGATGCAATTAATTTAAGAGATTTTCTTAAGAATAATTGTTAAGCATGAGATGTTGTAAATATGTAAATGGTTTGGTGGCCAATATTGGATGTACCTGAGGACATTAAAATTATTTGCATAATTACTGGCTCAATGGGATCAACTTAACTAATGCAAGATAAGTCAATAATGGATGTACCTGAGATTTTGAGCATTAGGGGCTAGGTAAAGGATTGAACCTCACATGAGATGTGATGGGCAAGGAGTTGCTCACTTATAGTTTATTGTAATTCCAATAATGGATGTACCTGAGGATGATCAATAGAATTATAAGAATTCAATCACCCACTAGAAATCCATCCAACTAGGATTTCCGTTTTCTACTTTGGAAGTGTAGGATTCGCTAAGTTAGTGGGAGGACCAATTTGATTAAAAGACCATAATCATTTTGGTTAATTACATGATACATTTACTAATTAATCTGGTTATTTTTTGCAGTTAATTTTCTGATAAAAATGAGCACAAAACAACCACCACCATCCAATATCCTTGCAAGCATACTTGATCACAACAGGTTGACAGGACCTAATCTGTCTGATTGGCTAAGAAATTTGAAACTTGTCCTGAACCTTGAACATATAGGATATGTTCTAGATTCAAATGTTCCTGGTCCCTTACCTCCAGAGGCCACACAAGAGGAACATGAAACTTTGGACAAGTGGAAGGAGCATGATATGAGAGCTAAGTGTTACATGCTTGCTTCTATGAGTAATGAGTTACAGAAGCAACATGAGAACATGCAGAGTGCGAGTGAGATCCTCCTTCACCTACAAGAGTTGTATGGTGAGCACAAAGAGAATGCTAGGTATGAGATATCTAGACAGCTATTCCGTATGAGGATGTCCGAGGGATGTAATGTTGGGGATCATGTCCACAAGATGATTCGGCTGATTGAGCAGTTGCAACATCTTGACTTAAACATGGATTTCCAACTACAAACGGATTTGATCCTTCAGTCCCTTCCTGAGTCTTTTGGGAATTTTGTGACAAATTTCCATATGACTAAACAGGAATGCACCTTAGCTGAATTACTCAACATGCTGGTTATTGCCCAAAAGAATATGCCAGGCAATAAAGGAAAAGAGGTAGCTTTGTTGCATCTTCTTCACTGGAAAGTCCAACAAGAAGAAGGGCAATAAGAAAAAGAAACCTCGATTCTGGTCCTTCCAAGAAAATAGCTAAGCGTAAAAGGAAGACTAAAGTCGATAAAGGCAAAGGAAAGTGTTTCCACCGCCAGGAAAGTGTTTCCATTGCCAATAAGAAAGTGTTTCCATTGCCGGAAGAAAGTGTTTCCACCGCCGAGTATAGCAATCTAAAAGAATACAATGCCATGGTGAAAACCAACTCAAGTTCAAAATCTATTTGGCACTTAAGGTTATGTCATATTGCATAAGATAGGATTGCAAAATTGGAGAAAATGGGGATTCTATCCTCATTGGGCTCTGAGCCTACTCCAACTTGTGAATCTTGCCTTCAAGGCAAAATGACTAGATCACCCTTTGTTGGACAAGGGCTAAGAGCTGAAAATATTTTGGAACTAATACATAGTGATGTATGTGGTCCGTTTAAAGAAATGGCTAGAGGGGGCTTTCATTATTTTATTACCTTTACTGATGATAAATCAAGGTTTGGGTATTTGTATTTGATGAAATACAAACATGAATCCTTTGAAAAGTTTAAGGAATTTAAATCTGAAGTAGAAAATCAAACAGGAAAAAGTATTAAAGCTCTTCGATCAGATCGTGGAGGTGAATATTTGAGTACTGAATTTGATGAATACTTGAGAGAGCATGGCATTGTTTCTCAGCTGACTCCTCCAGGAACGCCACAGCTGAATGGTGTATTTGAAAGGAGAAATCGTACCCTATTGGATATGGTACGTAGTATGATGAGATATACTGATATGCCAATCTCCTTTTGGGGATTTGCATTAGAATCAGCTTTATATATTCTGAATAGGATTCCATCAAAATCAGTTTCTTCCACACCTTATGAGATATGGCATGGAAGAAAACCAAGTCTTAAGCATGTTAAGATTTGGGGTTGTCCAGCTTATATCAAAAAGCTGAACACTGATAAATTGGAGACCAGATCAGAAAGAGGTCGATTTGTTGGATATCCAAAACTATTTTTATTTGCCTACTTCGCAAAAGGTTGTGATAAGTAAAGATGCCACATTTCTTGAACAACAGTTTGTTCAAGAAGGAGGCAAAGGAAGGCAAATAGAGTTAGAATTGGAGAATTCTGACCAACCAACAGATCAGATGGATATAGATCCATCTAGTCAACCTATACCCATTGATGAAACATCTACACTGTTCCTCGTAGAACAACTGTGGTATCTCACCCACCAGTGAGATATGGTTTTCTTCATGAAGAAGAACAAGAGTTGTCTACTCATGAAGAAGTAGATCATGGAGATGATCCACTTACCTATGAAGAAGCTATATCAGATATAGACTCTTCAAAATGGAATGATGCTATGAAATCCGAGATTGATTCCATGTATAAGAATCAAGTTTGGGATCTTGTTGACCCACCTGAAGGTATTGTACCTATAGGGAACAAATGGGTTTTCAAGAAGAAAATTGGTTCTGATGGAAAGGTAGAGACCTATAAGGCAAGGCTAGTAGCGAAAGGGTTTCGCCAAAGGCAAGGAATAGACTATGAGGAGACTTTCTCGCCTATTTCCATGCTTAAATCAATTAGGATTTTATTAGCAATAGCTGCATACTATGATTATGAGATTTGGCAGATGGATGTCAAAACAGCTTTTCTCAATGGATACATTGAAGAAAACATTTTCATGGAACAACCTAAGGGATTTGAATCCCAAGATGGCTCCAAGGTATGCAAGCTAAAGCGATCCATTTATGGGTTGAAACAAGCTTCGAGGAGTTGGAACATCTGTTTTGATGAGGCCATTAAATCTTTTGGTTTTATCAAAAATGAGGATGAGCCATGTGTATATAAGAAGGTTAGTGACAGTGCTATCACTTTCCTTGTCTTATATGTGGATGACATACTGTTGATGGGTAATGATACAGGTATGTTGACAACTATAAAGGTATGGTTGTCAAATACTCCATGAAAGACTTAGGGGAGGCAACATATATTCTTGGGATTCGCATCTATAGAGATAGAGCGAAAAGAATAATTGGTTCATCCCAAAGTCTATACTTGGAAAAGGTGTTAAAGAGGTTTAACATGCTTGATTCCAAGAGAGGATTGTTACCAGTGAGACATGGTATCCACCTTTCTAAAGAGATGTCTCCAAAGACACCTGAAGAAAGAGATAAGATGGCCAGGATTCCATATGCTTCGGCTATTGGAAGTTTAATGTATGCAATGTTGTGTACTAGGCCCGATATCGCATATGCTGTTAGTTTGACTAGCAGGTATCAATCCAATCCAGGTTTGGAACACTGGATAGCTGTCAAGAATATCCTTAAGTACTTGAGAAGAACTAAGGATTTATTCTTGATTTATGGAGGTGGAGACTTGCAATTGGATGGTTATACTGATTCTGATTTCCAATCAGATATCGATGATAGAAAGTCTACTGGATATGTGTTCATTTGTAATGGAGGTGCGATCGGTTGGAAGAGTTTCAAACGAGCACGATCGCAGATTCCACTCATCGAGGTGAGTATATTGTTGCATCGGAAGTCGCAAAGGAAGTCGTTTGGATAAAGAAGTTCGTGATGTAACTTACAGAGTTCCTTCCATTGAGTCAGCTTCCATTACACCGTGACAACAATGGAGCGATCATACAAGCTAAGGAACCAAGGTCTCACCGTAAATCCAAACACATAGAAAGGCGCTACCACATTATCGAGAAATAGTTGGGCGGCGATGTAGCCATGCAGAAAATAGCATCGGTGAAAATCCAGCTGATCCATTCACTAAGCCTATGTCACAGACTCAGTTAGACCGACATCTTGAAAAGATAGGTCTAAGATATTGTAATGAATGGCTCTAGTGCTAGTGGGAGATTGTTAGTAGTATGCCCTAGAGCATATCATTTAGTATGTATCTTGTACATATTTTTAATAATAAAAAGCATTTCCACTTTTCCGTTTACATAATATATTTATGTGTAATAGAAAAGGTCCATTGATATTTTGTTAGAAATATTATTCTTAAGTTGTTAAGAATATGAGTGACAATATTTCTAGCACAAAGTATCATAAATAGGTTCACAATCGAGGATACTTCATAATAAGGACATGACTTATCCAGAAAGATTGTATTCATGTTTGTTCCCAAGTTATTTATATGAGATATAAATAAGATGGATTGGTGAGTCTCATGCCATATAACAAACTTGATAGGCACTTATAGATGATAAGTAGGCCGAACCAGTGACACTTATGACAAGCACATGGAGTTTACTCTTGTCAATGTTTTGTCATAAATCATATCAGTGCATATAATCTTTAGACCTGAGATAGCACAGTTATCTTGTCTATAGGTAGTTTGAGTTTGATACTGCTTTCATACTTGTACTATGTATGGGTATATGGGCATGTGTTGGCTCCTGCTAGTTATATATGGAGGTAGGTGTTGATCAAGATGGAATCTGTTCCTCTAAGTAAATAGAGTTAAAATCCTATGTTCATTTGATTGTTCTTGATGTTTCAAGTTCCTGGCCAGGACAGATAGATTTATTCAGAAAAGAGTTTCTGATGAGAAAAATCTTTTAATCAAGAACTGGAATTAAAAGAGAACATAATATTCATAGCAAATGGAGTTTGACATAAACCATGACTCCAGCTTGAGTTGGGATTTTGTAACAGAGAGATTCTAGTGCATGGTAACATATGATTATAGGTTCATTTAAGGTAAACCTTATTACTAATTGGGTGGCCATGGCATGCTATGCTAGGTGTTAACCATGGTCTATGAGATTCATAAAATGATTTAGAGAAATCATTTATGGTAAGAAAGAGTTCTGATGATATTAAGAGTTGATATCATGTCTCATTGCCAATTAGTGATGAGCCTAGTAAGTCACACACATACACAAGTTATCACCTATTTAAATATGATTTAATTAATTAATTAAAGAGTTTAATTGATTAATTAAATAGATTTGTTTTGCAATTAAATTGCAAAGTCCCTAGCATGACTTGAAACCAAATCTAGATTATTGGATGTGTAGTATAAATTAAATTTATATTTAAAGTGTTTAAATATGAATTTAATTGATGAGAAATTAATTAATAGAGATTAATTAATTAATTTATATTTGATATAAATTAATTAGAAGAAGAAAATAATTATTTTGGGTTAAGAACTCAAAATTAAGACACAGGGGCATTTTGGTCATTTCACAGTGTGACACGTGGCACCATGAGATGGTGACACATGGCATAACACATAAGCTTGCCAAATGTTTTTTTAATCATGTAAGATGATTAAAATCAAGATTAAATATAGGTTTGACACTTGGCACAATGTGATTGGGTCACTTAAACCTAGAGCTAATCAAAAGGTGACATGTGGCTAGGGTTTAGTGTGTTAACCTAGCTATTTAAGTGTGGTTATGAAAAGAAAACATAACCAGCAGCCTCTCCTCTCAATTGTCACGCCACTTTGAGCCTCTCCAGCTATTTCTCTTCATCTCTCATCAATTCAAAGAGATTAGCCATCAATCTCTTGAATTAAGAACGCTAGAAATTGTTTCTAGTGTCCTGTTTACATCTCTAATCTCTTAAAAGGCAAAACTTGAATTTCTAATTAATAGAAAAGGCTTTAGAAGCTGTTCAAGGGCTGCCATAGGTGTTCTTGGTGTGGACAAGCTAGAGGGACAACATCTGGTGTCCTGAAGACGAATCTCAAAGGCGCAGACACGCTGCAGCACATCAAGAGGTTAGTGTAATCGTTCTTGATTTAATCTAGGGTTCTAAAATTAATCTGATTAATTTTTAAAATCTTAAATGGCAAATACAGATCCAAAAACATATTAAAAGAGTTTTAATATGTTGTTTATCATTGAAATCAAATAGATAAAAATAAATCTTGCATGGTGCATGTGACCCTAGGTGAAAATTTTTGAATTCAATGGTATAATCTTGTGTTTTTCACGCTTCCGTTCCTTCATCATTTTTATCAGAAAATTAACTGCAGAAAATAACCAGATTAATTAGTAAATGTATCATGTAATTAACCAAAATGATTATGGTCTTTTAATCAAATTGGTCCTCCCACTAACTTAGCGAATCCTACACTTCCAAAGTAGAAAACGGAAATCCTAGTTGGATGGATTTCTAGTGGGTGATTGAATTCTTATAATTCTATTGATCATCCTCAGGTACATCCGTTATTGGAATTACAATAAACTATAAGTGAGCAACTCCTTGCCCATCACATCTCATGTGAGGTTCAATCCTTTAGTTAAGTTGATCCCATTGAGCCAGTAATTATGCAAATAATTTTAATGTCCTCAGGTACATCCAATATTGGCCACCAAACCATTTACATATTTACAACATCTCATGCTTAACAATTATTCTTAAGAAAATCTCCTAAATTAATTGCATCTTATGCAACTATTTAAAATTTCTTAAAATAATTGCCCCAATGGAGGGCCTATGTTATAATTACTTTAATTATAGCATTTCCAACTTAATCATTTGTTTGGAAGATTTTATGGTCATTCTAATTACTATTAAGGTCTCACTTTGCACATTATCCAATTAGCATGCATATATCATATAATAGCATACATTCCCATACATCTCATGCATTCATGGATAAGCAATAAATATGGTATGATCATGGACTTTCTAAGGGATTCAATTCTGAGCCACCAAGAATTGAATCAGGGCATTCCTAGGTGCATTTCATTCATTCATTTTACAAGAGTTGCTGAAGGAGTACATAATCAACACTTGATCTTGAATTCCTCCCACTGGTCCCACCAATGCTCTTGACCTCCTTGAACTTCTTGCAATCCAATATTACATAGTAATCCTTGGCATACCAAGGCGAATTTACAAGAACTTAAATAAATGAAATTACAACTCAAAAATTATTACAAACTTAATAATACATGCCCAAAATAAATTAAAATAAATTAATTAATTTACAATCCCAAAGAAACATAAAAGAAATAAATCCAATCACATTGGTCTTTTATAGTCCATGATCATCCATCATGCATATCACTATTTAACAATTAAATAAAATATACATACTTAAATTAAATTGAATATCTCATATTCAACTTAAAAATTCAGATTTGAATATGATTCAAATAAATTTAAAAATTCAGATTTGAATCTCATTCAAACAAATTTAAAAATTCAGATTTGAATCACATTCAAACAACTTAAAAAATTCAGATTTGAATCACATTCAAACATTTTTTAAAAAATCAGATTTGAATCACATTCAAACATTTTTAAAAAATCAGATCTGAATTTTATTCAATCAATTTTAAAAAATTAGATTTAAATATGATTCAAACAACTTTAAAAATTCAGATTTGAATCACATTCAAACAACTTTTAAAATTCAGATTTGAATCACATTCAAACAATTTTTAGAATTCTGATTTGAATCATAATTTAATTGTGTGATAAAAACTACTAATTAAACACTTTAATTAGTCAAAGAATAGGCCTTAGATCATACAACAATTGCATAATTAAAAGCCAAACCTTAAACCACCCATGGAAGCCAAACCATGCGCACCATTGATGGTGTTTTTTCAAGTATACCGCCAACTTGCTTTGCAACCAGCAATGAACTCTTGATCTCATGATCAAACACACAATTAAATCATATAAACATCAATCTAAATGGCAAATATAGTGGCTCTGATACCAATTGAAGGAACGGAAGCGTGAAAAACACAAGTTTATATCATTGAATTCAAAAATTTTCACCTAGGGTCACATGCATCATGCAAGATTTATTTTTATCCATTTGATTTCAATGATAAACAACATATTAAAACTCTTTTAATATGTTTTTGGATCTATATTTGCCATTTAAGATTTTAAAATTAATCAGATTAATTTTAAAACCCTAGATTAAATCAAGAACGATTACACTAACCTCTTGATGCACTGCAGCGTGTCTGCGCCTTTGAGATTCGTCTTCAGGACACCAGATGTTGTCCCTCTAGCTTGTCCACACCAAGAACACCTATGGCAGCCCTTGAACAGCTTCTAAAGCTTTTTCTATTAATTAGAAATTCAAGTTCTACCTTTTAAGAGATTAAAGATGTAAACAGGACACTAGAAACAATTTCTAGTGTTCTTAATTCAAGAGATTGATGGCTAATCTCTTTGAATAGATAAGAGATGAAGAAGAAGAGATAAAAACCCTCAAAGTGGCGTGACAAAGGAGTGTGGCTGCTGGTTCTATTTTATTTTCTCATAACAACACTTAAATAGCTAGGTTAACACATTAAACCCTTGCCACATGTCACCCTTTAATTAGCTCTAGGTTTAAGTGACCCAATCACATTGTGCCAAGTGTCAAACCTATATTTAATCTTGATTTTAATCATCTTACATGATTAAAAAACATTTGGCAAGCTTATGTGTTATGCCATGTGTCACCATCTCATGGTGCCACGTGTCACACTGCAAAATGACCAAAATGCCCTTGTGTCTTAATTTTGAGTTCTCAACCCAAAATAATTATTTTTCTACTTCTAATTAATTTATATCAAATATAAATTAATTAATCTCTATTAATTAATTTCTCATTAATTAAATTCATATTTAAACACTTTAAATATAAATTTAACTTATATTATACATCCAATAATCAAGATTTGGTTTCAAGTCATGCTAGGGACTTTGCAATCTAATTGCAAACCAAACCTATTTAATTAATCAATTAAACTCTTTAATTAATTAATTAAATCATATTTAATTAGGTGATAACTTGTGTATGTGTTTGACTTACTAGGCTCATCACTAATTGGCAATGAGACATGATATCAACTCTTAATATCATCAGAACTCTTTCTTACCATAAATTATTTCTCTAAATCATTTTATGAACCTCATAGACCATGGTTAACACCTAGGATAGCATGCCATAGCCACCCAATTAGTAATAAGGTTTACCTTAAATGAACCTATAATCATATGTTACCATGCACTAGAATCTCTCTGTTACAAAATCCCAACTCAAGCTGGAGTCATGGTTTATGTCAAACTCCATTTGCTTTGAATATTATGTTCTCTTTTAATTCCAGTTCTTGATTAAAAAGATTTTCTCATCAGAAACTCTTTTCTGAATAAATCTATCTGTCCTGGCTAGGAACTTGAAACATCAAGAACAATTAAATGAACATAGGATTTTATCTCTATTTACTTAGAGGAACAGATTCCATCTTGATCAACACCTACCTCCATATATAACTAGTAGGAGCCAACACATGCCCATATACCCATACACATTACAAGTATGAAAGCAGTATCAAACTCAAACTACCTATATACAAGATAACTGTGCTATCTCAGGTCTAAAGATTATATGCACTGATATGATTTATGACAAAACATTGACAAGAGTAAACTCCATGTGCTTGTCATAAGTGTCACTGGTTCGGCCTACTTATCATTTATAAGTGCCTATCATGTTTGTTATATGGCATGAGACTCACCATTCCATCTTATTTATATCTCATATAAATAACTTGGGAACAAACATGAATACAATCTTTCTGGATAAGTCATGTCCTTATTATGAAGTATCCTCGATTGTGAACCTATTTATGATACTTTGTGCTAGAAATATTGTCACTCATATTCTTAACAACTTAAGAATAATATTTCTAACAAAATATCAATGGACCTTTTCTATTATACATAAATATATTATGTAAACGGAAAAGTGGAAATGCATTTTATTAATAAAAATATGTACAAGATACATACTAAATGATATGCTCTAGGGCATACTACTAACAAGTTTGGCACTTATGGCCTAATTTAGGTACTGCCTTCAATACACAACCTGCACAAAGCACATACACTTCCAATTTGATATTCCTTCTCCTCCTCATTACTTCAATATTCAATCAATAACACTTCTATATATATATTTTACACAATTCCAGCAACACTTTTGGGCAAAATATTCAAGTGCTCAATGCACACAATTCACCATTAAGTTCAACATTCACTTCCACCATAATTCAACATATCTCAATGTCAATATTACACATACACTTCAACATAATCAAACTTCAATAACACTTACACTTGCTGCCCACAATTTAACATTAGCATATTTCATTAATAACTACATGTTCACACACAAATTCATGGTTTAATAGGTTGCCAAACATGGCAGTTTGCCCAAAGCATTAAGGTTCCATTACACACCCTTAATTCAAGCACTACATAGACATACTTAGATTTTAACTTACTACTTTCTCCATTTAAGTTATTCAACCTTAATTTCCATCCATTATAGGTAAGAAAAACTCAACTACAGTAAACTTTCATGGCTGTCCAAAATTGAATATATCAATAACTCATCAAATCCTTCAAATTTCTTCACCATCCAACTCATCTCAACCTTAATACAAACATTAATGAAGCAAGGGATGAAAAACTAGCACTAACCTTTTTTGAGCTTCACCAAAACTTCATCAAATCCTCTTCTTTTTGCTTCCAACATACTGCCCAAGGTGTGTGTGCAAGCTTTGATGAAGAAACAAAGTAGAAATGGTGGCTTGATCATGCACCCATGGAGGTTGCATGTTGGGCATCCATGGTGATTTCCATGGTGAACTCCATTTCTCTTGGCTGGTTAATTCTCAATGTAACACCCTCCCGGTAGCAACTCTGTACATTCTACTGTTCCGGTGACCAATGTTGGTCCGGACTGCTAGAACGATCGGAAAAATATTTAAACTAAAGTGAGGGACCATAATTAACTCAAATATTAATAAGAAAAATTTAGAAAAAAATTTTAGAAATAAAATACAACCAAGTTAAATGAGCCGGTACCCAAGCGATGGGTAACCTAGAGGGAAGTTGCGATTCTCACAACTAGAAGCCCTAAACCCGGGTAAAAATTCACAAAATAATTTTTGGGACTCCAGAGAAGGGTCATTGAGGTTCCTATGGCATTAGAATGCCAAGAAAATATTTAGAAAAATTTTTCAATCGGTACAGACAATTTTGACCCGTTAATGGTAGTGGCAGTCACTGTTCATGGTACTGTAGATTTGGTAAATTCTGCAGAATTGGAAATCCGGCCAGCTGTGGTTTTTGGACCATATCTAGAGCTACAAAACTCCAAATGGAGTGATTCAAAAAAAGAAATTCAACTAGACAAAATAAGGAACAACTTTCATGTTTACCATTTCCTCAAATTCCCACTGCAACAGTGCCCAATGGAACAGTAAAGTTGAGCTACAAAAACTGAAAATTTTGCTTCCCTTGGTTTAAGCTTAGAAATGATATTAATGCTTAATGCCAACAAGTTTTGAATGCAAAATGTGGTATGTTGGGAGTGCCAGAACCAATGTACCTATTTTCTATTAAAAGGTCAACATTTTTGTTGACCAATGAGGTGAATAGTGACACCAAAACTTGAAATTCAAAATTTGAAGAACTCAAAAGTATCAAATGCCCTAGTATACCTAACAAGATTGGTTTGGATAGTTTGGCATGCCAATAGGGTTCAGTTAGCAGTACTGGACATGGAATTATGCCATTCTGTGATTTTATGGCTTTTAGCCATTTTGATATTGTGTTAAGACTTGGCCTCGTGCCTAATATTATTCTGACTTGTTAGTACATTACATTTGCCTGCCGGAGATGCATATGTGACCGATGGTGTGACGGCCCGAGGTACTAGATACCCAGTGCCAGTTTACCCATTTATCCAGTCCAGTCATTTAGTATAGGTTACTTGGGCAACCAAATGAATGAAAGTGGACAAAGTTAACGAAATAAATGGATATACAAATACAAAACAAATAAGACTTATACATTCAATGCATATTTATTTTCTGCTATTTTCTTTTATTTTATTATTGCACCACTAAGCATCATTGCTTAGCGCGTTGCTTTTGCCATGTGTAGGTTCTGGAGATACTGATTGAGAGCCCAGTAGACCGCAGACTGGGTGAGTCCATCTTGCAGCTCTGCAAAGTGTCCGTGTCACCTCACCACCTAAAGTGCATTGGTAGGACACTAGGTGTCATTTTGGTATTTTGTAACTAATTTTTTATTTTCTCATATGTAATTGAACTTATGTAATGTATTTTGAGCTTCATGTAAATAATGAAGATTTGTGGTTATGTATGGAAAAAATTTGAGTATTTATTCATTGCTTATACATGAGTACCCTGAGAAATGATTGATTGAGAAATGTTGTTGAAAAATATTGAGTTTGTGATGACATTGGAGTTTGAGAAATGATTGAGTATGAATATTGGAAGTGTTTTCACAGTTCAAGAACTGTTTTCTCCATTTTTAGCCGGTACTCTGCCGGATTTTCTACAAAATTTTCGGAACCTCAAATAAATTATAATTTCGATAAATGGCTCAAATATATTATATTTCACAAGTTATATTCAAAAGCATAATAAAAATTAATTAAGGTATATTAGAGTGTGCCGGTACACCGTGTGACATTGCTTACTCGGGTATACTGTACACGGGTAAGGGGTGTCACATTTAGTGGTATCAGAGCACGGTTTAGGCGTTTTTGGGCCTAGATTGAGTCCATACCATGCATTGCATTTGTAAGAGTCGAGGTGACACTAATGCAGATATGTTTGTCTGAATTTATTTTGAATAGGATATGGACCCTACATCTCAGAGGGCAATTGAGGAGGAAGTGGAGAGTCATGCTCCACCTGCAGCAGCTGAGACTGGGGGTATGGGAGAACCTGCTCTGCCAGCTCAAGCAGAGCCTGCCCAGCCTCCATAGGCCATATTCCAGAAAATGGCCGATTTCTTCAGACAAATGGCTGGGGTAATGCCAGCAGCAGCACCACCACCACCACCACCTCCACAACCAAAATCACATCTGGAAAAATTGAGGAAGTTTGGAGCAGTGGACTTCTTCGGCAAGAGAGAAGATGATTCTGTTGTAGCCGAAAACTGGTTGAACAGAACAGGCAGAGTCTTAAAACAACTCCACTGCACTCCAGAGTAAAACCTAGAAGCTGCCATATCTCTGTTGCAAGATGATGCATATGAGTGGTTGGATACGGTGTCCAGTGAAGTACAGCCAGAAGCTATAACTTGGGACTTCTTCCTCTCAAAATTCAAGAAGAAATATGTGGGTACTGTATAGCTAGAAGAGAGAAGAAGGGAATTCATTAACCTGAGGCAGAGACAGCTGTCAGTGGCCGAATATGAGAAGGAATTTGTCCGATTCAGCCGCTATGGAAGGGAGATAGTCCCTAATGAAGCTGAAAGGTGTAAGAGATTTGAAGTGGGACTAAATGACAACATAAAGATCCAGCTCACTGCCCTGGGAATCACAGAATTTACCAAGTTAGTGGAAGCTACAATAAAGGTTGAAAAAGTAAGAATCAGTGAGCATACTAGAAGGGAAAGACAGCAGAAGAGGGGCCCAGGTCAGTCTAGTTCATCTCCTGCACCTGGGAAGAGGTTCAAGGGTCCATCTGCACAGAGTTCAGGCCAGCTACAAGGTCGTAGTCGGTCTCGGGGCCCGAGCCACGGTTACCTAGGAGGTCGGTCCACACCATCGGTGGGCAGCTCTCGAGGATGATGGGGTTCAGGACCAGCCCGGCATCTTCTGCATGTCCACACCGTTTGAAATGGCATAAGGGGAGTGTTGGGCGGTGGATCGGTGCTCGCTAAGGTGTGGGTGAACAGAGCATCGGTTGAAGAAGCGCCCACGCAGAACTACTACATTTGCTCCAAAGACAAGCGCATGCACTTACTCTGCACCACAAAGGGGTAGGAAATCGCAAATCGGCGTAGTGGGACCATCACGAGGCATGCGAGCGGCAGAGAGGCCAGATAACAGACCACCTTCCAGAGCCTATGCCATTAGAGCTCAGGAGGAGCAAGATGCCCCGGACGTCATCAGGGGTACGTTTTCCCTCTACAATACACCTGTGCATGCATTGGTGGATCCAGGATCCACTCATTCATACATCTGCATCAATCTACCCGTAGAAAGGGGGATACTAGTAGGGGAGAGTGACCAAGACATTCTGGTCACTAATCCATTGGGCCACAGTGTAGTGGTGAACAAAGTATACAAGGGTTGCCCGTTAAGGATTCAGGGGTATAAATTCTTGGCAGACCTAATTGAGTTGCCCTTCCATGAGTTTGACGTGATTTTGGGAATGGATTGGTTATCACGTCATCAGGCAATAGTTGATTGTAAACTGAAGAGGATTTCTTTGAAAACTTCTGAGGGTAATGAGATCACAGTTGTGGGGGAAAGGACAGATTTCTTGTCCAATGTCATCTCAGCCATAGTTACAAGAAGAATGATGAGAAAAGGCTGTGAAGCCTACCAAGCACATGTGGTGGATACTAGGCAGGCTAAGCCAAACCTGAGCGATATACCCACAGTAAGAGACTTCCCATAGGTATTTCCTGAAGAGTTACCTGGTTTGCCACCAGAAAGGGAAGTTGAATTTGCTATTGAGACACTGCCAGGTACAGCACCCATTTCCATTGCTCCTTATAGGATGGCACCCACGGAATTAAGGGAGTTGAAAACTCAGTTGCAAGAGTTACTTGATAAGGGGTTCATACGCTCTAGTGTGTCACCGTGGGGAGCTCCAGTACTGTTTGTAAAGAAAAAGGATGGGACTTTGAGGCTATGCATCGATTACCGGCAGTTGAATAAAGTGACTGTGAAGAACATATATCCGTTGCCTAGAATTGATGATCTGTTTGATCAGTTGAAGGGAGCAGGAGTATTTTCTAAAAATGATCTCAAATTAGGGTATCATCAGTTGAGGGTGAAGGATGCAGATGTGCCCAAGACTGCATTCAGGACCCGGTATGGGCATTATGAGTTTCTGGTGATGCCCTTTGGCCTAACAAATGTACCAGCGGCATTCATGGACCTTATGAACCGTATCTTCCATCCACACTTAGATCGGTTCGTAGTGGTCTTTATTGATGATATTTTGGTGTATTTCAAGACTAGGGAAGAACATGATGAGCATTTGAGGATTGTTCTGCAAACCCTGAGAGAAAAGGAGCTGTATGCTAAATTGTCCAAGTGTGACTTTTGGTTGAATGAGATTGCATTCCTTGGACACATAGTCTCAGCTGATGGGATTAGGGTGCATCCTAAGAAAATAGAAGCAGTGATGGAATGGAAGCCTCCCAGGAATACAACTGAGGTCAGAAGCTTCTTGGGGCTAGCTGGGTATTACAGGAGATTTGTGAAGGGATTTTCCTTAATAGCTGCTCCAATGACCAAGTTGTTACAGAAGAATGTTAGATTTGACTGGAATGACAAGTGTCAGACCAGTTTTGAGAAGTTGAAAGCTATGTTGACAGAGGCACCAGTGTTAACACAACCAGTGTCAGGAAAGGACTTTGTGGTCTACAGTGATGCCTCACATAATGGGCTAGGGTGTGTATTGATGCAAGAGGGAAATGTGGTCGCTTATGCTTCCAGACAGCTAAGGCCACATGAACAGAACTACCCTACCCATGACCTAGAGCTTGCAGCAATTATCTTCGCACTGAAGATATGGAGGCATTACTTGTATGGTGAAAAGTGCTACATTTACACAGACCACAAGAGTCTAAAATACTTGCTAACTCAGAAGGAGCTCAACCTTAGACAAAGGCGATGGATTGAGTTCCTGAAAGACTATGATTGTGCAATTGACTACCATCCTGGGAAGGCAAATGTAGTTGCTGATGCTTTGAGCAGAAAGTCCATCAAAGCTTTGAGATCATTGAATGCCCGTCTAACTTTGATTCGAGATGGAGCTATTTTGGCTGAGTTGCAAGTGAGGCCAACCCTGTTACAGCAGATTTTAGATGGGCAGAAGGTAGATGAGAAGCTAATGGCTATTATGAGCAAAATCTCAGAGGAAAAGCAGCCCGACTATGAAAGCGGATGGGTGTACGTATTACAAAGGAAGGCGTGTGTACGGATAATGGGAATTGAAGGCCGAGATTCTAAAAGAGGCACACACGGTGTATATGCTATGCACCGGGAAGTACAAAGATGTATCATGATCTGAAGCTTGATATTGGTGGCACAGTATGAAGAAAGACATAGCCGACTACGTGACTAAATGCTTGACATGTCGGCAAGTCAAGCGTAACATCAAGTTCCATCGGGTTCGCTCTGACCTATACGCATACCTGAATGGAAATGGGATCGGGTCACCATGGATTTTGTAAGTGGTCTACCTCTCACCCGGAAGAAACATGATGCAGTATGGGTGATAGTTGATAGATTGACTAAGTCAGCACACTTTCTGCCAGTTAGGATTGACTACTCACTGGAAAAGTTAGCAGAATTGTATATCAGTGAGATAGTTAAACTGCATGGAATTCCATTTTCCATCATATCTGATCGAGACCCAAGGTTCACATCGAGATTTTGGAAGAAGTTGCATGAGTCCTTGGGTACACAACTCCACTTCAGCACAGCTTTCCATCCTCAGACGGATGGGCAATCAAAAAGAGTAATTCAGGTAAACAATTGAAATCAATGGAATTGATACAAGTATTGAATTAAAATGATAACAATAACATGAAATATATGTCAGGTCCTTGAGGATATGCTGAGGAGTTGTGTCATTGAGTTTGAGGGAAGTTGGGATAGATACCTCCCAGCGCGAATTTGCATACAACAATAGCTACCAAGCTAGCATCCAAATGGCCCCATATGAAGCCTTTGTATGGGAGAAAATGTAGAACTCAGGTGTCTTTGGGACTGAATTGGCGAACAAGCGGTGGGGCTGACACGGTGAAACAGACTGAAGAGAAAGTGAAACTAATCAAAGCTAATCTGAAGGTTGCCTCAGACAGACAGAAATCTTATGCCAACCTGAAGAGAAAAGAAATAGAATATGCGGTTGGCGACAAAGTGTTCCTCAAGGTCACCGTGGAAGAAGGTATTGAGGTTTGGAAAAAAAGGTAAGTTAAGCCCTAGGTTCATTGGCCCATATGAAGTCATTGAACGTGTGGGTCCAGTAGCCTACAGGCTAGCTTTACCACCAGAGCTGGACAAGATCCACAATGTGTTCCACGTGTCCATGCTCAGAAGATACCGCTCAAATCCTTCACATGTCATCTCCAGGGAAGAAATTGAAATACAGCCGGATTTGACATATGAAGAAGAACCTCTACGGATCCTGGCTCGGGAAGTGAAAGAGTTGAGAAATAAGCAGATTCCACTAGTGAAAGTGCTTTGGAGGCACCACAACACCGAAGAGGCAACATGGGAAAATGAAGAGACGATGAGGCAACAGTTCCCTCAACTATTTGCATCAGGTAAATTTCGAGGACGAAATTTAAATTAGAGGGGAAGAGTTGTAACACCCTCCCGGTAGCAACTCTGTACATTCTACTGTTCCGGTGACCAGTGTTGGTCCGGACAGCTAGAACGATCGGAAAAATATTTAAACTAAAGTGAGGGACCATAATTAACTCAAATATTAATAAGAAAAATTTAGAAAAATATTTTAGAAATAAAATACAACCAAGTTAAATGAGCCGGTGCCCAAGCGATGGGTAACCTAGAGGAAAGTTGCGATTCTCGCAACTAGAAGCCCTAAACCCGGGTAAAAATTCACAAAATAATTTTTGGGACTCCAGAGAAGGGTCATTGAGGTTCCTATGACATTAGAATGCCAAGAAAATATTTAGAAAAATTTTTCAATCGATACAGACAATTTTGACCCGTTAAGCCAAACGAAGGGCATTTTGGTCATTTCACCTTCAGAGGTGATTTTTGGCCGACTTGTCCAGTTGAGTAAATAATTATTATGACATAAAATGTGAATAAACATTACTAAAAATTAAATTGAAAATGAGTAGAGATGAAAAGAAAAGAAAAATCAAATAATGCAAATTATGACATCTTTATGATGTCATGTACAAGTCCCCACCAATTGTATTTAAACAACCATTTAACTAACTAATAAAAGAGATAAATAAAGACCAAAGAATTAAAAAAAAACAGCAGCCATCTTCTTTCTCCCATACCAGCCGAAACATGCCCTAGACCAACCTCCATTGATTTTTCAATCAAAGCTCAATTTCTCTCTTTATTTCACCTTAAACCCTACACACCTTTCACTAAAAACTTGTCTATACCTCTTGGGAAGTGTTTGGCAGCCTAGAAAAGGAAGGAAAGTGAAGTTTAAAATTGGAAAATTCTGCTCTACAAGAGGTTAGTGCATCTATATACCTAAAACTCTTTAATTTCATGATTAAGGACTTGAATTTAGTAAGAAATTGTAATTTAAATGGACAAAAACTCATGTGTATGTGTACATGAATTTCGGCAGCCCTAAGGAAGGAATGATTTTGATTGTTTTGATAGACTTAGAGTGGACTAGAAATGATGTTTAAGGTATATAACTACATGGATAATGAATTAGTGTGCTAACTAAGGTGTATGGGTAAATTGAAATGGAAATTAGGGTTTTGGGGAGTAAAATTTGACTTGACTTATGAAATGATTAATGGACATTCTAATGGTCAATTAGTGACCATTTGAGGCAAGTTAATCATAATTTGAAGTGAACTAATGCATGGCAAAGTGAAATGTGTAGGCTGCCTAAAGACAGCAGAAATGAGGCTGTGAGTCTAGCCTGTTTTGACTGCCATATCTTTGTCTGTGTAGGTTCAATTGGTGTTTGGCCAATTGGACATGAAACTAGACTTATAATTTCACAATTTTGCTGAAGAAACCATGTCCAAAAGACCAAGGTAAGTGGACCAAAAGTTGGCCCCAATCCGGATACCCTGCACCCAGAATCTGCAGAATGACCAAATGCACAGTAACTGTTCATTTTGCCATAACTCACTGTAGATATGGTCAATTGACCTGAAATTTTTACAGCAACACGATGAGATATAGAAAAACAACTTTCATGAAGAAACCTACCCTAAATTATGGCAAGAAGCCATCCAACAAGGCAGTGGCAGTCACTGTTCATGGTACTGTAGATTTGGTAAATTCTGCAGAATTGGAAATCCGGCCAGCTGTGGTTTTTGGACCATATCTAGAGCTACAAAACTCCAAATGGAATGATTCAAAAAAAAAAAATTCAACTAGACAAAATAAGGAACAACTTTCATGTTTACCATTTCTCCAAATTCCCACTGCAACAGTGCCCAATGGAACAGTAAAGTTGGGTTACAAAAGCTGAAAATTTTGCTTCCTTAAGCTTAGAAATGGTATTAATGCTTAATGCCAACAAGTTTTGAATGCAAAATGTGGTATGTTGGGAGTCCCAAAACCAATGTACCTATTTTCTATCAAAAAGTCAACATTTTTGTTGACCAATGAGGTGAATAGTGACACCAAAACTTGAAATTCAAAATTTGAAGAACTCAAAAGTATCAAATGCCCTAGTATGCCTAACAAGATTGGTTTGGATAGTTTGGCATGCCAATAGGGTTCAGTTAGCAGTACTGCACATGGCATTATGCCATTCTGTGATTTTATGGCTTTTAGCCATTTTGATATTGTGTTGAGACTTGGCCTCGTGCCTAATATTATTTATAGCTTGTTAGCTGTTCTGTTGCACACCGGGAGATGCATATGTGACCGATGGTGTGACGGCCCGAGGTACTAGATACCCAGTGCCAGTTTACCCGTTTATCCAGTCCAGTCATTTAGTATAGGTTACTTGGGCAACCAAATGAATGAAAGTGGACAAAGTTAACGAAATAAATGGATATACAAATACAAAACAAATAAGACTTATACATTCAATGCATATTTATTTTCTGCTATTTTCTTTTATTTTATTATGCACCACTAAGCATCATTGCTTAGCGCGTTGCTTTTGCCACGCGTAGGTTCTGGAGATACTGATCGAGAGCCCAGTAGACCGCAGACTGGGTGAGTCCATCCTGCAGCTCTGCAAAGTGTCCGTGTCACCTCACCACCTACAGTGCATTGGTAGGACACTAGGTGTCATTTTGGTATTTTGTAACTAATTTTTTATTTTCTCATATGTAATTGAACTTATGTAATGTATTTTGAGCTTCATGTAAATAATGAAGATTTGTGGTTATGTATGGAAAAAATTTGAGTATTTATTCATTGCTTATACATGAGTACCCTGAGAAATGATTGATTGAGAAATGTTGTTGAAAAATATTGAGTTTGTGATGACATTGGAGTTTGAGAAATGATTGAGTATGAATATTGGAAGTGTTTTTCACAGGTTTCGAAGAACTGTTTTCTCCATTTTTAGCCGGTACTCTGCCGGATTTTCTATAAAATTTTTGGAACCTCAAATAAATTATAATTTCGATAAATGGCTCAAATATATTATATTTCACAAGTTATATTCAAAAGCATAATAAAAATTAATTAAGGTATATTAGAGTGTGCCGGTACACCGTGTGACATTGCTTACTCGGGTATACTGTACACGGGTAAGGGGTGTCACACTTAAGGTGGAAGATGATGGTTCTGCTATCCCAAAGGAATATTTAAGTGTCCCAAATTAAGAGTTAGTGGAGCACTAACTTGGATTTTAATGTTTAATTAGTTAAAGTTTCCTTATTTGCTCATTTGGCTCCATTCTTTTACTATTTGCATATTGTATCACAATTTAATTTTTCATGACATTTCTAAAGTGTAATATCATTTATTTTTAATGGACATTAAGGTCAAAAGGCAACTCTAGGTGTCAAATGACCAAAATACCCCACTTCGGGTTATATTCCCGATTTTTCGGTAACACCGATTTTTGTCTGTTTCTCGATTTTTCGTTTTTCTTTGTACTAATTTATTAATTTTTATTTGATATTTATAGTGTTAATTACATTTCAATAAACCTTTATCTATGTCTCAAAATTAAATTCTGAGGGTTCCCCGCGGTCCTAAGGTCTGCAACGGCCTTCCCTGTGCGGTCACCCATCGCTGTGGTGCCGGCTCGTTTAACTTAGCTTCATTTTCTCTCTTTCATTTGTCTTTGATTTTTCTTGCATTTTCTTCTTATTTATTTCATCTTTATATGTCTGTTCATTATCACCGAAGTGTAGTTCCAGACATTCCGACTTTTCGGGGCAGACATAAGCCGTCGGAATAGTAGAATGTACAGACTACGAAAATAAGGATGTTACAACTGCACCAGTAGTCACAGAGTTGGACCGCCTCCTACTACTACAGAAGGGTCAGTTCAGAGCCTTGTCACCAGAAGTTCACAACCACCTAGCAGAGGTAGAGGCAGGGGTAGAGGTAGCTCAGCAGGCAGCCAAGGCTCAGTGAAACATTCAGAGCAACATAGTGCTCCAGCCAGAGTCTATGCAATGAGACAGAGGGAAGAGGCCGAGACATCTGATGTTGTGGCTGGTACCTTCTCAACTTTTAACCAAGATGTGTTTATGTTATTTGATCCGGGTTCTACCCATTATTATGTGAGTTCTAGCATCATTGATTGCATTGCTGTTCCATGTACAAAAATGGACTTTGAGGTGCTAGTAACAAGTCTGCTAGGATAGGAGGTCAGTTTTAATAGAATGTATAGAGATTGTCCTTTGGTGATCCAAGGGCACACTTTTCTATCTGATTTCACTGAAATGCCCTTCAGAGATTATGATATCATCTTGGGCATGGATTGTTTAGCTAGGCATCATGCTATGATTGATTGTAGGCTAATGTCACACCCTACCCCTCTGTAAGGCGTAACATGATCCCGTAGTATACCTAATGAATTACCAACTCCGTCAACTGATAACCCATTAAATACACTACAAGGGATTTTAAAAACTTTTCTTACTTCTTTTACAGTGGTGAGCACTATTTACAGGTGTTAAAAACCTTTTTGAACTGAAGTGATAGAACTAACATATTTAAATTATTTGGAATTTCTGTAAAAATTTTGGCAGAGTGCTATCTGTATTTTGGATAAAACAGTTCTTCAGAAAACCTGTAAAAGCACTTCAATATATTTCCAAATCTCAACTCCAACATATTCTCAACACAACATTTTTCTCAACTCAAATCCATAGTGATTTTTCAAAGACCGAGATAAAAGAAATATAATACAATTTTTTTTTACAAGCCAAAATAACTCATAATTATTTTACAACTTCAAGGTACAATTTGAATTTACAACTGCTCAAAACCAAAAACAATATGTACATACAGTGAACATACATTACAGCACAAAATACAAAATATGGTATACTCATTATACCCAAAAATCTTTTGCTGGAGGTACTAGCAGCCTAGTCTGTCTGTCTACCTGCGACAGCAATAAAAAGCTATCGCTGAGACAATGTCTCAATGCTGCACAACATTAACCAAATACAACTTTAAATCACAATTCATAATTCATTTAAATGATGGATATGTAAAATCATAGTTAAATTCAAGACAATGAGTGTTAGAAGGAATTTAACACAATATTACAATAAATCTCAGAGATCAAAACATAGTTAGCTTCTAAAAACAGTGAATGTCAATAAGGATTTAACTCCATTTCACAATCTCATAATACAAATTAATAAATCACACACAGCTTAATCATGTTCAAAAGTTCAATTCGTCCCAAAAGCTGATGGCTAATGAGGTATTCAATTCCTCCCAAAAGTCAATGACTAATGAGGAATAACATAGCTAGCTAGCTAGCAAAAATATGAGTACTCATTCAATTCGTCCTCAACAGGCACACACCTCAACACTTCAGCCAGAGAGGGAATTCAATTCATCCCACTAGACAAGCTAGCGAGGAATACAATCAATATACATGATAGCTGTGGTTTAAAACCATTTCCAATGCTTTTCAATCAATAAGTATCCATCAATATCATTCAAACAATTTCTCACAGTTTCAAATCATTTACAATGCTTTTCAAGAAATAAATATCTATTCAAACACATTTCCACAATGTAAAACAATAATGTACAAATAGTCATAATTCATTTCAATTGAAAAATTCAAAAGAAATAGTTATTGTGCACAAACCTCTGATAACTGTCTCCTGGTCTGGACTCAGTGTTTCCTTCCCTTTCCTTGAGTCTTTACTAACTAAGAAACACAATTTGAAGTGTTTCAGTACTAAATTAAACTGTCTCTATCGATAATGCTTGGTAAGTAATTCACTGAAAGCTATTATTTGCTTAATCACCTAATATATTGACCCTCAATGCGTTCTAGGTAATTTAGGTTTTAGTGTCACTAATATGTCACATTCGATAGTCTTTTAGGGTTGGTACATGTTACCAATTTCATTTCCTTGTTTAGTGCATTTTATTGCAACTTGCTGGATTCCGGGATACTAGTTTGACCTAGCCGGACGACCTAGTTCCCTCGGTTTTCGAGTTTCGGTCAAAACTACAAACTTGTAGATCTATGTCTTACAGAACACGGGGCAAAATTTTAGGTCATTCTGAGTTATGTAGACCAAGTTATGGTCATTTTACTATTGCTAGTCAAATGGCATCAAATTTGGTCAATTCAGGTCAATTTTGGTCAACTTTGGTTCGGCCAGTTTTTGGACCCGAACTTGTGCAAGCTGTTTGGCTTGCTTATGGTCATTTATGGGCTTTGGTGTCTTCATAAGACTTGTAGATATGGGTCTTAACTATTTATGGTTAAAATTTCAGGTCATTTGGACCTGTTTTGAGTGAGTTATGGCCTAAACACTAACTGCTGCCCAATTGGTCAATTTTCAGGTTTCACTTGTACTTAATTCGAATTTGGTCATTTTTCAGGCTACCTTGCAAACAGAATTTTGGTATTCTTCCTTCAGGAAAGTTGGCACATTTTGTGCCTAGTTTCACCTCGAATTGGTCTCATACCAATTGGAGTTGCACATTTAGTGTTATGGGCTAAAATGCATACTGCCCTTAAACACATTGCTTAACATCTATCAATTGCACATTTACTTGCTATAAGTCCACTCCCCTTACCAATTCTGATTTGGTACATTACCAAAACCATTTACCACTTCACATTAAAATCACTTTGGGCAGAATACAAATATCCTCAATACACCAATTGCAGCACTAATTCACAAAGTCCAAATACAACAACATGTACACATAAACACTCCTAATTATTACATACAATTTCCACAACCAATTTATATACATATTCATCAATCCTCAATATCACAATTTATCCAATATCTTCATGAATTCAAACATTCATTAAGGAGTCCCAAGGCTGCCGAAATGCTCCCCAGTGCCAAAGTTTCCCATGATTTTGTCAACTTCCATTTCAAGTGCACAATCACCATATACATGTGAGATTAACTTACTAGGACATTAAATCACCTTACTCAATATAAATTCCCATCAAATATATGTATGAATAAATCATCAAATATACAACTCCATGGCTGTCCAAACTGGATATATCAATAACTCCTCAAAACTTAAAAATTTCTTCACAAAGCAAACACCCATAACATGTTTTCAAACTTTAACAAAGAAATATTCAAAAACTCAAACTTACCTATTGTTGGGACTTGCTTAATCTCCACTAAAACTTCTTAATATTGGTATCTACTTCTTCCTTGTGAAGTGGGGATAAATTTTAATGAAGATAGGTGTGGGAAAAGGAGGCTTGATCATGGGATTGTTAAGCTTTGAAGGTGGGCGGCCATGGGAGCTTTTCACTTCTTCATTTCGGCATGGGTGAACCAAGTGAGGAAGATGAAGTGTTTAGTGGAGCAATTCTGCCCACTAAACACATATTATAATCCTAAGTGGTCCACTTACACCAAATCAAATATATTTTATGTTTAACTTTCATTTATCTCACATTAAACCCATAATTTTTGCTATTTACTTTATATACCACCAATTAAATTTTTCATTATATTTTCCAAGTGTAATATTATTTATTTTTAATGGAAATTTAGGTCAAAAGACAATTCGGGATGTCGATTGACCATAATGCCCCTGTTCGGGTTGCATTCCCGATTTTTCGGTAACATCGGGTTTTGTCTATTTTTCGATTTCTCACTTTTCTTTGTACTAATTATTTAATTTTTATTTGATATTTCTAATGATATTTATACTTCAATTGATGTCTCTTTAAGTCCTATAAATATTTTCCAGGGTTCCCCGCAGTCCAGGGCTAGTCAACGGTCCACGCCGTGACTTCTCGGTGCGGTCACCCATCGCTAGGGTTCTCGGCTCGCTTAACTTGGTTGCATTTCTTCACTATTATTTTTCCTTTGTTTTTCTTGTATTTTCTTTTCTTGTATTTCATTATTTTATGTCTCCTCACTCATAACGAAGTGTAGTTCTAGGCATCCTAGCTGTCCGGATAACACTGGTCACCGGAACAGTAGAACGCACTACCGAACATAGGGGTGTTACAGTTGAAGACAGTCACTTTTGGCCTCCCTCAGTACAATGATGTGGTATTACATGGGGAAAGGCAGTTATTTCCATCAAACATCATTTCGGCTGCACTAGCCAGAAAAATGATCAGAAAGGGGTGTGAAGCATACTTGGCACATGTGGTAGACACCCAAGTGGGGAGTCCAGCATTGAAGGACATCCCTACAGTATATGACTTTCCAGATGTGTTTCCTGATGAATTGCCAGGATTACCTCTGGAAAGAGAAGTGCAGTTTGAAATTAATGTTATGCCTGGTGTGGATCCAATCTCCATAATGCCATACAGAATGGCACCAGCAGAGTTGAAGGAATTGAAGATACAGTTGCAAGAACTACATGAAAAGGGCTTTATCCGCCCTAGTGTGTCACCTTGGGGAGCGCCAGTATTGTTTGTTAAGAAGAAAGATGGCACTCTTCGCTTGTGTATTGACTACCAGCAGTTGAATAAGGTGACAATAAAGAACAGATATCCATTGCCTCGCATTGATGATCTGTTTGACCAATTGAAGGGTGCAGCTGTATTCTCCAAAATTGATCTGCGATCTGGTTATTATCAGTTGAAGGTGCAAGAGCAGAGTATTCCAAAAACTGCTTTCAGAACTCGGTATGGCCACTATGAGTTTCTAATAATGCCATTTGGGTTAACAAATGCTCCAGCTGCTTTTATGGATCTGATGAACAGTATCTTCAGACCATATCTCGACCAATTTGTGGTGGTGTTTATTGATGACATTTTGATATACTCAAGGAATGCAGAGGAGCATGACAGATATCTGCGGATTGTACTGCAGACTTTAAGGGAGAAATAGCTATACGCCAAATTGTCGAAGTGTGAATTTTGGCTGAAAGAAATCTCCTTTTTGGGACATGTTGTGTTAGCTGAAAGGATCAAGGTAGATTCCAGCAAGGTTGAAGCTATCCTTAATTCGAAGCCACCCAGGAACATCACAGAAATTCGCAGTTTTCTGGGTTTAGCTGGATATTACCATCGGTTTGTGAAGGGGTTTTCTATGTTATCTTCTCCACTGACCAAACTGCTTTAGAAAGATGTGAAATTTCAGTGGACAGATAAATGTCAGCAAATTTTCGATGAGTTGAAGAGGTGTTTGACTGAAGCTCCACTCGTCACTTTACCTACTCAGGGTAAAGAATACACAGTTTATAGTGATGCTTCTCACAATGGGTTAGGCTGTGTACTGATGTCAGATCGGAATGTCATTGCTTATGCATCACGCCAGCTGAAACCGCATGAGAGGAACTACCCAACACATGATCTGGAGTTAGCAGCTATTGTTTTTGCTCTGAAGATCTGGAGACACTATTTGTATGGGGAGAAATGCAACATTTACACAGATCACAAGAGCTTGAAGTACTTAAGCACCCAAAAGGAATTGAATTTGAGGCAGAGGAGATGGTTAGAACTAATTAAAGACTATGATTGTTTAATAGACTATCAGCCAGGGAAAGAAAATGTGGTGGCTGACGCCTTAAGTCGCAAGACTATGACAAGTCTCAGAGTTTCCCCTGTGTCCATGGTATATGAATTGAAAGCACATCATGCTAGTTTAGAGATTGATGATGAGGGACAGACAGTAGTTGCATGGCATGTACAGCTAGTGTTGATTGATCAGATCAAAATGGCTGCTCAGAATGATGCTAAATATCAGAAGCTACTGAGAGAAGTCCATCAGGGCAAGAAACCTGAATTTTCTGTGAGAGATGATGGTTTATTACTACATCAGGGTAGAGTGTGCATTCCTAATGATGTGGAATTGAGACAAATCATTATGAAGGAAGCACATGAGTCTCCTTTTGCTATGCACCCTGGTGGAACTAAAATATACAGAGGGCTGAAAGAGCATTACTGGTGGATGGGTATGAAGAGAGATATAGCTGAATTTGTTTCCAAATGCCTAACTTACCAACAAGTAAAGGTAGAACATCAAGTTCCAGCTGGTTTGTTACGTCCTTCGTCAGTACCAGAGTGGAAATGGGAACGGATAACTATAGATTTTGTTACAGGACTTCCAAGGACACAGAGTAATCATGATGCAGTATGGGTTATAGTTAACAGATTGACCAAGTCTGCTCACTTTTTTCCAGTTCGGATGGATTATAGCCTGGAAAGATTGGCCAGATTGTACATATATGAGATTGTAAAATTGCATGGAGTGCCAGTATCAATTGTGTCTGACAGAGATCCTAGGTTCACTTCTAGATTCTGGGGTAGTCTTCAGAGAGCCCTAGGAACTAGATTCAACTTCAGCACAGCATTCCACCCACAGATAGATGGCCAGTCTGAAAGGGTAATTCAGATATTGGAGGATATGCTACGTGTGACACCCCTTACCCGTGTACAGTATACCCGAGTAAATAATGCCACACGGTGTATCGGCACACTCTAATATACCTTAATTAATTTATATCATGCTTTTGCATATAATTTATAAAATATACTTTATTTAAGCCATTTAGCAAAATTTTTATTTATTTGAGGTTCCGAAAATTTTATAGAAAATCCGGCGGAGTACCGGCTAAAAATGGGGAAAACAGTTCTTCGGAACCTGTTAAAAACACTTCCAATAAACAAATTCATTCATTCTCAACTCCAATATCATCACAAAACTCAATATCAAGATTTCAACAATTTTTCAATTTCAGGTCTCAACAACCTTTTCATTTTTCAAGCATCCCTTTCTCAGGGTTCTCATATATAAACAACAATTAAATACTCAAATTACTTCCATACATAACCATAAGTCTTTATTATTTACATGAACCTCAAAATACATTACATAAATCCCAAATACATATGAGAAAATAAAAATTTAATTACAAAATGACAAAATGACATCTAGTGTCCTACCAATGCAATCGCAGTGACGAGGTGACACGGACATCGTGCGAATCGCAGGATGGACTCACCCACCGTGGCCTCACGGGCTCACGATCTGTATCTCCGTAACCTACGCTGGCAAAAGCAACGCGCTAAGCAATAATGCTTAGTGGTGCAATAATAAAATAACAAGAAATAATGAAAATAAATATGTATTGCATGTGCATGTTTTGTTTGTCATGTATTTGTATATCCATTCATTTATTTCTTTTACTTTGCCCATTTTCCTTCATTTGGTTGCCTAAGTAACCTACACTAGATGACTGGACTGGATAAACGGGTAAACTGGCACTGGGTATCAAGTACCTCGGGCCGTCACACCATCGGTCACAGAAGCATCTCCGTGTGCAATGTAATGACTAACAAGCTATGATAACATCGGGCACAAGGCCAAAGCTCAATACAAGGTCGAATGGCTAAAAGCCATAAAATCACGTAATGGCATATTGCCATGTGCGATCGCTAACTGAACCCTATTGGCATGCCAAACTATCCAAACCAATCTTGTTAGGTATACTAGGGCATTTGAAACTTTTAAATTCTTCAATTTGTGAATTTCAAGTTTTGGTGTCACTATTCACCTCATTGGTCAACAAAATTGTTGACTTTTGGATAGAAAATAGGTGTATTGGTTTTAACACCCCAAACATACGACATTTTGTATTTAAAACTTGTTGGAATTGATTGCCATTTCCATTTCTCAACTTAAATCTAGGAGGGCAGAATTTTCAGTTTTGGAGACCCAACTTTACTGTTCCATTGGGCCCTGTTACAGTGGGAATTTGAAGAAATGGAAAACATGAAAGTTGTTCCTTATTTTGTCTAGTTGAATTTCCTTTTTTCAATCACTCCATTTGGAGTTTTGTATTTCCAGATATGGTACAAAAACTACAGCTGGCCGGATTACCATTCTGCAGAAATTACCATATCTACAGTAACATGAATAGTGACTGCCACTGCCATTTGGGTTAGGTTCTGGCCATAATTTGGGGTAGGTTCCTTCATGAAAGTTGTTTGTCTATGTCTTAACCTATTGCTGTAAAACGTTCAGGTCAATTGACCAAATCTATAGTGAGTTATGGCCAAATGAACAGTTACTATTCATTTGGTCAATTCTGCAAGGGCTGTTGCAGGGTGTCCGGATTGGGGCCAAGTTTTGGTCCTCTTGCTTTAGTCTTTTGGGCATGGTTTCTTCAGAAAAAATGTGCCATTATAAGCCTAGTTTCATGTCCAATTGGCCAAACACCAATTGGACTAACACAGCCAAATTTATGGCTGTGTAATTGGACTGAAATCTCAGTCCATTGCTGCTATCCCTAGGCAGCATAGTCATTCCCTTTTACCATGCTATTTTTCAGTCCATATTATGGTCAAATCTCCTAAAATGGTCACTAATTGACCATTAAAATGTCCTTTAACAATTTCATAAGCCAAGTACACATTTTCACCCTCAAAACCCTAGTTTCCATTTCAATTTACCCATACACCTTAGTTAAGCACACTAATTCATCATCTATGTAGATATATAGCTTAAACATAATCTCCAATTCATTCTAAGTCCATTAAAACCATCAAAACACTCCCTTATTGTTCCTTCCTTAGGGCTGCCGAAATTCAAGGCATGCATAAACATAAATTTCATTCACTTAAGTTACAAATTCTCGCTCACTTTAAGGCTTTAACATGGAATAAAGGAGATTTAAGTATATATGTGCACTAACCTTGTTGTATGCCAATCCAAGCTTGAAAAAACTTCACTTTCTTTCTTCTTCTTGGCTGCCAAAAGATTATGCAAGGTGCTAGGACAAATTTTAGTGAATGGTCTCTAGGGTTTTAGGGTGAAATGAAGGAGGGAATTGAGCTTTGATTGAGGTTGTCAATGGTGGTTTGGGTATACAAGGGTTTCGGCTGGTAAGAGAATGAGGATGGCTGCAGCTTTTTTTTTTATTCTTTGGTCTTCATTTTGTCTCTTTATTAGTTAGTCAATTGATGGCTTAATTGTGATTGGTCATAATTTTCTTAATGACATCACCATGATGTCATAATTAAGCTTTTTCCTCATTTTCTTTCCTTTCCTCCACTACTCATCTTCAATTTAATTTCTAGTAATGTTTATTCATATTTTATGTCATATTAATTATTTACTCAACTGGACAAGTCGGCCAAAAATCACCTCTGAAGGCGAAATGACCAAAATGCCCTCCGTTTGGCTTAACGGGTCAAAATTGTCTGTACCGATTGAAAAATTTTTCTAAATATTTTCTTGGCATTCTAATGCCATGGGAACCTCAATAACCCTTCTTTGGAGTCCCAAAAATTATTTTACAATTTTTCCCCCGGGTCTAGGGCTCCTAGTTGCGAGAACCGCAACTTCCCTCCGGTTACCCATCGCTTGGGCACCGGCTCGTTTGACTTGGTTGTATTTTATTTCTAAAATTTTTACTAAGTTTTTCTTATTAATATTTGAGTTAATTATGGTCCCTCACTTAAGTTTAATTATTTTTCCGGACGTTCTAGCTGTCCAGACCGACACCGGTCACCGAAACAGTAGAATGTACGGAGTTTTTATCGGGATGGTGTTACAACTCTTCCCCTCTAATTTAAATTTCATCCTCGAAATTTACCTCATGCAAACAGTTGAGGGAACTGTTGCCTCATCGTCTCTTCACTTTCCCAAGTTGCCTCCTCGGTGTTGTGGTGCCTCCAAAGCACTTTCACCAGTGGAATCTATTTATTCCTCAATTCTTTTACTTCCCGAGCCAGGATCCGTAGAGGTTCTTCTTCATATGTCAAATCCGGTTGTATTTCAATTTCTTCTCTGGAGATGACATGTGAAGGATCTGAGCGGTATCTTCTGAGCATGGACACGTGGAACACATTGTGGATCTTGTCCAGCTCTGGTGGTAAAGCTAGCCTATAGGCCACTGGACCCACACGTTCAATGACTTCATATGGGCCAATGAACCTAGGGCTCAACTTACCTTTTCTTCCAAACCTCAACACTTTCTTCCATGGTGACACCTTGAGGAACACTTTGTCGCCAACCACATATTCTATTTCTTTTCTCTTCAGGTCGGCATAAGATTTCTGTCTGTCTGAGGCAACTTTCAGGTTGGCTTTGATTAGTTTCACTTTCTCCCCAGTCTGTTTCACCAGGTTTGGCCCTACCAGCTTATCTTCGCCCAATTCAGTCTAGCACACTGGAGTTCTACATTTTCTCCCATACAGTGCTTCATATGGGGCCATTTGAATGCTAGCTTGGTAGCTATTGTTGCATGCAAACTCTGCCAGTGGGAGGTATCTATCCCAACTTCCCTCAAACTCAATGACACAACTCCTCCGCATATCCTCAAGGACCTGACGAATTTTTCATGTCATTGCTATCATTTCAATTCAATATTTATATCAATTTCATTGGTTTCAATTGTTTACCTGGATTACTCTTTCTGATTGCCCATCCGTCTGAGGATGGAAAGCTGTGCTGAAATGGAGTTGTGTACCCAAGGATTCATGCAACTTCTTCCAAAATCTCAATGTAAACCTTGGGTCTCGATCAGATATGATAGAAAGTGGAATTCCATGCAGTCTAACTATCTCACTGATATACAATTCTGCTAACTTTTCCAGTGAGTAGTCAGTCCTAACTGGCAGAAAGTGTGCTGACTTTGTCAATCTATCAACTATCACCCATGCTGCATCATGTTTCTTCTGGGTGAGAGGTAGACCACTTACAAAATCCATGGTGACCCGATCCCACTTCCATTCAGGTATGCGTATAGGTCAGAGCAAACCTGATGGAACTTGATGTTCTGCCTTGACTTGCTGACATGTCAAGCATTTAGTCACATAGTCAGCTATGTCCTTCTTCATACCAGGCCACCAATACTGAAGCTTCAGATCATGATACATCTTTGTACTCCCTGGGTGCATAGCATATACACTATTGTGTGCCTCTTTTAGAATACTAGCTTTCAATTCCCCATCATCTGGTACACACAGTCTTTCTTTGTAATATAGACACCCATCTGCTTTCACCCCATAGTCAGTTGCTTTTCCATCTGAGATTTTGCTCATAATAGCCATTAATTTTTCATCTGCCTTTTGCCCATCTAAAATCTGCTGTAGCAGGTTTGGCCTCACTTGCAACTCAGCCAAATATAGCTCCATCTCGAATCAAGGATAGACGGGCATTCAATGATCTCAAAGCTGTCATGGATTTTCTGCTCAAAGCATCAGCAACTACATTTGCCTTCCCAGGATGGTAGTCAATTACACAATCATAATCCTTCAGGAACTCAATCCATCGCCTCTGTCTAAGGTTGAGCTCCTTCTGGGTTGGCAAGTATTTTAGGCTTTTGTGGTCTGTGTAAGTGTAGCATTTTTCACCATACAGGTAATGCCTCCATATCTTCAGTGCGAAGATAATTGCTGTAAGCTCTAGATCATGGGTAGGATAATTCTGTTCATGTGGCCTTAGCTGCCTGGAATCATAAGCGACCACCTTCCCTTCTTGCATCAATACACATCCTAACCCATTATGTGAGGCATCACTGTAGACCATGAAGTCTTTTCCTGACACTGGCTGTGTTAACACACCGTGCCTCACAACATAGCCTTCAATTTCTCAAAACTGTCCGACATTTGTCATTCCAACAAATCGACATTCTTGTGTAACAACTTGGTCATTGGAGCAGCTATTAGGAAAATCCTTCACAAATCTTCTCAGAATACCCAAACTAGCTCCAAGAAGCTTCTGACCTCAGTTGTATTTCTGGGAGGCTTCCATTCCATCACTGCTTCTATTTTCTTAGGATCCACCCTAATCCCATCAGCTGACACTATGTGTCCAAGGAATGCAATCTCATTCATCCAAAAGTCACACTTGGACAACTTAGCATACAACTTCTTTTCTTTCAGGGTTTGCAGAACAATCCTCAAATGCTCAACATGTTCTTCCTTGGTCTTGGAATACACCAAAATATCATCAATAAAGACCACTACGAACCGATCTAGGTATGGATGGAAGATACGGTTCATAAGGTCCATGAATGCCGCTGGTGCATTTGTTAGGCCAAAGGGCATCACTAGAAACTCATAATGCCCATACCGGGTCCTGAATGCAGTCTTTGGCACATCTGCATCCTTTACCCTCAACTGATGATACCCTGATCTGAGATCAATTTTGGAAAATACTCCTACTCCCTTCAACTGATCAAACAGATCATCAATTCTAGGCAACGGATATTTGTTCTTCACAGTCACTTTATTCAACTGCCGGTAATCAATGCATAGCCTCAAAGTCCCATCCTTCTTTTTCACAAACAGCACTGGAGCTCCCCATGGTGACACACTGGGGCGTATGAACCCCTTATCTAGCAACTCTTGCAACTGAGTTTTCAACTCCCTCAATTCAATGGGTGCCATCCTATAAGGAGCAATGGAAATAGGTGCGGTACCCGGCAGTGTCTCAATAGCAAATTCAACTTCCCTTTCTGGTGGCAAACCAGGCAATTCTTCAGGAAATACCTCTGGGAAGTCTCTCACTGTGGGTATGTCACTCAAGTTTGGCTTAGCCTGCCTAGTATCCACCACATGTGCTAGGTAGGCTTCACAGCCTTTTCTCATCATTCGTCTTGCAACTGTGGCTGAGATGACATTGGACAAGAAATCTATCCTTTCCCCCACAACTGTGATCTCATTACCCTCTGAAGTTTTTAGAGAAATTCTCTTCAATTTGCAATCAACTATTGCCTGATTCACGTCAAACTCGTGGAAGGGTAACTCAATCAGGTCGGCCAAGAATTCATACCCCTGAATCCTTAACGGGCAACCCTTGTATACTTTGTTCACCACTACACTGTGACCCAATGGATTAGTGACCAGAATGTCTTGGTCTCTCTCCCCTATCAGTATCCCCCTTTTTACGGGTAGGTTGATGCAAATGTAGGAATGAGTAGATCCTGGATCTACCAATGCATACACAGAAGTATTGTAGAGGGAGAATGTACCCCTGATGACGTCCGGGGCATCTTGCTCCTCCTGAGCTCTCAGGGCATAATTTCTGGCTGGTGGTCTGTTATCTGGCCTCTCTGCTGGCTCGGATGCAGGCCTCTGTGATGGTCCCACTGCGTCAGATCTGCCAGATTTTCTACCTCTCTGTGGTGCAGGAGCGAGTCTTTCTGCTTGTGTTGGAGCAGCTATAGTAGTTCTGCGTGGACAGTTCCTCAGCTGATGCTCTGTTGACCCACACCTCAAGCAGGCACCAGTCACTCTCCAACACTCCCCCTTATGCCATTTCTGACAGTGTGGACACGCAGAAGATGCTGGGGCTGGTCCCCTGAACCCCATCCCTGGAGAGCTGCCCACTGATGGTGTGGACTGACCTCTCCTAGGGGTGAACTGTGGTCTGGGCCCTTGAGACTGACCCTGACCCTGTGGCTGAGCTGAACTCTGTGCAGGAGGACCCTTGAACTTCTTCCCAAAAGCAGGAGCTGAACTAGACTGACCCGGGCCCCTCTTCTACTGTCTATCCCTTCTGGTCTGCTCACTGATTCTTATTTTTTCCACCTTTATTGCAGCTTCCACTAACTTGCTAAATTCTGTGATTCCCAAGGCAGTGAGCTGGATCTTGATGCTAAAAGTAGAATGTACGGAGTTATTATCGGGATGGTGTTACACTACGGGCTTGTGTGATTGAATTTGAAGGTAGTTGGGATACACACTTGCCTTTGATTGAGTTTGCTTATAACAATAGCTACCAATCAAGGATTGGGATGCCTCCATATGAAGCTTTGTATGGCAGAAAGTGCAGAACTCCCTTATGTTGGGATGAAGTAGGTGAAAGGAAGATGATTGTGCCAGAAATTGTTCAGCAGACACAGGAAAAGATCATATTGATCAGAGATAGACTCAAGGTTGCATCAGACCGTCAGAAGTCCTATGTTGATCTGAAGAGAAGAGATATTGAATATGCAGTGGGTGATAAAGTATTCCTCAAAGTTTCTCCTTGGAAGAGGATTGTGAGATTTGGCAGAAAGAGGAAACTGAGTCCTCGTTTTATCGGACCATATGAAGTTCTTTGGTATATCGGTTGGCATTACCTCCGTAGTTAGCAAGGATACACAGTGTCTTCCATGTGTCCATGTTAAGGAGGTACAGATCAGACCCATCTCATGTACTATCAGTTAAAGAGATTTAAGTAAATCCATACCTCTCATATGAAGAAGAACCCATAAAAATTCTGGCTTATGAAGTGAAGCAGCTGAGGAATAAACAGATACACCTGGTTAAAGTGCTGTGGAACCATCATTCAGGCCAGGAAGCTACTTGGGAACGTGAAGACGATATGAGGAGACAGCACCCACAACTGTTCAAAGACTAATGCCAGGTAAAATTTTGAGACGAAATTTATTTAAGGGGGGGAGAATTGTAACACCCCTAAGTTCGGTAGAGTGCTCTATCGTTCCAAAGAACTGCATTGTTCTGGACAAATAGGATGCCTAGAACTACACTTCGATATGAGTGAGGAGACATAAAATAATGAAATACAAGAAAAGAAAATACAAGAAAAACAAAGGAAAAATAATAGCAAAGAAATGTAACCAAGTTAAGCAAGCCGAGAACCCTAGCGATGGGTGACCGCACCGGGAAGTCACGACGTGGACTGTTGACTAGCCCTGGACTGCGGGGAACCCTGGAAAATATTTTTAGGACTTAAATAGACCCCTATTGAAGTATAAATGCCATTAGAAATATCAAAGAAAAATTAATTAATTAGTGCAAAGAAAAGTGAGAAATCGAAAAACAGACAAAACCCAGTGTTACCGAAAAATGGGGAATGCAACTCGAACAGGGGCATTGTGGTCATTTGACATCCCGAGTTGTCTTTTGACCTAAATTTCCATTAAAAATAAGTAATATTACACTTGGAAAATATAATGAAAAATTAATTTAGGGGTACCTAATGTAAATAGCAAAAATGGAGGGTAAATGGAGTAATTATCAATTAAAACATATAATATGATTTAATTTATGTGAGTGGACCACTAAGGATTATAATATGCATTAAGTGGGCAGATTACTCCACTCACACTTCATCTTCAACCTTCAAAACCACCATTGCCGTAGTGAAGAGCTCCCAAATCCTCCATTGCCGCATGTGATTCAAGCTCCCACATCTCCTCCATTCCACCACCAAACACCAAGGTTGCTTCATTAAAGTTTATCCCCACATCACAAGGAAGAGTTTGAAGCAATTTTAAGAAGTTTTGGTGAGGTTTTGAAGAATTTCCAAAGTGGTAAGTTTGTGTTTTTTATTATTGTTTAATTAAAGTTTGTAAGGATGTTATGGGTGTTTGATTTATGGAGAGATTTTTGAAGTTTGATGTTGAATGGGGAAGTGTACTTTTGGCAGCCATGGAAACACTTTAAAGACAGATTATTTTTGCTTGTAAATGGTGAATTAAATGATTGATTAAATGTATATTGTGTAAGGAATTTTTTGGGTGATGTATACTTAGTATATGTAAATGTAAATTGAAATTTGAAGCTTGGAAATTAATGGAATGTAAAGGTACCATTGCGGCAGTTTGTTAATTCTTGAAGAATACTGGAATTCATGCTTGGTTTATGGTATATTAATGTTGGATTGTGTTGGATGTTAGGGCAGTTTGAGTGTATATATGATGGTGTGAAGTTGGACATGAAAAATGTGTTATGGTTAGGTGATTGAATTATTGTAAATTGAGTTGAAAAATTCTACACTTTATGGTGTATGTTGAATGTAATTGTAAGCTGCCAAAATGACCTATAAAGTGTTGTGAATTATGTTTAGGTCATGATACAACCAGAATTGACTTGAATATTGAGTTTGGTAAGTGTTAGGAGTGATCTTTGATGTGTATGAAAGAAATGCAATAAGACAGTTTGTGTTTTAGGCCTATAACTTTAAGTGTGTGGCTCCAATTGGTATGAGACCAATTGAGACCAATTGGAGGTGAAACTAGGCACAAAATGTGCCAACTTTCATGAAGGAAGCTTGCCAAAATTCTGCTTGCAAGGTAGCTTGAAAAATGACCAAATCCGGATTAAGTGCAATTGAGGCCTGAAAATTGACCATTTGGGCAGTAGTTAGTGTTTAGGCCATAACTCACTCAAAACAGGTCCAATTGACCTGAAATTTTGACCATGAATAGTTAAGACCTATATCTACAAGTCTTATGAAGATACCAAAGCCCATAAATGACCATAAGCAAGTCAAATAGCTTGTAAAAGTTCGGGTCCAAAAACTGGCCGAACCAAAATTGACCTAAAATGACCTAAAATGACCAATTTTAGTGCAATTTGACCAGTAATAGTAAAATGACCATAACTTGGTCTACATAACTCAGAATGACCTAAAATTTTTCCCCGCGTTCCATAAGACATAGATCTACAAGTTTGTAGTTTAGACCAAAACCCGAAAACCAAGAGAACTAGGTCATCCAGCTAGGTCAAACTAGTATCCCAGAATCCAGCAAATTGCAAGAAAATGCAGTATACACGGAAATGAACTTGATAACATGTACCAACCCTAAAATACTATCGAATGTGACATATTAATAACATTAAAACCTAATTTACCTAGAATGCATCGAGGGTCGACATATTAGGTTGACTAAACAAATATTAGAATTCAGTGAATTAATTATCAAGCATTATAGTTAGAGACAGTTTAAATGAGTACTGAAACACTTCAAATTGTGTTTCTCAGTTAGCAAAGACTCAGGGAAAGGGAAGAAAATGCTGAGTCAAGGCCAGGAGACAGTTATCAGAGGTTTGTGCACAACAGTTATATCTTTTGAATTTTTCAATTGAAATAAATTATGACTATTTGTATATTATTGTTTTTAATTATGGAAATGTGTTTGAATGGATACTTATTGCTTGAAAAGCATTATAAATAGTTTGAAACTATGGAAAAATTGATTTAGTGTGATTTGTGAAAATTTGAAGTTAATTATGAATTGTGTTGCCATTTTGTGAATGAATTTATGACTTTAGAAATTTATTGGATTCTCACGAATCATTTGAATAAAATGTTTGGAATTGATTTTGTGTTCACACTTAGCATGACAGTATCATATCATTCCTTCTCCATTTATGGGTTTTGATCGTTTATTTTTCTCCCTCTCTAGTTTACCAGTTGAGGTGATCGGATGAGTACTCGTTATATAGCTAGCTCCCTTCCTCATTGATTTCGATTAGTGGGGTTGTGATTGCTTTGCCGTGGTGTACAACGCGGCATTGATCGGAAATTTTGTGTCATGGCTTAAGTTATGTATGAATTGGCAACATTGTGTTAGTAAATTATTTGACTAAATTGTGTTATTATGAGCTTTGATAATTTGTGAAATGGAGTTTAAATTCTTATTGACATTCACTGTCTTTTGAATTTAACTACGTTTTGATTACTGAGATTTATTATGATATTGTGTTAAATTCCTTATGACATTCATTGTCTTGAATTTAACTATGGTTTTACGTATCTATAATTTATATGATTTATGAACTATGATTTAAAGTTGTATTTGGCTAATGTTGTGCACATCTGAGACATTGTCTCAGCGATAGCTTTTCATTGTTGTCGTAGGTAGACAGACAGACAGGGCAGCAGACTAGGCTGCTAGTACATCCAGCGAGAGATTATCAGGTATAATGAGTATACCACATTTTTCATTTTGTACTATAATGTATACACACTATATGTATATATTGTTTTTGGTTTTGAGCAGTTGTAAATTAAAATTTTACATTCAAGTTGTAAAGTAAATTATGAGTTATTTTGACTTGTAAAAATTATATTATATTTCTTGTATCTCAGTCTTTGAAAAATCACTGTGGATTTGAGTTGAGAAATATGTTGGAGTTGAGATTTGGAAATATATTGAAGTGCTTTTTACAGGTTTTCTGAAGAACTGTTTTATCCAAAATACAGATGGCACTCTGCCAAAATTTTTACAGAAATTCCAAATAATTTAAATGTGTTAGTTCTATCACTTCAGTTCAAAAAGGTTTTTAACACCTGTAAATAGTGCTCACCACTGTAAAAAGAAGTAAGAAAAGTTTTAAAATCCCTTGTAGTGTATTTAATGGGTTATCAGTAGACGAAGTTGGTAATTCATTAGGTATACTACGGGATCATGTTATGCCTTACAGAGGGGTAGGGTGTGACTCCCATTCCCCATCCAAGACTCGATTTAATCCTATTCCAAAACTTATTTTTTTTATATTTTTTAGCGATCCCCCCCCCCCCCCTTCCTCACCCCCCCTTTCTCTTTTTTAGATCCGAATGAAGAATGGTCTTAGCTAGGTGACTAAACCTCCCTACATTTGTGGCCTTAGGAACTGTAGGCTGCTCAGCCTTTATGCTTTTAAAGTCTAAACTCCCTTCAATGATAGCCCCTACTTCCATCTTCCTTGTAGCATCTATAATACAGTGGAAGCTATGGGTTTCTATAGCCAATATTAATAAAGAGTAGTAAAAGTGTAGCCTTTGGGTGTACCTTTTTTCCTTCTTTTTATCAGTATCATACTCTTGCCCCACATGCTCAAGAAGTTCCATAAACTTGTCTGTATATTTATCTATGCTCATATTAATTGTCTATCTCAACTGTTCAAACTCCACCACCTTTAACTCTCTAAAGCTTTCCAGAAAAGCCCAGTTGGTAAACTCTAACATAAATTAAGTCTTGGTCATGTTGTCAACCCTACCAGCAATATAGGTCTTGAACCACTGCTCAAACTTTTTACACTTTACTGTAAATCCAGCCATCTGAATGGCCCTACTATCACTAGCGTCCAATTCATTAGCTATGGTTTTGACTACCTTAACATACTTGAAAGGATCATCTCCTTCTTTGTACTTACATTTATCTAGTTTCAGGTAGTTAGTCATCTTTGTTTTACATTTGCCACATCACCTAGTCCCTTGAGTCTGAACTGTTGGGGCTACATGTGGTAGTGTTTGCTCTCCTACAACTCCCTCCATGGGGTTTTGAGTTTTCATAATGGTTGGAGAGTTTTGAGGGAACTATTGAGGAGGATACATGGGGTAATGGTTAAATGGTAGGAAGTAAGGTAGGTAGGGCATGAATGAATGGTATTGAGGGTAGCTCATTGATCCGATGTTTCCAAAGCTTTCTTATTGTGAATAGTTAAACCTAAACCCATATTCCTAACCTTGTGGAGGTGGAGACACATAGTTTGACTCATCCCCTCCCTTTTCATATCTATCTTCTCCTTCTCTTCCCAAACCAAAAAAACTAGGTTCCTTATGTTATTACTGACATCCACAAACATTCGAAGTGCACTTAAGGTCTCCCTACTAACCTCAAAAGATCTTTTAGGGCCTCTTGAGAATTCCTCCTATACCATTTCTACATGTTTTGCCCCTAGCAATGGGATTAGTGGGTAGTGTTTTAATACCCTCTTTTTTGAGTGGTGCACCGGTCAACCTTGCGGACTGTCTTGAACCTCACATTTTCTGAAAGCAAACAATAAGTGTTGAGCATACATAAGGTTCATATGGGATCACATGAACATAAAATACATCATTAAACATATCATGTAACATAAAAATATCATTTAACACATAAGGACATAACTATAATGGACATGTATTTTCCTAACTGTGTTAGCTAACAAACTTTCTTTCCTTTCTATTCTAACCTTTACTAGCATCTAAGTCCACTCATCTAACTTAGAGCTCTGATACCAACATTGTAATGATCTAACTAGGAGCCGTTATTGGCACTAGGGAATGGATCAGATTAAGGATGTCAGAACCCATAGCAAGTTTAAAAACCTGTTAAACATATCCTCATTTTTGGAAAAACCAAAATCCAATCAACTCATAAATAATTATGCTTTCGCATTAACATCATAGCATAAAACACTTTTCTTTTAAAGTGGCTTAGAATTTGAACCTTTTCATATCATGAAAAGCCAAAGTGTAATCCTTACACTCAAGCATTCATAATTAAAGAGAGTGCTTATGGATTGAGGTAAACTTACATACATTTCTTATCTCTATGCCTTACTTATTACAATCCTTTGCAACCAAACACACTGTCTAACCATTTGTAAAGTACATGTCTAATCTACAACACAAACATATAAAAGGATTTTCTAGGTTCATGCTTCTGACTAGCTCTTTTAGTAGGTAATTCTACTCCTATAACCCTACACTTGGGGATTAAGGAAAAGGGCTAACCATGGGGAAGCTTAGTGAGTAAGCCAACAGTTATTCATTTTTTAGATCATTCAGCTCATACATATGCAATGCATCATTTAGGCCTTCTGGTCTTATCATCTTATATCATGCATGATCATAACATATGACATATTGTATCCATTACATGGGAGGAACTAGTGGGTCATCCAACATCTATCAAACATCAACAATAATTATGCAATAATGTAGCATATGCATGTTCTAGATACATACAACATAATAAATCATGAAATGATGCATGTGAATGATTATGAGCTCAATTAAAAGATTTTCATTCAATAGGGTAAGTGTTACTCATCTCTTGAAGCCTATCAAACACCAGACACGAACAGTCGCTATCCTTTTAACCTTGGCTTCCCGAGTCCCTCAAGTGTAATCTTATAAACCACTTACCAAAACCACTTCCCTTTGCCCCAAAACACAAAATTGATCATCCCAACACATTTCTAACACCTCCATTAACTTAAAAACACACAAAGATGCTACATGCATCCATCAATCAACAAAATACAATATTTTCTAAAAAACCTCTTCCAAAAAAAGAATGACAAAAGAGAAGACACATCAATTCAATTTATACAACTTTAAAACATCCCAACATCTCACTTGCTCATGTCCATACACACCCTAAATGTCACACCCTACTCCTTTGTAAGGCATAACATGATCCCGTAGTACACCCAATGAATTACCGTACTTCACCTACCGGTAACCCATTAAATATAGTATAAAGGATTTTAAAATAATTTCCGTTCCTTTTTAAGCTGGTGGGTAATTTTTATCAAATATTAAAAACCTTTAATTGACACTGAGTCATAAATCAAATTCTCGATTAAAATCTGGTGTTACAAAATTTTTTCTAAATTTTGGCAGAGTACCGATTATATTTTGAGAAAATAGTTCTTCAAACTTGAAAGGAAAAACACTTCTAATATGTTTTCTCAACCACAACTCCAATACAAATCATTTTCATATCCCAATTCAACACAATCAACTCAATTCAATTTTCAAGCCATACATGGGTTTCAAAACTCAGGAGGAAATTTGAATATCATACTCATTAGGATAATAAGATTAATATTACAAAAATATACAAATAAAAAAATTCTCAAAATTAAGATTACAATAATTTGATTTCATTACATGCTAAAATAATATTACAAGAGTTTTTGTACAACTGCTCAAACAATTAACATACATATAATTACATGCATACATCAAAATCTAATGTATAAAGGTATGCCTCTAATATACCCAAACCTAATCCCAATGAGTCTTCAAGGCCCAGCTACCAGAAATCTCACTCAGCTGCTCTATCTTCACTTTCACCTGCGATAGTATACAAAGCTATTGCTGAGTGGTGCACAACTATAATTTAAAATATAATATACAATACCTTGCCAAAATTTTAGCAAAGAATTTTGAAATCTTGAAATTCAATCAAAATTCTAAAAATAAAAATATTCATTGCCAATAAAATAAATCATTTGTTAAAATGACTCTGCCCAAGAATTGCAATTTATCAAATCATAATTGAACATTTAAAGTAATTCCAGTAATTTATGGAAACAAATCTTAATTTCAATAAAATCAATTACGCATAAATCCCATTTGAAATCACAATTCTTACTATTCAAAACCCATTCTTTATCTCACTAACTATGCAAGACTAATCCATAAGGGCCATCTTTAGGGTGATTCTAACTCCCTATGGTAGGGGAGATCGAATTGGGATTCTAACTCCCTATGGTAGGAGAGGTCGAACCATCGTGCACAGTGCACAACACAATAATGAAACTTCCGAAAGGGCCAATGAAAAACTTAGATCTAACCTCTAATAAGGGGAGAATCTAAGCCTGTGCACATACCATGGTATTCAAAACAAAATGAAGCTAACTCCATTGTCTCCTCAATAAATAAAAGAGACGGATAATAACCTAGTCAAACATCTATAGTGAGATATAAAACAATATCATGAATCTCTTTGTTCTTTTTGTGAGCATAGATCACAACACAATTCAATTCAATGTCATTTCCAATATCCAATAATTTTTATGCTCATCACAATTCAAAACATATTTTATCACAATTTTTTTCCAAAACTAATTTATTCAATCCACAACAATGCTCAATAATTGTTGAAATATCTTTTCACAAAACTATACTCATGCACACTATAACAATTTCAATAATCATTGAAATAAAATCCAATACTTAATAAACATAATACATAAGGAAAATAACGTCAATTAATCATATGGAATATTCAAAATAAAATCAATTAAAAACTAGTTGTGCACAAATCTCTTTGTTGACTAGTTTACTCCATATTTCGGTTTTTCCTTGAAGATCCCTTTCCAGTCTCTTTTTCAACTGAAACAAATAGTTTACAGTATTTTAGTACCATATCTCATAATAAATCCATTAATTTATTTCATGCCTACTTAGTTGTCGCCTTAAATTTGCTTAAATTTGTATCCTTTCAATTTTGCATTTTGGAGTTACTATTCATTGTACTATTCAAGTCAAAATGTTGACTTTTTCCTACTAAATAGGTTTATTAATTCTAATTGCACTCATATGCCACATTTTTTGTGTCAATTTTGTTGGCATTGATTGCCAATTCAATTTTTAATTTCCCTAGGTACAAATCCAAAATTTCAGTTTTGGTTCGCTATTTTGTATTGTTCCATTGGTCTGATTACTGTAGAAATTTGGCTAAGTGTCCCTCATCAAAGTTGTTCCTTAATGTTTTATCTTTAATTATCTTTTTGAGTCACTCTATTTGGATTTTTTTAGCTCAAGTTATGGTCATTTTTTCTAAGGCTGGCCAGATTGGTTTTAACCCAAAATTTCTGGGCACTTTAATAGTTCTAGCAGTTTTGGTGTGCTGATTACAACTCACTTTTTGGATGAGTTATGGTCAGAATTTGGATTTGTGTTCTTCATCGAAGTTATAGTGTTATGTCTCAGCTTTCTATCAGTGTAAAATTCAGGTCATTTGGACCTTCCTACACCAAGTTATGGCCATTAGAACAAGTACTATTCATATGGTCAGTTTTGTACAGTGGCAGTGTGCCTAGTCCGGGTTTGACCTAATTTTACACCACTTTATGTTCAGTTTTTGGGAAAGGTTTCTTCACCAAAAATGTTGCATTATGTGTCTAATTTCACCCTCAATTAGCCTCTCACCAATTGGAGCAACAAAATTCACTTTATGGGCTATTAACCTAGCTGGACTCATTAGTCCAGAATTCAGCACAATGACTCACTACAATTCCATAAATTTCTTTCATCCATTTGGCATCAATTCTCATCAATTGCACTTCATGTGACCTTAATTTACCATCACTACCTCAATTGAGTAACCTATCATGAAAACCCTAACTTCACCTAAACCCTAATCTCTACTTCACAATTCATATAATTTCAAGCTATATCACTTCACAATTCATGCTTACTACATCACAACACCTTACAATTCATGTTTAATTCATTTAAACTCATTATTCATAACTTCCAATGGCTGACTGAATTTTCTACTCATCATGCATGCAAGATTATTTTCATTTTCTTCTCAATTTCCATGCATTTCAACTTAATTTCAAGTAGTATTAAAAGATTTAAAACTAATTTATGCATACATTGATTTATGGATTCTCTAATTCTCCAAATCTCCTTCTTTTCTTCTTCTTTTTGTTACTAATCACTCCACCAAGGTTTTAAATCAAACTTTAATGTTGGACGTTAGGACTTTTTATGGTGAGGAAGGGAGGAGAAATCAAGCTTTTAAGGGTTAACAATAGTGGAAATGTGAGAGAATGAGAGAAAGAGAGAGTGGTAGCATACATTGGAGAAGAAGACCAAAAATGATTTTTCTTTTAATATTTTATTTTTATGCGTATTTATCCCAACATTGACTTAGTCAAATTAACTAACTAATGTATAATTAATTATGACCTCATTTGGGCATCATCATGATGATGTCATTAATCCTCTATTTTCTTTTCTTTTTATTTTTCTATAACTTCTTCAATTTAATTATATATATTTCAGAATTTTAATTTCTCATATTTTATTGGACAGTTAGGTCGTGAGTCACCTCTAGGGGTGAATTAACCAATTTGCCCCTCGCCGGTCCAATCTGGTTTACCCATAATGTTGTATTTCCTCCGGCACCCTAACCTAATTATTTAATCTGGTTCTTAACCTTTTTTTGTGATTTTCACATTTCCCCTAGCTTTGCAATTTTTCCTAGATTGCGGTGTCACAATGCCCTGTATGAAATTAGGGTTATAACTAATCTCGCAGTCACTTCCCGGTGCGGTTACCCATCGCTGTGACCATCGGCTCATTTAACCTTTTATGTTCTATTTTACTAATATGTATTTAACCTTCTGATAATCACTACTAAGTTTTGTTCAGGGCTTTTCTAGGTGACTTAAATATGATTCTAATCCTCTTAATTGTTCAGATCGACATCGATCACCGGAACAGTGATTTGCACAAGACTATGCATGTAGGGGTGTTACACTAAACTTGTTCTAAAACCCCATAACAAGACATGCATTTGAAGATTCCTTTAAATAGCCAACATGCAAAAATCCTCTCCTAACTTCAATAAGTTTAATCAAACTCAAATTTTTACATGCAATCATACTACTCAAAATAACTCATATAATCACACGTAAAAGCCTTTTTTTTTTCTTGAAGACTAAAAGGAAATGGAAATAGAGAAATAACTTTCTCCCTTGAAAATAAATTTGGGAAAATTGGTTGGGAAAGGATTGCTATTCAATCTTGGTGTTTGAGTATTCTAAGGAATCTCCAAGCACCCAAAACACCCAAATTTCCAAGAAATTTCAATCTTAAACCTTTTTGCATTCAACAGTAACAAGAAAAGAGGAAAGAAGGATTTTCTTCAAATTTTTTAGTAAAAAGGGCAATTTATACCCCTTACTGTCAAAGGGACTTTTGGCTACCAAAAGCCTAACTTTTGGCTATTAGAGTTCATACTATCCAAGAGGACACCTTAACAGTAAAAAAGGTACTTTGGCTGCTAAAGTTCATTCTACCCAAAATACACCTTATACTTTTCACTTAGCAAAAACCAACAAACAAAACACTCATCACTTAGGCTCTATAACACATCATTTGCACACATAAAGAATCTACCACTATCTTCCTTATCCGTTTTGTAACACTCAAACCCTATCTGCAGCTAGAGTAGTGTGTACATGCCCCGAGACACACCCAAGAGTATATCTCAACGGTTATCACTCTCCCTCTAATAATATTTGAATTCCTTAATTCCAATTATGTTTCATTTTATATTTGACTTCCTCAATTCCAATTATGTTTCATTTTAGAGAAAACAACAGAGGATTTAAACATTTTTCAAATTTATTTAAGTCCTAAGAAAAACCAACTCATAAATTCTCCATTTATTTGTAATTTCTCAAATAGTAAAATTTAATTTAAAATTTCTAATAGAAATCGGAAAGAGTTTCCTTTAATATTTTGCTAATTGTGACTTGTTAATATACTTGTTAACATATATCGTATTACTCCACTACACATGTGAAACCTATGTGGTTTCACTAACAACTTATCTCACAAATACACATAATGTATACAACATCTCATCAATTAAAAGTATCTATTTTACTTGAAAAAAATTTACATTATATAATATATGAAAATATTTATAAAACACAAGACTTGTTTTTTTCACATCCACGTAGTTTTTACAATTTGAATAGTTACACATTAAAGGATTATATTCCATAATAAAAAATGCCTAGCACAATGTAATCTCCTAATGTGTATAAAATAATATAAAGTCTTCTCTTGTCTTGAGCAAAATCTCCCTCTTCGCCTTTACCCCCGTGCCAATTCTTAATCTTTACATTTATTACCTATAGAAAGTTCAAACAACTCTCCGCTAAGCAAAATGCTTAGTGGTGCTATAATTTGATGATGTTATCTCATGCATCATTCTTATTTATATGAAAAATTCATAACAATTGTGTAACTATATTTTCGACAAGTCTAATGGAATGGTAAGATGCCCAATTTTCACAATTCCACATGATATGCCATAATAAATGGTCACATAAACCTTACATATTCAATATTATAATTATCCATATTCAAGGTAAAACATTTATAATATCATGGTTACATAACCTTTTTCATTTATCTTCCTTAGCCCACTTATAATATCTAGACAATATATGTGACAAGTATCCTCATGGCTCTTAGCTAAGCACCATCCACTTAGCATAAAGCTAAGCATAATCCTCACAGCATGTAGCCATGCATAATTCTCATGGCATGTGGCCAAATATGATTCTCATGGCATATAGCCAAATAAAATCCTCATGGCATATAGCCATGCATAGTCCTCATGGCATATAGCCAATTTATTATGCACAATCTCAATTATTGACTAGTCAATTGCTCATGTCACCTATTCCTAGACTTGTAATGGCCATATACACTTTCAATACTACATGTATTTAGCTCAACTAGTGCAACACTCCTTAATTTTATTAGTAGTATGCCCTAGAGCATATCATTTAGTGTGTATCTTGTACATATTTTACTAATAAAATGCATTTTCACTTTTCGTTTACATAACATATTTATGTGTAATAGAAAAGGTCCATTGATATTTTGTTAAAAATTCTATTCTTAAGTTGTTAAGAATATGAGTGACAGTATTTCTAGCACAAAGTATCATAAATAGGTTCACAATCGAGGATACTTCACAATAAGGACATGACTTATCTAGCAAGGTTGTAATTATGTTTGTTCCTAAGTTATTTATATGAGATATAAATAAGATGGAATGGTGAGTCTCATGCCATATAACAAACATGATAGGCACTTATACATGATAAGTAGGCCGAACCAGAGACACTTATGACAAGCATATGGAGTTTACTCTTGTTAATGCATTGTCATAAATTATATCAGTGCATATAATCTTTAGACCTGAGATAGTACAGTTATCTTGTATATAGGTGGTTTGAGTTTGATACTGCTTTTATACTTGTATTGTGTATGGGTATATGGGCATGTATTGGCTCCTACTAGTTATATATGGAGGTAGGTGTTGATCAAGATGGAATCTGTTACCCTAAGTAAATAGGGATAAAATTCTATATTTATTTAATTGTTCTTGATGTTGCAAGTTTCTAGCCAGGACAGATAGATTTAATCAGAAAAGTGTTTCTGATGAGAAAATATTTTTAATCAAGAACTAGAATTAAATGAGAACATAATGTTCACAGCAAATGGGGTTTGACATAAACCATAACTCCAGCTCGAATTGGGATTTTGTAACAGAGAGATTCTAGTGCATGATAACAAATGATTATAGATTCATTTAAGGTAAACCTTATTACTAATTAGGTGGCCATGGCATGCTATGCTAGGCATTAAGCATGGTCTATGAGGTGCATAAAATGATTTAGAGAACTCATTTATGGTAAGAAAGAGTTCTGATGATATTAAGAGTTGATATCATGTATCATTGCCAATTAGTGATGAGCCTAGTAAGTCACACACATACACAAGTAATCACCAAATTAAATATGATTTAATTAATTAATTAAAGAGTTTAATTAATTAATTAATTAGGTTTGGTTTGCAATTAGATTGCAAAGTCCCTAGCATGGCTTGAAACCAAATCTAGGTTATTGGATGCATAGTATAAGTTAAATTTATATTTAAAGTATTTAAATATGAATTTAATTATGAGAAATTAGTTAATAAAGATTAATTAATTAATTTATATTTGATATGAATTGATTAGAAGAAGAGAAATAATGATTTTGGGTTGAGAACTCAAAATTAAGACACAAGGGTATTTTGGTCATTTCATAGGGTAACATGTGGCACTATGAGATGATAACACATGACACTACAAATAAGCTTGCCGATTGTCTTTTAATCATGTAAGATGATCAAAGACAAGATTAAATCTTAGTTTGACGCTTGGCACAATGTGATTGGGTCCATTAATCTAAGAGCTCATCAAAAGGTGACATATGGCTAGGGTTTTAAGTGATGACCTAGCTATATAATGTGTTGTTATGAAGAAAAATAATAATAATAACCTATCAGTTTTCTTTTTGTGCCGCCACATTGGAGTCCTCTCCCTTCTCTTCTTCTTCTTCATCTCTTATCAATTCAAAGAGATTAGCCAACAATCTCTTGAATTAAAAATACTAGAAATTATTTCTAGTGTCCTGTTTACATCTGTAATCTCTCAAAAGGCAAAACCTGATTTTCTAATTGATTAGAAAAGCTTTAGAAGCTATTCAAAGGGCAGCCATTGGTGATCTTGGTGTGGACAAGCTAGAGGGAAAATATATGGTGTCCTAGGTACATCCCAAAGGTGCCAAACACACTGTAGTGCATCAAAAAGGTTAGTGCACTTGTTCTTGATCTAATCTAGGGTTCTAATGAATTAATCTGTTAATTCTAAAATCTTAAATGGCAAATATAGATCCAAAAACATATTAAAAAGAGTTTTAATATGCTGTTTATTGTTGAAATCAAATAGATAAAAATAAATCTCGCATGATGCATGTGACCCTAGGTGAAATATTTTTGAATTCAATGATATAAACTTATGTTTTTCATGCTTCCGCTCCTTCAATTGGCATCAGAACCACTATATTTGCCATTTAGATTGTTGATTATATAATTTTATTGTGTGATTTGATCATGAGATGATTGATCATTTCTGGTTGCAATGAGAAAAGGTGGCGGCTTGGATTGGAGTCCATGTGTACGTAAGGTTTGTTCATTCCTAATGGTGCGCATGGTTTTGGGCAATGCTTGTGCAATTGTTGTATGATCTAATGCTCATAATTATGTCCATTTTATATCTAATTAAATTGTTTAATTAGAGTTTTAATCACACAATTAAATTTTGATTCAAATCAGAATTTTAAAAGTTGTTTGAATGTGATTCAAATATGATTTTTTAAAGTTGTTTGAATGTGATTCAAATCTGAATTTTAAAAGTTGTTTGAATGTGATTCAAATATGAATTTTTAAAGTTCTTTGAATGTGATTCAAATATGAATTTTAAAAGTTGTTTGAATGTGATTCAAATATGAATTTTTAAAGTTGTTTGAATGTGATTCAAATCTGATTTTTTTGAATTTGTTTGAATGTGATTCAAATCTGAATTTTTAAATTTGTTTGAATGTGATTCAAATCTAAATTTTTAAATTTGTTAGAATGTGATTCAAATCTGAATTTTTAAGTTGAATATGAGATATTAAATTTAATTTAAGTATGTTTTATTTAATTATTAAATAGTGATATGCATGATGGATGATCATGGACTATAAAAGACCAATGTGATTGATTTATTTCTTTTATATTTCTTTGGGTTGTAAATTAATTAATTTATTTTAATTTATTTTGTGCATGTATTATTAAGGTAGTAATAATTTTTGGGTTGTAATTTTATTTATTTAGTTCTTGTAAATTCGCCTTGGTATGCCAAGGATTACTATGTAATTGGATTGCAAGAAGATCAAGGAGGTCAAGAGCATTGGTAGGACCACTGGGAGGAATTCAAGATCAAGTGTTAATTATAAACTCTTTCAGCAACTCCTGTAATATGAATGAATGAAATGCACCTAGGAATGCCCTGATTCAATTCTTGGTGACTCAGAATTGAATCCCTTAGAAAAGTCCATGATCATACCATATTTATTTATTATCCATTAATGCATGAGATGTATGGGAATGTATACAAGTTTATGATATATGCGTGCTAATTGGATAATGTGCAAAGTGAGACCTTAATAGTAATTAGGATGACCATAAAATCTTCCAAACAAATGATTGAGTTGGAAATGCTATAATTAAAGTAATTATAGCATGGGCCCTCCATTGAGACAATTATTTTAAGAAATTTTAAATACTTGCATAAGATAAAATTAATTTAAGAGATTTTCTTAAAAATAATTATTAAGCATGAGATGTTGTAAATATATAAATGGTTTGGTGGCCAATATTAGATGTAACTGAGGACATTAAAATTATTTGCACAATTTCTGGCTCAATAGGATCAACTTAACTAATGCAAAATAAGTCAATAATGGATGTACTTGAGATTTTGAGCATCAGGGGCTAGGTAAAGGATTGAACCTCACATGAGATATGATGGGCAAGGAGTTGCTCACTTATAGTTTATTGTAATTCCAATAATGGATGTACCTAAGGATGATCAATAGATTTATAAGAATTCAATCACCCACTAGAAAATCCATCCAACTAGGATTTCCGTTTTCTACTTTGGAAGTGTAGGATTCGCTAAGTTAGTGGGATGATCAATTTGATTAAAAGACCATAATCATTTTGGTTAATTACTTGATACATTTACTAATTAATCTGGTTATTTTCTACAGTTAATTTTCTGATAATTATGAGCACAGAACAACCACCACCATCCAATATCCTTGCAAGCATACTTGATCGCAATAAGTTGATAGGACCTAATTTATTTGATAGGCTAAGAAATTTTAAACTTGTCCTGAACCTTAAACATATAGGATATGTTCTAGACTCAAATGTTCTTGGTCCCTTACCTCCAGAGGCAACTCAAGAGGAACATGAAACTTTGGATAAGTGAAAGGAGCATGATATGAGAGCTAAGTGTTACATGCTTGCTTCCATGAGTAATGAGTTACAGAAGCAGCATGAGAACATGCAAAGTGTGAGTGAGATCCTCCTTCACCTACAAGAGTTGTATGGTGAGCACGGCAGGAATGCTAAGTATGAGATATCTAGATAGCTATTCCGCATGAAGATGTCTGAGGGACAGAATGTTTGGGATCATGTCCAAAAGATGATTCGGCTGATTGAGTAGCTGGAACATCATGACTTTAACATGGATTTCCAATTGCAGACGGATTTGATCCTTCAGTCCCTTCCTGAGTTATTTGGGAATTTTGTGACAAATTTCCATATGACTAAGCAGGAATGCACCTTGGCTGGTTTACTCAACATGCTGGTTATTGCCCAAAAGAATATGCCGGGCAATAAAGGAAAAGTGGTAGCTTTGATTGCATCTTCTTCTGCTAGAAAGTCCAACAAGAAGAAGGGTAATAAGAAAAAGAAACCTCCGATTCCTGGTCCTTCCAAGAAAATAGCTAAACAGAAAGGGAAGACTAAAGCTGATGGAGGCAAAGGAAAGTGTTTCCACTGCCAGAAGGATAGGCTCTGGAAAAGGAACTGCCTAGAGTATCTTGCTTCTCTAAAGGATAAGAAGGATAGACCTTCGGAAGGTATGTCTATATCTTATTATTTAGATTCTAATGATACTCATAGTTCATCTACAGCTTGGGTTTTAGATACTAGTGCCAGTTCTCACATTTCTTATGATATGCAGGAAGTAGCAAATAGTAGCAGCTTGCGTTCTCGAGATGTTAGAGTCTGGATTGGCAATGGCTCAACTGTTGAAGCTTTAGCTATAGGATCTAAATCTTTTTACATGTTTGGACATGTTATGTGTTTGGATAATATTTTATATGTACCTGATGCTTTTAAGAACATCATTTCTATATCTAGTTTGACTAGAAATGGCTACGAATTTCAGTTCACAAATGATGTTTGCAATATTTATTTTGGAAATAAAAATGTTAGTTCGGGTTATATGAATGATAGTCTTTATTATTTATATAATAATGAAAAACACAAAATGAATGCAAGTGATCTAAATGAATGCAATGTCATGGTGAAAATCAACTCAAGTTCAAAATATATTTGGCACTTAAGGTTAGGTCATGTTGCAGAAGATAGGATTGGAAAACTAGAGAAAATGGGGATTCTATCTTCATTGGGCTCTGAGCCTACTCCAACTTGTGAATCTTGCCTTCAGGGCAAAATGACTAGATCACCCTTTATTGGACAAGGGCTAAGAGCTGAAAATATTTTAGAGCTCATACATAGTGATGTATGTAGCCCATTTAAGGAAATGGCTAGAGGTGGTTTTCATTACTTTATTACCTTTACTGATGATAAATCAAGATTTGGGTATTTGTATTTGATAAAATACAAACATAAATCCTTTGAAAAGTTCAAAAAAATTAAATCTGAAGTAGAAAATTAAATAGGAAAGAGTATTAAAGCTCTTCAATCAAATCGTGGAGGTGAATACTTGAGTACTGAATTTGATGAATACTTGAGAGAGCACGACATTGTTTCCCAGCTGACTCCTCCTGGAACACCACAGCCGAATGGTATATCTGAAAGGAGAAATCGTACCCTATTGGATATGGTACGTAGTATGATGAGCTATACTGATATGCCAATCCTTTTTTGGGGATTTGCACTAAAATTAGCTTTGTATATTCTGAATAGGATTCCATTAAAATCAGTTTCTTTCACACCTTATGAGATATGGCATGGAAGAAAACCAAGTTTTAAGCATGTTAAGATTTGGGGTTGTCTAGCTTATATAAAAAAGCTAAACAATGATAAATTGGAAACCAGATAAAAAAAGGGTCAATTTGTTAGATATCCAAAAGATAGTTTTAGATACTATTTTTATTTGCCTACGTCACAAAAGGTTGTGATAAGTAGAGATGTCACATTTCTTGAACAATAGTTTGTTCAAGAAGGAGGCAAAGGAAGGCAAATAGAGTTAGAATTGGAGAATTCTAACTAACCAACAGATCAGATGGATATAGATCCATCTAGTCAACCTACACCTATTGATATAACATCTATAGTTGTTCCTCATAGAACAACCAGGGTATCTCACCCACCAGTGAGATATGGTTTCCTTCATGAAGAAGAACAAGAGTTGTCTACTCATGAAGAAGTAGATCATGGAGATGATCCACTTACCTATGAAGAAGCTATATCAGATATAGACTCTTCAAAATGGATTGATTCTATGAAATCCAAAATTGATTCCATGTATAAGAATTAAGTTTGGGATCTTGTTGACCCGCCTGAAGGTATTGTACCTATAGGGAATAAATGGACTTTCAAGAAGAAAATTAGTTCTGATGCAAAGGTAGAGATCTATAAGGTAAGGCTAGTAGCGAAAGGGTTTCGTTAAAGGCAAGGAATTGACTATGAGGAGACTTTCTCACCTGTTGCCATGCTTAAAGCAATTAGGATTCTATTAGCAATAGCTGCATACTATGATTATGAGATTTGGTAGATGGATGTCAAAATAGTTTTCTCAATGGATACATTGAAGACAACATTTTCATGGAACAACCTAGGGGTTTTGAATCCTAAGATGGTTCCAAGGTATGCAAGCTAAAGTGACCCATTTATGGGTTGAAACAAGCTTCGAGGAGTTGTTACATCCATTTTGATAAAGCCATTAAGTCATTTGGTTTTATCAAAAATGAGGATGAGCCATGTGTATATAAGAAGGTTAGTGATAGTGCTGTCACTTTCCTTGTCTTATATGTGGATGACATTTTATTGATGGGTAATGACACAGGTATGTTGACAACTATAAAGGTATGGTTATCAAATACATTCTCCATGACAGACTTAGGGGAGGCAACCTATATTCTTGGGATTCGCATCTATAGAGATAAAGCGAAACAAATAATTGGTTTGTCCCAAAGTCTATACTTGGAAAAGGTGTTAAAGAGGTTTAACATGCTTGATTCCAAGAGAGGATTGTTACCAGCGAGACATGGTATCCACCTTTCTGATGAGATGTCTCCAAAGACACCTGAAGAAAGAGATAAAATGGCCAGGATTCCATATGCTTTGGCTATTGGAAGTTTAATGTATGCAATGTTATGTACTAGGCTGGATATCGCATATGCTATTAGTTTGACTAGCAGGTATCAATCCAATCCAGGTTTGGAACACTGGATAGCTGTCAAGAATATCCTTAAGTACTTGAGAAGAACTAAGGATTTATTCTTCATATATGGAGGCAGAGACTTGCAATTGGATGGTTATACTGATTCTGATTTCCAATCAGATATCGATGATAGAAAGTCTACCTTTGGGTATGAGTTCATTTGTAATGGAGGTGCAGTCAGTTGGAAGAGTTCCAAACAGAGTACGACTGCAGATTCCACTACCGAGGCTGAGTATATTGCTGCATCAGATGCTGCAAAGGAAGCTGTTTGGATAAAGAAGTTTGTGACAAAACTTGCAATAGTTCATTCTATTGAGTTAGCAGTTTGACTTCACTGTGACAACAATGGAGCAATCATACAGGCTAAGGAACCCCGGTCTCACCTGAAATCCAAACACATAGAAAGGCGCTATCACATTATCAGAGAAATAGTTGGACGAGGCGATATAGCCATGCAGAAAATAGCATCAGCTAAAAATCCAGCTAATCCATTCACTAAGCCTATGTCACAGACTCAGCTATACCGACATCTTGAGAAGATGGGTCTAAGATATTATAATGAATGGCTCTAGTGCTAGTGGGGATTGTTAGTAGTATGCCCTAGAGTATATTATTTAGTATGTATCTTGTACATAGTTTATTAATAAAAGGCATTTTCACTTTTCCATTTACATAATATATTTATGTGTAATAGAAAAGGTCCATTGATATTTTGCTAGAAATTCTATTCTTAAGTTATTAAGAATATGAGTGACAGTATTTCTAGCACAAAGTATCATAAATAGGTTCACAACAAAAGATACTTCACAATAAGGACATGACTTATCCAGAAAGGTTGTAATCATGTTTGTTCCCAAGTTATTTATATGAGATATAAATAAGATGGAATGGTGAGTCTCATGCCATATAACAAATATGATAGGCACTTATGCATGATAAGTAGGCCGAAACAGTGACACTTATGACAAGCACATGGAGTTTACTCTTATCAATGCATTGCCATAAATCATATCAGTGCATATAATCTTTAGACCTGAGATAGCACAGTTATCTTGTATATAGGTAGTTTGAGTTTGATACTACTTTCATACTTGTACTGTGTATGGGTATATGGGCATGTGTTAGCTCCTACTAGTTATATATGGAGGTAGGTGTTGATCAAGATGGAATCTGTTACCCTAAGTAAATAGGGATAAAATCCTATGTTTATTTAATTATTCTTGATGTTTCAAGTTCCTGGCCAGGACAGATAGAATTAATCAGAGAAGTGCTTCTGAAGAGAAAATCTTTTTAATCAAGAACTAGAATTAAATGTGAACATAATATTCATAGCAAATGGGGTTTGACATAAACCATGACTCCAACTCGAATTGGGATTTTGTAGCAGAGAGATTCTAGTGCATGGTAACATATGATTATAGGTTCATTTAAGGTAAACCTTATTACTAAATGGGTAGCCATGGCATGCTATGCTAGGTGTTAACCATGGTTTATAAGGTGCATAAAATCATTTTGAGAAATCATTTATGGTAAGAAAGAGTTTTGATGATATTAAGAGTTGATATCATGTCTCATTGCCAATTAGTGATGAGCCTAGTAAGTCACACACATACACAAGTATTCACCTAATTAAATATGATTTAATTAATTAATTAAAGAGTTTAATTGATTAATTAAATAGGTTTGGTTTGCAATTAGATTGCAAAGTCTCTAGCATGGTTTGAAACCAAATCTAGGTTATTGGATATATAGTATAAGTTAAATTTATATTTAAAGTGTTTAAATATGAATTTAATTATGAGAAATTAATTAATAAAGATTAATTAATTAATTAATTTATATTTGATATAAATTGATTAGAAAAAGAGAAATAATGATTTTGGGTTGAGAACTCAAAATTAAGACACAATGGTATTTTGGTTATTTCACAGGGTAACATGTGGCATCATGAGATGGTGACACATGGCATTACACATAAGCTTGCCAATTATCTTTTAATCATGTAAGATGATCAAAGACAAGATTAAATCTTAGTTTGACACTTGGCACAATGTGATTAGGTCAATTAATCTAAGAGTCAATCAAAAGGTGACATGTGGCTAGGGTTTTAAGTGATGACCTAGCTATATAATGTGTTGTTATGATAATAATAATAATAATAATAATAATAATAATAATAATAATAATAATAATAATAATAATAATAAGCTATTGGTTTTCTTTTTGTACTGCATGTGACCCTAGGTGAAAAATTTTTAAATTCAATGATATAAACTTATGTTTTTCATGCTTCCGCTCTTCCGAATTTCCCCTTAATTATTACTCATACATAAGCAATTAAAGTTTCACAAATGGGATTTTTCAATCAATTCTGGCAGCTAGATACAGTGAATTCAAAATTCTACCAGAAATTATAAAAATAGAGTTTCATTACCATATTTTCCAGAATTTAACTTTCATATGTCGATTTCACTTTCCAATTTGAATCATATTAAAATAATATCTACACTTCAAGATATAAATAAAAATGTACAACCCATTCCAGTTTCATTCACACTTAGAGCAGTAATAGGATATGTAACAATTTCCCTATGCAAACAGCAAAATTTATTCTTGGCCATAACTGCAAAATTTTAGGGCATTCATAAAGATTTCCAATGGCTCAAGAATCAAAATATTTCAAGTTCTGTAGTACAGGATATGAATTTTTGAAGTTGACTATCCTGTTTTGAAAACCATCAGATCAGTTTTCTAGATTTGAATAGTAAAATGTTTTACCCTCAAACACAATTTTAACATGAGAATTAGGTATAGCATGAAACTAGCAATCCAACGTTCCTAGCTTAAGTTATGAATTTTCAAGTTGATTGATTCTATTGCCTCACTAACAGTTTCATATTTTCAGCTCACTTACAAATCACTAATGCTTCTAATTTATCAAATTCAAGAAGTCTCTATCTTAATATTGTAAAAGAGGGAAGATATACCACTAACCTTAGTTGAAAAAATAAGCATTTTCCCCTTCTCTTCAAGCCTCTACCAGAATAAAATCTTTAAAGGAAATAGATTCTGTAAGCTTAATTCACTAGTTCTTCTTGCTCCCTTAGCTTGGCTTCTAAAAATTGGTAAGATCTAGGGTTTTAGCTTAGGGTTTTCTCTTAAATTTTGAGAGAAAATGGCTGTGGAAGGAAGAAAGAAAAGAGGGAAGAACTTGGGAAGTTTGGCTGGCAAATTTTGGGAAGGAAAGAGGAAGAGAATTCTTGTATTTATTCAATGGTCTTTAATGTGTTTTCAACATCTCATTGGCTGATCTCTTTTTTTTTTTTTCATTTCTAATCTTCCCCCAAAACTTTTTAATTGCTTCAAGTTGGTCCTCAAATTTTCTAATTTGCCCCTTAACTCCTCAATTAATTCAATTTAGTTTGCTGGCCACATTCCTAAGACTTCTGTTTGTCAGAAGCTACCTTAAGTCTGCCCCTAATCAATTTCACTTTATCCTTAGTCTCTTTAAAAAGTTTAGGCCCCAACATCCTTCTTTCACTAACCTCATCCCAACATAGAGGCGTTCTTCATTTCCTACCATATAAAGCTTTATAGGGAGACATGCCAATGCTAGTTTGATAGTTGTTATTATAGGCAAACTCCACTAATGGTAGATGTTTATCCTAGCTACCTTTAAATTCCATCACACAAGCCCATAACATGTCTTCCATAACTTGAATAATCCTCTTTGATTGCCCATCTGACTGAGAATGAAAAGCTGTACTGAAGTTCAATCTAGTTCTAAGAGCCTTGTGTAGACTACCCCAGAATCTAAAAGTGAACCTTGGATTCCTATCAGATACAATGGATAAAGGTACTCCATATAATCTGACAATCTTTGTAATATATAATTCTTCCAGAGAATAGTCCATCTTGACTGGTAGGAAGTATGCAGACTTTGTCAATCAATCCACTATGACCCATATGTTAGTAGTATGCCCTAGAGCATATCATTTAGTATGTATCTTGTACATAATTTTATTAATAAAAGGCTTTTCCACTTTTCCATTTACATAATATATTTATGTGTAATAGAAAAGGTCCATTGATATTTTGTTAGAAATATTATTCTTAAGTTGTTAAGAATATGAATGACATTATTTCCAGCACAAAGTATCATAAATAGGTTCACAATCGAGGATACTTCATAATAAGGACATGACTTATCCAGAAAGATTGTATTCATGTTTGTTCCCAAGTTATTTATATGAGATAAAAATAAGATGGAATGGTGAGTCTCATGTCATATGACAAACATGATAGGTACTTATAAATGATAAGTAGGCCGAACCAGTGACACTTATGACAAGCACATGGAGTTTACTCTTCTCAATGTTTTGTCATAAATCATATCAGTGCATATAATCTTTACACCTGAGATAGCACAGTTATCTTGTATATAGGTAGTTTCAGTTTGATATTGCTTTCATATTTGTACTGTGTATGGGTATATGGGCATGTATTGGCCCCTACTAGTTATACATGGAGGTAGGTGTTGATCAAGATGGAATCTGTTCCTCTAAGTAAGTAGAGATAAAATCCTATGTTCATTTAATTGTTCTTGATGTTTCAAGTTCCTGGCCAGGATAGATAGATTTAATCAGAAAAGAGTTTCTGATGAGAAAATCTTTTTAATCAAGAACTAGAATTAAAAGATAACATAATATTCATAGCAAATGGAGTTCGACATAAACCATGACTCCAGCATGAGTTGGGATTTTGTAACAGAGAGATTCTAGTGCATGGTAACATATGATTATAGGTTCATTTAAGGTAAACCTTATTACTAATTGGGTGTCCAACGCTTGCTATGCTAGGTATTAACCATGGTCTATGAGGTGCATAAAATGATTTAGAGAAATCATTTATGGTAAGAAAGAGTTCTGATGATATTAAGAGTTGATATCATGTCTCATTGCCAATTAGTGATGAGCCTAGTAAGTCACACACATACACAAGTAGTCACCTAATTAAATATGATTTAATTAATTAATTAAAGATTTTAATTGATTAATTAAATAGGTTTGGTTTGCAATTAGATTGCAAAGTCCCTAGCGTGACTTGAAACCAAATCTAGATTATTGGATGTATAGTATAAGTTAAATTTATATTCAAAGTGTTTAAATATGAATTTAATTAATGAGAAATTAATTAATAGAGACTAATTAATTAATTTATATTTTATATAAATTAATTAGAAGAAAAGAAATAATTATTTTGGGTTAAGAACTCAAAATTAAGACACAGGGGCATTTTGGTCATTTCACAATGTGACACGTGGTACCATGAGATGGTGACACATGGCATTACACATAAGCTTTTCAAATGTCTTTTAATCATGTAAGATGATTAAAATTAAGATTAAATATAGGTTTAACACTTGGCACAATGTGATTGGGTCACTTAAACCTAGAGCTAATCAAAGGGTGACATGTAGCAAGGGTTTAATGTGTTAAACTAGCTATATAAGTGTCGTTATGAGAAAATAAAATACAACCAGCAGTGACACTCCTTTGTCACGCCATTTTGAAGCTCTCCCTCTCTTCCTCTTCATCTCTCATCAATTCAAAGAGATTAGCCATCAATCTCTTGAATTAAAAATATTAGAAATTATTTCTTGTGTCCTGTTTACATCTCTAATCTCTTAAATGGCAGAACTTGAATTTCTAATTATTAGAAAAAGCTTCAGAAGCTGTTCAAGGGCTGCCATAGGTGTTCTTGGTGTGGACAAGCTAGAGGGACAACGTTTGGTGTCCTGAAGACGAATCTCAAAGGCGCAAATACGCTGTAGCGCATCAAGAGGTTAGTGTAATCATTCTTGATTTAATCTAGGGTTCTAAAATTAATCTGATTAATTTTAAAATCTAAAATGGCAAATACAGATCCAAAAAAATATTAAAAGAGTTTTCATATGTTGTTTATCATTGAAATCAAATAGTTAAAAATAAATCTTGCATGATGCATGTGACCCTAGGTGAAAATTTTTGAATTCAATGGTATAAACTTGTGTTTTTCACACTTCCATTCCTTCAATTGGTATCAGAGCCACTATATTTTCCATTTAGATTGTTGATTATATGATTTAATTGTGTGATTTGATCATGAGATGATTGATCCATTGCTGGTTGCAATGGATGTGTGGCGGCACACATGGTGAAGCCACCATTGGTGGCGGCAACAAAGTTTCTTCAAGGTGGCGCAAGGTTTCCTTTTTAATTTACAATTGTTGTATGATCTAAAAACCTCATCCTATGTCTAATCAAATTTTTTAATTAGAATTTTAATCACACAATTAAATTATGATTCAAATCAAAATTTTAAAAATTATTTGAATGTGATTCAAATCTGAATTTTAAAAGTTGTTTGAATGTGCTTCAAATCTGAATTTTTAAAGTTATTTGAATCATATTCAAATCTGAATTTTTAAAGTTGATTGAATAATATTCAGATCTGATTTTTTAAAAAATGTTTGAATGTGATTCAAATCTTATTTTTTAAGAAATGTTTGAATGTGATTCAAATATGAATTTTTAAGGTTGTTTGAATGTGATTCAAATCTGAATTTTTAAATTTGTTTGAATGAGATTCAAATCTGAATTTTTAAATTTATTTGAATCATATTCAAATTTGGATTTTTTAAGTTAAATATGAGATATCAAATTTATTTTAAGTATGTATGTTTTATTTAATTGTTAAATAGTGATATGCATGATGGATGATCATGGACTATAAAAGACCAATGTGATTGAATTTATTTCTTTTATGTTTCTTTGGGATTGTAAATTATTTTAATTTATGTTAGGCATATATTATTAAGTTTGTAATAATTTTTGGATTGTAATTTCATTTATTTAAGTTTTTGTAAATTCGCCTCGGTATGCCAAGGATTACTACGTAATTGGATTGCAAGAAGTTCAAGGAGGTCAAAAGCATTGGTGGGACCAGTGGGAGGAATTCAAGATCAAGTGTTGATTATGTACTCCTTCAGCAACTCTTGTAAAATAAATGAATGAAATGCACCTAGGAATGCCCTGATTCAATTCTTGGTGGCTCAGAATTGAATCCCTTAGAAAGTCCATGATCATACCATATTTACTGCTTATCCATGAATGCATGAGATGTATGGAAATGTATGCAATTATATGATATATGCATGCTAAATGGATAATGTGCAAAGCTTCATAAATAGGTTCACAATCGAGGATACTTCATAATAAGGACATGACTTATCCAAAAAGATTGTATTCATATTTGTTCCCAAGTTATTTATATGAGATATAAATAAGATGAAATGGTGAGTCTCACGCCATATGACAAACATGATAGGTACTTATAAATGATAAGTAGGCCGAACCAGTGACACTTATGACAAGCACATGGAGTTTACTCTTGTCAATGTTTTGTCAGAAATCATATCAGTGCATATAATCTTTACACCTGAGATAGCACAGTTATCTTGTATATAGGTAGTTTGAGTTTGAAATTGCTTTCATACTTGTACTGTGTATGGGTATATGGGCATGTGTTGGCTCCTACTAGTTATATATGGAGGTAGGTGTTGATCAAGATGGAATCTGTTCCTCTAAGTAAATAGAGATAAAATCCTATGTTCATTTAATTGTTCTTGATGTTTCAAGTTCCTGGCCAGGACAGATAGATTTAATCAGACAAGAGTTTCTAATGAGAAAATCTTTTTAATCAAGAACTAGAATTAAATGAGAACATAATATTCATAGCAAATGGAGTTCGACATAAACCATGACTCCAACTTGAGTTGGGATTTTTTAACAGAGAGATTCTAGTGCATGGTAACATATGATTATAGTTTCATTTAAGGTAAACCTTATTACTAATTGGGTGTCCATGGCATGCTATGCTAGGTGTTAACCATGGTCTATGAGGTGCATAAAATAATTTAGAGAAATCATTTATGGTAAGAAAGAGTTCTGATGATATTAAGAGTTGATATCATGTCTCATTGCCAATTAGTGATGAGCCTAGTAAGTCACACACATACACAAGTAGTCACCTAATTAAATATGATTTAATTAATTAATTAAAGATTTTAATTGATTAATTAAATAGGTTTGGTTTGCAATTAGATTGCAAAGTCCCTAGCATGACTTGAAACCAAATCTAGATTATTGGATGTATAGTATAAGTTAAATTTATATTTAAAGTGTTTAAATATGAATTTAATTAATGAGAAATTAATTAATAGAGATTAATTAATTAATTAATTAATTTATATTTGATATAAATTAATTAGGAGAAGAGAAATAATTATTTTGGGTTAAGAACTCAAAATTAAGACACAGGGGCATTTTGGTCATTTGCAATGTGACACATGGCACCATAAGATGGTGACACATGGAATTACACATAAGCTTGCTAAATGTCTTTTAATCAT